>NC_092662.1:10439824-11143200 GCF_032118995.1 Asterias amurensis | reverse complement strand
TGTTTTGACGGTGCAAATCGACCAAGTTGAGCATCCTGAACAACTTTCCTGTGTGGAGTCATGCAAAATTCGTAAAACCTTGGGAATTACAACTTTTTGGTGCAAAAGTGACGTCATAATTTGTCCAAAAATCGTCGATTACCGCCAAAGTAAAACATTGACGGGGTTCAGATTTGCACCGGCACACTCGGGTGGGGTATCCGCAAGAAGTAATCACGTTAATTCGGCTTTTCGGGGTGGCTCGAAAATTAAAAAGTTTATTCCCCGGGCAGGGAAAAGGGAAGATCGGCAATCATGTTTTCTAATAGTCAACTCTGGAAATCGCGTTTTGACGGTGCAAATCGACCAAGTTGAGCATCACGAACAACTTTCCTGTGTGGAGTCATGCAAAATTCGCAAAACCTTGGGAATTACAACTTTTTGGTGCAAAAGTGACGTCATAATTTGAAAAAAAATCGTCGATTACCGCCAAAGTAAAACATTGATGGGGTTCAAATTTGCACAGGCACACTCGGGTGGGGTATCCCCATGAAGTAATCACGCTAATTCGGCTTTTTGGGAGCTCGAAAATTAAAAAGTTTATTCCCCGGGCAGGGAAAAGGGAAGAGCGGCCATCTTGTTTTTCTAATAGTCAACTCTGGAAATCGCGTTTTGACAGTGCAAATCGACCAAGTTGAGCATCCTGAACAACTTTCCTGTGTGGAGTCATGCAAAATTCGTAAAACCTTGGGAATTACAACTTTTTGGTGCAAAAGTGACGTCATAATTTGTCCAAAAATCGTCGATTACCGCAAAAGTAAAACATTGACGGGGTTCAGATTTGCACCGGCACACTCGGGTGGGGTATCCGCAAGAAGTAATCACGCTAATTCGGCTTTTCGGGATGGCTCGAAAATTAAAAAGTTATTCTCCGGTCAGGGAAAATGGAAGAGCGGCCATCTTGTTTTTCTAATATTCAACTCTGGAAATCGCGTTTTGACGATGCAAATCGACCAAGTTGAGTATCCTGAACAACTTTCCTGTGTGGAGTCATGCAAAATTCGCAAAACCTTGGGAATTACAACTTTTTGGTGCAAAAGTGACGTCATAATTTGACAAAAAATCGTCGATTACTGCCAAAGTAAAACATTGATGGGGTTCAAATTTGCACAGGCACACTCGGGTTGGGTATCCGCAAGAAGTAATCACGCTAATTCGGCTTTTTGGGAGCTCGAAAATTAAAAAGTTTATTCCCCGTGCAGGGAAAAAGGAAGAGCGGCCATCTTGTTTTTCTAATAGTCAACTCTGGAAATCGCGTTTTGACGGTGCAAATCGACCAAGTTGAGCATCCTGAACAACTTTCCTGTGTGGAGTCAACTCTGGAAATCGCGTTTTGACGGTGCAAATCGACCAAGTTGAGCATCACGAACAACTTTCCTGTGTGGAGTCATGCAAAATTCGCAAAACCTTGGGAATTACAACTTTTTGGTGCAAAAGTGACGTCATAATTTGACAAAAAATCGTCGATTACCGCCAAAGTAAAACATTGATGGGGTTCAAATTTGCACAGGCACACTCGGGTGGGGTATCCCCATGAAGTAATCACGCTAATTCGGCTTTTTGGGAGCTCGAAAATTAAAAAGTTTATTCCCCGGGCAGGGAAAAGGGAAGAGCGGCCATCTTGTTTTTCTAATAGTCAACTCTGGAAATCGCGTTTTGACGGTGCAAATCGACCAAGTTGAGCATCCTGAACAACTTTCCTGTGTGGAGTCATGCAAAATTCGTAAAACCTTGGGAATTACAACTTTTTGGTGCAAAAGTGACGTCATAATTTGTCCAAAAATCGTGAATTACCGCCAAAGTAAAACATTAAATGGGTTCAAATTTGCACCGGCACACTCGGGTGGGGTATCCGCAAGAAGTAATCACGCTAATTCGGCTTTTCGGGGTGGCTCGAAAATTAAAAAGTTTATTCCCCGGGCAGGGAAAAGGGAAGAGCGGCCATCTTGTTTTCTAATAGTCAACTCTGGAAATCGCGTTTTGACGGTGCAAATCGACCAAGTTGAGCATCCTGAACAACTTTCCTGTGTGGAGTCATGCAAAATTCGCAAAACCTTGGGAATTACAACTTTTTGGTGCAAAAGTGACGTCATAATTTGTCCAAAAATCGTCGATTACCGCCAAAGTAAAACATTGACGGGGTTCAGATTTGCACCGGCACACTCGGGTGGGGTATCCGCAAGAAGTAATCACGCTAATTCGGCTTTTCGGGGTGGCTCGAAAATTAAAAAGTTATTCTCCGGTCAGGGAAAAGGGAAGAGCGGCCATCTTGTTTTTCTAATATTCAACTCTGGAAATCGCGTTTTCTAATAGTCAACTCTGGAAATCGCGTTTTGACGGTGCAAATCGACCAAGTTGAGCATCACGAACAACTTTCCTGTGTGGAGTCGTGCAAAATTCGCAAAACCTTGGGAATTACAACTTTTTGGTGCAAAAGTGACGTCATAATTTGACCAAAAATCGTCGATTACCGCCAAAGTGAAACATTAAATGGGTTCAAATTTGCACCGGCACACTCGGGTGGGGTATCCGCAAGAAGTAATCACGCTAATTCGGCTTTTCGGGGTGGCTCGAAAATTAAAAAGTTTATTCCCCGGGCAGGGAAAAGGGAAGAGCGGCCATCTTGTTTTCTAATAGTCAACTCTGGAAATCGCGTTTTGACGGTGCAAATCGACCAAGTTGAGCATCCTGAACAACTTTCCTGTGTGGAGTCATGCAAAATTCGTAAAACCTTGGGAATTACAACTTTTTGGTGCAAAATTGACGTCATAATTTGTCCAAAAATCGTCGATTACCGCCAAAGTAAAACATTGACGGGGTTCAGATTTGCACCGGCACACTCGGGTGGGGTATCCGCAAGAAGTAATCAGGCTAATTCGGCTTTTCGGGGTGGCTCGAAAATTAAAAAGTTTATTCCCCGGGCAGGGAAAAGGGAAGAGCGGCCATCTTGTTTTTCTAATAGTCAACTCTGGAAATCGCGTTTTGACGGTGCAAATCGCCAAGTTGAGCATCCTGAACAACTTTCCTGTGTGGAGTCATGCAAAATTCGTAAAACCTTGGGAATTACAACTTTTTGGTGCAAAAGTGACGTCATAATTTGTCCAAAAATCGTCGATTACCGCCAAAGTAAAACATTGACGGGGTTCAGATTTGCACCGGCACACTCGGGTGGGGTATCCGCAAGAAGTAGTCACGCTTGTTCGGCTTTTCGGGGTGCCACGAAAATTAAAACGTTTATTCCCTGGGAAGGGAAAAGGGAAGTGCGGCCATCTTGTTTTTCTAGAAGTCAACTCTGGAAATCGCGTTTTGACGGTGCAAATCGACCAAGTTGAGCATCCTGAACAACTTTCCTGTGTGGAGTCATGCAAAATTCGCAAAACCTAGGGAATTACAACTTTTTGGTTCAAAAGTGACGTGATTATTTGACCAAAAATCGTGAATTACCGCCAAAGTAAAACATTGACGGGGTTCAGATTTGCACCGGCACACTCGGGTGGGGTATCCGCAAGAAGTAATCACGCTAATTCGGCTTTTCGGGGTGGCTCGAAAATTGAAAAGTTATTCTCCGGTCAGGGAAAATGGAAGAGCGGCCATCTTGTTTTTCTAATATTCAACTCTGGAAATCGCGTTTTGACGGTGCAAATCGACCAAGTTGAGCATCCTGAACAACTTTCCTGTGTGGAGTCATGCAAAATTCGCAAAACCTAGGGAATTACAACTTTTTGGTGCAAAAGTGACGTCATTATTTGACCAAAAATCGTCGATTACCGCCAAAGTAAAACATTGACGGGGTTCAAATTTGCACCGCCACACTCGGGTGGGGTATCCGCAAGAAGTAATCACGCTAATTCGGCTTTTTGGGAGCTCGAAAAGTAAAAAGTTTATTCCCCGGGCAGGGAAAAGGGAAGAGCGGCCATCTTGTTTTTCTAATAGTCAACTCTGGAAATCGCGTTTTGACAGTGCAAATCGACCAAGTTGAGCATCCTGAACAATTTTCCTGTGTGGAGTCATGCAAAATTCGCAAAACCTTGGGAATTACAACTTTTTGGTGCAAAAGTGACGTCATAATTTGACAAAAAATTCGTCGATTACCGCCAAAGTAAAACATTGACGGGGTTCAAATTTGCACCGGCACTCTCGGGTGGGGTATCCGCAAGAAGTAATCACGCTAATTCGGCTTTTCGGGAGCTCGAAAATTAAAAAGTTTATTCCCCGGGCAGGGAAAAGGGAAGAGCGGCCATCTTGTTTTCTAATAGTCAACTCTGGAAATTGCGTTTTGACGGTGCAAATCGACCAAGTTGAGCATCCTGAACAACTTTCCTGTGTGGAGTCATGCAAAATTCGCAAAACCTTGGGAATTACAACTTTTTGGTGCAAAAGTGACGTCATCATTTGACAAAAAATCGCCGATTACCGCCAAAGTAAAACATTGATGGGGTTCAAATTTGCACAGGCACACTCGGGTGGGGTATCCGCAAAAAGTAATCACGCTAATTTGGCTTTTCGGGGTGGCTCGAAAATTAAAAAGTTTATTCCCCGGGCAGGGAAAAGGGAAGAGCGGCCATCTTGTTTTTCTAATAGTCAACTCTGGAAATCGCGTTTTGACGGTGCAAATCGACCAAGTTGAGCATCCTGAACAACTTTCCTGTGTGGAGTCATGCAAAATTCGCAAAACCTTGGGAATTACAACTTTTTGGTGCAAAAGTGACGTCATAATTTGTCCAAAAATCGTCGATTACCGCCAAAGTAAAACATTGACGGGGTTCAGATTTGCACCGGCACACTCGGGTGGGGTATCCGCAAGAAGTAATCACGCTAATTCGGCTTTTCGGGGTGGCTCGAAAATTAAAAAGTTATTCTCCGGTCAGGGAAAAGGGAAGAGCGGCCATCTTGTTTTTCTAATATTCAACTCTGGAAATCGCGTTTTCTAATAGTCAACTCTGGAAATCGCGTTTTGACGGTGCAAATCGACCAAGTTGAGCATCACGAACAACTTTCCTGTGTGGAGTCATGCAAAATTCGCAAAACCTTGGGAATTACAACTTTTTGGTGCAAAAGTGACGTCATAATTTGACCAAAAATCGTCGATTACCGCCAAAGTGAAACATTAAATGGGTTCAAATTTGCACCGGCACACTCGGGTGGGGTATCCGCAAGAAGTAATCACGCTAATTCGGCTTTTCGGGGTGGCTCGAAAATTAAAAAGTTTATTCCCCGGGCAGGGAAAAGGGAAGAGCGGCCATCTTGTTTTCTAATAGTCAACTCTGGAAATCGCGTTTTGACGGTGCAAATCGACCAAGTTGAGCATCCTGAACAACTTTCCTGTGTGGAGTCATGCAAAATTCGTAAAACCTTGGGAATTACAACTTTTTGGTGCAAAATTGACGTCATAATTTGTCCAAAAATCGTCGATTACCGCCAAAGTAAAACATTGACGGGGTTCAGATTTGCACCGGCACACTCGGGTGGGGTATCCGCAAGAAGTAATCAGGCTAATTCGGCTTTTCGGGGTGGCTCGAAAATTAAAAAGTTTATTCCCCGGGCAGGGAAAAGGGAAGAGCGGCCATCTTGTTTTTCTAATAGTCAACTCTGGAAATCGCGTTTTGACGGTGCAAATCGACCAAGTTGAGCATCCTGAACAACTTTCCTGTGTGGAGTCATGCAAAATTCGTAAAACCTTGGGAATTACAACTTTTTGGTGCAAAAGTGACGTCATAATTTGTCCAAAAATCGTCGATTACCGCCAAAGTAAAACATTGACGGGGTTCAGATTTGCACCGGCACACTCGGGTGGGGTATCCGCAAGAAGTAATCACGTTAATTCGGCTTTTCGGGGTGGCTCGAAAATTAAAAAGTTTATTCCCCGGGCAGGGAAAAGGGAAGATCGGCAATCATGTTTTCTAATAGTCAACTCTGGAAATCGCGTTTTGACGGTGCAAATCGACCAAGTTGAGCATCACGAACAACTTTCCTGTGTGGAGTCATGCAAAATTCGCAAAACCTTGGGAATTACAACTTTTTGGTGCAAAAGTGACGTCATAATTTGAAAAAAAATCGTCGATTACCGCCAAAGTAAAACATTGATGGGGTTCAAATTTGCACAGGCACACTCGGGTGGGGTATCCCCATGAAGTAATCACGCTAATTCGGCTTTTTGGGAGCTCGAAAATTAAAAAGTTTATTCCCCGGGCAGGGAAAAGGGAAGAGCGGCCATCTTGTTTTTCTAATAGTCAACTCTGGAAATCGCGTTTTGACAGTGCAAATCGACCAAGTTGAGCATCCTGAACAACTTTCCTGTGTGGAGTCATGCAAAATTCGTAAAACCTTGGGAATTACAACTTTTTGGTGCAAAAGTGACGTCATAATTTGTCCAAAAATCGTCGATTACCGCAAAAGTAAAACATTGACGGGGTTCAGATTTGCACCGGCACACTCGGGTGGGGTATCCGCAAGAAGTAATCACGCTAATTCGGCTTTTCGGGATGGCTCGAAAATTAAAAAGTTATTCTCCGGTCAGGGAAAATGGAAGAGCGGCCATCTTGTTTTTCTAATATTCAACTCTGGAAATCGCGTTTTGACGATGCAAATCGACCAAGTTGAGTATCCTGAACAACTTTCCTGTGTGGAGTCATGCAAAATTCGCAAAACCTTGGGAATTACAACTTTTTGGTGCAAAAGTGACGTCATAATTTGACAAAAAATCGTCGATTACTGCCAAAGTAAAACATTGATGGGGTTCAAATTTGCACAGGCACACTCGGGTTGGGTATCCGCAAGAAGTAATCACGCTAATTCGGCTTTTTGGGAGCTCGAAAATTAAAAAGTTTATTCCCCGTGCAGGGAAAAAGGAAGAGCGGCCATCTTGTTTTTCTAATAGTCAACTCTGGAAATCGCGTTTTGACGGTGCAAATCGACCAAGTTGAGCATCCTGAACAACTTTCCTGTGTGGAGTCAACTCTGGAAATCGCGTTTTGACGGTGCAAATCGACCAAGTTGAGCATCACGAACAACTTTCCTGTGTGGAGTCATGCAAAATTCGCAAAACCTTGGGAATTACAACTTTTTGGTGCAAAAGTGACGTCATAATTTGACAAAAAATCGTCGATTACCGCCAAAGTAAAACATTGATGGGGTTCAAATTTGCACAGGCACACTCGGGTGGGGTATCCCCATGAAGTAATCACGCTAATTCGGCTTTTTGGGAGCTCGAAAATTAAAAAGTTTATTCCCCGGGCAGGGAAAAGGGAAGAGCGGCCATCTTGTTTTTCTAATAGTCAACTCTGGAAATCGCGTTTTGACGGTGCAAATCGACCAAGTTGAGCATCCTGAACAACTTTCCTGTGTGGAGTCATGCAAAATTCGTAAAACCTTGGGAATTACAACTTTTTGGTGCAAAAGTGACGTCATAATTTGTCCAAAAATCGTGAATTACCGCCAAAGTAAAACATTAAATGGGTTCAAATTTGCACCGGCACACTCGGGTGGGGTATCCGCAAGAAGTAATCACGCTAATTCGGCTTTTCGGGGTGGCTCGAAAATTAAAAAGTTTATTCCCCGGGCAGGGAAAAGGGAAGAGCGGCCATCTTGTTTTCTAATAGTCAACTCTGGAAATCGCGTTTTGACGGTGCAAATCGACCAAGTTGAGCATCCTGAACAACTTTCCTGTGTGGAGTCATGCAAAATTCGCAAAACCTTGGGAATTACAACTTTTTGGTGCAAAAGTGACGTCATAATTTGTCCAAAAATCGTCGATTACCGCCAAAGTAAAACATTGACGGGGTTCAGATTTGCACCGGCACACTCGGGTGGGGTATCCGCAAGAAGTAATCACGCTAATTCGGCTTTTCGGGGTGGCTCGAAAATTAAAAAGTTATTCTCCGGTCAGGGAAAAGGGAAGAGCGGCCATCTTGTTTTTCTAATATTCAACTCTGGAAATCGCGTTTTCTAATAGTCAACTCTGGAAATCGCGTTTTGACGGTGCAAATCGACCAAGTTGAGCATCACGAACAACTTTCCTGTGTGGAGTCGTGCAAAATTCGCAAAACCTTGGGAATTACAACTTTTTGGTGCAAAAGTGACGTCATAATTTGACCAAAAATCGTCGATTACCGCCAAAGTGAAACATTAAATGGGTTCAAATTTGCACCGGCACACTCGGGTGGGGTATCCGCAAGAAGTAATCACGCTAATTCGGCTTTTCGGGGTGGCTCGAAAATTAAAAAGTTTATTCCCCGGGCAGGGAAAAGGGAAGAGCGGCCATCTTGTTTTCTAATAGTCAACTCTGGAAATCGCGTTTTGACGGTGCAAATCGACCAAGTTGAGCATCCTGAACAACTTTCCTGTGTGGAGTCATGCAAAATTCGTAAAACCTTGGGAATTACAACTTTTTGGTGCAAAATTGACGTCATAATTTGTCCAAAAATCGTCGATTACCGCCAAAGTAAAACATTGACGGGGTTCAGATTTGCACCGGCACACTCGGGTGGGGTATCCGCAAGAAGTAATCAGGCTAATTCGGCTTTTCGGGGTGGCTCGAAAATTAAAAAGTTTATTCCCCGGGCAGGGAAAAGGGAAGAGCGGCCATCTTGTTTTTCTAATAGTCAACTCTGGAAATCGCGTTTTGACGGTGCAAATCGCCAAGTTGAGCATCCTGAACAACTTTCCTGTGTGGAGTCATGCAAAATTCGTAAAACCTTGGGAATTACAACTTTTTGGTGCAAAAGTGACGTCATAATTTGTCCAAAAATCGTCGATTACCGCCAAAGTAAAACATTGACGGGGTTCAGATTTGCACCGGCACACTCGGGTGGGGTATCCGCAAGAAGTAATCACGCTAATTCGGCTTTTCGGGGTGGCTCGAAAATTAAAAAGTTTATTCCCCGGGCAGGGAAAAGGGAAGATCGGCAATCATGTTTTCTAATAGTCAACTCTGGAAATCGCGTTTTGACGGTGCAAATCGACCAAGTTGAGCATCACGAACAACTTTCCTGTGTGGAGTCATGCAAAATTCGCAAAACCTTGGGAATTACAACTTTTTGGTGCAAAAGTGACGTCATAATTTGAAAAAAAATCGTCGATTACCGCCAAAGTAAAACATTGATGGGGTTCAAATTTGCACAGGCACACTCGGGTGGGGTATCCCCATGAAGTAATCACGCTAATTCGGCTTTTTGGGAGCTCGAAAATTAAAAAGTTTATTCCCCGGGCAGGGAAAAGGGAAGAGCGGCCATCTTGTTTTTCTAATAGTCAACTCTGGAAATCGCGTTTTGACGGTGCAAATCGACCAAGTTGAGCATCCTGAACAACTTTCCTGTGTGGAGTCATGCAAAATTCGTAAAACCTTGGGAATTACAACTTTTTGGTGCAAAAGTGACGTCATAATTTGTCCAAAAATCGTCGATTACCGCCAAAGTAAAACATTGACGGGGTTCAGATTTGCACCGGCACACTCGGGTGGGGTATCCGCAAGAAGTAATCACGCTAATTCGGCTTTTCGGGATGGCTCGAAAATTAAAAAGTTATTCTCCGGTCAGGGAAAATGGAAGAGCGGCCATCTTGTTTTTCTAATATTCAACTCTGGAAATCGCGTTTTGACGATGCAAATCGACCAAGTTGAGTATCCTGAACAACTTTCCTGTGTGGAGTCATGCAAAATTCGCAAAACCTTGGGAATTACAACTTTTTGGTGCAAAAGTGACGTCATAATTTGACAAAAAATCGTCGATTACTGCCAAAGTAAAACATTGATGGGGTTCAAATTTGCACAGGCACACTCGGGTTGGGTATCCGCAAGAAGTAATCACGCTAATTCGGCTTTTTGGGAGCTCGAAAATTAAAAAGTTTATTCCCCGTGCAGGGAAAAAGGAAGAGCGGCCATCTTGTTTTTCTAATAGTCAACTCTGGAAATCGCGTTTTGACGGTGCAAATCGACCAAGTTGAGCATCCTGAACAACTTTCCTGTGTGGAGTCAACTCTGGAAATCGCGTTTTGACGGTGCAAATCGACCAAGTTGAGCATCACGAACAACTTTCCTGTGTGGAGTCATGCAAAATTCGCAAAACCTTGGGAATTACAACTTTTTGGTGCAAAAGTGACGTCATAATTTGACAAAAAATCGTCGATTACCGCCAAAGTAAAACATTGATGGGGTTCAAATTTGCACAGGCACACTCGGGTGGGGTATCCCCATGAAGTAATCACGCTAATTCGGCTTTTTGGGAGCTCGAAAATTAAAAAGTTTATTCCCCGGGCAGGGAAAAGGGAAGAGCGGCCATCTTGTTTTTCTAATAGTCAACTCTGGAAATCGCGTTTTGACGGTGCAAATCGACCAAGTTGAGCATCCTGAACAACTTTCCTGTGTGGAGTCATGCAAAATTCGTAAAACCTTGGGAATTACAACTTTTTGGTGCAAAAGTGACGTCATAATTTGTCCAAAAATCGTGAATTACCGCCAAAGTAAAACATTAAATGGGTTCAAATTTGCACCGGCACAATCGGGTGGGGTATCCGCAAGAAGTAATCACGCTAATTCGGCTTTTCGGGGTGGCTCGAAAATTAAAAAGTTTATTCCCCGGGCAGGGAAAAGGGAAGAGCGGCCATCTTGTTTTCTAATAGTCAACTCTGGAAATCGCGTTTTGACGGTGCAAATCGACCAAGTTGAGCATCCTGAACAACTTTCCTGTGTGGAGTCATGCAAAATTCGTAAAACCTTGGGAATTACAACTTTTTGGTTCAAAAGTGACGTCATAATTTGTCCAAAAATCGTCGATTACCGCCAAAGTAAAACATTGACGGGGTTCAGATTTGCACCGGCACACTCGGGTGGGGTATCCGCAAGAAGTAATCAGGCTAATTCGGCTTCTCGGGGTGGCTCGAAAATTAAAAAGTTTATTCCCCGGGCAGGGAAAAGGGAAGAGCGGCCATCTTGTTTTTCTAATAGTCAACTCTGGAAATCGCGTTTTGACGGTGCAAATCGACCAAGTTGAGCATCCTGAACAACTTTCCTGTGTGGAGTCATGCAAAATTCGTAAAACCTTGGGAATTACAACTTTTTGGTGCAAAAGTGACGTCATAATTTGTCCAAAAATCGTCGATTACCGCCAAAGTAAAACATTGACGGGGTTCAGATTTGCACCGGCACACTCGGGTGGGGTATCCGCAAGAAGTAATCACGCTAATTCGGCTTTTCGGGGTGGCTCGAAAATTAAAAAGTTTATTCCCCGGGCAGGGAAAAGGGAAGATCGGCCATCATGTTTTCTAATAGTCAACTCTGGAAATCGCGTTTTGACGGTGCAAATCGACCAAGTTGAGCATCACGAACAACTTTCCTGTGTGGAGTCATGCAAAATTCGCAAAACCTTGGGAATTACAACTTTTTGGTGCAAAAGTGACGTCATAATTTGAAAAAAAATCGTCGATTACCGCCAAAGTAAAACATTGATGGGGTTCAAATTTGCACAGGCACACTCGGGTGGGGTATCCCCATGAAGTAATCACGCTAATTCGGCTTTTTGGGAGCTCGAAAATTAAAAAGTTTATTCCCCGGGCAGGGAAAAGGGAAGAGCGGCCATCTTGTTTTTCTAATAGTCAACTCTGGAAATCGCGTTTTGACGGTGCAAATCGACCAAGTTGAGCATCCTGAACAACTTTCCTGTGTGGAGTCATGCAAAATTCGTAAAACCTTGGGAATTACAACTTTTTGGTGCAAAATTGACGTCATAATTTGTCCAAAAATCGTCGATTACCGCCAAAGTAAAACATTGACGGGGTTCAGATTTGCACCGGCACACTCGGGTGGGGTATCCGCAAGAAGTAATCACGCTAATTCGGCTTTTCGGGGTGGCTCGAAAATTAAAAAGTTATTCTCCGGTCAGGGAAAATGGAAGAGCGGCCATCTTGTTTTTCTAATATTCAACTCTGGAAATCGCGTTTTGACGATGCAAATCGACCAAGTTGAGCATCCTGAACAACTTTCCTGTGTGGAGTCATGCAAAATTCGCAAAACCTTGGGAATTACAACTTTTTGGTGCAAAAGTGACGTCATAATTTGACAAAAAATCGTCGATTACTGCCAAAGTAAAACATTGATGGGGTTCAAATTTGCACTGGCACACTCGGGTGGGGTATCCGCAAGAAATAATCACGCTAATTCGGCTTTTTGGGAGCTCGAAAATTAAAAAGTTTATTCCCCGTGCAGGGAAAAAGGAAGAGCGGCCATCTTGTTTTTCTAATAGTCAACTCTGGAAATCGCGTTTTGACGGTGCAAATCGACCAAGTTGAGCATCACGAACAACTTTCCTGTGTGGAGTCATGCAAAATTCGCAAAACCTTGGGAATTACAACTTTTTGGTGCAAAAGTGACGTCATAATTTGACAAAAAATCGTCGATTACCGCCAAAGTAAAACATTGATGGGGTTCAAATTTGCACAGGCACACTCGGGTGGGGTATCCGCAAGAAGTAATCATGCTAATTCGGCTTTTCGGGAGCTCCAAAATTAAAAGGTTTATTCCCCGGGCAGGGAAAAGGGAAGAGCGGCCATCTTGTTTTTCTAATATTCAACTCTGGAAATCGCGTTTTGACTGTGCATATCGACCAAGTTGAGCATCCTGAACAACTTTCCTGTGTGGAGTCATGCAAAATTCGTAAAACCTTGGGAATTACAACTTTTTGGTGCAAAAGTGACGTCATAATTTGACAAAAAATCGTCGATTACCGCCAAAGTAAAACATTGACTGGGTTCAAATTTGCACAGGCACACTCGGGTGGGGGTATCCGCAAGAAGTAATCACGCTAATTCGGCTTTTCGGGTGGCTCGAAAATTAAAAAGTTTATTCCCCGGGCAGGGAAAAGGGAAGAGCGGCCATCTTGTTTTCTAATAGTCAACTCTGGAAATCGCATTTTGACGGTGCAAATCGACCAAGTTGAGCATCCTGAACAACTTTCCTGTGTGGAGTCATGCAAAATTCGCAAAACCTTGGGAATTACAACTTTTTGGTGCATAAGTGACGTCATAATTTGACAAAAAATCGTCGATTACCGCCAAAGTAAAACATTGATGGGGTTCAAATTTGCACAGGCACACTCGGGTGGGGTATCCGCAAGAAGTAATCACGCTAATTTGGCTTTTTGGGAGCTCGAAAATTAAAAAGTTTATTCCACGGGCAGGGAAAAGGGAAGAGCGGCCATCTTGTTTTCTAATAGTCAACTCTGGAAATCGCGTTTTGACGGTGCAAATCGACCAAAGTGAGCATCCTGAACAACTTTCCTGTGTGGAGTCATGCAAAATTCGCAAAACCTTGGGAATTACAACTTTTTGGTGAAAAAGTGACGTCATAATTTGGCAAAAAATCGTCGATTACCGCCAAAGTAAAACATTGATGGGGTTCAAATTTGCACAGGCACACTCGGGTGGGGTATCCGCAAGAAGTAATCACGCTAATTCGGCTTTTTGGGAGCTCGAAAATTAAAAAGTTTATTCCCCGGGCAGGGAAAAGGGAAGAGCGGCCATTTTGTTTTCCTAATAGTCAACTCTGGAAATCGCGTTTTGACGGTGCAAATCGACCAAGTTGAGCATCCTGAACAACTTTCCTGTGTGGAGTCATGCAAAATTCGTACAACCTTGGGAATTACAACTTTTTGGTGCAAAAGTGACGTCATAATTTGACCAAAAATCGTCGATTACCGCCAAAGTGAAACATTAAATGGGTTCAAATTTGCACCGGCACACTCGGGTGGGGTATCCGCAAGAAGTAATCACGCTAATTCGGCTTTTTGGGAGCTCGAAAATTAAAAAGTTTATTCCCCGTGCAGGGAAAAAGGAAGAGCGGCCATCTTGTTTTTCTATAGTCAACTCTGGAAATCGCGTTTTGACGGTGCAAATCGACCAAGTTGAGCATCCTGAACAACTTTCCTGTGTGGAGTCATGCAAAATTCGTAAAACCTTGGGAATTACAACTTTTTGGTGCAAAATTGACGTCATAATTTGTCCAAAAATCGTCGATTACCGCCAAAGTAAAACATTGACGGGGTTCAGATTTGCACCGGCACACTCGGGTGGGGTATCCGCAAGAAGTAATCACGCTAATTCGGCTTTTCGGGTGGCTCGAAAATTAAAAAGTTTATTCCCCGGGCAGGGAAAAGGGAAGAGCGGCCATCTTGTTTTCTAATAGTCAACTCTGGAAATCGCGTTTTGACGGTGCAAATCGACCAAGTTGAGCATCCTGAACAACTTTCCTGTGTGGGGTCATGCAAAATTCGCAAAACCTTGGGAATTACAACTTTTTGGTGCAAAAGTGACGTCATAATTTGACAAAAAATCGTCGATTACCGCCAAAGTAAAACATTGATGGGGTTCAAATTTGCACAGGCACACTCGGGTGGGGTATCCGCAAGAAGTAATCACGCTAATTTGGCTTTTTGGGAGCTCGAAAATTAAAAAGTTTATTCCACGGGCAGGGAAAAGGGAAGAGCGGCCATCTTGTTTTCTAATAGTCAACTCTGGAAATCGCGTTTTGACGGTGCAAATCGACCAAAGTGAGCATCCTGAACAACTTTCCTGTGTGGAGTCATGCAAAATTCGCAAAACCTTGGGAATTACAACTTTTTGGTGAAAAAGTGACGTCATAATTTGGCAAAAAATCGTCGATTACCGCCAAAGTAAAACATTGATGGGGTTCAAATTTGCACAGGCACACTCGGGTGGGGTATCCGCAAGAAGTAATCATGCTAATTCGGCTTTTCGGGAGCTCGAAAATTAAAAGGTTTATTCCCCGGGCAGGGAAAAGGGAAGAGCGGCCATCTTGTTTTTCTAATATTCAACTCTGGAAATCGCGTTTTGACGGTGCATATCGACCAAGTTGAGCATCCTGAACAACTTTCCTGTGTGGAGTCATGCAAAATTCGTAAAACCTTGGGAATTACAACTTTTTGGTGCAAAAGTGACGTCATAATTTGACAAAAAATCGTCGATTACCGCCAAAGTAAAACATTGATGGGGTTCAAATTTGCACAGGCACACTCGGGTGGGGTATCCGCAAGAAGTAATCACGCTAATTTGGCTTTTTGGGAGCTCGAAAATTAAAAAGTTTATTCCCCGGGCAGGGAAAAGGGAAGAGCGGCCATCTTGTTTTTCTATAGTCAACTCTGGAAATCGCGTTTTGACGGTGCAAATCGACCAAGTTGAGCATCCTGAACAACTTTCCTGTGTGGAGTCATGCAAAATTCGCAAAACCTTGGGAATTACAACTTTTTGGTGCAAAAGTGACGTCATAGTTTGACAAAAAATCGTCGATTACCGCCAAAGTAAAACATTGATGGGGTTCAAATTTGCACAGGCACACTCGGGTGGGGTATCCGCAAGAAGTAATCACGCTCATTCGCCTTTCGGGAGCTCGAAAATTAAAAAGTTTATTCCCCGGGCAGGGAAAAGGGAAGAGCGGCCATCTTGTTTTTCTAAGAGTTAACTCTGGAAATCGCGTTTTGACGGTGCAAATCGACCAAGTTGAGCATCCTGAACAACTTTCCTATGTGGAGTCATGCAAAATCCGCAAAACCTTGGGAATTACAACTTTTTGGTGCAAAAGTGACGTCATAATTTGACAAAAAATCGTCGATTACCGCCAAAGTAAAACATTGACGGGGTTCAGATTTGCACCGGCACACTCGGGTGGGGTATCCGCAAGAAGTAATCACGCTAATTCGGCTTTTCGGGGTGGCTCGAAAATTAAATAGGTATTCTCCGGTCAGGGAAAATGAAAGAGCGGCCATCTTGTTTTTCTAATATTCAACTCTGGAAATCGCGTTTTGACGGTGCAAATCGACCAAGTTGAGCATCCTGAACAACTTTCCTGTGTGGAGTCATGCAAAATTCGCAAAACCTAGGGAATTACAACTTTTTGGTGCAAAAGTGACGTCATTATTTGACCAAAAATCGTCGATTACCGCCAAAGTAAAACATTGACGGGGTTCAAATTTGCACGGGCACACT
Organism: Asterias amurensis; assembly: GCF_032118995.1. Taxonomy (NCBI): domain Eukaryota; kingdom Metazoa; phylum Echinodermata; class Asteroidea; order Forcipulatida; family Asteriidae; genus Asterias; species Asterias amurensis. Next base: position 11,127,174 of record NC_092662.1, on the reverse strand, counting down.
CGGGTGGGGTATCCGCAAGAAGTAATCACGCTTATTCGGCTTTTTGGGAGCTCGAAAAGTAAAAAGTTTATTCCCCGGGCAGGGAAAAGGGAAGAGCGGCCATCTTGTTTTTCTAATAGTCAACTCTGGAAATCGCGTTTTGACGGTGCAAATCGACCAAGTTGAGCATCCTGAACAACTTTCCTGTGTGGAGTCATGCAAAATTCGTAAAACCTTGGGAATTACAACTTTTTGGTGCAAAAGTGACGTCATAGTTTGACCAAAAATCGTCGATTACCGCCAAAGTGAAACATTAAATGGGTTCAAATTTGCACCGGCACACTCGGGTGGGGTATCCGCAAGAAGTAATCACGCTAATTCGGCTTTTGGGGAGCTCGAAAATTAAAAAAGTTTATTCCCCGTGCAGGGAAAAAGGAAGAGCGGCCATTTTGTTTTTCTAATATTCAACTCTGGAAATCGCGTTTTGACGGTGCAAATCGACCAAGTTGAGCATCCTGAACAACTTTCCTGTGTGGAGTCATGCAAAATTCGTAAAACCTTGGGAATTACAACTTTTTGGTGCAAAATTGACGTCATAATTTGTCCAAAAATCGTCGATTACCGCCAAAGTAAAACATTGACGGGGTTCAGATTTGCACCGGCACACTCGGGTGGGGTATCCGCAAGAAGTAATCACGCTAATTCGGCTTTTCGGGGTGGCTCGAAAATTAAAAAGTTATTCTCCGGTCAGGGAAAATGGAAGAGCGGCCATCTTGTTTTTCTAATATTCAACTCTGGAAATCGCGTTTTGACGATGCAAATCGACCCAGTTGAGCATCCTGAACAAGTTTCCTGTGTGGAGTCATGCAAAATTCGCAAAACCTTGGGAATTACAACTTTTTGGTGCAAAAGTGACGTCATAATTTGACAAAAAATCGTCGATTACTGCCAAAGTAAACGTTGATGGGGTTCAAATTTGCACAGGCACACTCGGGTGGGGTATCCGCAAGAAGTAATCACGCTAATTCGGCTTTTTGGGAGCTCGAAAATTAAAAAGTTTATTCCCCGTGCAGGGAAAAAGGAAGAGCGGCCATCTTGTTTTTCTAATAGTCAACTCTGGAAATCGCGTTTTGACGGTGCAAATCGACCAAGTTGAGCATCACGAACAACTTTCCTGTGTGGAGTCATGCAAAATTCGCAAAACCTTGGGAATTACAACTTTTTGGTGCAAAAGTGACGTCATAATTTGACAAAAAATCGTCGATTACCGCCAAAGTAAAACATTGATGGGGTTCAAATTTGCACAGGCACACTCGGGTGGGGTATCCGCAAGAAGTAATCATGCTAATTCGGCTTTTCGGGAGCTCCAAAATTAAAAGGTTTATTCCCCGGGCAGGGAAAAGGGAAGAGCGGCCATCTTGTTTGTCTAATATTCAACTCTGGAAATCGCGTTTTGACTGTGCATATCGACCAAGTTGAGCATCCTGAACAACTTTCCTGTGTGGAGTCATGCAAAATTCGTAAAACCTTGGGAATTACAACTTTTTGGTGCAAAAGTGACGTCATAATTTGACAAAAAATCGTCGATTACCGCCAAAGTAAAACATTGACTGGGTTCAAATTTGCACAGGCACACTCGGGTGGGGGTATCCGCAAGAAGTAATCACGCTAATTCGGCTTTTCGGGTGGCTCGAAAATTAAAAAGTTTATTCCCCGGGCAGGGAAAAGGGAAGAGCGGCCATCTTGTTTTCTAATAGTCAACTCTGGAAATCGCATTTTGACGGTGCAAATCGACCAAGTTGAGCATCCTGAACAACTTTCCTGTGTGGAGTCATGCAAAATTCGCAAAACCTTGGGAATTACAACTTTTTGGTGCAAAAGTGACGTCATAATTTGACAAAAAATCGTCGATTACCGCCAAAGTAAAACATTGATGGGGTTCAAATTTGCACAGGCACACTCGGGTGGGGTATCCGCAAGAAGTAATCACGCTAATTTGGCTTTTTGGGAGCTCGAAAATTAAAAAGTTTATTCCACGGGCAGGGAAAAGGGAAGAGCGGCCATCTTGTTTTCTAATAGTCAACTCTGGAAATCGCGTTTTGACGGTGCAAATCGACCAAAGTGAGCATCCTGAACAACTTTCCTGTGTGGAGTCATGCAAAATTCGCAAAACCTTGGGAATTACAACTTTTTGGTGAAAAAGTGACGTCATAATTTGGCAAAAAATCGTCGATTACCGCCAAAGTAAAACATTGATGGGGTTCAAATTTGCACAGGCACACTCGGGTGGGGTATCCGCAAGAAGTAATCACGCTAATTCGGCTTTTTGGGAGCTCGAAAATTAAAAAGTTTATTCCCCGGGCAGGGAAAAGGGAAGAGCGGCCATTTTGTTTTCCTAATAGTCAACTCTGGAAATCGCGTTTTGACGGTGCAAATCGACCAAGTTGAGCATCCTGAACAACTTTCCTGTGTGGAGTCATGCAAAATTCGTACAACCTTGGGAATTACAACTTTTTGGTGCAAAAGTGACGTCATAATTTGACCAAAAATCGTCGATTACCGCCAAAGTGAAACATTAAATGGGTTCAAATTTGCACCGGCACACTCGGGTGGGGTATCCGCAAGAAGTAATCACGCTAATTCGGCTTTTTGGGAGCTCGAAAATTAAAAAGTTTATTCCCCGTGCAGGGAAAAAGGAAGAGCGGCCATCTTGTTTTTCTAATAGTCAACTCTGGAAATCGCGTTTTGACGGTGCAAATCGACCAAGTTGAGCATCCTGAACAACTTTCCTGTGTGGAGTCATGCAAAATTCGTAAAACCTTGGGAATTACAACTTTTTGGTGCAAAATTGACGTCATAATTTGTCCAAAAATCGTCGATTACCGCCAAAGTAAAACATTGACGGGGTTCAGATTTGCACCGGCACACTCGGGTGGGGTATCCGCAAGAAGTAATCACGCTAATTCGGCTTTTCGGGTGGCTCGAAAATTAAAAAGTTTATTCCCCGGGCAGGGAAAAGGGAAGAGCGGCCATCTTGTTTTCTAATAGTCAACTCTGGAAATCGCGTTTTGACGGTGCAAATCGACCAAGTTGAGCATCCTGAACAACTTTCCTGTGTGGGGTCATGCAAAATTCGCAAAACCTTGGGAATTACAACTTTTTGGTGCAAAAGTGACGTCATAATTTGACAAAAAATCGTCGATTACCGCCAAAGTAAAACATTGATGGGGTTCAAATTTGCACAGGCACACTCGGGTGGGGTATCCGCAAGAAGTAATCACGCTAATTTGGCTTTTTGGGAGCTCGAAAATTAAAAAGTTTATTCCACGGGCAGGGAAAAGGGAAGAGCGGCCATCTTGTTTTCTAATAGTCAACTCTGGAAATCGCGTTTTGACGGTGCAAATCGACCAAAGTGAGCATCCTGAACAACTTTCCTGTGTGGAGTCATGCAAAATTCGCAAAACCTTGGGAATTACAACTTTTTGGTGAAAAAGTGACGTCATAATTTGGCAAAAAATCGTCGATTACCGCCAAAGTAAAACATTGATGGGGTTCAAATTTGCACAGGCACACTCGGGTGGGGTATCCGCAAGAAGTAATCATGCTAATTCGGCTTTTCGGGAGCTCGAAAATTAAAAGGTTTATTCCCCGGGCAGGGAAAAGGGAAGAGCGGCCATCTTGTTTTTCTAATATTCAACTCTGGAAATCGCGTTTTGACGGTGCATATCGACCAAGTTGAGCATCCTGAACAACTTTCCTGTGTGGAGTCATGCAAAATTCGCAAAACCTTGGGAATTACAACTTTTTGGTGCAAAAGTGACGTCATAATTTGACAAAAAATCGTCGATTACCGCCAAAGTAAAACATTGATGGGGTTCAAATTTGCACAGGCACACTCGGGTGGGGTATCCGCAAGAAGTAATCACGCTCATTCGGCTTTTCGGGAGCTCGAAAATTAAAAAGTTTATTCCCCGGGCAGGGAAAAGGGAAGAGCGGCCATCTTGTTTTTCTATAGTCAACTCTGGAAATCGCGTTTTGACGGTGCAAATCGACCAAGTTGAGCATCCTGAACAACTTTCCTGTGTGGAGTCATGCAAAATTCGCAAAACCTTGGGAATTACAACTTTTTGGTGCAAAAGTGACGTCATAGTTTGACAAAAAATCGTCGATTACCGCCAAAGTAAAACATTGATGGGGTTCAAATTTGCACAGGCACACTCGGGTGGGGTATCCGCAAGAAGTAATCACGCTCATTCGCCTTTCGGGAGCTCGAAAATTAAAAAGTTTATTCCCCGGGCAGGGAAAAGGGAAGAGCGGCCATCTTGTTTTTCTAAGAGTTAACTCTGGAAATCGCGTTTTGACGGTGCAAATCGACCAAGTTGAGCATCCTGAACAACTTTCCTATGTGGAGTCATGCAAAATCCGCAAAACCTTGGGAATTACAACTTTTTGGTGCAAAAGTGACGTCATAATTTGACAAAAAATCGTCGATTACCGCCAAAGTAAAACATTGACGGGGTTCAGATTTGCACCGGCACACTCGGGTGGGGTATCCGCAAGAAGTAATCACGCTAATTCGGCTTTTCGGGGTGGCTCGAAAATTAAATAGGTATTCTCCGGTCAGGGAAAATGAAAGAGCGGCCATCTTGTTTTTCTAATATTCAACTCTGGAAATCGCGTTTTGACGGTGCAAATCGACCAAGTTGAGCATCCTGAACAACTTTCCTGTGTGGAGTCATGCAAAATTCGCAAAACCTAGGGAATTACAACTTTTTGGTGCAAAAGTGACGTCATTATTTGACCAAAAATCGTCGATTACCGCCAAAGTAAAACATTGACGGGGTTCAAATTTGCACGGGCACACTCGGGTGGGGTATCCGCAAGAAGTAATCACGCTTATTCGGCTTTTTGGGAGCTCGAAAAGTAAAAAGTTTATTCCCCGGGCAGGGAAAAGGGAAGAGCGGCCATCTTGTTTTTCTAATAGTCAACTCTGGAAATCGCGTTTTGACGGTGCAAATCGACCAAGTTGAGCATCCTGAACAACTTTCCTGTGTGGAGTCATGCAAAATTCGTAAAACCTTGGGAATTACAACTTTTTGGTGCAAAAGTGACGTCATAGTTTGACCAAAAATCGTCGATTACCGCCAAAGTGAAACATTAAATGGGTTCAAATTTGCACCGGCACACTCGGGTGGGGTATCCGCAAGAAGTAATCACGCTAATTCGGCTTTTGGGGAGCTCGAAAATTAAAAAAGTTTATTCCCCGTGCAGGGAAAAAGGAAGAGCGGCCATTTTGTTTTTCTAATATTCAACTCTGGAAATCGCGTTTTGACGGTGCAAATCGACCAAGTTGAGCATCCTGAACAACTTTCCTGTGTGGAGTCATGCAAAATTCGTAAAACCTTGGGAATTACAACTTTTTGGTGCAAAATTGACGTCATAATTTGTCCAAAAATCGTCGATTACCGCCAAAGTAAAACATTGACGGGGTTCAGATTTGCACCGGCACACTCGGGTGGGGTATCCGCAAGAAGTAATCACGCTAATTCGGCTTTTCGGGGTGGCTCGAAAATTAAAAAGTTATTCTCCGGTCAGGGAAAATGGAAGAGCGGCCATCTTGTTTTTCTAATATTCAACTCTGGAAATCGCGTTTTGACGATGCAAATCGACCCAGTTGAGCATCCTGAACAAGTTTCCTGTGTGGAGTCATGCAAAATTCGCAAAACCTTGGGAATTACAACTTTTTGGTGCAAAAGTGACGTCATAATTTGACAAAAAATCGTCGATTACTGCCAAAGTAAACGTTGATGGGGTTCAAATTTGCACAGGCACACTCGGGTGGGGTATCCGCAAGAAGTAATCACGCTAATTCGGCTTTTTGGGAGCTCGAAAATTAAAAAGTTTATTCCCCGTGCAGGGAAAAAGGAAGAGCGGCCATCTTGTTTTTCTAATAGTCAACTCTGGAAATCGCGTTTTGACGGTGCAAATCGACCAAGTTGAGCATCACGAACAACTTTCCTGTGTGGAGTCATGCAAAATTCGCAAAACCTTGGGAATTACAACTTTTTGGTGCAAAAGTGACGTCATAATTTGACAAAAAATCGTCGATTACCGCCAAAGTAAAACATTGATGGGGTTCAAATTTGCACAGGCACACTCGGGTGGGGTATCCGCAAGAAGTAATCATGCTAATTCGGCTTTTCGGGAGCTCCAAAATTAAAAGGTTTATTCCCCGGGCAGGGAAAAGGGAAGAGCGGCCATCTTGTTTGTCTAATATTCAACTCTGGAAATCGCGTTTTGACTGTGCATATCGACCAAGTTGAGCATCCTGAACAACTTTCCTGTGTGGAGTCATGCAAAATTCGTAAAACCTTGGGAATTACAACTTTTTGGTGCAAAAGTGACGTCATAATTTGACAAAAAATCGTCGATTACCGCCAAAGTAAAACATTGACTGGGTTCAAATTTGCACAGGCACACTCGGGTGGGGGTATCCGCAAGAAGTAATCACGCTAATTCGGCTTTTCGGGTGGCTCGAAAATTAAAAAGTTTATTCCCCGGGCAGGGAAAAGGGAAGAGCGGCCATCTTGTTTTCTAATAGTCAACTCTGGAAATCGCATTTTGACGGTGCAAATCGACCAAGTTGAGCATCCTGAACAACTTTCCTGTGTGGAGTCATGCAAAATTCGCAAAACCTTGGGAATTACAACTTTTTGGTGCAAAAGTGACGTCATAATTTGACAAAAAATCGTCGATTACCGCCAAAGTAAAACATTGATGGGGTTCAAATTTGCACAGGCACACTCGGGTGGGGTATCCGCAAGAAGTAATCACGCTAATTTGGCTTTTTGGGAGCTCGAAAATTAAAAAGTTTATTCCACGGGCAGGGAAAAGGGAAGAGCGGCCATCTTGTTTTCTAATAGTCAACTCTGGAAATCGCGTTTTGACGGTGCAAATCGACCAAAGTGAGCATCCTGAACAACTTTCCTGTGTGGAGTCATGCAAAATTCGCAAAACCTTGGGAATTACAACTTTTTGGTGAAAAAGTGACGTCATAATTTGGCAAAAAATCGTCGATTACCGCCAAAGTAAAACATTGATGGGGTTCAAATTTGCACAGGCACACTCGGGTGGGGTATCCGCAAGAAGTAATCACGCTAATTCGGCTTTTTGGGAGCTCGAAAATTAAAAAGTTTATTCCCCGGGCAGGGAAAAGGGAAGAGCGGCCATTTTGTTTTCCTAATAGTCAACTCTGGAAATCGCGTTTTGACGGTGCAAATCGACCAAGTTGAGCATCCTGAACAACTTTCCTGTGTGGAGTCATGCAAAATTCGTACAACCTTGGGAATTACAACTTTTTGGTGCAAAAGTGACGTCATAATTTGACCAAAAATCGTCGATTACCGCCAAAGTGAAACATTAAATGGGTTCAAATTTGCACCGGCACACTCGGGTGGGGTATCCGCAAGAAGTAATCACGCTAATTCGGCTTTTTGGGAGCTCGAAAATTAAAAAGTTTATTCCCCGTGCAGGGAAAAAGGAAGAGCGGCCATCTTGTTTTTCTAATAGTCAACTCTGGAAATCGCGTTTTGACGGTGCAAATCGACCAAGTTGAGCATCCTGAACAACTTTCCTGTGTGGAGTCATGCAAAATTCGTAAAACCTTGGGAATTACAACTTTTTGGTGCAAAATTGACGTCATAATTTGTCCAAAAATCGTCGATTACCGCCAAAGTAAAACATTGACGGGGTTCAGATTTGCACCGGCACACTCGGGTGGGGTATCCGCAAGAAGTAATCACGCTAATTCGGCTTTTCGGGTGGCTCGAAAATTAAAAAGTTTATTCCCCGGGCAGGGAAAAGGGAAGAGCGGCCATCTTGTTTTCTAATAGTCAACTCTGGAAATCGCGTTTTGACGGTGCAAATCGACCAAGTTGAGCATCCTGAACAACTTTCCTGTGTGGGGTCATGCAAAATTCGCAAAACCTTGGGAATTACAACTTTTTGGTGCAAAAGTGACGTCATAATTTGACAAAAAATCGTCGATTACCGCCAAAGTAAAACATTGATGGGGTTCAAATTTGCACAGGCACACTCGGGTGGGGTATCCGCAAGAAGTAATCACGCTAATTTGGCTTTTTGGGAGCTCGAAAATTAAAAAGTTTATTCCACGGGCAGGGAAAAGGGAAGAGCGGCCATCTTGTTTTCTAATAGTCAACTCTGGAAATCGCGTTTTGACGGTGCAAATCGACCAAAGTGAGCATCCTGAACAACTTTCCTGTGTGGAGTCATGCAAAATTCGCAAAACCTTGGGAATTACAACTTTTTGGTGAAAAAGTGACGTCATAATTTGGCAAAAAATCGTCGATTACCGCCAAAGTAAAACATTGATGGGGTTCAAATTTGCACAGGCACACTCGGGTGGGGTATCCGCAAGAAGTAATCATGCTAATTCGGCTTTTCGGGAGCTCGAAAATTAAAAGGTTTATTCCCCGGGCAGGGAAAAGGGAAGAGCGGCCATCTTGTTTTTCTAATATTCAACTCTGGAAATCGCGTTTTGACGGTGCATATCGACCAAGTTGAGCATCCTGAACAACTTTCCTGTGTGGAGTCATGCAAAATTCGTAAAACCTTGGGAATTACAACTTTTTGGTGCAAAAGTGACGTCATAATTTGACAAAAAATCGTCGATTACCGCCAAAGTAAAACATTGATGGGGTTCAAATTTGCACAGGCACACTCGGGTGGGGTATCCGCAAGAAGTAATCACGCTAATTTGGCTTTTTGGGTGCTCGAAAATTAAAAAGTTTATTCCCCGGGCAGGGAAAAGGGAAGAGCGGCCATCTTGTTTTTCTATAGTCAACTCTGGAAATCGCGTTTTGACGGTGCAAATCGACCAAGTTGAGCATCCTGAACAACTTTCCTGTGTGGAGTCATGCAAAATTCGCAAAACCTTGGGAATTACAACTTTTTGGTGCAAAAGTGACGTCATAATTTGACAAAAAATCGTCGATTACCGCCAAAGTAAAACATTGATGGGGTTCAAATTTGCACAGGCACACTCGGGTGGGGTATCCGCAAGAAGTAATCACGCTCATTCGGCTTTTCGGGAGCTCGAAAATTAAAAAGTTTATTCCCCGGGCAGGGAAAAGGGAAGAGCGGCCATCTTGTTTTTCTATAGTCAACTCTGGAAATCGCGTTTTGACGGTGCAAATCGACCAAGTTGAGCATCCTGAACAACTTTCCTGTGTGGAGTCATGCAAAATTCGCAAAACCTTGGGAATTACAACTTTTTGGTGCAAAAGTGACGTCATAATTTGACAAAAAATCGTCGATTACCGCCAAAGTAAAACATTGATGGGGTTCAAATTTGCACAGGCACACTCGGGTGGGGTATCCGCAAGAAGTAATCACGCTCATTCGCCTTTCGGGAGCTCGAAAATTAAAAAGTTTATTCCCCGGGCAGGGAAAAGGGAAGAGCGGCCATCTTGTTTTTCTAAGAGTCAACTCTGGAAATCGCGTTTTGACGGTGCAAATCGACCAAGTTGAGCATCTTGAACAACTTTCCTATGTGGAGTCATGCAAAATCCGCAAAACCTTGGGAATTACAACTTTTTGGTGCAAAAGTGACGTCATAATTTGACAAAAAATCGTCGATTACCGCCAAAGTAAAACATTGACGGGGTTCAGATTTGCACCGGCACACTCGGGTGGGGTATCCGCAAGAAGTAATCACGCTAATTCGGCTTTTCGGGGTGGCTCGAAAATTAAATAGGTATTCTCCGGTCAGGGAAAATGAAAGAGCGGCCATCTTGTTTTTCTAATATTCAACTCTGGAAATCGCGTTTTGACGGTGCAAATCGACCAAGTTGAGCATCCTGAACAACTTTCCTGTGTGGAGTCATGCAAAATTCGCAAAACCTAGGGAATTACAACTTTTTGGTGCAAAAGTGACGTCATTATTTGACCAAAAATCGTCGATTACCGCCAAAGTAAAACATTGACGGGGTTCAGATTTGCACCGGCACACTCGGGTGGGGTATCCGCAAGAAGTAATCACGCTAATTCGGCTTTTCGGGGTGGCTCGAAAATTAAATAGGTATTCTCCGGTCAGGGAAAATGAAAGAGCGGCCATCTTGTTTTTCTAATATTCAACTCTGGAAATCGCGTTTTGACGGTGCAAATCGACCAAGTTGAGCATCCTGAACAACTTTCCTGTGTGGAGTCATGCAAAATTCGCAAAACCTAGGGAATTACAACTTTTTGGTGCAAAAGTGACGTCATTATTTGACCAAAAATCGTCGATTACCGCCAAAGTAAAACATTGACGGGGTTCAAATTTGCACAGGCACACTCGGGTGGGGTATCCGCAAGAAGTAATCACGCTTATTCGGCTTTTTGGGAGCTCGAAAATTAAAAAGTTTATTCCCCGGGCAGGGAAAAGGGAAGAGCGGCCATCTTGTTTTTCTAATAGTCAACTCTGGAAATCGCGTTTTGACGGTGCAAATCGACCAAGTTGAGCATCCTGAACAACTTTCCTGTGTGGAGTCATGCAAAATTCGTAAAACCTTGGGAATTACAACTTTTTGGTGCAAAAGTGACGTCATAGTTTGACCAAAAATCGTCGATTACCGCCAAAGTGAAACATTAAATGGGTTCAAATTTGCACCGGCACACTCGGGTGGGGTATCCGCAAGAAGTAATCACGCTAATTCGGCTTTTGGGGAGCTCGAAAATTAAAAAGTTTATTCCCCGGGCAGGGAAAAGGGAAGAGCGGCCATCTTGTTTTTCTAATAGTCAACTCTGGAAATCGCGTTTTGACGGTGCAAATCGACCAAGTTGAGCATCCTGAACAACTTTCCTGTGTGGAGTCATGCAAAATTCGCAAAACCTTGGGAATTACAACTTTTTGGTGCAAAATTGACGTCATAATTTGTCCAAAAATCGTCGATTACCGCCAAAGTAAAACATTGACGGGGTTCAGATTTGCACCGGCACACTCGGGTGGGGTATCCGCAAGAAGTAATCACGCTAATTTGGCTTTTCGGGTGGCTCGAAAATTAAAAAGTTTATTCCCCGGGCAGGGAAAAGGGAAGAGCGGCCATCTTGTTTTCTAATAGTCAACTCTGGAAATCGCGTTTTGACGGTGCAAATCGACCAAGTTGAGCATCCTGAACAACTTTCCTGTGTGGAGTCATGCAAAATTCGCAAAACCTTGAGAATTACAACTTTTTGGTGCAAAAGTGACGTCATAATTTGACAAAAAATCGTCGATTACCGCCAAAGTAAAACATTGATGGGGTTCAAATTTGCACAGGCACACTCGGGTGGGGTATCCGCAAGAAGTAATCACGCCAATTTGGCTTTTTGGGAGCTCGAAAATTAAAAAGTTTATTCCACGGGCAGGGAAAAGGGAAGAGCGGCCATCTTGTTTTCTAATAGTCAACTCTGGAAATCGCGTTTTGACGGTGCAAATCGACCAAAGTGAGCATACTGAACAACTTTCCTGTGTGGAGTCATGCAAAATTCGCAAAACCTTGGGAATTACAACTTTTTGGTGCAAAAGTGACGTCATAATTTGTCAAAAAATCGTCGATTACCGCCAAAGTAAAACATTGATGGGGTTCAAATTTGCACAGGCACACTCGGGTGGGGTATCCGCAAGAAGTAATCACGCTATATCGGCTTTTTGGGAGCTCGAAAATTAAAAAGTTTATTCCCCGGGCAGGGTAAAGGGAAGAGCGGCCATCTTGTTTTTCTAATAGTCAACTCTGGAAATCGCGTTTTGACGGTGCAAATCGACCAAGTTGAGCATCCTGAACAACTTTCCTGTGTGGAGTCATGCAAAATTCGTACAACCTTGGGAATTACAACTTTTTGGTGCAAAAGTGACGTCATAATTTGACCAAAAATCGTCGATTACCGCCAAAGTGAAACATTAAATGGGTTCAAATTTGCACCGGCACACTCGGGTGGGGTATCCGCAAGAAGTAATCACACTAATTCGGCTTTTTGGGAGCTCGAAAATTAAAAAGTTTATTCCCCGTGCAGGGAAAAAGGAAGAGCGGCCATCTTGTTTTTCTAATAGTCAACTCTGGAAATCGCGTTTTGACGGTGCAAATCGACCAAGTTGAGCATCCTGAACAACTTTCCTGTGTGGAGTCATGCAAAATTCGTAAAACCTTGGGAATTACAACTTTTTGGTGCAAAATTGACGTCATAATTTGTCCAAAAATCGTCGATTACCGCCAAAGTAAAACATTGACGGGGTTCAGATTTGCACCGGCACACTCGGGTGGGGTATCCGCAAGAAGTAATCACGCTAATTCGGCTTTTCGGGTGGCTCGAAAATTAAAAAGTTTATTCCCCGGGCAGGGAAAAGGGAAGAGCGGCCATCTTGTTTTCTAATAGTCAACTCTGGAAATCGCGTTTTGACGGTGCAAATCGACCAAGTTGAGCATCCTGAACAACTTTCCTGTGTGGAGTCATGCAAAATTCGCAAAACCTTGGGAATTACAACTTTTTGGTGCAAAAGTGACGTCATAATTTGACAAAAAATCGTCGATTACCGCCAAAGTAAAACATTGATGGGGTTCAAATTTGCACAGGCACACTCGGGTGGGGTATCCGCAAGAAGTAATCACGCTAATTTGGCTTTTTGGGAGCTCGAAAATTAAAAAGTTTATTCCACGGGCAGGGAAAAGGGAAGAGCGGCCATCTTGTTTTCTAATAGTCAACTCTGGAAATCGCGTTTTGACGGTGCAAATCGACCAAAGTGAGCATCCTGAACAACTTTCCTGTGTGGAGTCATGCAAAATTCGCAAAACCTTGGGAATTACAACTTTTTGGTGAAAAAGTGACGTCATAATTTGTCCAAAAATCGTCGATTACCGCCAAAGTAAAACATTGATGGGGTTCAAATTTGCACAGGCACACTCGGGTGGGGTATCCGCAAGAAGTAATCATGCTAATTCGGCTTTTCGGGAGCTCCAAAATTAAAAGGCTTATTCCCCGGGCAGGGAAAAGGGAAGAGCGGCCATCTTGTTTTTCTAATATTCAACTCTGGAAATCGCGTTTTGACTGTGCATATCGACCAAGTTGAGCATCCTGAACAACTTTCCTGTGTGGAGTCATGCAAAATTCGTAAAACCTTGGGAATTACAACTTTTTGGTGCAAAAGTGACGTCATAATTTGACAAAAAATCGTCGATTACCGCCAAAGTAAAACATTGATGGGGTTCAAATTTGCACAGGCACACTCGGGTGGGGTATCCGCAAGAAGTAATCACGCTAATTTGGCTTTTTGGGAGCTCGAAAATTAAAAAGTTTATTCCCCGGGCAGGGAAAAGGGAAGAGCGGCCATCTTGTTTTTCTAATAGTCAACTCTGGAAATCGCGTTTTGACGATGCAAATCGACCAAGTTGAGCATCCTGAACAACTTTCCTGTGTGGAGTCATGCAAAATTCGCAAAACCTTGGGAATTACAACTTTTTGGTGCAAAAGTGACGTCATAATTTGACAAAAAATCGTCGATTACTGCCAAAGTAAAACATTGATGGGGTTCAAATTTGCACAGGCACACTCGGGTGGGGTATCCGCAAGAAGTAATCACGCTAATTCGGCTTTTTGGGAGCTCGAAAATTAAAAAGTTTATTCCCCGTGCAGGGAAAAAGGAAGAGCGGCCATCTTGTTTTTCTAATAGTCAACTCTGGAAATCGCGTTTTGACGGTGCAAATCGACCAAGTTGAGCATCACGAACAACTTTCCTGTGTGGAGTCATGCAAAATTCGCAAAACCTTGGGAATTACAACTTTTTGGTGCAAAAGTGACGTCATAATTTGACAAAAAATCGTCGATTACCGCCAAAGTAAAACATTGATGGGGTTCAAATTTGCACAGGCACACTCGGGTGGGGTATCCGCAAGAAGTAATCATGCTAATTCGGCTTTTCGGGAGCTCCAAAATTAAAAGGTTTATTCCCCGGGCAGGGAAAAGGGAAGAGCGGCCATCTTGTTTTTCTAATATTCAACTCTGGAAATCGCGTTTTGACTGTGCATATCGACCAAGTTGAGCATCCTGAACAACTTTCCTGTGTGGAGTCATGCAAAATTCGTAAAACCTTGGGAATTACAACTTTTTGGTGCAAAAGTGACGTCATAATTTGACAAAAAATCGTCGATTACCGCCAAAGTAAAACATTGACTGGGTTCAAATTTGCACAGGCACACTCGGGTGGGGGTATCCGCAAGAAGTAATCACGCTAATTCGGCTTTTCGGGTGGCTCGAAAATTAAAAAGTTTATTCCCCGGGCAGGGAAAAGGGAAGAGCGGCCATCTTGTTTTCTAATAGTCAACTCTGGAAATCGCATTTTGACGGTGCAAATCGACCAAGTTGAGCATCCTGAACAACTTTCCTGTGTGGAGTCATGCAAAATTCGCAAAACCTTGGGAATTACAACTTTTTGGTGCAAAAGTGACGTCATAATTTGACAAAAAATCGTCGATTACCGCCAAAGTAAAACATTGATGGGGTTCAAATTTGCACAGGCACACTCGGGTGGGGTATCCGCAAGAAGTAATCACGCTAATTTGGCTTTTTGGGAGCTCGAAAATTAAAAAGTTTATTCCACGGGCAGGGAAAAGGGAAGAGCGGCCATCTTGTTTTCTAATAGTCAACTCTGGAAATCGCGTTTTGACGGTGCAAATCGACCAAAGTGAGCATCCTGAACAACTTTCCTGTGTGGAGTCATGCAAAATTCGCAAAACCTTGGGAATTACAACTTTTTGGTGAAAAAGTGACGTCATAATTTGTCCAAAAATCGTCGATTACCGCCAAAGTAAAACATTGATGGGGTTCAAATTTGCACAGGCACACTCGGGTGGGGTATCCGCAAGAAGTAATCACGCTAATTCGGCTTTTTGGGAGCTCGAAAATTAAAAAGTTTATTCCCCGGGCAGGGAAAAGGGAAGAGCGGCCATTTTGTTTTTCTAATAGTCAACTCTGGAAATCGCGTTTTGACGGTGCAAATCGACCAAGTTGAGCATCCTGAACAACTTTCCTGTGTGGAGTCATGCAAAATTCGTACAACCTTGGGAATTACAACTTTTTGGTGCAAAAGTGACGTCATAATTTGACCAAAAATCGTCGATTACCGCCAAAGTGAAACATTAAATGGGTTCAAATTTGCACCGGCACACTCGGGTGGGGTATCCGCAAGAAGTAATCACGCTAATTCGGCTTTTTGGGAGCTCGAAAATTAAAAAGTTTATTCCCCGTGCAGGGAAAAAGGAAGAGCGGCCATCTTGTTTTTCTAATATTCAACTCTGGAAATCGCGTTTTGACGGTGCAAATCGACCAAGTTGAGCATCCTGAACAACTTTCCTGTGTGGAGTCATGCAAAATTCGTAAAACCTTGGGAATTACAACTTTTTGGTGCAAAATTGACGTCATAATTTGTCAAAAAATCGTCGATTACCGCCAAAGTAAAACATTGACGGGGTTCAGATTTGCACCGGCACACTCGGGTGGGGTATCCGCAAGAAGTAATCACGCTAATTCGGCTTTTCGGGTGGCTCGAAAATTAAAAAGTTTATTCCCCGGGCAGGGAAAAGGGAAGAGCGGCCATCTTGTTTTCTAATAGTCAACTCTGGAAATCGCGTTTTGACGGTGCAAATCGACCAAGTTGAGCATCCTGAACAACTTTCCTGTGTGGAGTCATGCAAAATTCGCAAAACCTTGGGAATTACAACTTTTTGGTGCAAAAGTGACGTCATAATTTGACAAAAAATCGTCGATTACCGCCAAAGTAAAACATTGATGGGGTTCAAATTTGCACAGGCACACTCGGGTGGGGTATCCGCAAGAAGTAATCACGCTAATTTGGCTTTTTGGGAGCTCGAAAATTAAAAAGTTTATTCCACGGGCAGGGAAAAGGGAAAAGCGGCCATCTTGTTTTCTAATAGTCAACTCTGGAAATCGCGTTTTGACGGTGCAAATCGACCAAAGTGAGCATCCTGAACAACTTTCATGTGTGGAGTCATGCAAAATTCGCAAAACCTTGGGAATTACAACTTTTTGGTGAAAAAGTGACGTCATAATTTGTCCAAAAATCGTCGATTACCGCCAAAGTAAAACATTGATGGGGTTCAAATTTGCACAGGCACACTCGGGTGGGGTATCCGCAAGAAGTAATCATGCTAATTCGGCTTTTCGGGAGCTCCAAAATTAAAAGGCTTATTCCCCGGGCAGGGAAAAGGGAAGAGCGGCCATCTTGTTTTTCTAATATTCAACTCTGGAAATCGCGTTTTGACTGTGCATATCGACCAAGTTGAGCATCCTGAACAACTTTCCTGTGTGGAGTCATGCAAAATTCGTAAAACCTTGGGAATTACAACTTTTTGGTGCAAAAGTGACGTCATAATTTGACAAAAAATCGTCGATTACCGCCAAAGTAAAACATTGATGGGGTTCAAATTTGCACAGGCACACTCGGGTGGGGTATCCGCAAGAAGTAATCACGCTAATTCGGCTTTTTGGGAGCTCAAAAATTAAAAAGTTTATTCCCCGGGCAGGGAAAAGGGAAGAGCGGCCATCTTGTTTTTCTAATAGTCAACTCTGGAAATCGCGTTTTGACGGTGCAAATCGACCAAGTTGAGCATCCTGAACAACTTTCCTGTGTGGAGTCATGCAAAATTCGCAAAACCTTGGGAATTACAACTTTTTGGTGCAAAATTGACGTCATAATTTGTCCAAAAATCGTCGATTACCGCCAAAGTAAAACATTGACGGGGTTCAGATTTGCACCGGCACACTCGGGTGGGGTATCCGCAAGAAGTAATCACGCTAATTCGGCTTTTCGGGTGGCTCGAAAATTAAAAAGTTTATTCCCCGGGCAGGGAAAAGGGAAGAGCGGCCATCTTGTTTTCTAATAGTCAACTCTGGAAATCGCGTTTTGACGGTGCAAATCGACCAAGTTGAGCATCCTGAACAACTTTCCTGTGTGGAGTCATGCAAAATTCGCAAAACCTTGAGAATTACAACTTTTTGGTGCAAAAGTGACGTCATAATTTGACAAAAAATTGTCGATTACCGCCAAAGTAAAACATTGATGGGGTTCAAATTTGCACAGGCACACTCGGGTGGGGTATCCGCAAGAAGTAATCACGCTAATTTGGCTTTTTGGGAGCTCGAAAATTAAAAAGTTTATTCCACGGGCAGGGAAAAGGGAAGAGCGGCCATCTTGTTTTCTAATAGTCAACTCTGGAAATCGCGTTTTGACGGTGCAAATCGACCAAGTTGAGCATCCTGAACAACTTTCCTGTGTGGAGTCATGCAAAATTCGCAAAACCTTGGGAATTACAACTTTTTGGTGAAAAAGTGACGTCATAATTTGTCCAAAAATCGTCGATTACCGCCAAAGTAAAACATTGATGGGGTTCAAATTTGCACAGGCACACTCGGGTGGGGTATCCGCAAGAAGTAATCACGCTATATCGGCTTTTTGGGAGCTCGAAAATTAAAAAGTTTATTCCCCGGGCAGGGAAAAGGGAAGAGCGGCCATTTTGTTTTTCTAATAGTCAACTCTGGAAATCGCGTTTTGACGGTGCAAATCGACCAAGTTGAGCATCCTGAACAACTTTCCTGTGTGGAGTCATGCAAAATTCGTACAACCTTGGGAATTACAACTTTTTGGTGCAAAAGTGACGTCATAATTTGACCAAAAATCGTCGATTACCGCCAAAGTGAAACATTAAATGGGTTCAAATTTGCACCGGCACACTCGGGTGGGGTATCCGCAAGAAGTAATCACGCTAATTCGGCTTTTTGGGAGCTCGAAAATTAAAAAGTTTATTCCCCGTGCAGGGAAAAAGGAAGAGCGGCCATCTTGTTTTTCTAATAGTCAACTCTGGAAATCGCGTTTTGACGGTGCAAATCGACCAAGTTGAGCATCCTGAACAACTTTCCTGTGTGGAGTCATGCAAAATTCGTAAAACCTTGGGAATTACAACTTTTTGGTGCAAAATTGACGTCATAATTTGTCCAAAAATCGTCGATTACCGCCAAAGTAAAACATTGACGGGGTTCAGATTTGCACCGGCACACTCGGGTGGGGTATCCGCAAGAAGTAATCACGCTAATTCGGCTTTTCGGGTGGCTCGAAAATTAAAAAGTTTATTCCCCGGGCAGGGAAAAGGGAAGAGCGGCCATCTTGTTTTCTAATAGTCAACTCTGGAAATCGCGTTTTGACGGTGCAAATCGACCAAGTTGAGCATCCTGAACAACTTTCCTGTGTGGAGTCATGCAAAATTCGCAAAACCTTGGGAATTACAACTTTTTGGTGCAAAAGTGACGTCATAATTTGACAAAAAATCGTCGATTACCGCCAAAGTAAAACATTGATGGGGTTCAAATTTGCACAGGCACACTCGGGTGGGGTATCCGCAAGAAGTAATCACGCTAATTTGGCTTTTTGGGAGCTCGAAAATTAAAAAGTTTATTCCACGGGCAGGGAAAAGGGAAGAGCGGCCATCTTGTTTTCTAATAGTCAACTCTGGAAATCGCGTTTTGACGGTGCAAATCGACCAAAGTGAGCATCCTGAACAACTTTCCTGTGTGGAGTCATGCAAAATTCGCAAAACCTTGGGAATTACAACTTTTTGGTGAAAAAGTGACGTCATAATTTGTCCAAAAATCGTCGATTACCGCCAAAGTAAAACATTGATGGGGTTCAAATTTGCACAGGCACACTCGGGTGGGGTATCCGCAAGAAGTAATCATGCTAATTCGGCTTTTCGGGAGCTCCAAAATTAAAAGGCTTATTCCCCGGGCAGGGAAAAGGGAAGAGCGGCCATCTTGTTTTTCTAATATTCAACTCTGGAAATCGCGTTTTTACTGTGCATATCGACCAAGTTGAGCATCCTGAACAACTTTCCTGTGTGGAGTCATGCAAAATTCGTAAAACCTTGGGAATTACAACTTTTTGGTGCAAAAGTGACGTCATAATTTGACAAAAAATCGTCGATTACCGCCAAAGTAAAACATTGATGGGGTTCAAATTTGCACAGGCACACTCGGGTGGGGTATCCGCAAGAAGTAATCACGCTAATTTGGCTTTTTGGGAGCTCGAAAATTAAAAAGTTTATTCCCCGGGCAGGGAAAAGGGAAGAGCGGCCATCTTGTTTTTCTAATAGTCAACTCTGGAAATCGCGTTTTGACGATGCAAATCGACCAAGTTGAGCATCCTGAACAACTTTCCTGTGTGGAGTCATGCAAAATTCGCAAAACCTTGGGAATTACAACTTTTTGGTGCAAAAGTGACGTCATAATTTGACAAAAAATCGTCGATTACTGCCAAAGTAAAACATTGATGGGGTTCAAATTTGCACAGGCACACTCGGGTGGGGTATCCGCAAGAAGTAATCACGCTAATTCGGCTTTTTGGGAGCTCGAAAATTAAAAAGTTTATTCCCCGTGCAGGGAAAAAGGAAGAGCGGCCATCTTGTTTTTCTAATAGTCAACTCTGGAAATCGCGTTTTGACGGTGCAAATCGACCAAGTTGAGCATCACGAACAACTTTCCTGTGTGGAGTCATGCAAAATTCGCAAAACCTTGGGAATTACAACTTTTTGGTGCAAAAGTGACGTCATAATTTGACAAAAAATCGTCGATTACCGCCAAAGTAAAACATTGATGGGGTTCAAATTTGCACAGGCACACTCGGGTGGGGTATCCGCAAGAAGTAATCATGCTAATTCGGCTTTTCGGGAGCTCCAAAATTAAAAGGTTTATTCCCCGGGCAGGGAAAAGGGAAGAGCGGCCATCTTGTTTTCTAATAGTCAACTCTGGAAATCGCATTTTGACGGTGCAAATCGACCAAGTTGAGCATCCTGAACAACTTTCCTGTGTGGAGTCATGCAAAATTCGCAAAACCTTGGGAATTACAACTTTTTGGTGCAAAAGTGACGTCATAATTTGACAAAAAATCGTCGATTACCGCCAAAGTAAAACATTGATGGGGTTCAAATTTGCACAGGCACACTCGGGTGGGGTATCCGCAAGAAGTAATCACGCTAATTTGGCTTTTTGGGAGCTCGAAAATTAAAAAGTTTATTCCACGGGCAGGGAAAAGGGAAGAGCGGCCATCTTGTTTTCTAATAGTCAACTCTGGAAATCGCGTTTTGACGGTGCAAATCGACCAAAGTGAGCATCCTGAACAACTTTCCTGTGTGGAGTCATGCAAAATTCGCAAAACCTTGGGAATTACAACTTTTTGGTGAAAAAGTGACGTCATAATTTGTCCAAAAATCGTCGATTACCGCCAAAGTAAAACATTGATGGGGTTCAAATTTGCACAGGCACACTCGGGTGGGGTATCCGCAAGAAGTAATCACGCTAATTCGGCTTTTTGGGAGCTCGAAAATTAAAAAGTTTATTCCCCGGGCAGGGAAAAGGGAAGAGCGGCCATTTTGTTTTTCTAATAGTCAACTCTGGAAATCGCGTTTTGACGGTGCAAATCGACCAAGTTGAGCATCCTGAACAACTTTCCTGTGTGGAGTCATGCAAAATTCGTACAACCTTGGGAATTACAACTTTTTGGTGCAAAAGTGACGTCATAATTTGACCAAAAATCGTCGATTACCGCCAAAGTGAAACATTAAATGGGTTCAAATTTGCACCGGCACACTCGGGTGGGGTATCCGCAAGAAGTAATCACGCTAATTCGGCTTTTTGGGAGCTCGAAAATTAAAAAGTTTATTCCCCGTGCAGGGAAAAAGGAAGAGCGGCCATCTTGTTTTTCTAATATTCAACTCTGGAAATCGCGTTTTGACGGTGCAAATCGACCAAGTTGAGCATCCTGAACAACTTTCCTGTGTGGAGTCATGCAAAATTCGTAAAACCTTGGGAATTACAACTTTTTGGTGCAAAATTGACGTCATAATTTGTCAAAAAATCGTCGATTACCGCCAAAGTAAAACATTGACGGGGTTCAGATTTGCACCGGCACACTCGGGTGGGGTATCCGCAAGAAGTAATCACGCTAATTCGGCTTTTCGGGTGGCTCGAAAATTAAAAAGTTTATTCCCCGGGCAGGGAAAAGGGAAGAGCGGCCATCTTGTTTTCTAATAGTCAACTCTGGAAATCGCGTTTTGACGGTGCAAATCGACCAAGTTGAGCATCCTGAACAACTTTCCTGTGTGGAGTCATGCAAAATTCGCAAAACCTTGGGAATTACAACTTTTTGGTGCAAAAGTGACGTCTTAATTTGACAAAAAATCGTCGATTACCGCCAAAGTAAAACATTGATGGGGTTCAAATTTGCACAGGCACACTCGGGTGGGGTATCCGCAAGAAGTAATCACGCTAATTTGGCTTTTTGGGAGCTCGAAAATTAAAAAGTTTATTCCACGGGCAGGGAAAAGGGAAAAGCGGCCATCTTGTTTTCTAATAGTCAACTCTGGAAATCGCGTTTTGACGGTGCAAATCGACCAAAGTGAGCATCCTGAACAACTTTCATGTGTGGAGTCATGCAAAATTCGCAAAACCTTGGGAATTACAACTTTTTGGTGAAAAAGTGACGTCATAATTTGTCCAAAAATCGTCGATTACCGCCAAAGTAAAACATTGATGGGGTTCAAATTTGCACAGGCACACTCGGGTGGGGTATCCGCAAGAAGTAATCATGCTAATTCGGCTTTTCGGGAGCTCCAAAATTAAAAGGCTTATTCCCCGGGCAGGGAAAAGGGAAGAGCGGCCATCTTGTTTTTCTAATATTCAACTCTGGAAATCGCGTTTTGACTGTGCATATCGACCAAGTTGAGCATCCTGAACAACTTTCCTGTGTGGAGTCATGCAAAATTCGTAAAACCTTGGGAATTACAACTTTTTGGTGCAAAAGTGACGTCATAATTTGACAAAAAATCGTCGATTACCGCCAAAGTAAAACATTGATGGGGTTCAAATTTGCACAGGCACACTCGGGTGGGGTATCCGCAAGAAGTAATCACGCTAATTTGGCTTTTTGGGAGCTCAAAAATTAAAAAGTTTATTCCCCGGGCAGGGAAAAGGGAAGAGCGGCCATCTTGTTTTTCTAATAGTCAACTCTGGAAATCGCGTTTTGACGGTGCAAATCGACCAAGTTGAGCATCCTGAACAACTTTCCTGTGTGGAGTCATGCAAAATTCGCAAAACCTTGGGAATTACAACTTTTTGGTGCAAAAGTGACGTCATAATTTGACAAAAAATCGTCGATTACCGCCAAAGTAAAACATTGATGGGGTTCAAATTTGCACAGGCACACTCGGGTGGGGTATCCGCAAGAAGTAATCACGCTCATTCGGCTTTTCGGGAGCTCGAAAATTAAAAAGTTTATTCCCCGGGCAGGGAAAAGGGAAGAGCGGCCATCTTGTTTTTCTATAGTCAACTCTGGAAATCGCGTTTTGACGGTGCAAATCGACCAAGTTGAGCATCCTGAACAACTTTCCTGTGTGGAGTCATGCAAAATTCGCAAAACCTTGGGAATTACAACTTTTTGGTGCAAAAGTGACGTCATAGTTTGACAAAAAATCGTCGATTACCGCCAAAGTAAAACATTGATGGGGTTCAAATTTGCACAGGCACACTCGGGTGGGGTATCCGCAAGAAGTAATCACGCTCATTCGCCTTTCGGGAGCTCGAAAATTAAAAAGTTTATTCCCCGGGCAGGGAAAAGGGAAGAGCGGCCATCTTGTTTTTCTAAGAGTCAACTCTGGAAATCGCGTTTTGACGGTGCAAATCGACCAAGTTGAGCATCCTGAACAACTTTCCTATGTGGAGTCATGCAAAATTCGCAAAACCTTGGGAATTACAACTTTTTGGTGCAAAAGTGACGTCATAATTTGACAAAAAATCGTCGATTACCGCCAAAGTAAAACATTGACGGGGTTCAGATTTGCACCGGCACACTCGGGTGGGGTATCCGCAAGAAGTAATCACGCTAATTCGGCTTTTCGGGGTGGCTCGAAAATTAAATAGGTATTCTCCGGTCAGGGAAAATGAAAGAGCGGCCATCTTGTTTTTCTAATATTCAACTCTGGAAATCGCGTTTTGACGGTGCAAATCGACCAAGTTGAGCATCCTGAACA
Organism: Asterias amurensis; assembly: GCF_032118995.1. Lineage (NCBI taxonomy): Eukaryota > Metazoa > Echinodermata > Asteroidea > Forcipulatida > Asteriidae > Asterias > Asterias amurensis. Next base: position 11,104,075 of record NC_092662.1, on the reverse strand, counting down.
ACTTTCCTGTGTGGAGTCATGCAAAATTCGCAAAACCTAGGGAATTACAACTTTTTGGTGCAAAAGTGACGTCATTATTTGACCAAAAATCGTCGATTACCGCCAAAGTAAAACATTGACGGGGTTCAAATTTGCACAGGCACACTCGGGTGGGGTATCCGCAAGAAGTAATCACGCTAATTCGGCTTTTTGGGAGCTCGAAAATTAAAAAGTTTATTCCCCGGGCAGGGAAAAAGGAAGAGCGGCCATTTTGTTTTTCTAATAGACAACTCTGGAAATCGCGTTTTGACGGTGCAAATCGACCAAGTTGAGCATCCTGAACAACTTTCCTGTGGGGAGTCATGCAAAATTCGTAAAACCTTGGGAATTACAACTTTTTGGTGCAAAAGTGACGTCATAATTTGACAAAAAATCGTCGATTACCGCCAAAGTAAAACATTGATGGGGTTCAAATTTGCACAGGCACACTCGGGTGGGGTATCCGCAAGAAGTAATCACGCTAATTCGGCTTTTTGGGTGCTCGAAAATTAAAAAGTTTATTTCCCGGGCAGGGAAAAGGGAAGAGCGGCCATCTTGTTTTTCTAATAGTCAACTATGGAAATCGCGTTTTGACGGTGCAAATCGACCAAGTTGAGCATCCTGAACAACTTTCCTGTGTGGAGTCATGCAAAATTCGTACAACCTTGGGAATTACAACTTTTTGGTGCAAAAGTGACGTCATAATTTGACCAAAAATCGTCGATTACCGCCAAAGTGAAACATTAAATGGGTTCAAATTTGCACCGGCACACTCGGGTGGGGTATCCGCAAGAAGTAATCACGCTAATTCGGCTTTTTGGGAGCTCGAAAATTAAAAAGTTTATTCCCCGTGCAGGGAAAAAGGAAGAGCGGCCATCTTGTTTTTCTAATAGTCAACTCTGGAAATCGCGTTTTGACGGTGCAAATCGACCAAGTTGAGCATCCTGAACAACTTTCCTGTGTGGAGTCATGCAAAATTCGTAAAACCTTGGGAATTACAACTTTTTGGTGCAAAAGTTACGTCATAATTTTGTCCAAAAATCGTCGATTACCGCCAAAGTAAAACATTGACGGGGTTCAAATTTGCACAGGCACACTCGGGTGGGGTATCCGCAAGAAGTAATCACGCTAATTTGGCTTTTTGGGAGCTCGAAAATTAAAAAGTTTATTCCCCGGGCAGGGAAAAGGGAAGAGCGGCCATCTTGTTTTTCTAATAGTCAACTCTGGAAATCGCGTTTTGACGGTGCAAATCGACCAAGTTGAGCATCCTGAACAACTTTCCTGTGTGGAGTCATGCAAAATTCGTAAAACCTTGGGAATTACAACTTTTTGGTGCAAAAGTGACGTCATAATTTGACCAAAAATCGTCGATTACCGCCAAAGTGAAACATTAAATGGGTTCAAATTTGCACCGGCACACTCGGGTGGGGTATCCGCAAGAAGTAATCACGCTATTCGGCTTTTCGGGGTGGCTCGAAAATTAAAAAGTTTATTCCCCGGGCAGGGAAAAGGGAAGAGCGGCCATCTTGTTTTTCTAATAGTCAACTCTGGAAATCGCGTTTTGACGGTGCAAATCGACCAAGTTGAGCATCCTGAACAACTTTCCTGTGGGGAGTCATGCAAAATTCGTAAAACCTTTGGAATTACAACTTTTTGGTGCAAAAGTGACGTCATAATTTGACAAAAAATCGTCGATTACCGCCAAAGTAAAACATTGATGGGGTTCAAATTTGCACAGGCACACTCGGATGGGGTATCCGCAAGAAGTAATCACGCTAATTCGGCTTTTTGGGTGCTCGAAAATTAAAAAGTTTATTCCCCGGGCAGGGAAAAGGGAAGAGCGGCCATCTTGTTTTTCTAATAGTCAACTATGGAAATCGCGTTTTGACGGTGCAAATCGACCAAGTTGAGCATCCTGAACAACTTTCCTGTGGGGAGTCATGCAAAATTCGTACAACCTTGGGAATTACAACTTTTTGGTGCAAAAGTGACGTCATAATTTGACAAAAAATCGTCGATTACCGCCAAAGTGAAACATTAAATGGGTTCAAATTTGCACCGGCACACTCGGGTGGGGTATCCGCAAGAAGTAATCACGCTAATTCGGCTTTTTGGGAGCTCGAAAATTAAAAAGTTTATTCCCCGTGCAGGGAAAAAGGAAGAGCGGCCATCTTGTTTTTCTAATAGTCAACTCTGGAAATCGCGTTTTGACGGTGCAAATCGACCAAGTTCAGCATCCTGAACAACTTTCCTGTGTGGAGTCATGCAAAATTCGTAAAACCTTGGGAATTACAACTTTTTGGTGCAAAAGTTACGTCATAATTTTGTCCAAAAATCGTCGATTACCGCCAAAGTAAAACATTGACGGGGTTCAGATTTGCACCGGCACACTCGGGTGGGGTATCCGCAAGAAGTAATCACGCTAATTCGGCTTTTCGGGGTGGCTCGAAAATTAAATAGGTATTCTCCGGTCAGGGAAAATGAAAGAGCGGCCATCTTGTTTTTCTAATATTCAACTCTGGAAATCGCGTTTTGACGGTGCAAATCGACCAAGTTGAGCATCTTGAACAACTTTCCTGTGTGGAGTCATGCAAAATTCGCAAAACCTAGGGAATTACAACTTTTTGGTGCAAAAGTGACGTCATTATTTGACCAAAAATCGTAGATTACCGCCAAGGTAAAACATTGACGGGGTTCAAATTTGGACAGGCACACTCGGGTGGGGTATCCGCAAGAAGTAATCACGCTTATTCGGCTTTTTGGGAGCTCGAAAATTAAAAAGTTTATTCCCCGGGCAGGGAAAAGGGAAGAGCGGCCATCTTGTTTTTCTAATAGTCAACTCTGGAAATCGCGTTTTGACGGTGCAAATCGACCAAGTTGAGCATCCTGAACAACTTTCCTGTGTGGAGTCATGCAAAATTCGTAAAACCTTGGGAATTACAACTTTTTGGTGCAAAAGTGACGTCATAGTTTGACCAAAAATCGTCGATTACCGCCAAAGTGAAACATTAAATGGGTTCAAATTTGCAACGGCACACTCGGGTGGGGTATCCGCAAGAAGTAATCACGCTAATTCGGCTTTTGGGGAGCTCGAAAATTAACAAGTTTATTCCCCGGGCAGGGAAAAGGGAAGAGCGGCCATCTTGTTTTTCTAATAGTCAACTCTGGAAATCGCGTTTTGACGGTGCAAATCGACCAAGTTGAGCATCCTGAACAACTTTCCTGTGTGGAGTCATGCAAAATTCGCAAAACCTTGGGAATTACAACTTTTTGGTGCAAAAGTGACGTCATAATTTGTCCAAAAATCGTCGATTACCGCCAAAGTAAAACATTGATGGGGTTCAAATTTGCACAAGCACACTCGGGTGGGGTATCCGCAAGAAGTAATCACGCTCATTCGACTTTTCGGGAGCTCGAAAATTAAAAAGTTTATTCCCCGGGCAGGGAAAAGGGAAGAGCGGCCATCTTGTTTTTCTAAGAGTCAACTCTGGAAATCGCGTTTTGACGGTGCAAATCGACCAAGTTGAGCATCCCGAACAACTTTCCTGTGTGGAGTCATGCAAAATTCGTAAAACCTTGGGAATTACAACTTTTTGGTGCCAAAGTTACGTCATAATTTTGTCCAAAAATCGTCGATTACCGCTAAAGTAAAACATTGACGGGGTTCAGATTTGCACCGGCACACTCGGGTGGGGTATCCGCAAGAAGTAATCACGCTAATTCGGCTTTTCGGGGTGGCTCGAAAATTAAATAGGTATTCTCCGGTCAGGGAAAATGAAAGAGCGGCCATCTTGTTTTTCTAATATTCAACTCTGGAAATCGCGTTTTGACGGTGCAAATCGACCAAGTTGAGCATCTTGAACAACTTTCCTGTGTGGAGTCATGCAAAATTCGCAAAACCTAGGGAATTACAACTTTTTGGTGCAAAAGTGACGTCATTATTTGACCAAAAATCGTAGATTACCGCCAAGGTAAAACATTGACGGGGTTCAAATTTGGACAGGCACACTCGGGTGGGGTATCCGCAAGAAGTAATCACGCTTATTCGGCTTTTTGGGAGCTCGAAAATTAAAAAGTTTATTCCCCGGGCAGGGAAAAGGGAAGAGCGGCCATCTTGTTTTTCTAATAGTCAACTCTGGAAATCGCGTTTTGACGGTGCAAATCGACCAAGTTGAGCATCCTGAACAACTTTCCTGTGTGGAGTCATGCAAAATTCGTAAAACCTTGGGAATTACAACTTTTTGGTGCAAAAGTGACGTCATAGTTTGACCAAAAATCGTCGATTACCGCCAAAGTGAAACATTAAATGGGTTCAAATTTGCAACGGCACACTCGGGTGGGGTATCCGCAAGAAGTAATCACGCTAATTCGGCTTTTGGGGAGCTCGAAAATTAACAAGTTTATTCCCCGGGCAGGGAAAAGGGAAGAGCGGCCATCTTGTTTTTCTAATAGTCAACTCTGGAAATCGCGTTTTGACGGTGCAAATCGACCAAGTTGAGCATCCTGAACAACTTTCCTGTGGGGAGTCATGCAAAATTCGTAAAACCTTTGGAATTACAACTTTTTGGTGCAAAAGTGACGTCATAATTTGACAAAAAATCGTCGATTACCGCCAAAGTAAAACATTGATGGGGTTCAAATTTGCACAGGCACACTCGGATGGGGTATCCGCAAGAAGTAATCACGCTAATTCGGCTTTTTGGGTGCTCGAAAATTAAAAAGTTTATTCCCCGGGCAGGGAAAAGGGAAGAGCGGCCATCTTGTTTTTCTAATAGTCAACTATGGAAATCGCGTTTTGACGGTGCAAATCGACCAAGTTGAGCATCCTGAACAACTTTCCTGTGGGGAGTCATGCAAAATTCGTACAACCTTGGGAATTACAACTTTTTGGTGCAAAAGTGACGTCATAATTTGACAAAAAATCGTCGATTACCGCCAAAGTGAAACATTAAATGGGTTCAAATTTGCACCGGCACACTCGGGTGGGGTATCCGCAAGAAGTAATCACGCTAATTCGGCTTTTTGGGAGCTCGAAAATTAAAAAGTTTATTCCCCGTGCAGGGAAAAAGGAAGAGCGGCCATCTTGTTTTTCTAATAGTCAACTCTGGAAATCGCGTTTTGACGGTGCAAATCGACCAAGTTCAGCATCCTGAACAACTTTCCTGTGTGGAGTCATGCAAAATTCGTAAAACCTTGGGAATTACAACTTTTTGGTGCAAAAGTTACGTCATAATTTTGTCCAAAAATCGTCGATTACCGCCAAAGTAAAACATTGACGGGGTTCAGATTTGCACCGGCACACTCGGGTGGGGTATCCGCAAGAAGTAATCACGCTAATTCGGCTTTTCGGGGTGGCTCGAAAATTAAATAGGTATTCTCCGGTCAGGGAAAATGAAAGAGCGGCCATCTTGTTTTTCTAATATTCAACTCTGGAAATCGCGTTTTGACGGTGCAAATCGACCAAGTTGAGCATCTTGAACAACTTTCCTGTGTGGAGTCATGCAAAATTCGCAAAACCTAGGGAATTACAACTTTTTGGTGCAAAAGTGACGTCATTATTTGACCAAAAATCGTAGATTACCGCCAAGGTAAAACATTGACGGGGTTCAAATTTGGACAGGCACACTCGGGTGGGGTATCCGCAAGAAGTAATCACGCTTATTCGGCTTTTTGGGAGCTCGAAAATTAAAAAGTTTATTCCCCGGGCAGGGAAAAGGGAAGAGCGGCCATCTTGTTTTTCTAATAGTCAACTCTGGAAATCGCGTTTTGACGGTGCAAATCGACCAAGTTGAGCATCCTGAACAACTTTCCTGTGTGGAGTCATGCAAAATTCGTAAAACCTTGGGAATTACAACTTTTTGGTGCAAAAGTGACGTCATAGTTTGACCAAAAATCGTCGATTACCGCCAAAGTGAAACATTAAATGGGTTCAAATTTGCAACGGCACACTCGGGTGGGGTATCCGCAAGAAGTAATCACGCTAATTCGGCTTTTGGGGAGCTCGAAAATTAACAAGTTTATTCCCCGGGCAGGGAAAAGGGAAGAGCGGCCATCTTGTTTTTCTAATAGTCAACTCTGGAAATCGCGTTTTGACGGTGCAAATCGACCAAGTTGAGCATCCTGAACAACTTTCCTGTGTGGAGTCATGCAAAATTCGCAAAACCTTGGGAATTACAACTTTTTGGTGCAAAAGTGACGTCATAATTTGTCCAAAAATCGTCGATTACCGCCAAAGTAAAACATTGATGGGGTTCAAATTTGCACAAGCACACTCGGGTGGGGTATCCGCAAGAAGTAATCACGCTCATTCGACTTTTCGGGAGCTCGAAAATTAAAAAGTTTATTCCCCGGGCAGGGAAAAGGGAAGAGCGGCCATCTTGTTTTTCTAAGAGTCAACTCTGGAAATCGCGTTTTGACGGTGCAAATCGACCAAGTTGAGCATCCCGAACAACTTTCCTGTGTGGAGTCATGCAAAATTCGTAAAACCTTGGGAATTACAACTTTTTGGTGCCAAAGTTACGTCATAATTTTGTCCAAAAATCGTCGATTACCGCTAAAGTAAAACATTGACGGGGTTCAGATTTGCACCGGCACACTCGGGTGGGGTATCCGCAAGAAGTAATCACGCTAATTCGGCTTTTCGGGGTGGCTCGAAAATTAAATAGGTATTCTCCGGTCAGGGAAAATGAAAGAGCGGCCATCTTGTTTTTCTAATATTCAACTCTGGAAATCGCGTTTTGACGGTGCAAATCGACCAAGTTGAGCATCTTGAACAACTTTCCTGTGTGGAGTCATGCAAAATTCGCAAAACCTAGGGAATTACAACTTTTTGGTGCAAAAGTGACGTCATTATTTGACCAAAAATCGTAGATTACCGCCAAGGTAAAACATTGACGGGGTTCAAATTTGGACAGGCACACTCGGGTGGGGTATCCGCAAGAAGTAATCACGCTTATTCGGCTTTTTGGGAGCTCGAAAATTAAAAAGTTTATTCCCCGGGCAGGGAAAAGGGAAGAGCGGCCATCTTGTTTTTCTAATAGTCAACTCTGGAAATCGCGTTTTGACGGTGCAAATCGACCAAGTTGAGCATCCTGAACAACTTTCCTGTGTGGAGTCATGCAAAATTCGTAAAACCTTGGGAATTACAACTTTTTGGTGCAAAAGTGACGTCATAGTTTGACCAAAAATCGTCGATTACCGCCAAAGTGAAACATTAAATGGGTTCAAATTTGCAACGGCACACTCGGGTGGGGTATCCGCAAGAAGTAATCACGCTAATTCGGCTTTTGGGGAGCTCGAAAATTAACAAGTTTATTCCCCGGGCAGGGAAAAGGGAAGAGCGGCCATCTTGTTTTTCTAATAGTCAACTCTGGAAATCGCGTTTTGACGGTGCAAATCGACCAAGTTGAGCATCCTGAACAACTTTCCTGTGTGGAGTCATGCAAAATTCGCAAAACCTTGGGAATTACAACTTTTTGGTGCAAAAGTGACGTCATAATTTGTCCAAAAATCGTCGATTACCGCCAAAGTAAAACATTGATGGGGTTCAAATTTGCACAAGCACACTCGGGTGGGGTATCCGCAAGAAGTAATCACGCTCATTCGACTTTTCGGGAGCTCGAAAATTAAAAAGTTTATTCCCCGGGCAGGGAAAAGGGAAGAGCGGCCATCTTGTTTTTCTAAGAGTCAACTCTGGAAATCGCGTTTTGACGGTGCAAATCGACCAAGTTGAGCATCCCGAACAACTTTCCTGTGTGGAGTCATGCAAAATTCGTAAAACCTTGGGAATTACAACTTTTTGGTGCCAAAGTTACGTCATAATTTTGTCCAAAAATCGTCGATTACCGCTAAAGTAAAACATTGACGGGGTTCAGATTTGCACCGGCACACTCGGGTGGGGTATCCGCAAGAAGTAATCACGCTCATTCGACTTTTCGGGAGCTCGAAAATTAAAAAGTTTATTCCCCGGGCAGGGAAAAGGGAAGAGCGGCCATCTTGTTTTTCTAAGAGTCAACTCTGGAAATCGCGTTTTGACGGTGCAAATCGACCAAGTTGAGCATCCTGAACAACTTTCCTGTGTGGAGTCATGCAAAATTCGCAAAACCTTGGGAATTACAACTTTTTGGTGCAAAAGTGACGTCATAATTTGTCCAAAAATCGTCGATTACCGCCAAAGTAAAACATTGATGGGGTTCAAATTTGCACAGGCACACTCGGGTGGGGTATCCGCAAGAAGTAATCACGCTAATTTGGCTTTTTGGGAGCTCGAAAATTAAAAAGTTTATTCCCCGGGCAGGGAAAAGGGAAGAGCGGCCATCTTGTTTTTCTAATAGTCAACTCTGGAAATCGCGTTTTGACGGTGCAAATCGACCAAGTTGAGCATCCTGAACAACTTTCCTGTGTGGAGTCATGCAAAATTCGTAAAACCTTGGGAATTACAACTTTTTGGTGCAAAAGTGACGTCATAATTTGACCAAAAATCGTCGATTACCGCCAAAGTGAAACATTAAATGGGTTCAAATTTGCACCGGCACACTCGGGTGGGGTATCCGCAAGAAGTAATCACGCTATTCGGCTTTTCGGGGTGGCTCGAAAATTAAAAAGTTTATTCTCCGGGCAGGGAAAAGGGAAGAGCGGCCATCTTGTTTTTCTAATAGTCAACTCTGGAAATCGCGTTTAGACGGTGCAAATCGACCAAGTTGAGCATCCTGAACAACTTTCCTGTGTGGAGTCATGCAAAATTCGCAAAACCTTGGGAATTACAACTTTTTGGTGCAAAAGTGACGTCATAATTTGACAAAAAATCGTCGATTACCGCCAAAGTAAAACATTGATGGGGTTCAAATTTGCACAGGCACACTTGGGTGGGGTATCCGCAAGAAGTAATCACGCTAATTTGGCTTTTTGGGAGCTCGAAAATTAAAAAGTTTATTCCCCGGGCAGGGAAAAGGGAAGAGCGGCCATCTTGTTTTTCTAAGAGTCAACTCTGGAAATCGCGTTTTGACGGTGCAAATCGACCAAGTTGAGCATCCTGAACAACTTTCCTGTGTGGAGTCATGCAAAATTCGTAAAACCTTGGGAATTACAACTTTTTGGTGCCAAAGTTACGTCATAATTTTGTCCAAAAATCGTCGATTACCGCTAAAGTAAAACATTGACGGGGTTCAGATTTGCACCGGCACACTCGGGTGGGGTATCCGCAAGAAGTAATCACGCTCATTCGACTTTTCGGGAGCTCGAAAATTAAAAAGTTTATTCCCCGGGCAGGGAAAAGGGAAGAGCGGCCATCTTGTTTATCTAAGAGTCAACTCTGGAAATCGCGTTTTGACGGTGCAAATCGACCAAGTTGAGCATCCTGAACAACTTTCCTGTGTGGAGTCATGCAAAATTCGTAAAACCTTGGGAATTACAACTTTTTGGTGCAAAAGTGACGTCATAATTTGACCAAAAATCGTCGATTACCGCCAAAGTGAAACATTAAATGGGTTCAAATTTGCACCGGCACACTCGGGTGGGGTATCCGCAAGAAGTAATCACGCTATTCGGCTTTTCGGGGTGGCTCGAAAATTAAAAAGTTTATTCTCCGGGCAGGGAAAAGGGAAGAGCGGCCATCTTGTTTTTCTAATAGTCAACTCTGGAAATCGCGTTTAGACGGTGCAAATCGACCAAGTTGAGCATCCTGAACAACTTTCCTGTGTGGAGTCATGCAAAATTCGCAAAACCTTGGGAATTACAACTTTTTGGTGCAAAAGTGACGTCATAATTTGACAAAAAATCGTCGATTACCGCCAAAGTAAAACATTGATGGGGTTCAAATTTGCACAGGCACACTTGGGTGGGGTATCCGCAAGAAGTAATCACGCTAATTTGGCTTTTTGGGAGCTCGAAAATTAAAAAGTTTATTCCCCGGGCAGGGAAAAGGGAAGAGCGGCCATCTTGTTTTTCTAAGAGTCAACTCTGGAAATCGCGTTTTGACGGTGCAAATCGACCAAGTTGAGCATCCTGAACAACTTTCCTGTGTGGAGTCATGCAAAATTCGTAAAACCTTGGGAATTACAACTTTTTGGTGCCAAAGTTACGTCATAATTTTGTCCAAAAATCGTCGATTACCGCTAAAGTAAAACATTGACGGGGTTCAGATTTGCACCGGCACACTCGGGTGGGGTATCCGCAAGAAGTAATCACGCTCATTCGACTTTTCGGGAGCTCGAAAATTAAAAAGTTTATTCCCCGGGCAGGGAAAAGGGAAGAGCGGCCATCTTGTTTTTCTAAGAGTCAACTCTGGAAATCGCGTTTTGACGGTGCAAATCGACCAAGTTGAGCATCCTGAACAACTTTCCTGTGTGGAGTCATGCAAAATTCGCAAAACCTTGGGAATTACAACTTTTTGGTGCAAAAGTGACGTCATAATTTGTCCAAAAATCGTCGATTACCGCCAAAGTAAAACATTGATGGGGTTAAAATTTGCACCGGCACACTCGGGTGGGGTATCCGCAAGAAGTAATCACGCTCATTCGACTTTTCGGGAGCTCGAAAATTAAAAAGTTTATTCCCCGGGCAGGGAAAAGGGAAGAGCGGCCATCTTGTTTTTCTAAGAGTCAACTCTGGAAATCGCGTTTTGACGGTGCAAATCGACCAAGTTGAGCATCCTGAACAACTTTCCTGTGTGGAGTCATGCAAAATTCGCAAAACCTTGGGAATTACAACTTTTTGGTGCAAAAGTGACGTCATAATTTGTCCAAAAATCGTCGATTACCGCCAAAGTAAAACATTGATTGGGTTCAAATTTGCACAGGCACACTCGGGTGGGGTATCCGCAAGAAGTAATCACGCTAATTTGGCTTTTTGGGAGCTCGAAAATTAAAAAGTTTATTCCCCGGGCAGGGAAAAGGGAAGAGCGGCCATCTTGTTTTTCTAATAGTCAACTCTGGAAATCGCGTTTTGACGGTGCAAATCGACCAAGTTGAGCATCCTGAACAACTTTCCTGTGTGGAGTCATGCAAAATTCGTAAAACCTTGGGAATTACAACTTTTTGGTGCCAAAGTGACGTCATAATTTGACCAAAAATCGTCGATTACCGCCAAAGTGAAACATTAAATGGGTTCAAATTTGCACCGGCACACTCGGGTGGGGTATCCGCAAGAAGTAATCACGCTATTCGGCTTTTCGGGGTGGCTCGAAAATTAAAAAGTTTATTCTCCGGGCAGGGAAAAGGGAAGAGCGGCCATCTTGTTTTTCTAATAGTCAACTCTGGAAATCGCGTTTAGACGGTGCAAATCGACCAAGTTGAGCATCCTGAACAACTTTCCTGTGTGGAGTCATGCAAAATTCGCAAAACCTTGGGAATTACAACTTTTTGGTGCAAAAGTGACGTCATAATTTGACAAAAAATCGTCGATTACCGCCAAAGTAAAACATTGATGGGGTTCAAATTTGCACAGGCACACTTGGGTGGGGTATCCGCAAGAAGTAATCACGCTAATTTGGCTTTTTGGGAGCTCGAAAATTAAAAAGTTTATTCCCCGGGCAGGGAAAAGGGAAGAGCGGCCATCTTGTTTTTCTAATAGTCAACTCTGGAAATCGCGTTTTGACGGTGCAAATCGACCAAGTTGAGCATCCTGAACAACTTTCCTTTGTGGAGTCATGCAAAATTCGCAAAACCTTGGAAATTACAACTTTTTGGTGCAAAAGTGACGTCATAGTTTGACAAAAAATCGTCGATTTCCGCCAAAGTAAAACATTGATGGGGTTCAAATTTGCACAGGCACACTCGGGTGGGGTATCCGCAAGAAGTAATCACGCTAATTCGGCTTCTGGGGAGCTCGAAAATTAAAAAGTTTATTCCCCGGGCAGGGAAAAAGGAAGAGCGGCCATCTTGTTTTTCTAATAGTCAACTCTGGAAATCGCGTTTTGACGGTGCAAATCGACCAAGTTGAGCATCCTGAACAACTTTCCTGTGTGGAGTCATGCAAAATTCGCAAAACCTTGGGAATTACAACTTTTTGGTGCAAAAGTGACGTCATAATTTGACAAAAAAATCGTCGATTACCGCCAAAGTAAAACATTGATGGGGTTCAAATTTGCACAGGCACATTCGGGTGGGGTATCCGCAAGAAGTAATCACGCTAATTTGGCTTTTTGGGAGCTCGAAAATTAAAAAGTTCTTTCCCCGGGCAGGGAAAAGGGAAGAGCGGCCATCTTGTTTTTCTAATAGTCAACTCTGGAAATCGCGTTTTGACGGTGCAAATCGACCAAGTTGAGCATCCTGAACAACTTTCCTGTGTGGAGTCATGCAAAATTCGTAAAACCTTGGGGATTACAACTTTTTGGTGCCAAAATGACGTCATAATTTGACCAAAAATCGTCGATTACCGCCAAAGTGAAACATTAAATGGGTTCAAATTTGCACCGGCACACTCGGGTGGGGTATCCGCAAGAAGTAATCACGCTAATTTGGCTTTTTGGGAGCTCGAAAATTAAAAAGTTTATTCCCCGGGCAGGGAAAAGGGAAGAGCGGCCATCTTGTTTTTCTAATAGTCAACTCTGGAAATCGCGTTTTGACGGTGCAAATCGACCAAGTTGAGCATCCTGAACAACTTTCCTGTGTGGAGTCATGCAAAATTCGCAAAACATTGGGAATTACAACTTTTTGGTGCAAAAGTGACGTCATAGTTTGACAAAAAATCGTCGATTTCCGCCAAAGTAAAACATTGATGGGGTTCAAATTTGCACAGGCACACTCGGGTGGGGTATCCGCAAGAAGTAATCACGCTAATTCGGCTTTTGGGGAGCTCGAAAATTAAAAAGTTTATTCCCCGGGCAGGGAAAAGGGAAGAGCGGCCATCTTGTTTTTCTAATAGTCAACTCTGGAAATCGCGTTTTGACGGTGCAAATCGACCAAGTTGAGCATCCTGAACAACTTTCCTGTGTGGAGTCATGCAAAATTCGCAAAACCTTGGGAATTACAACTTTTTGGTGCAAAAGTGACGTCATAATTTGTCCAAAAATCGTCGATTACCGCCAAAGTAAAACATTGATGGGGTTCAAATTTGCACAGGCACACTCGGGTGGGGTATCCGCAAGAAGTAATCACGCTCATTCGACTTTTCGGGAGCTCGAAAATTAAAAAGTTTATTCCCCGGGCAGGGAAAAGGGAAGAGCGGCCATCTTGTTTTTCTAAGAGTCAACTCTGGAAATCGCGTTTTGACGGTGCAAATCGACCAAGTTGAGCATCCTGAACAACTTTCCTGTGTGGAGTCATGCAAAATTCGCAAAACCTTGGGAATTACAACTTTTTGGTGCAAAAGTGACGTCATAATTTGTCCAAAAATCGTCGATTACCGCCAAAGTAAAACATTGATGGGGTTCAAATTTGCACCGGCACACTCGGGTGGGGTATCCGCAAGAAGTAATCACGCTCATTCGACTTTTCGGGAGCTCGAAAATTAAAAAGTTTATTCCCCGGGCAGGGAAAAGGGAAGAGCGGCCATCTTGTTTTTCTAAGAGTCAACTCTGGAAATCGCGTTTTGACGGTGCAAATCGACCAAGTTGAGCATCCTGAACAACTTTCCTGTGTGGAGTCATGCAAAATTCGCAAAACCTTGGGAATTACAACTTTTTGGTGCAAAAGTGACGTCATAATTTGTCCAAAAATCGTCGATTACCGCCAAAGTAAAACATTGATTGGGTTCAAATTTGCACAGGCACACTCGGGTGGGGTATCCGCAAGAAGTAATCACGCTAATTTGGCTTTTTGGGAGCTCGAAAATTAAAAAGTTTATTCCCCGGGCAGGGAAAAGGGAAGAGCGGCCATCTTGTTTTTCTAATAGTCAACTCTGGAAATCGCGTTTTGACGGTGCAAATCGACCAAGTTGAGCATCCTGAACAACTTTCCTGTGTGGAGTCATGCAAAATTCGTAAAACCTTGGGAATTACAACTTTTTGGTGCCAAAGTGACGTCATAATTTGACCAAAAATCGTCGATTACCGCCAAAGTGAAACATTAAATGGGTTCAAATTTGCACCGGCACACTCGGGTGGGGTATCCGCAAGAAGTAATCACGCTATTCGGCTTTTCGGGGTGGCTCGAAAATTAAAAAGTTTATTCTCCGGGCAGGGAAAAGGGAAGAGCGGCCATCTTGTTTTTCTAATAGTCAACTCTGGAAATCGCGTTTAGACGGTGCAAATCGACCAAGTTGAGCATCCTGAACAACTTTCCTGTGTGGAGTCATGCAAAATTCGCAAAACCTTGGGAATTACAACTTTTTGGTGCAAAAGTGACGTCATAATTTGACAAAAAATCGTCGATTACCGCCAAAGTAAAACATTGATGGGGTTCAAATTTGCACAGGCACACTTGGGTGGGGTATCCGCAAGAAGTAATCACGCTAATTTGGCTTTTTGGGAGCTCGAAAATTAAAAAGTTTATTCCCCGGGCAGGGAAAAGGGAAGAGCGGCCATCTTGTTTTTCTAATAGTCAACTCTGGAAATCGCGTTTTGACGGTGCAAATCGACCAAGTTGAGCATCCTGAACAACTTTCCTTTGTGGAGTCATGCAAAATTCGCAAAACCTTGGAAATTACAACTTTTTGGTGCAAAAGTGACGTCATAGTTTGACAAAAAATCGTCGATTTCCGCCAAAGTAAAACATTGATGGGGTTCAAATTTGCACAGGCACACTCGGGTGGGGTATCCGCAAGAAGTAATCACGCTAATTCGGCTTCTGGGGAGCTCGAAAATTAAAAAGTTTATTCCCCGGGCAGGGAAAAAGGAAGAGCGGCCATCTTGTTTTTCTAATAGTCAACTCTGGAAATCGCGTTTTGACGGTGCAAATCGACCAAGTTGAGCATCCTGAACAACTTTCCTGTGTGGAGTCATGCAAAATTCGCAAAACCTTGGGAATTACAACTTTTTGGTGCAAAAGTGACGTCATAATTTGACAAAAAAATCGTCGATTACCGCCAAAGTAAAACATTGATGGGGTTCAAATTTGCACAGGCACATTCGGGTGGGGTATCCGCAAGAAGTAATCACGCTAATTTGGCTTTTTGGGAGCTCGAAAATTAAAAAGTTCTTTCCCCGGGCAGGGAAAAGGGAAGAGCGGCCATCTTGTTTTTCTAATAGTCAACTCTGGAAATCGCGTTTTGACGGTGCAAATCGACCAAGTTGAGCATCCTGAACAACTTTCCTGTGTGGAGTCATGCAAAATTCGTAAAACCTTGGGGATTACAACTTTTTGGTGCCAAAATGACGTCATAATTTGACCAAAAATCGTCGATTACCGCCAAAGTGAAACATTAAATGGGTTCAAATTTGCACCGGCACACTCGGGTGGGGTATCCGCAAGAAGTAATCACGCTAATTTGGCTTTTTGGGAGCTCGAAAATTAAAAAGTTTATTCCCCGGGCAGGGAAAAGGGAAGAGCGGCCATCTTGTTTTTCTAATAGTCAACTCTGGAAATCGCGTTTTGACGGTGCAAATCGACCAAGTTGAGCATCCTGAACAACTTTCCTGTGTGGAGTCATGCAAAATTCGCAAAACATTGGGAATTACAACTTTTTGGTGCAAAAGTGACGTCATAGTTTGACAAAAAATCGTCGATTTCCGCCAAAGTAAAACATTGATGGGGTTCAAATTTGCACAGGCACACTCGGGTGGGGTATCCGCAAGAAGTAATCACGCTAATTCGGCTTTTGGGGAGCTCGAAAATTAAAAAGTTTATTCCCCGGGCAGGGAAAAGGGAAGAGCGGCCATCTTGTTTTTCTAATAGTCAACTCTGGAAATCGCGTTTTGACGGTGCAAATCGACCAAGTTGAGCATCCTGAACAACTTTCCTGTGTGGAGTCATGCAAAATTCGCAAAACCTTGGGAATTACAACTTTTTGGTGCAAAAGTGACGTCATAATTTGTCCAAAAATCGTCGATTACCGCCAAAGTAAAACATTGATGGGGTTCAAATTTGCACAGGCACACTCGGGTGGGGTATCCGCAAGAAGTAATCACGCTCATTCGACTTTTCGGGAGCTCGAAAATTAAAAAGTTTATTCCCCGGGCAGGGAAAAGGGAAGAGCGGCCATCTTGTTTTTCTAAGAGTCAACTCTGGAAATCGCGTTTTGACGGTGCAAATCGACCAAGTTGAGCATCCTGAACAACTTTCCTGTGTGGAGTCATGCAAAATTCGTAAAACCTTGGGAATTACAACTTTTTGGTGCCAAAGTTACGTCATAATTTTGTCCAAAAATCGTCGATTACCGCTAAAGTAAAACATTGACGGGGTTCAGATTTGCACCGGCACACTCGGGTGGGGTATCCGCAAGAAGTAATCACGCTCATTCGACTTTTCGGGAGCTCGAAAATTAAAAAGTTTATTCCCCGGGCAGGGAAAAGGGAAGAGCGGCCATCTTGTTTTTCTAAGAGTCAACTCTGGAAATCGCGTTTTGACGGTGCAAATCGACCAAGTTGAGCATCCTGAACAACTTTCCTGTGTGGAGTCATGCAAAATTCGCAAAACCTTGGGAATTACAATTTTTTGGTGCAAAAGTGACGTCATAATTTGTCCAAAAATCGTCGATTACCGCCAAAGTAAAACATTGATGGGGTTCAAATTTGCACAGGCACACTCGGGTGGGGTATCCGCAAGAAGTAATCACGCTAATTTGGCTTTTTGGGGAGCTCGAAAATTAAAAAGTTTATTCCCCGGGCAGGGAAAAGGGAAGAGCGGCCATCTTGTTTTTCTAATAGTCAACTCTGGAAATCGCGTTTTGACGGTGCAAATCGACCAAGTTGAGCATCCTGAACAACTTTCCTGTGTGGAGTCATGCAAAATTCGCAAAACCTTGGGAATTACAACTTTTTGGTGCAAAAGTGACGTCATAATTTGTCCAAAAATCGTCGATTACCGCCAAAGTAAAACATTGATGGGGTTCAAATTTGCACAGGCACACTCGGGTGGGGTATCCGCAAGAAGTAATCACGCTCATTCGACTTTTCGGGAGCTCGAAAATTAAAAAGTTTATTCCCCGGGCAGGGAAAAGGGAAGAGCGGCCATCTTGTTTTTCTAAGAGTCAACTCTGGAAATCGCGTTTTGACGGTGCAAATCGACCAAGTTGAGCATCCTGAACAACTTTCCTGTGTGGAGTCATGCAAAATTCGTAAAACCTTGGGAATTACAACTTTTTGGTGCCAAAATGACGTCATAATTTGACCAAAAATCGTCGATTACCGCCAAAGTGAAACATTAAATGGGTTCAAATTTGCACCGGCACACTCGGGTGGGGTATCCGCAAGAAGTAATCACGCTAATTTGGCTTTTTGGGAGCTCGAAAATTAAAAAGTTTATTCCCCGGGCAGGGAAAAGGGAAGAGCGGCCATCTTGTTTTTCTAATAGTCAACTCTGGAAATCACGTTTTGACGGTGCAAATCGACCAAGTTGAGCATCCTGAACAACTTTCCTGTGTGGAGTCATGCAAAATTCGCAAAACCTTGGGAATTACAACTTTTTGGTGCAAAAGTGACGTCATAATTTGTCCAAAAATCGTCGATTACCGCCAAAGTAAAACATTGATGGGGTTCAAATTTGCACAGGCACACTCGGGTGGGGTATCCGCAAGAAGTAATCACGCTCATTCGACTTTTCGGGAGCTCGAAAACTAAAAAGTTTATTCCCCGGGCAGGGAAAAGGGAAGAGCGGCCATCTTGTTTTTCTAAGAGTCAACTCTGGAAATCGCGTTTTGACGGTGCAAATCGACCAAGTTGAGCATCCTGAACAACTTTCCTGTGTGGAGTCATGCAAAATTCGTAAAACCTTGGGAATTACAACTTTTTGGTGCAAAAGTGACGTCATAATTTGACCAAAAATCGTCGATTACCGCCAAAGTGAAACATTAAATGGGTTCAAAATTGCACCGGCACACTCGGGTGGGGTATCCGCAAGAAGTAATCACGCTAATTCGGCTTTTCGGGAGCTCGAAAATTAAAAAGTTTATTCCCCGGGCAGGGAAAAGGGAAGAGCGGCCATCTTGTTTTTCTAAGAGTCATCTCTGTTAATCGCGTTTTGACGGTGCAAATCGACCAAGTTGAGCATCCTGAACAACTTTCCTGTGTGGAGTCATGCAAAATTCGCAAAACCTTGGGAATTACAACTTTTTGGTGCAAAAGTGACGTCATAATTTGACAAAAAATCGTCGATTACCGCCAAAGTAAAACATTGATGGGGTTCAAATTTGCACAGGCACACTCGGGTGGGGTATCCGCAAGAAGTAATCACGCTAATTTGGCTTTTTGGGAGCTCGAAAATTAAAAAGTTCTTTCCCCGGGCAGGGAAAAGGGAAGAGCGGCCATCTTGTTTTTCTAATAGTCAACTCTGGAAATCGCGTTTTGACGGTGCAAATCGACCAAGTTGAGCATCCTGAACAACTTTCCTGTGTGGAGTCATGCAAAATTCGTAAAACCTTGGGAATTACAACTTTTTGGTGCCAAAATGACGTCATAATTTGACCAAAAATCGTCGATTACCGCCAAAGTGAAACATTAAATGGGTTCAAATTTGCACCGGCACACTCGGGTGGGGTATCCGCAAGAAGTAATCACGCTAATTTGGCTTTTTGGGAGCTCGAAAATTAAAAAGTTTATTCCCCGGGCAGGGAAAAGGGAAGAGCGGCCATCTTGTTTTTCTAATAGTCAACTCTGGAAATCGCGTTTTGACGGTGCAAATCGACCAAGTTGAGCATCCTGAACAACTTTCCTGTGTGGAGTCATGCAAAATTCGCAAAACATTGGGAATTACAACTTTTTGGTGCAAAAGTGACGTCATAGTTTGACAAAAAATCGTCGATTACCGCCAAAGTAAAACATTGATGGGGTTCAAATTTGCACAGGCACACTCGGGTGGGGTATCCGCAAGAAGTAATCACGCTCATTCGACTTTTCGGGAGCTCGAAAATTAAAAAGTTTATTCCCCGGGCAGGGAAAAGGGAAGAGCGGCCATCTTGTTTTTCTAAGAGTCAACTCTGGAAATCGCGTTTTGACGGTGCAAATCGACCAAGTTGAGCATCCTGAACAACTTTCCTGTGTGGAGTCATGCAAAATTCGTAAAACCTTGGGAATTACAACTTTTTGGTGCAAAAGTGACGTCATAATTTGACCAAAAATCGTCGATTACCGCCAAAGTGAAACATTAAATGGGTTCAAAATTGCACCGGCACACTCGGGTGGGGTATCCGCAAGAAGTAATCACGCTAATTCGGCTTTTCGGGAGCTCGAAAATTAAAAAGTTTATTCCCCGGGCAGGGAAAAGGGAAGAGCGGCCATCTTGTTTTTCTAAGAGTCATCTCTGTTAATCGCGTTTTGACGGTGCAAATCGACCAAGTTGAGCATCCTGAACAACTTTCCTGTGTGGAGTCATGCAAAATTCGCAAAACCTTGGGAATTACAACTTTTTGGTGCAAAAGTGACGTCATAATTTGACAAAAAATCGTCGATTACCGCCAAAGTAAAACATTGATGGGGTTCAAATTTGCACAGGCACACTCGGGTGGGGTATCCGCAAGAAGTAATCACGCTAATTTGGCTTTTTGGGAGCTCGAAAATTAAAAAGTTCTTTCCCCGGGCAGGGAAAAGGGAAGAGCGGCCATCTTGTTTTTCTAATAGTCAACTCTGGAAATCGCGTTTTGACGGTGCAAATCGACCAAGTTGAGCATCCTGAACAACTTTCCTGTGTGGAGTCATGCAAAATTCGTAAAACCTTGGGAATTACAACTTTTTGGTGCCAAAATGACGTCATAATTTGACCAAAAATCGTCGATTACCGCCAAAGTGAAACATTAAATGGGTTCAAATTTGCACCGGCACACTCGGGTGGGGTATCCGCAAGAAGTAATCACGCTAATTTGGCTTTTTGGGAGCTCGAAAATTAAAAAGTTTATTCCCCGGGCAGGGAAAAGGGAAGAGCGGCCATCTTGTTTTTCTAATAGTCAACTCTGGAAATCGCGTTTTGACGGTGCAAATCGACCAAGTTGAGCATCCTGAACAACTTTCCTGTGTGGAGTCATGCAAAATTCGCAAAACATTGGGAATTACAACTTTTTGGTGCAAAAGTGACGTCATAGTTTGACAAAAAATCGTCGATTTCCGCCAAAGTAAAACATTGATGGGGTTCAAATTTGCACAGGCACACTCGGGTGGGGTATCCGCAAGAAGTAATCACGCTAATTCGGCTTTTGGGGAGCTCGAAAATTAAAAAGTTTATTCCCCGGGCAGGGAAAAGGGAAGAGCGGCCATCTTGTTTTTCTAATAGTCAACTCTGGAAATCGCGTTTTGACGGTGCAAATCGACCAAGTTGAGCATCCTGAACAACTTTCCTGTGTGGAGTCATGCAAAATTCGCAAAACCTTGGGAATTACAACTTTTTGGTGCAAAAGTGACGTCATAATTTGTCCAAAAATCGTCGATTACCGCCAAAGTAAAACATTGATGGGGTTCAAATTTGCACAGGCACACTCGGGTGGGGTATCCGCAAGAAGTAATCACGCTCATTCGACTTTTCGGGAGCTCGAAAATTAAAAAGTTTATTCCCCGGGCAGGGAAAAGGGAAGAGCGGCCATCTTGTTTTTCTAAGAGTCAACTCTGGAAATCGCGTTTTGACGGTGCAAATCGACCAAGTTGAGCATCCTGAACAACTTTCCTGTGTGGAGTCATGCAAAATTCGTAAAACCTTGGGAATTACAACTTTTTGGTGCCAAAGTTACGTCATAATTTTGTCCAAAAATCGTCGATTACCGCTAAAGTAAAACATTGACGGGGTTCAGATTTGCACCGGCACACTCGGGTGGGGTATCCGCAAGAAGTAATCACGCTCATTCGACTTTTCGGGAGCTCGAAAATTAAAAAGTTTATTCCCCGGGCAGGGAAAAGGGAAGAGCGGCCATCTTGTTTTTCTAAGAGTCAACTCTGGAAATCGCGTTTTGACGGTGCAAATCGACCAAGTTGAGCATCCTGAACAACTTTCCTGTGTGGAGTCATGCAAAATTCGCAAAACCTTGGGAATTACAACTTTTTGGTGCAAAAGTGACGTCATAATTTGTCCAAAAATCGTCGATTACCGCCAAAGTAAAACATTGATGGGGTTCAAATTTGCACAGGCACACTCGGGTGGGGTATCCGCAAGAAGTAATCACGCTAATTTGGCTTTTTGGGGAGCTCGAAAATTAAAAAGTTTATTCCCCGGGCAGGGAAAAGGGAAGAGCGGCCATCTTGTTTTTCTAATAGTCAACTCTGGAAATCGCGTTTTGACGGTGCAAATCGACCAAGTTGAGCATCCTGAACAACTTTCCTGTGTGGAGTCATGCAAAATTCGCAAAACCTTGGCAATTACAACTTTTTGGTGCAAAAGTGACGTCATAATTTGTCCAAAAATCGTCGATTACCGCCAAAGTAAAACATTGATGGGGTTCAAATTTGCACAGGCACACTCGGGTGGGGTATCCGCAAGAAGTAATCACGCTCATTCGACTTTTCGGGAGCTCGAAAATTAAAAAGTTTATTCCCCGGGCAGGGAAAAGGGAAGAGCGGCCATCTTGTTTTTCTAAGAGTCAACTCTGGAAATCGCGTTTTGACGGTGCAAATCGACCAAGTTGAGCATCCTGAACAACTTTCCTGTGTGGAGTCATGCAAAATTCGTAAAACCTTGGGAATTACAACTTTTTGGTGCCAAAATGACGTCATAATTTGACCAAAAATCGTCGATTACCGCCAAAGTGAAACATTAAATGGGTTCAAATTTGCACCGGCACACTCGGGTGGGGTATCCGCAAGAAGTAATCACGCTAATTTGGCTTTTTGGGAGCTCGAAAATTAAAAAGTTTATTCCCCGGGCAGGGAAAAGGGAAGAGCGGCCATCTTGTTTTTCTAATAGTCAACTCTGGAAATCGCGTTTTGACGGTGCAAATCGACCAAGTTGAGCATCCTGAACAACTTTCCTGTGTGGAGTCATGCAAAATTCGCAAAACCTTGGGAATTACAACTTTTTGGTGCAAAAGTGACGTCATAATTTGTCCAAAAATCGTCGATTACCGCCAAAGTAAAACATTGATGGGGTTCAAATTTGCACAGGCACACTCGGGTGGGGTATCCGCAAGAAGTAATCACGCTCATTCGACTTTTCGGGAGCTCGAAAATTAAAAAGTTTATTCCCCGGGCAGGGAAAAGGGAAGAGCGGCCATCTTGTTTTTCTAAGAGTCAACTCTGGAAATCGCGTTTTGACGGTGCAAATCGACCAAGTTGAGCATCCTGAACAACTTTCCTGTGTGGAGTCATGCAAAATTCGTAAAACCTTGGGAATTACAACTTTTTGGTGCAAAAGTGACGTCATAATTTGACCAAAAATCGTCGATTACCGCCAAAGTGAAACATTAAATGGGTTCAAAATTGCACCGGCACACTCGGGTGGGGTATCCGCAAGAAGTAATCACGCTAATTCGGCTTTTCGGGAGCTCGAAAATTAAAAAGTTTATTCCCCGGGCAGGGAAAAGGGAAGAGCGGCCATCTTGTTTTTCTAAGAGTCATCTCTGTTAATCGCGTTTTGACGGTGCAAATCGACCAAGTTGAGCATCCTGAACAACTTTCCTGTGTGGAGTCATGCAAAATTCGCAAAACCTTGGGAATTACAACTTTTTGGTGCAAAAGTGACGTCATAATTTGACAAAAAATCGTCGATTACCGCCAAAGTAAAACATTGATGGGGTTCAAATTTGCACAGGCACACTCGGGTGGGGTATCCGCAAGAAGTAATCAC
Source organism: Asterias amurensis (assembly GCF_032118995.1). Classification (NCBI taxonomy): domain Eukaryota; kingdom Metazoa; phylum Echinodermata; class Asteroidea; order Forcipulatida; family Asteriidae; genus Asterias; species Asterias amurensis. The sequence continues at coordinate 11,081,267 of NC_092662.1, read as the reverse complement.
GCTAATTTGGCTTTTTGGGAGCTCGAAAATTAAAAAGTTTATTCCCCGGGCAGGGAAAAGGGTAGAGCGGCCATCTTGTTTTTCTAATAGTCAACTCTGGAAATCGCGTTTTGACGGTGCAAATCGACCAAGTTGAGCATCCTGAACAACTTTCCTGTGGGGAGTCATGCAAAATTCGTAAAACCTTGGGAATTACAACTTTTTGGTGCAAAAGTGACGTCATAATTTGACAAAAAATCGTCGATTACCGCCAAAGTAAAACATTGATGGGGTTCAAATTTGCACAGGCACACTCGGATGGGGTATCCGCAAGAAGTAATCACGCTAATTCGGCTTTTTGGGTGCTCGAAAATTAAAAAGTTTATTCCCCGGGCAGGGAAAAGGGAATAGCGGCCATCTTGTTTTTCTAATAGTCAACTATGGAAATCGCGTTTTGACGGTGCAAATCGACCAAGTTGAGCATCCTGAACAACTTTCCTGTGGGGAGTCATGCAAAATTCGTACAACCTTGGGAATTACAACTTTTTGGTGCAAAAGTGACGTCATAATTTGACAAAAAATCGTCGATTACCGCCAAAGTAAAACATTGATGGGGTTCAAATTTGCACAGGCACACTCGGATGGGGTATCCGCAAGAAGTAATCACGCTAATTCGGCTTTTTGGGTGCTCGAAAATTAAAAAGTTTATTCTCCGGGCAGGGAAAAGGGAAGAGCGGCCATCTTGTTTTTCTAATAGTCAACTATGGAAATCGCGTTTTGACGGTGCAAATCGACCAAGTTGAGCATCCTGAACAACTTTCCTGTGTGGAGTCATGCAAAATTCGTACAACCTTGGGAATTACAACTTTTTGGTGCAAAAGTGACGTCATAATTTGACCAAAAATCGTCGATTACCGCCAAAGTGAAACATTAAATGGGTTCAAATTTGCACCGGCACACTCGGGTGGGGTATCCGCAAGAAGTAATCACGCTAATTCGGCTTTTTGGGAGCTCGAAAATTAAAAAGTTTATTCCCCGTGCTGGGAAAAGGGAAGAGCGGCCATCTTGTTTTTCTAATAGTCAACTCTGGAAATCGCGTTTTGACGGTGCAAATCGACCAAGTTCAGCATCCTGAACAACTTTCCTGTGTGGAGTCATGCAAAATTCGTAAAACCTTGGGAATTACAACTTTTTGGTGCAAAAGTTACGTCATAATTTTGTCCAAAAATCGTCGATTACCGCCAAAGTAAAACATTGACGGGGTTCAGATTTGCACCGGCACACTCGGGTGGGGTATCCGCAAGAAGTAATCACGCTAATTCGGCTTTTCGGGGTGGCTCGAAAATTAAATAGGTATTCTCCGGTCAGGGAAAATGAAAGAGCGGCCATCTTGTTTTTCTAATATTCAACTCTGGAAATCGCGTTTTGACGGTGCAAATCGACCAAGTTGAGCATCCTGAACAACTTTCCTGTGTGGAGTCATGCAAAATTCGCAAAACCTTGGGAATTACAACTTTTTGGTGCAAAAGTGACGTCATAATTTGTCCAAAAATCGTCGATTACCGCCAAAGTAAAACATTGATGGGGTTCAAATTTGCACAGGCACACTCGGGTGGGGTATCCGCAAGAAGTAATCACGCTCATTCGACTTTTCGGGAGCTCGAAAATTAAAAAGTTTATTCCCCGGGCAGGGAAAAGGGAAGAGCGGCCATCTTGTTTTTCTAAGAGTCAACTCTGGAAATCGCGTTTTGACGGTGCAAATCGACCAAGTTGAGCATCCTGAACAACTTTCCTGTGTGGAGTCATGCAAAATTCGTAAAACCTTGGGAATTACAACTTTTTGGTGCCAAAATGACGTCATAATTTGACCAAAAATCGTCGATTACCGCCAAAGTGAAACATTAAATGGGTTCAAATTTGCACCGGCACACTCGGGTGGGGTATCCGCAAGAAGTAATCACGCTAATTTGGCTTTTTGGGAGCTCGAAAATTAAAAAGTTTATTCCCCGGGCAGGGAAAAGGGAAGAGCGGCCATCTTGTTTTTCTAATAGTCAACTCTGGAAATCGCGTTTTGACGGTGCAAATCGACCAAGTTGAGCATCCTGAACAACTTTCCTGTGTGGAGTCATGCAAAATTCGCAAAACCTTGGGAATTACAACTTTTTGGTGCAAAAGTGACGTCATAATTTGTCCAAAAATCGTCGATTACCGCCAAAGTAAAACATTGATGGGGTTCAAATTTGCACAGGCACACTCGGGTGGGGTATCCGCAAGAAGTAATCACGCTCATTCGACTTTTCGGGAGCTCGAAAATTAAAAAGTTTATTCCCCGGGCAGGGAAAAGGGAAGAGCGGCCATCTTGTTTTTCTAAGAGTCAACTCTGGAAATCGCGTTTTGACGGTGCAAATCGACCAAGTTGAGCATCCTGAACAACTTTCCTGTGTGGAGTCATGCAAAATTCGTAAAACCTTGGGAATTACAACTTTTTGGTGCAAAAGTGACGTCATAATTTGACCAAAAATCGTCGATTACCGCCAAAGTGAAACATTAAATGGGTTCAAAATTGCACCGGCACACTCGGGTGGGGTATCCGCAAGAAGTAATCACGCTAATTCGGCTTTTCGGGAGCTCGAAAATTAAAAAGTTTATTCCCCGGGCAGGGAAAAGGGAAGAGCGGCCATCTTGTTTTTCTAAGAGTCATCTCTGTTAATCGCGTTTTGACGGTGCAAATCGACCAAGTTGAGCATCCTGAACAACTTTCCTGTGTGGAGTCATGCAAAATTCGCAAAACCTTGGGAATTACAACTTTTTGGTGCAAAAGTGACGTCATAATTTGACAAAAAATCGTCGATTACCGCCAAAGTAAAACATTGATGGGGTTCAAATTTGCACAGGCACACTCGGGTGGGGTATCCGCAAGAAGTAATCACGCTAATTTGGCTTTTTGGGAGCTCGAAAATTAAAAAGTTCTTTCCCCGGGCAGGGAAAAGGGAAGAGCGGCCATCTTGTTTTTCTAATAGTCATTTCTGGAAATCGCGTTTTGACGGTGCAAATCGACCAAGTTGAGCATCCTGAACAACTTTCCTGTGTGGAGTCATGCAAAATTCGTAAAACCTTGGGAATTACAACTTTTTGGTGCAAAAGTGACGTCATAGTTTGACAAAAAAATCGTCGATTACCGCCAAAGTAAAACATTGATGGGGTTCAAATTTGCACAGGCACACTCGGGTGGGGTATCCGCAAGAAGTAATCACGCTCATTCGGCTTTTCGGGAGCTCGAAAATTAAAAAGTTTATTCCCCGGGCAGGGAAAAGGGAAGAGCGGCCATCTTGTTTTTCTAATAGTCAACTCTGGAAATCGCGTTTTGACGGTGCAAATCGACCAAGTTGAGCATCCTGAACAACTTTCCTGTGTGGAGTCATGCAAAATTCGTAACACCTTGGGAATTACAACTTTTTGGTGCAAAAGTGACGTCATAATTTGACCAAAAATCGTCGATTACCGCCAAAGTAAAACATTGATGGGGTTCAAATTTGCACAGGCACACTCGGGTGGGGTATCCGCAAGAAGTAATCACGCTCATTCGGCTTTTCGGGAGCTCGAAAATTAAAAAGTTTATTCCCCGGGCAGGGAAAAGGGAAGAGCGGCCATCTTGTTTTTCTAAGAGTCAACTCTGGAAATCGCGTTTAGACGGTGCAAATCGACCAAGTTGAGCATCCTGAACAACTTTCCTGTGTGGAGTCATGCAAAATTCGCAAAACCTTGGGAATTACAACTTTTTGGTGCAAAAGTGACGTCATAATTTGACAAAAAATCGTCGATTACCGCCAAAGTAAAACATTGATGGGGTTCAAATTTGCACAGGCACACTTGGGTGGGGTATCCGCAAGAAGTAATCACGCTAATTTGGCTTTTTGGGAGCTCGAAAATTAAAAAGTTTATTCCCCGGGCAGGGAAAAGGGAAGAGCGGCCATCTTGTTTTTCTAATAGTCAACTCTGGAAATCGCGTTTTGACGGTGCAAATCGACCAAGTTGAGCATCCTGAACAACTTTCCTGTGTGGAGTCATGCAAAATTCGCAAAACCTTGGGAATTACAACTTTTTGGTGCAAAAGTGACGTCATAGTTTGACAAAAAATCGTCGATTTCCGCCAAAGTAAAACATTGATGGGGTTCAAATTTGCACAGGCACACTCGGGTGGGGTATCCGCAAGAAGTAATCACGCTAATTCGGCTTTTCGGGAGCTCGAAAATTAAAAAGTTTATTCCCCGGGCAGGGAAAAGGGAAGAGCGGCCATCTCGTTTTTCTAAGAGTCAACTCTGGAAATCGCGTTTTGACGGTGCAAATCGACCAAGTTGAGCATCCTGAACAACTTTCCTGTGTGGAGTCATGCAAAATTCGCAAAACCTTGGGAATTACAACTTTTTGGTGCAAAAGTGACGTCATAATTTGACAAAAAAATCGTCGATTACCGCCAAAGTAAAACATTGATGGGGTTCAAATTTGCACAGGCACACTCGGGTGGGGTATCCGCAAGAAGTAATCACGCTAATTTGGCTTTTTGGGAGCTCGAAAATTAAAAAGTTCTTTCCCCGGGCAGGGAAAAGGGAAGAGCGGCCATCTTGTTTTTCTAATAGTCATTTCTGGAAATCGCGTTTTGACGGTGCAAATCGACCAAGTTGAGCATCCTGAACAACTTTCCTGTGTGGAGTCATGCAAAATTCGCAAAACCTTGGGAATTACAACTTTTTGGTGCAAAAGTGACGTCATAGTTTGACAAAAAATCGTCGATTTCCGCCAAAGTAAAACATTGATGGGGTTCAAATTTGCACAGGCACACTCGGGTGGGGTATCCGCAAGAAGTAATCACGCTAATTCGGCTTTTCGGGAGCTCGAAAATTAAAAAGTTTATTCCCCGGGCAGGGAAAAGGGAAGAGCGGCCATCTCGTTTTTCTAAGAGTCAACTCTGGAAATCGCGTTTTGACGGTGCAAATCGACCAAGTTGAGCATCCTGAACAACTTTCCTGTGTGGAGTCATGCAAAATTCGCAAAACCTTGGGAATTACAACTTTTTGGTGCAAAAGTGACGTCATAATTTGACAAAAAAATCGTCGATTACCGCCAAAGTAAAACATTGATGGGGTTCAAATTTGCACAGGCACACTCGGGTGGGGTATCCGCAAGAAGTAATCACGCTAATTCGGCTTTTTGGGAGCTCGAAAATTAAAAAGTTCTTTCCCCGGGCAGGGAAAAGGGAAGAGCGGCCATCTTGTTTTTCTAATAGTCATTTCTGGAAATCGCGTTTTGACGGTGCAAATCGACCAAGTTGAGCATCCTGAACAACTTTCCTGTGTGGAGTCATGCAAAATTCGTAAAACCTTGGGAATTACAACTTTTTGGTGCAAAAGTGACGTCATAGTTTGACAAAAAATCGTCGATTACCGCAAAAGTAAAACATTGATGGGGTTCAAATTTGCACAGGCACACTCGGGTGGGGTATCCGCAAGAAGTAATCACGCTCATTCGGCTTTTCGGGAGCTCAAAAATTAAAAAAGTTTATTCCCCGGGCAGGGAAAAGGGAAGAGCGGCCATCTTGTTTTTCTAAGAGTCAACTCTGGAAATCGCGTTTTGACGGTGCAAATCGACCAAGTTGAGCATCCTGAACAACTTTCCTGTGTGGAGTCATGCAAAATTCGCAAAACCTTGGGAATTACAACTTTTTGGTGCAAAAGTGACGTCATAATTTGACAAAAAATCGTCGATTACCGCCAAAGTAAAACATTGATGGGGTTCAAATTTGCACCCGCACACTCGGGTGGGGTATCCGCAAGAAGTAATCACGCTAATTTGGCTTTTTGGGAGCTCGAAAATTAAAAAGTTTATTCCCCGGGCAGGGAAAAGGGAAGAGCGGCCATCTTGTTTTTCTAATAGTCAACTCTGGAAATCGGGTTTTGACGGTGCAAATCGACCAAGTTGAGCATCCTGAACAACTTTCCTGTGTGGAGTCATGCAAAATTCGTAAAACCTTGGGAATTACAACTTTTTGGTGCAAAAGTGACGTCATAATTTGACCAAAAATCGTCGATTACCGCCAAAGTGAAACATTAAATGGGTTCAAATTTGCACCGGCACACTCGGGTGGGGTATCCGCAAGAAGTAATCACGCTAATTCGGCTTTTCGGGAGCTCGAAAATTAAAAAGTTTATTCCCAGGGCAGGGAAAAGGGAAGAGCGGCCATCTTGTTTTCTAATAGTCAACTCTGGAAATCGCGTTTTGACGGTGCAAATCGACCAAGTTGAGCATCCTGAACAACTTTCCTGTGTGGAGTCATGCAAAATTCGCAAAACCTTGGGAATTACAACTTTTTGGTGCAAAAGTGACGTCATAATTTGACAAAAAAATCGTCGATTACCGCCAAAGTAAAACATTGATGGGGTTCAAATTTGCACAGGCACACTCGGGTGGGGTATCCGCAAGAAGTAATCACGCTAATTCGGCTTTTTGGGAGCTCGAAAATTAAAAAGTTCTTTCCCCGGGCAGGGAAAAGGGAAGAGCGGCCATCTTGTTTTTCTAATAGTCATTTCTGGAAATCGCGTTTTGACGGTGCAAATCGACCAAGTTGAGCATCCTGAACAACTTTCCTGTGTGGAGTCATGCAAAATTCGTAAAACCTTGGGAATTACAACTTTTTGGTGCAAAAGTGACGTCATAGTTTGACAAAAAATCGTCGATTACCGCCAAAGTAAAACATTGATGGGGTTCAAATTTGCACAGGCACACTCGGGTGGGGTATCCGCAAGAAGTAATCACGCTCATTCGGCTTTTCGGGAGCTCAAAAATTAAAAAAGTTTATTCCCCGGGCAGGGAAAAGGGAAGAGCGGCCATCTTGTTTTTCTAAGAGTCAACTCTGGAAATCGCGTTTTGACGGTGCAAATCGACCAAGTTGAGCATCCTGAACAACTTTCCTGTGTGGAGTCATGCAAAATTCGCAAAACCTTGGGAATTACAACTTTTTGGTGCAAAAGTGACGTCATAATTTGACAAAAAATCGTCGATTACCGCCAAAGTAAAACATTGATGGGGTTCAAATTTGCACCCGCACACTCGGGTGGGGTATCCGCAAGAAGTAATCACGCTAATTTGGCTTTTTGGGAGCTCGAAAATTAAAAAGTTTATTCCCCGGGCAGGGAAAAGGGAAGAGCGGCCATCTTGTTTTTCTAATAGTCAACTCTGGAAATCGGGTTTTGACGGTGCAAATCGACCAAGTTGAGCATCCTGAACAACTTTCCTGTGTGGAGTCATGCAAAATTCGTAAAACCTTGGGAATTACAACTTTTTGGTGCAAAAGTGACGTCATAATTTGACCAAAAATCGTCGATTACCGCCAAAGTGAAACATTAAATGGGTTCAAATTTGCACCGGCACACTCGGGTGGGGTATCCGCAAGAAGTAATCACGCTAATTCGGCTTTTCGGGAGCTCGAAAATTAAAAAAGTTTATTCCCAGGGCAGGGAAAAGGGAAGAGCGGCCATCTTGTTTTCTAATAGTCAACTCTGGAAATCGCGTTTTGACGGTGCAAATCGACCAAGTTGAGCATCCTGAACAACTTTCCTGTGTGGAGTCATGCAAAATTCGCAAAACCTTGGGAATTACAACTTTTTGGTGCAAAAGTGACGTCATAATTTGACAAAAAATCGTCGATTACCGCCAAAGTAAAACATTGATGGGGTTCAAATTTGCACAGGCACACTCGGGTGGGGTATCCGCAAGAAGTAATCACGCTAATTTGACTTTTTGGGTGCTCGAAAATTAAAAAGTTCTTTCCCCGTGCAGGGAAAAGGGAAGAGCGGCCATCTTGTTTTTCTAATAGTCATTTCTGGAAATCGCGTTTTGACGGTGCAAATCGACCAAGTTGAGCATCCTGAACAACTTTCCTGTGTGGAGTCATGCAAAATTCGTAAAACCTTGGGAATTACAACTTTTTGGTGCAAAAGTGACGTCATAATTTGACAAAAAAATCGTCGATTACCGCCAAAGTAAAACATTGATGGGGTTCAAATTTGCACAGGCACACTCGGGTGGGGTATCCGCAAGAAGTAATCACGCTAATTTGGCTTTTTGGGAGCTCGAAAATTAAAAAGTTCTTTCCCCGGGCAGGGAAAAGGGAATAGCGGCCATCTTGTTTTTCTAATAGTCATTTCTGGAAATCGCGTTTTGACGGTGCAAATCGACCAAGTTGAGCATCCTGAACAACTTTCCTGTGTGGAGTCATGCAAAATTCGTAAAACCTTGGGAATTACAACTTTTTGGTGCAAAAGTGACGTCATAGTTTGACAAAAAATCGTCGATTACCGCCAAAGTAAAACATTGATGGGGTTCAAATTTGCACAGGCACACTCGGGTGGGGTATCCGCAAGAAGTAATCACGCTCATTCGGCTTTTCGGGAGCTCGAAAATTAAAAAGTTTATTCCCCGGGCAGGGAAAAGGGAAGAGCGGCCATCTTGTTTTTCTAAGAGTCAACTCTGGAAATCGCGTTTTGACGGTGCAAATCGACCAAGTTGAGCATCCTGAACAACTTTCCTGTGTGGAGTCATGCAAAATTCGCAAAACCTTGGGAATTACAACTTTTTGGTGCAAAAGTGACGTCATAATTTGACAAAAAATCGTCGATTACCGCCAAAGTAAAACATTGATGGGGTTCAAATTTGCACCGGCACACTCGGGTGGGGTATCCGCAAGAAGTAATCACGCTAATTTGGCTTTTTGGGAGCTCGAAAATTAAAAAGTTTATTCCCCGGGCAGGGAAAAGGGAAGAGCGGCCATCTTGTTTTTCTAATAGTCAACTCTGGAAATCGGGTTTTGACGGTGCAAATCGACCAAGTTGAGCATCCTGAACAACTTTCCTGTGTGGAGTCATGCAAAATTCGTAAAACCTTGGGAATTACAACTTTTTGGTGCAAAAGTGACGTCATAATTTGACCAAAAATCGTCGATTACCGCCAAAGTGAAACATTAAATGGGTTCAAATTTGCACCGGCACACTCGGGTGGGGTATCCGCAAGAAGTAATCACGCTAATTCGGCTTTTCGGGAGCTCGAAAATTAAAAAGTTTATTCCCCGGGCAGGGAAAAGGGAAGAGCGGCCATCTTGTTTTCTAATAGTCAACTCTGGAAATCGCGTTTTGACGGTGCAAATCGACCAAGTTGAGCATCCTGAACAACTTTCCTGTGTGGAGTCATGCAAAATTCGCAAAACCTTGGGAATTACAACTTTTTGGTGCAAAAGTGACGTCATAATTTGACAAAAAATCGTCGATTACCGCCAAAGTAAAACATTGATGGGGTTCAAATTTGCACAGGCACACTCGGGTGGGGTATCCGCAAGAAGTAATCACGCTAATTTGGCTTTTTGGGTGCAAGAAAATTAAAAAGTTTATTCCCCGGTCAGGGAAAAGGGAAGAGCGGCCATCTTGTTTTTCTAATAGTCAACTCTGGAAATCGCGTTTTGACGGTGCAAATCGACCAAGTTGAGCATCCTGAACAACTTTCCTGTGTGGAGTCATGCAAAATTCGCAAAACCTTGGGAATTACAACTTTTTGGTGCAAAAGTGACGTCATAATTTGTCCAAAAATCGTCGATTACCGCCAAAGTAAAACATTGACGGGGTTCAGATTTGCACCGGCACACTCGGGTGGGGTATCCGCAAGAAGTAATCACGCTAATTCGGCTTTTCGGGGTGGCTCGAAAATTAAAAAGTTATTCTCCGGTCAGGGAAAAGGGAAGAGCGGCCATCTTGTTTTTTCTAATATTCAACTCTGGAAATCGCGTTTTGACGGTGCAAATCGACCAAGTTGAGCATCCTGAACAACTTTCCTGTGTGGAGTCATGCAAAATTCGTAAAACCTTGGGAATTACAACTTTTTGGTGCAAAAGTGACGTCATAATTTGTCCAAAAATCGTCGATTACCGCCAAAGTAAAACATTGACAGGGTTCAATTTGCACAGGCACACTCGGGTGGGGGATCCGCAAAAAGTAATCACGCTAATTTGGCTTTTTGGGAGCTCGAAAATTAAAAAGTTATTCTCCGGTCAGGGAAAATGGAAGAGCGGCCATCTTGTTTTTCTAATATTCAACTCTGGAAATCGCGTTTTGACGGTGCAAATCGACCAAGTTGAGCATCCTGAACAACTTTCCTGTGTGGAGTCATGCAAAATTCGTAAAACCTTGGGAATTACAACTTTTTGGTGCAAAAGTGACGTCATAATTTGTCCAAAAATCGTCCATTACCGCCAAAGTAAAACATTGACAGGGTTCAAATTTGCACAGGCACACTCGGGTGGGGGATCCGCAAAAAGTAATCACGCTAATTTGGCTTTTTGGGAGCTCGAAAATTAAAAAGTTATTCTCCGGGCAGGGAAAATGGAAGAGCGGCCATCTTGTTTTTCTAATATTCAACTCTGGAAATCGCGTTTTGACGGTGCAAATCGACCAAGTTGAGCATCCTGAACAACTTTCCTGTGTGGAGTCATGCAAAATTCGCAAAACCTAGGGAATTACAACTTTTTGGTGCAAAAGTGACGTCATTATTTGACCAAAAATCGTCGATTACCGCCAAGGTAAAACATTGACTGGGTTCAAATTTGCACCGGCACACTCCGGTGGGGTATCCGCAAGAAGTAATCACGCTAATTCGGCTTTTCGGGAGCTCGAAAAGTAAAAAGCTTATTCCCCGGGCAGGGAAAAGGGAAGAGCAGCCATCTTGTTTTTCTAATAGTCAACTCTGGAAATCGCGTTTTGACGGTGCAAATCGACCAAGTTGAGCATCCTGAATAACTTTCCTGTGTGGAGTCATGCAAAATTCGCAAAACCTAGGGAATTACAACTTTTTGGTGCAAAAGTGACGTCATTATTTGACAAAAAATCGTCGATTACCGCCAAAGTAAAACATTGACTGGGTTCAAATTTGCACAGGCACACTCGGGTGGGGGTATCCGCAAGAAGTAATCACGCTAATTCGGCTTTTCGGGAGCTCGAAAATTAAAAAGTTTATTCCCCGGGCAGGGAAAAGGGAAGAGCGGCCATCTTGTTTTTCTAAGAGTCAACTCTGGAATTCGCGTTTTGACGGTGCAAATCGACCAAGTTGAGCATCCTGAACAACTTTCCTGTGTGGAGTCATGCAAAATTCGCACAACCTTGGGAATTACAACTTTTTGGTGCAAAAGTGACGTCATAGTTTGACAAAAAATCGTCGATTACCGCCAAAGTAAAACATTGATGGGGTTCAAATTTGCACAGGCACACTCGGGTGGGGTATCCGCAAGAAGTAATCACGCTCATTCGGCTTTTCGGGAGCTCGAAAATTAAAAAGTTTATTCCCCGGGCAGGGAAAAGGGAAGAGCGGCCATCTTGTTTTTCTAAGAGTCAACTCTGGAAATCGCGTTTTGACGGTGCAAATCGACCAAGTTGAGCATCCTGAACAACTTTCCTGTGTGGAGTCATGCAAAATTCGCAAAACCTTGGGAATTACAACTTTTTGGTGCAAAAGTGACGTCATAATTTGACAAAAAATCGTCGATTACCGCCAAAGTAAAACATTGATGGGGTTTAAATTTGCACCGGCACACTCGGGTGGGGTATCCGCAAGAAGTAATCACGCTAATTCGGCTTTTCGGGAGCTCGAAAATTAAAAAGTTTATTCCCCGGGCAGGGAAAAGGGAAGAGCGGCCATCTTGTTTTTCTAATAGTCAACTCTGGAAATCGCGTTTTGACGTTGCAAATCGACCAAGTTGAGCATCCTGAACAACTTTCCTGTGTGGAGTCATGCAAAATTCGTAAAACCTTGGGAATTACAACTTTTTGGTGCAAAAGTGACGTCATAATTTGACCAAAAATCGTCGATTACCGCAAAAGTGAAACATTAAATGGGTTCACTCGGGTGGGGTATCCGCAAGAAGTAATCACGCTAATTCGGCTTTTCGGGAGCTCGAAAATTAAAAAGTTTATTCCCCGTGCAGGGAAAAGGGAAGAGCGGCCATCTTGTTTTTCTAATAGTCAACTCTGGATATCGCGTTTTTACGGTGCAAATTGACCAAGTTGAGCATCCTGAACAACTTTCCTGTGTGGAGTCATGCAAAATTCGCAAAACCTTGGGAATTACAACTTTTTGGTGCAAAAGTGACGTCATAATTTGACAAAAAATCGTCGATTACCGCCAAAGTAAAACATTGATGGGGTTCAAATTTGCACAGGCACACTCGGGTGGGGTATCCGCAAGAAGTAATCACGCTAATTCGGCTTTTCGGGAGCTCGAAAATTAAAAAGTTTATTCCCCGTGCAGGGAAAAGGGAAGAGCGGCCATCTTGTTTTTCTAATAGTCAACTCTGGAAATCGCGTTTTGACGGTGCAAATCGACCAAGTTGAGCATCCTAAACAACTTTCCTGTGTGGAGTCATGCAAAATTCGTAAAACCTTGGGAATTACAATTTGTTGGTGCAAAAGTGACGTCATAATTTGACAAAAAATCGTCGATTACCGCCAAAGTAAAACATTGATGGGGTTCAAATTTGCACAGGCACACTCGGGTGGGGTATCCGCAAGAAGTAATCACGCTAATTCGGCTTTTCGGGAGCTCGAAAATTAAAAAGTTTATTCCCCGTGCAGGGAAAAGGGAAGAGCGGCCATCTTGTTTTTCTAATAGTCAACTCTGGATATCGCGTTTTTACGGTGCAAATTGACCAAGTTGAGCATCCTGAACAACTTTCCTATGTGGAGTCATGCAAAATTCGCAAAACCTTGGGAATTACAACTTTTTGGTGCAAAAGTGACGTAATAATTTGACAAAAAATCGTCGATTACCGCCAAAGTAAAACATTGATGGGGTTCAAATTTGCACAGGCACACTCGGGTGGGGTATCCGCAAGAAGTAATCACGCTAATTCGGCTTTTCGGGAGCTCGAAAATTAAAAAGTTTATTCCCCGGGCAGGGAAAAGGGAAGAGCGGCCATCTTGTTTTTCTAATAGTCAACTCTGGAAATCGCGTTTTGACCGTGCAAATCGACCAAGTTGAGCATCCTGAACAACTTTCCTGTGTGAAGTCATGCAAAATTCGCAAAACCTTGGGAATTACAACTTTTTGGTGCAAAAGTGACGTTATAATTTGACAAAAAATCGTCGATTGCCGCCAAAGTAAAACATTGATGGGGTTAAAATTTGCACAGGCACACTCGGGTGGGGTATCCGCAAGAAGTAATCACGCTAATTCGGCTTTTCGGGAGCTCGAAAATTAAAAAGTTTATTCCCCGGGCAGGGAAAAGGGAAGAGCGGCCATCTTGTTTTTCTAATAGTCAACTCTGGAAATCGCGTTTTGACGGTGCAAATCGACCAAGTTGAGCATCCTGAACAACTTTCCTGTGTGGAGTCATGCAAAATTCGCAAAACCTTGGGAATTACAACTTTTTGGTGCAAAAGTGACGTCATAATTTGACCAAAAATCGTCGATTACCGCCAAAGTGAAACATTAAATGGGTTCAAATTTGCACCGGCACACTCAGGTGGGGTATCCGCAAGAAGTAATCACGCTAATTCGGCTTTTCGGGAGCTCGAAAATTAAAAAGTTTATTCCCCGTGCAGGGAAAAGGGAAGAGCGGCCATCTTGTTTTTCTAATAGTCAACTCTGGAAATCGCGTTTTGACGGTGCAAATCGACCAAGTTGAGCATCCTGAACAACTTTCCTGTGTGGAGTCATGCAAAATTCGCAAAACCTTGGGAATTACAACTTTTTGGTGCAAAAGTGACGTCATAATTTGTCCAAAAATAGTCGATTACCGCCAAAGTAAAACATTGACGGGGTTCAGATTTGCACCGGCACACTCGGGTGGGGTATCCGCAAGAAGTAATCACGCTAATTCGGCTTTTCGGGGTGGCTCGAAAATTAAAAAGTTTATTCCCCGGGCAGGGAAAAGGGAAGAGCGGCCATCTTGTTTTCTAATAGTCAACTCTGGAAATCGCGTTTTGACGGTGCAAATCGACCAAGTTGAGCATCCTGAACAACTTTCCTGTGTGGAGTCATGCAAAATTCGCAAAACCTTGGGAATTACAACTTTTTGGTGCAAAAGTGACGTCATAATTTGACAAAAAATCGTCGATTACCGCCAAAGTAAAACATTGATGGGGTTCAAATTTGCACAGGCACACTCGGGTGGGGTATCCGCAAGAAGTAATCACGCTAATTTGGCTTTTTGGGAACTCGAAAATTAAAAAGTTTATTCCCCGGGCAGGGAAAAGGGAAGAGCGGCCATTTTGTTTTTCTAATAGTCAACTCTGGAAATCGCGTTTTGACGTTGCAAATCGACCAAGTTGAGCATCCTGAACAACTTTCCTGTGTGGAGTCATGCAAAATTCGTAAAACCTTGGGAATTACAACTTTTTGGTGCAAAAGTGACGTCATAATTTGACCAAAAATCGTCGATTACCGCAAAAGTGAAACATTAAATGGGTTCACTCGGGTGGGGTATCCGCAAGAAGTAATCACGCTAATTCGGCTTTTCGGGAGCTCGAAAATTAAAAAGTTTATTCCCCGTGCAGGGAAAAGGGAAGAGCGGCCATCTTGTTTTTCTAATAGTCAACTCTGGATATCGCGTTTTTACGGTGCAAATTGACCAAGTTGAGCATCCTGAACAACTTTCCTGTGTGGAGTCATGCAAAATTCGCAAAACCTTGGGAATTACAACTTTTTGGTGCAAAAGTGACGTCATAATTTGACAAAAAATCGTCGATTACCGCCAAAGTAAAACATTGATGGGGTTCAAATTTGCACAGGCACACTCGGGTGGGGTATCCGCAAGAAGTAATCACGCTAATTCGGCTTTTCGGGAGCTCGAAAATTAAAAAGTTTATTCCCCGTGCAGGGAAAAGGGAAGAGCGGCCATCTTGTTTTTCTAATAGTCAACTCTGGAAATCGCGTTTTGACCGTGCAAATCGACCAAGTTGAGCATCCTAAACAACTTTCCTGTGTGGAGTCATGCAAAATTCGTAAAACCTTGGGAATTACAATTTTTTGGTGCAAAAGTGACGTCATAATTTGACAAAAAATCGTCGATTACCGCCAAAGTAAAACATTGATGGGGTTCAAATTTGCACAGGCACACTCGGGTGGGGTATCCGCAAGAAGTAATCACGCTAATTCGGCTTTTCGGGAGCTCGAAAATTAAAAAGTTTATTCCCCGGGCAGGGAAAAGGGAAGAGCGGCCATCTTGTTTTTCTAATAGTCAACTCTGGAAATCGCGTTTTGACCGTGCAAATCGACCAAGTTGAGCATCCTGAACAACTTTCCTGTGTGGAGTCATGCAAAATTCGTAAAACCTTGGGAATTACAACTTTTTGGTGCAAAAGTGACGTCATAATTTGACCAAAAATCGTCGATTACCGCAAAAGTAAAACATTAAATGGGTTCACTCGGGTGGGGTATCCGCAAGAAGTAATCACGCTAATTCGGCTTTTCGGGAGCTCGAAAATTAACAAGTTTATTCCCCGTGCAGGGAAAAGGGAAGAGCGGCCATCTTGTTTTTCTAATAGTCAACTCTGGATATCGCGTTTTTACGGTGCAAATTGACCAAGTTGAGCATCCTGAACAACTTTCCTATGTGGAGTCATGCAAAATTCGCAAAACCTTGGGAATTACAACTTTTTGGTGCAAAAGTGACGTCATAATTTGACAAAAAATCGTCGATTACCGCCAAAGTAAAACATTGATGGGGTTCAAATTTGCACAGGCACACTCGGGTGGGGTATCCGCAAGAAGTAATCACGCTAATTCGGCTTTTCGGGAGCTCGAAAATTAAAAAGTTTATTCCCCGGGCAGGGAAAAGGGAAGAGCGGCCATCTTGTTTTTCTAATAGTCAACTCTGGAAATCGCGTTTTGACCGTGCAAATCGACCAAGTTGAGCATCCTGAACAACTTTCCTGTGTGAAGTCATGCAAAACTCGCAAAACCTTGGGAATTACAACTTTTTGGTGCAAAAGTGACGTTATAATTTGACAAAAAATCGTCGATTGCCGCCAAAGTAAAACATTGATGGGGTTAAAATTTGCACAGGCACACTCGGGTGGGGTATCCGCAAGAAGTAATCACGCTAATTCGGCTTTTCGGGAGCTCGAAAATTAAAAAGTTTATTCCCCGGGCAGGGAAAAGGGAAGAGCGGCCATCTTGTTTTTCTAATAGTCAACTCTGGAAATCGCGTTTTGACGGTGCAAATCGACCAAGTTGAGCATCCTGAACAACTTTCCTGTGTGGAGTCATGCAAAATTCGCAAAACCTTGGGAATTACAACTTTTTGGTGCAAAAGTGACGTCATAATTTGACCAAAAATCGTCGATTACCGCCAAAGTGAAACATTAAATGGGTTCAAATTTGCACCGGCACACTCGGGTGGGGTATCCGCAAGAAGTAATCACGCTAATTCGGCTTTTCGGGAGCTCGAAAATTAAAAAGTTTATTCCCCGTGCAGGGAAAAGGGAAGAGCGGCCATCTTGTTTTTCTAATAGTCAACTCTGGAAATCGCGTTTTGACGGTGCAAATCGACCAAGTTTAGCATCCTGAACAACTTTCCTGTGTGGAGTCAAGCAAAATTCGTAAAACCTTGGGAATTACAACTTTTTGGTGCAAAAGTGACGTCATAATTTGACCAAAAATCGTCGATTACCGCCAAAGTAAAACATTGACTGGGTTCAAATTTGCACAGGCACACTCGGGTGGGGGTATCCGCAAGAAGTAATCATGCTAATTCGGCTTTTCGGGAGCTCGAAAATTAAAAAGTTTATTCCCCGGGCAGGGAAAAGGGAAGAGCGGCCATCTTGTTTTTCTAATAGTCAACTCTGGAAATCGCGTTTTGACGGTGCAAATCGACCAAGTTGAGCATCCTGAACAACTTTCCTGTGTGGAGTCATGCAAAATTCGCAAAACCTTGGGAATTACAACTTTTTGGTGCAAAAGTGACGTCATAATTTGTCCAAAAATCGTCGATTACCGCCAAAGTAAAACATTGATGGGGTTCAAATTTGCACAGGCACACTCGGGTGGGGTATCCGCAAGAAGTAATCACGCTAATTTGGCTTTTTGGGAACTCGAAAATTAAAAAGTTTATTCCCCGGGCAGGGAAAAGGGAAGAGCGGCCATCTTGTTTTTCTAATAGTCAACTCTGGAAATCGCGTTTTGACGTTGCAAATCGACCAAGTTGAGCATCCTGAACAACTTTGCTGTGTGGAGTCATGCAAAATTCGTAAAACCTTGGGAATTACAACTTTTTGGTGCAAAAGTGACGTCATAATTTGTCCAAAAATCGTCGATTACCGCCAGAGTAAAACATTGACGGGGTTCAGATTTGCACCGGCACACTCGGGTGGGGTATCCGCAAGAAGTAATCACGCTAATTCGGCTTTTCGGGGTGGCTCGAAAATTAAAAAGTTTATTCCCCGGGCAGGGAAAAGGGAAGAGCGGCCATCTTGTTTTTCTAATATTCAACTCTGGAAATCGCGTTTTGACGGTGCAAATCGACCAAGTTGAGCATCCTGATCAACTTTCCTGTGTGGAGTCATGCAAAATTCGCAAAACCTAGGGAATTACAACTTTTTGGTGCAAAAGTGACGTCATTATTTGACCAAAAATCGTCGATTACCGCCAAAGTAAAACATTGACTGGGTTCAAATTTGCACAGGCACACTCGGTTGGGGGTATCCGCAAGAAGTAATCATGCTAATTCGGTTTTTCGGGGGCTCGAAAACTAAAAAGTTTAATCCCCGGGCAGGGAAAAGGGAAGAGCGGCCATCTTGTTTTTCTAATAGTCAACTCTGGAAATCGCGTTTTGACGGTTCAAATCGACCCAGTTGAGCATCCTGAACAACTTTCCTGTGTGGAGTCATGCAAAATTCGCAAAACCTTGGGAATTACAACTTTTTGGTGCAAAAGTGACGTCATAATTTGATAAAAAATCGTCGATTATCGTCAAAGTAAAACATTGATGGGGTTCAAATTTGCACAGGCACACTCGGGTGGGGTATCCGCAAGAAGTAATCACGCTAATTCGGCTTTTTGGGAGCTCGAAAATTAAAAATTTATTCTCCGGTCAGGGAAAATGGAAGAGCGGCCATCTTGTTTTTCTAATAGTCAACTCTGGAAATCGCGTTTTGACGGTGCAAATCGACCAAGTTGAGCATCCTGAACAACTTTCCTGTGTGGAGTCATGCAAAATTCGCAAAACCTTGGGAATTACAACTTTTTGGTGCAAAAGTGACGTCATAATTTGACAAAAAATCGTCGATTACCGTCAAAGTAAAACATTGATGGGGTTCAAATTTGCACAGGCACACTCGGGTGGGGTATCCGCAAGAAGTAATCACGCTAATTCGGCTTTTTGGGAGCTCGAAAATTAAAAAGTTTGTTCCCCGGGCAGGGAAAAGGGAAGAGCGGCCATCTTGTTTTTCTAATAGTCAACTCTTGAAATCGCGTTTTGACGGTGCAAATCGACCAAGTTTAGCATCCTGAACAACTTTCCTGTGTGGAGTCAAGCAAAATTCGTAAAACCTTGGGAATTACAACTTTTTGGTGCAAAAGTGACGTCATAATTTGACCAAAAATCGTCGATTACCGCCAAAGTAAAACATTGACTGGGTTCAAATTTGCACAGGCACACTCGGGTGGGGGTATCCGCAAGAAGTAATCATGCTAATTCGGCTTTTCGGGAGCTCGAAAATTAAAAAGTTTATTCCCCGGGCAGGGAAAAGGGAAGAGCGGCCATCTTGTTTTTCTAATAGTCAACTCTGGAAATCGCGTTTTGACGGTGCAAATCGACCAAGTTGAGCATCCTGAACAACTTTCCTGTGTGGAGTCATGCAAAATTCGTAAAACCTTGGGAATTACAACTTTTTGGTGCAAAAGTGACGTCATTATTTGTCCAAAAATCGTCGATTACCGCCAAAGTAAAACATTGACGGGGTTCAGATTTGCACCGGCACACTCGGGTGGGGTATCCGCAAGAAGTAATCACGCTAATTCGGCTTTTCGGGGTGCCTCGAAAATTAAAAAGTTTATTCCCCGGGCTGGGAAAAGGGAAGAGCGGCCATCTTGTTTTCTAATAGTCAACTCTGGAAATCGCGTTTTGACGGTGCAAATCGACCAAGTTGAGCATCCTGAACAACTTTCCTGTGTGGAGTCATGCAAAATTCGCAAAACCTTGGGAATTACAACTTTTTGGTGCAAAAGTGACGTCATAATTTGACAAAAAATCGTCGACTACCGCCAAAGTAAAACATTGATGGGGTTCAAATTTGCACAGGCACACTCGGGTGGGGTATCCCCATGAAGTAATCACGCTAATTCGGCTTTTTGGGAGCTCGAAAATTAAAAAGTTTATTCCCCGGGAAGGGAAAAGGGAAGAGCGGCCATCTTGTTTTTCTAATAGTCAACTCTGGAAATCGCGTTTTGACGGTGCAAATCGACCAAGTTGAGCATCCTGAACAACTTTCCTGTGTGGAGTCATGCAAAATTCGCAAAACCTTGGGAATTACAACTTTTTGGTGCAAAAGTGACGTCATAATTTGACAAAAAATCGTCGATTACCGCCAAAGTAAAACATTGATGGGGTTCAAATTTGCACAGGCACACTCGGGTGGGGTATCCCCATGAAGTAATCACGCTAATTCGGCTTTTTGGGAGCTCGAAAATTAAAAAGTTTATTCCCCGGGCAGGGAAAAGGGAAGAGCGGCCATCTTGTTTTTGTAATAGTCAACTCTGGAAATCGCGTTTTGACGCGCCAAATCGACCAAGTTGAGCATCCTGAACAACTTTCCTGTGTTTGAGTCATGCAAAATTCGTAAAACCTTGGGAATTACAACTTTTTGGTGCAAAAGTGACGTCATAATTTGACCAAAAATCGTCGATTACCGCCAAAGTGAAACATTAAATGGGTTCAAATTTGCACCGGCACACTCGGGTGGGGTATCCGCAAGAAGTAATCACGCTAATTCGGCTTTTCGGGAGCTCGAAAATTAAAAAGTTTATTCCCCGGGCAGGGAAAAGGGAAGAGCGGCCATCTTGTTTTCTAATAGTCAACCCTGGAAATCGCGTTTTGACGGTGCAAATCGACCAAGTTGAGCATCCTGAACAACTTTCCTGAGTGGAGTCATGCAAAATTCGTAAAACCTTGGGAATTACAACTTTTTGGTGCAAAAGTGACGTCATAATTTGTCCAAAAATCGTCGATTACCGCCAAAGTAAAACATTGACGGGGTTCAGATTTGCACCGGCACACTCGGGTGGGGTATCCGCAAGAAGTAATCACGCTTATTCGGCTTTTCGGGTTGGCTCGAAAATTAAAAAGTTATTCTCCGGTCAGGGAAAATGGAAGAGCGGCCATCTTGTTTTTCTAATATTCAACTCTTGAAATCGCGTTTTGACGGTGCAAATCGACCAAGTTGAGCATCCTGAACAACTTTCCTGTGTGGAGTCATGCAAAATTCGCAAAATCTTGGGAATTACAACTTTTTGGTGCAAAAGTGACGTCATAATTTGACAAAAAATCGTCGACTACCGCCAAAGTAAAACATTGATGGGGTTCAAATTTGCACAGGCACACTCGGGTGGGGTATCCCCATGAAGTAATCACGCTAATTCGGCTTTTTGGGAGCTCGAAAATTAAAAAGTTTATTCCCCGGGCAGGGAAAAGGGAAGAGCGGCCATCTTGTTTTTGTAATAGTCAACTCTGGAAATCGCGTTTTGACGCGCCAAATCGACCAAGTTGAGCATCCTGAACAACTTTCCTGTGTTTGAGTCATGCAAAATTCGTAAAACCTTGGGAATTACAACTTTTTGGTGCAAAAGTGACGTCATAATTTGACCAAAAATCGTCGATTACCGCCAAAGTGAAACATTAAATGGGTTCAAATTTGCACCGGCACACTCGGGTGGGGTATCCGCAAGAAGTAATCACGCTAATTCGGCTTTTCGGGAGCTCGAAAATTAAAAAGTTTATTCCCCGGGCAGGGAAAAGGGAAGAGCGGCCATCTTGTTTTCTAATAGTCAACTCTGGAAATCGCGTTTTGACGGTGCAAATCGACCAAGTTGAGCATCCTGAACAACTTTCCTGAGTGGAGTCATGCAAAATTCGTAAAACCTTGGGAATTACAACTTTTTGGTGCAAAAGTGACGTCATAATTTGTCCAAAAATCGTCGATTACCGCCAAAGTAAAACATTGACGGGGTTCAGATTTGCACCGGCACACTCGGGTGGGGTATCCGCAAGAAGTAATCACGCTAATTCGGCTTTTCGGGAGCTCGAAAATTAAAAAGTTTATTCCCCGGGCAGGGAAAAGGGAAGAGCGGCCATCTTGTTTTCTAATAGTCAACTCTGGAAATCGCGTTTTGACGGTGCAAATCGACCAAGTTGAGCATCCTGAACAACTTTCCTGAGTGGAGTCATGCAAAATTCGTAAAACCTTGGGAATTACAACTTTTTGGTGCAAAAGTGACGTCATAATTTGTCCAAAAATCGTCGATTACCGCCAAAGTAAAACATTGACGGGGTTCAGATTTGCACCGGCACACTCGGGTGGGGTATCCGCAAGAAGTAATCACGCTTATTCGGCTTTTCGGGTTGGCTCGAAAATTAAAAAGTTATTCTCCGGTCAGGGAAAATGGAAGAGCGGCCATCTTGTTTTTCTAATATTCAACTCTTGAAATCGCGTTTTGACGGTGCAAATCGACCAAGTTGAGCATCCTGAACAACTTTCCTGTGTGGAGTCATGCAAAATTCGCAAAACCTTGGGAATTACAACTTTTTGGTGCAAAAGTGACGTCATAATTTGACAAAAAATCGTCGACTACCGCCAAAGTAAAACATTGATGGGGTTCAAATTTGCACAGGCACACTCGGGTGGGGTATCCCCATGAAGTAATCACGCTAATTCGGCTTTTTGGGAGCTCGAAAATTAAAAAGTTTATTCCCCGGGCAGGGAAAAGGGAAGAGCGGCCATCTTGTTTTTGTAATAGTCAACTCTGGAAATCGCGTTTTGACGCGCCAAATCGACCAAGTTGAGCATCCTGAACAACTTTCCTGTGTTTGAGTCATGCAAAATTCGTAAAACCTTGGGAATTACAACTTTTTGGTGCAAAAGTGACGTCATAATTTGACCAAAAATCGTCGATTACCGCCAAAGTGAAACATTAAATGGGTTCAAATTTGCACCGGCACACTCGGGTGGGGTATCCGCAAGAAGTAATCACGCTAATTCGGCTTTTCGGGAGCTCGAAAATTAAAAAGTTTTTCTCCGGTCAGGGAAAATGGAAGAGCGGCCATCTTGTTTTTCTAATATTCAACTCTTGAAATCGCGTTTTGACGGTGCAAATCGACCAAGTTGAGCATCCTGAACAACTTTCCTGAGTGGAGTCATGCAAAATTCGTAAAACCTTGGGAATTACAACTTTTTGGTGCAAAAGTGACGTCATAATTTGTCCAAAAATCGTCGATTACCGCCAAAGTAAAACATTGACGGGGTTCAGATTTGCACCGGCACACTCGGGTGGGGTATCCGCAAGAAGTAATCACGCTAATTCGGCTTTTCGGGTTGGCTCGAAAATTAAAAAGTTATTCTCCGGTCAGGGAAAATGGAAGAGCGGCCATCTTGTTTTTCTAATATTCAACTCTTGAAATCGCGTTTTGACGGTGCAAATCGACCAAGTTGAGCATCCTGAACAACTTTCCTGTGTGGAGTCATGCAAAATTCGCAAAATCTTGGGAATTACAACTTTTTGGTGCAAAAGTGACGTCATCATTTGACAAAAAATCGTCGACTACCGCCAAAGTAAAACATTGATGGGGTTCAAATTTGCACAGGCACACTCGGGTGGGGTATCCCCATGAAGTAATCACGCTAATTCGGCTTTTTGGGAGCTCGAAAATTAAAAAGTTTATTCCCCGGGAAGGGAAAAGGGAAGAGCGGCCATGTTGTTTTTCTAATAGTCAACTCTGGAAATCGCGTTTTGACGGTGCAAATCGACCAAGTTGAGCATCCTGAACAACTTTCCTGTGTGGAGTCATGCAAAATTCGCAAAACCTTGGGAATAACAACTTTTTGGTGCAAAAGTGACGTCATAATTTGACAACAAATCGTCGATTACCGCCAAAGTAAAACATTGATGGGGTTCAAATTTGCACAGGCACACTCGGGTGGGGTATCCCCATGAAGTAATCACGCTAATTCGGCTTTTTGGGAGCTCGAAAATTAAAAAGTTTATTCCCCGGGCAGGGAAAAGGGAAGAGCGGCCATCTTGTTTTTGTAATAGTCAACTCTGGAAATCGCGTTTTGACGCGCCAAATCGACCAAGTTGAGCATCCTGAACAACTTTCCTGTGTTTGAGTCATGCAAAATTCGTAAAACCTTGGGAATTACAACTTTTTGGTGCAAAAGTGACGTCATAATTTGACCAAAAATCGTCGATTACCGCCAAAGTGAAACATTAAATGGGTTCAAATTTGCACCGGCACACTCGGGTGGGGTATCCGCAAGAAGTAATCACGCTAATTCGGCTTTTCGGGAGCTCGAAAATTAAAAAGTTTATTCCCCGGGCAGGGAAAAGGGAAGAGCGGCCATCTTGTTTTCTAATAGTCAACTCTGGAAATCGCGTTTTGACGGTGCAAATCGACCAAGTTGAGCATCCTGGACAACTTTCCTGAGTGGAGTCATGCAAAATTCGTAAAACCTTGGGAATTACAACTTTTTGGTGCAAAAGTGACGTCATAATTTGTCCAAAAATCGTCGATTACCGCCAAAGTAAAACATTGACGGGGTTCAGATTTGCACCGGCACACTCGGGTGGGGTATCCGCAAGAAGTAATCACGCTTATTCGGCTTTTCGGGTTGGCTCGAAAATTAAAAAGTTATTCTCCGGTCAGGGAAAATGGAAGAGCGGCCATCTTGTTTTTCTAATATTCAACTCTTGAAATCGCGTTTTGACGGTGCAAATCGACCAAGTTGAGCATCCTGAACAACTTTCCTGTGTGGAGTCATGCAAAATTCGCTAAACCTTGGGAATTACAACTTTTTGGTGCAAAAGTGACGTCATAATTTGACAAAAAATCGTCGACTACCGCCAAAGTAAAACATTGATGGGGTTCAAATTTGCACAGGCACACTCGGGTGGGGTATCCCCATGAAGTAATCACGCTAATTCGGCTTTTTGGGAGCTCGAAAATTAAAAAGTTTATTCCCCGGGCAGGGAAAAGGGAAGAGCGGCCATCTTGTTTTTCTAATAGTCAACTCTGGAAATCGCGTTTTGACGTAGCAAATCGACCAAGTTGAGCATCCTGAACAACTTTCCTGTGTGGAGTCATGCAAAATTCGTAAAACCTTGGGAATTACAACTTTTTGGTGCAAAAGTGACGTCATAATTTGTCCAAAAATCGTCGATTACCGCCAAAGTAAAACATTGACGGGGTTCAGATTTGCACCGGCACACTCGGGTGGGGTATCCGCAAGAAGTAATCACGCTTATTCGGCTTTTCGGGATGGCTCGAAAATTAAAAAGTTATTCTCCGGTCAGGGAAAATGGAAGAGCGGCCATCTTGTTTTTCTAATATTCAACTCTTGAAATCGCGTTTTGACGGTGCAAATCGACCAAGTTGAGCATCCTGAACAACTTTCCTGTGTGGAGTCATGCAAAATTCGCAAAACCTTGGGAATTACAACTTTTTGGTGCAAAAGTGACGTCATAATTTGACAAAAAATCGTCGACTACCGCCAAAGTAAAACATTGATGGGGTTCAAATTTGCACAGGCACACTCGGGTGGGGTATCCCCATGAAGTAATCACGCTAATTCGGCTTTTTGGGAGCTCGAAAATTAAAAAGTTTATTCCCCGGGCAGGGAAAAGGGAAGAGCGGCCATCTTGTTTTTCTAATAGTCAACTCTGGAAATCGCGTTTTGACGTAGCAAATCGACCAAGTTGAGCATCCTGAACAACTTTCCTGTGTGGAGTCATGCAAAATTCGTAAAACCTTGGGAATTACAACTTTTTGGTGCAAAAGTGACATCATAATTTGACAAAAAAACGTCGATTACCGTCAAAGTAAAACTATGATGGGGTTCAAATTTGCACAGGCACACTCGGGTGGGGTATCCGCAAGAAGTAATCACGCTAATTCGGCTTTTTGGGGGCTCGAAAATAAAAAGTTTTTTCCCCGGGCAGGGAAAAGGGAAGAGCGGCCATCTTGTTTTTCTAATATTCAACTCTGGAAATCGCGTTTTGACGGTGCAAATCGACCAAGTTGAGCATCCTGAACAACTTTCCTGTGTGGAGTCATGCAAAATTCGCAAAACCTTGGGAATTACAACTTTTTGGTGCAAAAGTGACGTCATAATTTGACAAAAAATCGTCGATTACCGCCAAAGTAAAACATTGATGGGGTTAAAATTTGCACAGGCACACTCGGGTGGGGTATCCCCATAAAGTAATCACGCTAATTCGGCTTTTTGGGAGCTCGAAAATTAAAAAGTTTATTCCCCGGGCAGGGAAAAGGGAAGAGCGGCCATCTTGTTTTTCTAATAGTCAACTCTGGAAATCGCGTTTTGACGGTGCAAATCGACCAAGTTGAGCATCCTGAACAACTTTCCTGTGTGGAGTCATGCAAAATTCGTAAAACCTTGGGAATTACAACTTTTTGGTGCAAAAGTGACGTCATAATTTGTCCAAAAATCGTCGATTACCGCCAAAGTAAAACATTGACGGGGTTCAGATTTGCACCGGCACACTCGGGTGGGGTATCCGCAAGAAGTAATCACGCTTATTCGGCTTTTCGGGTTGGCTCGAAAATTAAAAAGTTATTCTCCGGTCAGGGAAAATGGAAGAGCGGCCATCTTGTTTTTCTAATATTCAACTCTTGAAATCGCGTTTTGACGGTGCAAATCGACCAAGTTGAGCATCCTGAACAACTTTCCTGTGTGGAGTCATGCAAAATTCGCAAAACCTTGGGAATTACAACTTTTTGGTGCAAAAGTGACGTCATAATTTGACAAAAAATCGTCGACTACCGCCAAAGTAAAACATTGATGGAGTTCAAATTTGCACAGGCACACTCGGGTGGGGTATCCCCATGAAGTAATCACGCTAATTCGGCTTTTTGGGAGCTCGAAAATTAAAAAGTTTATTCCCCGGGCAGGGAAAAGGGAAGAGCGGCCATCTTGTTTTTCTAATAGTCAACTCTGGAAATCGCGTTTTGACGTAGCAAATCGACCAAGTTGAGCATCCTGAACAACTTTCCTGTGTGGAGTCATGCAAAATTCGTAAAACCTTGGGAATTACAACTTTTTGGTGCAAAAGTGACGTCATAATTTGACAAAAAAACGTCGATTACCGTCAAAGTAAAACATTGATGGGGTTCAAATTTGCACAGGCACACTCGGGTGGGGTATCCGCAAGAAGTAATCACGCTAATTCGGCTTTTTGGGAGCTCGAAAATTAAAAAGTTTTTTCCCCGGGCAGGGAAAAGGGAAGAGCGGCCATCTTGTTTTTCTAATATTCAACTCTGGAAATCGCGTTTTGACGGTGCAAATCGACCAAGTTGAGCATCCTGAACAACTTTCCTGTGTGGAGTCATGCAAAATTCGCAAAACCTTGGGAATTACAACTTTTTGGTGCAAAAGTGACGTCATAATTTGACAAAAAATCGTCGATTACCGCCAAAGTAAAACATTGATGGGGTTAAAATTTGCACAGGCACACTCGGGTGGGGTATCCCCATAAAGTAATCACGCTAATTCGGCTTTTTGGGAGCTCGAAAATTAAAAAGTTTATTCCCCGGGCAGGGAAAAGGGAAGAGCGGCCATCTTGTTTTTCTAATAGTCAACTCTGGAAATCGCGTTTTGACGGTGCAAATCGACCAAGTTGAGCATCCTGAACAACTTTCCTGTGTGGAGTCATGCAAAATTCGCAAAACCTTGGGAATTACAACTTTTTGGTGCAAAAGTGACGTCATAATTTGACAAAAAATCGTCGATTACCGCCAAAGTAAAACATTGATGGGGTTCAAATTTGCACAGGCACACTCGGGTGGGGTATCCCCATGAAGTAATCACGCTAATTCGGCTTTTTGGGAGCTCGAAAATTAAAAAGTTTATTCCCCGGGCAGGGAAAAGGGAAGAGCGGCCATCTTGTTTTTCTAATAGTCAACTCTGGAAATCGCGTTTTGACGTAGCAAATCGACCAAGTTGAGCATCCTGAACAACTTTCCTGTGTGGAGTCATGCAAAATTCGTAAAACCTTGGGAATTACAACTTTTTGGTGCAAAAGTGACGTCATAATTTGACAAAAAAACGTCGATTACCGTCAAAGTAAAACATTGATGGGGTTCAAATTTGCACAGGCACACTCGGGTGGGGTATCCGCAAAAAGTAATCACGCTAATTCGGCTTTTTGGGAGCTCGAAAATTAAAAAGTTTATTCCCCGGGCAGGGAAAAGGGAAGAGCGGCCATCTTGTTTTTCTAATAGTCAACTCTGGAAATCGCGTTTTGACGTAGCAAATCGACCAAGTTGAGCATCCTGAACAACTTTCCTGTGTGGAGTCATGCAAAATTCGTAAAACCTTGGGAATTACAACTTTTTGGTGCAAAAGTGACGTCATAATTTGACAAAAAAACGTCGAATACCGTCAAAGTAAAACATTGATGGGGTTCAAATTTGCACAGGCACACTCGGGTGGGGTATCCGCAAAAAGTAATCACGCTAATTCGGCTTTTTGGGAGCTCGAAAATTAAAAAGTTTTTTCCCCGGGCAGGGAAAAGGGAAGAGCGGCCATCTTGTTTTTCTAATATTCAACTCTGGAAATCGCGTTTTGACGGTGCAAATCGACCAAGTTGAGCATCCTGAACAACTTTCCTGTGTGGAGTCATGCAAAATTCGCAAAACCTTGGGAATTACAACTTTTTGGTGCAAAAGTGACGTCATAATTTGACAAAAAATCGTCGATTACCGCCAAAGTAAAACATTGATGGGGTTCAAATTTGCACAGGCACACTCGGGTGGGGTATCCCCATGAAGTAATCACGCTAATTCGGCTTTTTGGGAGCTCGAAAATTAAAAAGTTTATTCCCCGGGCAGGGAAAAGGGAAGAGCGGCCATCTTGTTTTTCTAATAGTCAACTCTGGAAATCGCGTTTTGACGGTGCAAATCGACCAAGTTGAGCATCCTGAACAACTTTCCTGTGTGGAGTCATGCAAAATTCGTAAAACCTTGGGAATTACAACTTTTTGGTGCAAAAGTGACGTCATAATTTGTCCAAAAATCGTCGATTACCGCCAAAGTAAAACATTGACGGGGTTCAGATTTGCACCGGCACACTCGGGTGGGGTATCCGCAAGAAGTAATCACGCTAATTCGGCTTTTCGGGGTGGCTCGAAAATTAAAAAGTTTATTCCCCGGTCAGGGAAAGGGAAGAGCGGCCACCTTGGGAATTACAACTTTTTGGTGCAAAAGTGACGTCATAATTTGTCCAAAAATCGTCGATTACCGCCAAAGTAAAACATTGACGGGGTTCAGATTTGCACCGGCACACTCGGGTGGGGTATCCGCAAGAAGTAATCACGCTCATTCGGCTTTTCGGGGTGGCTCGAAAATTAAAAAGTTATTCTCCGGTCAGGGAAAAGGGAAGAGCGGCCATCTTGTTTTTCTAATATTAAACTCTGGAAATCGCGTTTTGACGGTGCAAATCGACCAAGTTGAGCATCCTGAACAACTTTCCTGTGTGGAGTCATGCAAAATTCGTAAAACCTTGGGAATTACAACTTTTTGGTGCAAAAGTGACGTCATTATTTGACCAAAAATCGTCGATTACCGCCAAAGTAAAACATTGACTGGGTTCAAATTTGCACAGGCACACTCGGGTGGGGGTATCCGCAAGAAGTAATCATGCTAATTCGGCTTTTCGGGAGCTCGAAAATTAAAAAGTTTATTTCCCGGGCAGGGGAAAGGGAAGAGCGGCCATCTTGTTTTTCTAATAGTCAACTCTGGAAATCGCGTTTTGACGGTGCAAATCGACCAAGTTGAGCATCCTGAACAACTTTCCTGTGTGGAGTCATGCAAAATTCGTAAAACCTTGGGAATTACAACTTTTTGGTGCAAAAGTGACGTCATAATTTGTCCAAAAATCGTCGATTACCGCCAAAGTAAAACATTGACGGGGTTCAGATTTGCACAGGCACACTCGGGTGGGGTATCCGCAAGAAGTAATCACGCTAATTCGGCTTTTCGGGGTGGCTCGAAAATTAAAAAGTTTATTCCCCGGGCAGGGAAAAGGGAAGAGCGGCCATCTTGTTTTCTAATAGTCAACTCTGGAAATCGCGTTTTGACGGTGCAAATCGACCAAGTTGAGCATCCTGAACAACTTTCCTGTGTAGAGTCATGCAAAATTCGCAAAACCTTGGGAATTACAACTTTTTGGTGCAAAAGTGACGTCATAATTTGTCCAAAAATCGTCGATTACCGCCAAAGTAAAACATTGACGGGGTTCAGATTTGCACCGGCACACTCGGGTGGGGTATCCGCAAGAAGTAATCACGCTAATTCGGCTGTTCGGGGTGGCTCGAAAATTAAAAAGTTTATTCCCCGTGCAGGGAAAAGGGAAGAGCGGCCATCTTGTTTTCTAATAGTCAACTCTGGAAATCGCGTTTTGACGGTGCAAATCGACCAAGTTGAGCATCCTGAACAACTTTCCTGTGTGGAGTCATGCAAAATTCGCAAAACCTTGGGAATTACAACTTTTTGGTGCAAAAGTGACGTCATAATTTGACAAAAAATCGTCGATTAACGCCAAAGTAAAACATTGATGGGGTTCAAATTTGCACAGGCACACTCGGGTGGGGTATCCGCAAGAAGTAATCACGCTAATTCGGCTTTTCGGGAGATCGAAAATTAAAAAGTTTATTCCCCGGGCAAGGAAAAGGGAAGAGCGGCCATCTTGTTTTTCTAATAGTCAACTCTGGAAATCACGTTTTGACGGTGCAAATCGACCAAGTTGAGCATCCTGAACAACTTTCCTGTGTGGAGTCATGCAAAATTCGCAAAACCTTGGGAATTACAACTTTTTGGTGCAAAAGTGACGTCATAATTTGTCCAAAAATCGTCGATTACCGCCAAAGTAAAACAATGACGGGGTTCAGATTTGCACAGGCACACTCGGGTGGGGTATCCGCAAGAAGTAATCACGCTAATTCGGCTTTTTGGGGTGGCTCGAAAATTAAAAAGTTTATTCCCCGGGCAGGGAAAAGGGAAGAGCGGCCATCTTGTTTTCTAATAGTCAACTCTGGAAATCGCGTTTTGACGGTGCAAATCGACCAAGTTGAGCATCCTGAACAACTTTCCTGTGTGGAGTCATGCAAAATTCGCAAAACCTTGGGAATTACAACTTTTTGGTGCAAAAGTGACGTCATAATTTGACAAATAATCGTCGATTACCGCCAAAGTAAAACATTGATGGGGTTCAAATTTGCACAGGCACACTCGGGTGGGGTATCCGCAAGAAGTAATCACGCTAATTCGGCTTTTCGGGAGCTCGAAAATTAAAAAGTTTATTCCCCGTGCAGGGAAAAGGGAATAGCGGCCATCTTGTTTTTCTAATAGTCAACTCTTGAAATCGCGTTTTGACGGTGCAAATCGACCAAGTTGAGCATCCTGAACAACTTTCCTGTGTGGAGTCATGCAAAATACGTAAAACCTTGGGAATTACAACTTTTTGGTGCAAAAGTGACGTCATAATTTGTCCAAAAATCGTCGATTACCGCCAAAGTAAAACATTGACGGGGTTCAGATTTGCACCGGCACACTCGGGTGGGGTATCCGCAAGAAGTAATCACGCTAATTCGGCTTTTCGGGGTGCCTCGAAAATTAAAAAGTTTATTCCCCGGGCAGGGAAAAGGGAAGAGCGGCCATCTTGTTTTCTAATAGTCAACTCTGGAAATCGCGTTTTGACGGTGCAAATCGACCAAGTTGAGCATCCTGAATAACTTTCCTGTGTGGAGTCATGCAAAATTCGCAAAACCTTGGGAATTACAACTTTTTGGTGCAAAAGTGACGTCATAATTTGACAAAAAATCGTCGATTACCGCCAAAGTAAAACATTGATGGGGTTCAAATTTGCACAGGCACACTCGGGTGGAATATCCGCAAGAAGTAATCACGCTAATTTGCCTTTTTGGGAGCTCGAAAATTAAAAAGTTTATTCCCCGGGCAGGGAAAAGGGAAGAGCGGCCATCTTGTTTTTGTAATAGTCAACTCTGGAAATCGCGTTTTGACGCGCCAAATCGACCAAGTTGAGCATCCTGAACAACTTTCCTGAGTGGAGTCATGCAAAATTCGTAAAACCTTGGGAATTACAACTTTTTGGTGCAAAAGTGACGTCATAATTTGTCCAAAAATCGTCGATTACCGCCAAAGTAAAACATTGACGGGGTTCAGATTTGCACCGGCACACTCGGGTGGGGTATCCGCAAGAAGTAATCACGCTAATTCGGCTTTTCGGGTTGGCTCGAAAATTAAAAAGTTATTCTCCGGTCAGGGAAAATGGAAGAGCGGCCATCTTGTTTTTCTAATATTCAACTCTTGAAATCGCGTTTTGACGGTGCAAATCGACCAAGTTGAGCATCCTGAACAACTTTCCTGTGTGGAGTCATGCAAAATTCGCAAAACCTTGGGAATTACAACTTTTTGGTGCAAAAGTGACGTCATAATTTGACAAAAAATCGTCGACTACCGCCAAAGTAAAACATTGATGGGGTTCAAATTTGCACAGGCACACTCGGGTGGGGTATCCCCATGAAGTAATCACGCTAATTCGGCTTTTTGGGAGCTCGAAAATTAAAAAGTTTATTCCCCGGGAAGGGAAAAGGGAAGAGCGGCCATCTTGTTTTTCTAATAGTCAACTCTGGAAAGCGCGTTTTGACGGTGCAAATCGACCAAGTTGAGCATCCTGAACAACTTTCCTGTGTGGAGTCATGCAAAATTCGCAAAACCTTGGGAATTACAACTTTTTGGTGCAAAAGTGACGTCATAATTTGACAAAAAATCGTCGATTACCGCCAAAGTAAAACATTGATGGGGTTCAAATTTGCACAGGCACACTCGGGTGGGGTATCCCCATGAAGTAATCACGCTAATTCGGCTTTTTGGGAGCTCGAAAATTAAAAAGTTTATTCCCCGGGCAGGGAAAAGGGAAGAGCGGCCATCTTGTTTTTCTAATAGTCAACTCTGGAAATCGCGTTTTGACGTAGCAAATCGACCAAGTTGAGCATCCTGAACAACTTTCCTGTGTGGAGTCATGCAAAATTCGTAAAACCTTGGGAATTACAACTTTTTGGTGCAAAAGTGACGTCATAATTTGACAAAAAACGTCGATTACCGTCAAAGTAAAACATTGATGGGGTTCAAATTTGCACAGGCACACTCGGGTGGGGTATCCGCAAGAAGTAATCACGCTAATTCGGCTTTTTGGGAGCTCGAAAATTAAAAAGTTTTTTCCCCGGGCAGGGAAAAGGGAAGAGCGGCCATCTTGTTTTTCTAATATTCAACTCTGGAAATCGCGTTTTGACGGTGCAAATCGACCAAGTTGAGCATCCTGAACAACTTTCCTGTGTGGAGTCATGCAAAATTCGTAAAACCTTGGGAATTACAACTTTTTGGTGCAAAAGTGACGTCATAATTTGTCCAAAAATCGTCGATTACCGCCAAAGTAAAACATTGACGGGGTTCAGATTTGCACCGGCACACTCGGGTGGGGTATCCGCAAGAAGTAATCACGCTAATTCGGCTTTTCGGGGTGGCTCGAAAATTAAAAAGTTTATTCCCCGGTCAGGGAAAAGGGAAGAGCGGCCACCTTGGGAATTACAACTTTTTGGTGCAAAAGTGACGTCATAATTTGTCCAAAAATCGTCGATTACCGCCAAAGTAAAACATTGACGGGGTTCAGATTTGCACCGGCACACTCGGGTGGGGTATCCGCAAGAAGTAATCACGCTCATTCGGCTTTTCGGGGTGGCTCGAAAATTAAAAAGTTATTCTCCGGTCAGGGAAAAGGGAAGAGCGGCCATCTTGTTTTTCTAATATTAAACTCTGGAAATCGCGTTTTGACGGTGCAAATCGACCAAGTTGAGCATCCTGAACAACTTTCCTGTGTGGAGTCATGCAAAATTCGTAAAACCTTGGGAATTACAACTTTTTGGTGCAAAAGTGACGTCATTATTTGACCAAAAATCGTCGATTACCGCCAAAGTAAAACATTGACTGGGTTCAAATTTGCACAGGCACACTCGGGTGGGGGTATCCGCAAGAAGTAATCATGCTAATTCGGCTTTTCGGGAGCTCGAAAATTAAAAAGTTTATTTCCCGGGCAGGGGAAAGGGAAGAGCGGCCATCTTGTTTTTCTAATAGTCAACTCTGGAAATCGCCTTTTGACGGTGCAAATCGACCAAGTTGAGCATCCTGAACAACTTTCCTGTGTGGAGTCATGCAAAATTCGTAAAACCTTGGGAATTACAACTTTTTGGTGCAAAAGTGACGTCATAATTTGTCCAAAAATCGTCGATTACCGCCAAAGTAAAACATTGACGGGGTTCAGATTTGCACCGGCACACTCGGGTGGGGTATCCGCAAGAAGTAATCACGCTAATTCGGCTTTTCGGGGTGGCTCGAAAATTAAAAAGTTTATTCCCCGGGCAGGGAAAAGGGAAGAGCGGCCATCTTGTTTTCTAATAGTCAACTCTGGAAATCGCGTTTTGACGGTGCAAATCGACCAAGTTGAGCATCCTGAACAACTTTCCTGTGTAGAGTCATGCAAAATTCGCAAAACCTTGGGAATTACAACTTTTTGGTGCAAAAGTGACGTCATAATTTATCCAAAAATCGTCGATTACCGCCAAAGTAAAACATTGACGGGGTTCAGATTTGCACCGGCACACTCGGGTGGGGTATCCGCAAGAAGTAATCACGCTAATTCGGCTGTTCGGGGTGGCTCGAAAATTAAAAAGTTTATTCCCCGTGCAGGGAAAAGGGAAGAGCGGCCATCTTGTTTTCTAATAGTCAACTCTGGAAATCGCGTTTTGACGGTGCAAATCGACCAAGTTGAGCATCCTGAACAACTTTCCTGTGTGGAGTCATGCAAAATTCGCAAAACCTTGGGAATAACAACTTTTTGGTGCAAAAGTGACGTCATAATTTGACAAAAAATCGTCGATTAACGCCAAAGTAAAACATTGATGGGGTTCAAATTTGCACAGGCACACTCGGGTGGGGTATCCGCAAGAAGTAATCACGCTAATTCGGCTTTTCGGGAGATCGAAAATTAAAAAGTTTATTCCCCGGGCAGGGAAAAGGGAAGAGCGGCCATCTTGTTTTTCTAATAGTCAACTCTGGAAATCACGTTTTGACGGTGCAAATCGACCAAGTTGAGCATCCTGAACAACTTTCCTGTGTGGAGTCATGCAAAATTCGCAAAACCTTGGGAATTACAACTTTTTGGTGCAAAAGTGACGTCATAATTTGTCCAAAAATCGTCGATTACCGCCAAAGTAAAACAATGACGGGGTTCAGATTTGCACAGGCACACTCGGGTGGGGTATCCGCAAGAAGTAATCACGCTAATTCGGCTTTTTGGGGTGGCTCGAAAATTAAAAAGTTTATTCCCCGGGCAGGGAAAAGGGAAGAGCGGCCATCTTGTTTTCTAATAGTCAACTCTGGAAATCGCGTTTTGACGGTGCAAATCGACCAAGTTGAGCATCCTGAACAACTTTCCTGTGTGGAGTCATGCAAAATTCGCAAAACCTTGGGAATTACAACTTTTTGGTGCAAAAGTGACGTCATAATTTGTCCAAAAATCGTCGATTACCGCCAAAGTAAAACATTGACGGGGTTCAGATTTGCACCGGCACACTCGGGTGGGGTATCCGCAAGAAGTAATCACGCTAATTCGGCTGTTCGGGGTGGCTCGAAAATTAAAAAGTTTATTCCCCGGTCAGGGAAAAGGGAAGAGCGGCCACCTTGGGAATTACAACTTTTTGGTGCAAAAGTGACGTCATAATTTGTCCAAAAATCGTCGATTACCGCCAAAGTAAAACATTGACGGGGTTCAGATTTGCACCGGCACACTCGGGTGGGGTATCCGCAAGAAGTAATCACGCTCATTCGGCTTTTCGGGGTGGCTCGAAAATTAAAAAGTTATTCTCCGGTCAGGGAAAAGGGAAGAGCGGCCATCTTGTTTTTCTAATATTAAACTCTGGAAATCGCGTTTTGACGGTGCAAATCGACCAAGTTGAGCA
This sequence comes from Asterias amurensis, assembly GCF_032118995.1. NCBI lineage: Eukaryota > Metazoa > Echinodermata > Asteroidea > Forcipulatida > Asteriidae > Asterias > Asterias amurensis. The sequence continues at coordinate 11,045,942 of NC_092662.1, read as the reverse complement.
TCCTGAACAACTTTCCTGTGTGGAGTCATGCAAAATTCGTAAAACCTTGGGAATTACAACTTTTTGGTGCAAAAGTGACGTCATTATTTGACCAAAAATCGTCGATTACCGCCAAAGTAAAACATTGACTGGGTTCAAATTTGCACAGGCACACTCGGGTGGGGGTATCCGCAAGAAGTAATCATGCTAATTCGGCTTTTCGGGAGCTCGAAAATTAAAAAGTTTATTTCCCGGGCAGGGGAAAGGGAAGAGCGGCCATCTTGTTTTTCTAATAGTCAACTCTGGAAATCGCCTTTTGACGGTGCAAATCGACCAAGTTGAGCATCCTGAACAACTTTCCTGTGTGGAGTCATGCAAAATTCGTAAAACCTTGGGAATTACAACTTTTTGGTGCAAAAGTGACGTCATAATTTGTCCAAAAATCGTCGATTACCGCCAAAGTAAAACATTGACGGGGTTCAGATTTGCACCGGCACACTCGGGTGGGGTATCCGCAAGAATTAATCACGCTAATTCGGCTTTTCGGGGTGGCTCGAAAATTAAAAAGTTTATTCCCCGGGCAGGGAAAAGGGAAGAGCGGCCATCTTGTTTTCTAATAGTCAACTCTGGAAATCGCGTTTTGACGGTGCAAATCGACCAAGTTGAGCATCCTGAACAACTTTCCTGTGTAGAGTCATGCAAAATTCGCAAAACCTTGGGAATTACAACTTTTTGGTGCAAAAGTGACGTCATAATTTATCCAAAAATCGTCGATTACCGCCAAAGTAAAACATTGACGGGGTTCAGATTTGCACCGGCACACTCGGGTGGGGTATCCGCAAGAAGTAATCACGCTAATTCGGCTGTTCGGGGTGGCTCGAAAATTAAAAAGTTTATTCCCCGTGCAGGGAAAAGGGAAGAGCGGCCATCTTGTTTTTCTAATAGTCAACTCTGGAAATCACGTTTTGACGGTGCAAATCGACCAAGTTGAGCATCCTGAACAACTTTCCTGTGTGGAGTCATGCAAAATTCGCAAAACCTTGGGAATTACAACTTTTTGGTGCAAAAGTGACGTCATAATTTGTCCAAAAATCGTCGATTACCGCCAAAGTAAAACAATGACGGGGTTCAGATTTGCACAGGCACACTCGGGTGGGGTATCCGCAAGAAGTAATCACGCTAATTCGGCTTTTTGGGGTGGCTCGAAAATTAAAAAGTTTATTCCCCGGGCAGGGAAAAGGGAAGAGCGGCCATCTTGTTTTCTAATAGTCAACTCTGGAAATCGCGTTTTGACGGTGCAAATCGACCAAGTTGAGCATCCTGAACAACTTTCCTGTGTGGAGTCATGCAAAATTCGCAAAACCTTGGGAATTACAACTTTTTGGTGCAAAAGTGACGTCATAATTTGTCCAAAAATCGTCGATTACCGCCAAAGTAAAACATTGACGGGGTTCAGATTTGCACCGGCACACTCGGGTGGGGTATCCGCAAGAAGTAATCACGCTAATTCGGCTGTTCGGGGTGGCTCGAAAATTAAAAAGTTTATTCCCCGTGCAGGGAAAAGGGAAGAGCGGCCATCTTGTTTTCTAATAGTCAACTCTGGAAATCGCGTTTTGACGGTGCAAATCGACCAAGTTGAGCATCCTGAACAACTTTACTGTGTGGAGTCATGCAAAATTCGCAAAACCTTGGGAATTACAACTTTTTGGTGCAAAAGTGACGTCATAATTTGACAAAAAATCGTCGATTAACGCCAAAGTAAAACATTGATGGGGTTCAAATTTGCACAGGCACACTCGGGTGGGGTATCCGCAAGAAGTAATCACGCTAATTCGGCTTTTCGGGAGATCGAAAATTAAAAAGTTTATTCCCCGGGCAGGGAAAAGGGAAGAGCGGCCATCTTGTTTTTCTAATAGTCAACTCTGGAAATCACGTTTTGACGGTGCAAATCGACCAAGTTGAGCATCCTGAACAACTTTCCTGTGTGGAGTCATGCAAAATTCGCAAAACCTTGGGAATTACAACTTTTTGGTGCAAAAGTGACGTCATAATTTGTCCAAAAATCGTCGATTACCGCCAAAGTAAAACAATGACGGGGTTCAGATTTGCACAGGCACACTCGGGTGGGGTATCCGCAAGAAGTAATCACGCTAATTCGGCTTTTTGGGGTGGCTCGAAAATTAAAAAGTTTATTCCCCGGGCAGGGAAAAGGGAAGAGCGGCCATCTTGTTTTCTAATAGTCAACTCTGGAAATCGCGTTTTGACGGTGCAAATCGACCAAGTTGAGCGTCCTGAACAACTTTCCTGTGTGGAGTCATGCAAAATTCGCAAAACCTTGGGAATTACAACTTTTTGGTGCAAAAGTGACGTCATAATTTGACAAATAATCGTCGATTACCGCCAAAGTAAAACATTGATGGGGTTCAAATTTGCACAGGCACACTCGGGTGGGGTATCCGCAAGAAGTAATCACGCTAATTCGGCTTTTCGGGAGCTCGAAAATTAAAAAGTTTATTCCCCGTGCAGGGAAAAGGGAATAGAGGCCATCTTGTTTTTCTAATAGTCAACTCTTGAAATCGCGTTTTGACGGTGCAAATCGACCAAGTTGAGCATCCTGAACAACTTTCCTGTGTGGAGTCATGCAAAATACGTAAAACCTTGGGAATTACAACTTTTTGGTGCAAAAGTGACGTCATAATTTGTCCAAAAATCGTCGATTACCGCCAAAGTAAAACATTGACGGGGTTCAGATTTGCACCGGCACACTCGGGTGGGGTATCCGCAAGAAGTAATCACGCTAATTCGGCTTTTCGGGGTGCCTCGAAAATTAAAAAGTTTATTCCCCGGGCAGGGAAAAGGGAAGAGCGGCCATCTTGTTTTCTAATAGTCAACTCTGGAAATCGCGTTTTGACGGTGCAAATCGACCAAGTTGAGCATCCTGAATAACTTTCCTGTGTGGAGTCATGCAAAATTCGCAAAACCTTGGGAATTACAACTTTTTGGTGCAAAAGTGACGTCATAATTTGACAAAAAATCGTCGATTACCGCCAAAGTAAAACATTGATGGGGTTCAAATTTGCACAGGCACACTCGGGTGGAATATCCGCAAGAAGTAATCACGCTAATTTGGCTTTTTGGGAGCTCGAAAATTAAAAAGTTTATTCCCCGGGCAGGGAAAAGGGAAGAGCGGCCATCTTGTTTTTGTAATAGTCAACTCTGGAAATCGCGTTTTGACGCGCCAAATCGACCAAGTTGAGCATCCTGAACAACTTTCCTGAGTGGAGTCATGCAAAATTCGTAAAACCTTGGGAATTACAACTTTTTGGTGCAAAAGTGACGTCATAATTTGACAAAAAATCGTCGATTACCGCCAAAGTAAAACATTGATGGGGTTCAAATTTGCACAGGCACACTCGGGTGGGGTATCCCCATGAAGTAATCACGCTAATTCGGCTTTTTGGGAGCTCGAAAATTAAAAAGTTTATTCCCCGGGCAGGGAAAAGGGAAGAGCGGCCATCTTGTTTTTCTAATAGTCAACTCTGGAAATCGCGTTTTGACGTAGCAAATCGACCAAGTTGAGCATCCTGAACAACTTTCCTGTGTGGAGTCATGCAAAATTCGTAAAACCTTGGGAATTACAACTTTTTGGTGCAAAAGTGACGTCATAATTTGACAAAAAAACGTCGATTACCGTCAAAGTAAAACATTGATGGGGTTCAAATTTGCACAGGCACACTCGGGTGGGGTATCCGCAAGAAGTAATCACGCTAATTCGGCTTTTTGGGAGCTCGAAAATTAAAAAGTTTTTTCCCCGGGCAGGGAAAAGGGAAGAGCGGCCATCTTGTTTTTCTAATATTCAACTCTGGAAATCGCGTTTTGACGGTGCAAATCGACCAAGTTGAGCATCCTGAACAACTTTCCTGTGTGGAGTCATGCAAAATTCGCAAAACCTTGGGAATTACAACTTTTTGGTGCAAAAGTGACGTCATAATTTGACAAAAAATCGTCGATTACCGCCAAAGTAAAACATTGATGGGGTTCAAATTTGCACAGGCACACTCGGGTGGGGTATCCCCATGAAGTAATCACGCTAATTCGGCTTTTTGGGAGCTCGAAAATTAAAAAGTTTATTCCCCGGGCAGGGAAAAGGGAAGAGCGGCCATCTTGTTTTTCTAATAGTCAACTCTGGAAATCGCGTTTTGACGGTGCAAATCGACCAAGTTGAGCATCCTGAACAACTTTCCTGTGTGGAGTCATGCAAAATTCGCAAAACCTTGGGAATTACAACTTTTTGGTGCAAAAGTGACGTCATAATTTGACAAAAAATCGTCGATTACCGCCAAAGTAAAACATTGATGGGGTTCAAATTTGCACAGGCACACTCGGGTGGGGTATCCCCATGAAGTAATCACGCTAATTCGGCTTTTTGGGAGCTCGAAAATTAAAAAGTTTATTCCCCGGGCAGGGAAAAGGGAAGAGCGGCCATCTTGTTTTTCTAATAGTCAACTCTGGAAATCGCGTTTTGACGGTGCAAATCGACCAAGTTGAGCATCCTGAACAACTTTCCTGTGTGGAGTCATGCAAAATTCGCAAAACCTTGGGAATTACAACTTTTTGGTGCAAAAGTGACGTCATAATTTGACAAAAAATCGTCGATTACCGCCAAAGTAAAACATTGATGGGGTTCAAATTTGCACAGGCACACTCGGGTGGGGTATCCCAATGAAGTAATCACGCTAATTCGGCTTTTTGGGAGCTCGAAAATTAAAAAGTTTATTCCCCGGGAAGGGAAAAGGGAAGAGCGGCCATCTTGTTTTTCTAATAGTCAACTCTGGAAATCGCGTTTTGACGGTGCAAATCGACCAAGTTGAGCATCCTGCACAACTTTCCTGTGTGGAGTTATGCAAAATTCGCAAAACCTTGGGAATTACAACTTTTTGGTGCAAAAGTGACGTCATAATTTGACAAAAAATCGTCGATTACCGCCAAAGTAAAACATTGATGGGGTTCAAATTTGCACAGGCACACTCGGGTGGGGTATCCCCATGAAGTAATCACGCTAATTCGGCTTTTTGGGAGCTCGAAAATTAAAAAGTTTATTCCCCGTGCAGGGAAAAGGGAAGAGCGGCCATCTTGTTTTTCTAATAGTCAACTCTGGAAATCGCGTTTTGACGTAGCAAATCGACCAAGTTGAGCATCCTGAACAACTTTCCTGTGTGGAGTCATGCAAAATTCGTAAAACCTTGGGAATTACAACTTTTTGGTGCAAAAGTGACGTCATAATTTGACAAAAAAACGTCGATTACCGTCAAAGTAAAACATTGATGGGGTTCAAATTTGCACAGGCACACTCGGGTGGGGTATCCGCAAGAAGTAATCACGCTAATTCGGCTTTTTGGGAGCTCGAAAATTAAAAAGTTTTTTCCCCGGGCAGGGAAAAGGGAAGAGCGGCCATCTTGTTTTTCTAATATTCAACTCTGGAAATCGCGTTTTGACGGTGCAAATCGACCAAGTTGAGCATCCTGAACAACTTTCCTGTGTGGAGTCATGCAAAATTCGCAAAACCTTGGGAATTACAACTTTTTGGTGCAAAAGTGACGTCATAATTTGACAAAAAATCGTCGATTACCGCCAAAGTAAAACATTGATGGGGTTCAAATTTGCACAGGCACACTCGGGTGGGGTATCCCCATGAAGTAATCACGCTAATTCGGCTTTTTGGGAGCTCGAAAATTAAAAAGTTTATTCCCCGGGCAGGGAAAAGGGAAGAGCGGCCATCTTGTTTTTCTAATAGTCAACTCTGGAAATCGCGTTTTGACGGTGCAAATCGACCAAGTTGAGCATCCTGAACAACTTTCCTGTGTGGAGTCATGCAAAATTCGTAAAACCTTGGGAATTACAACTTTTTGGTGCAAAAGTGACGTCATAATTTGTCCAAAAATCGTCGATTACCGCCAAAGTAAAACATTGACGGGGTTCAGATTTGCACCGGCACACTCGGGTGGGGTATCCGCAAGAAGTAATCACGCTAATTCGGCTTTTCGGGGTGGCTCGAAAATTAAAAAGTTTATTCCCCGGTCAGGGAAAAGGGAAGAGCGGCCACCTTGGGAATTACAACTTTTTGGTGCAAAAGTGACGTCATAATTTGTCCAAAAATCGTCGATTACCGCCAAAGTAAAACATTGACGGGGTTCAGATTTGCACCGGCACACTCGGGTGGGGTATCCGCAAGAAGTAATCACGCTAATTCGGCTTTTCGGGGTGGCTCGAAAATTAAAAAGTTATTCTCCGGTCAGGGAAAAGGGAAGAGCGGCCATCTTGTTTTTCTAATATTAAACTCTGGAAATCGCGTTTTGACGGTGCAAATCGACCAAGTTGAGCATCCTGAACAACTTTCCTGTGTGGAGTCATGCAAAATTCGTAAAACCTTGGGAATTACAACTTTTGGGTGCAAAAGTGACGTCATTATTTGACCAAAAATCGTCGATTACCGCCAAAGTAAAACATTGACTGGGTTCAAATTTGCACAGGCACACTCGGGTGGGGGTATCCGCAAGAAGTAATCATGCTAATTCGGCTTTTCGGGAGCTCGAAAATTAAAAAGTTTATTTCCCGGGCAGGGGAAAGGGAAGAGCGGCCATCTTGTTTTTCTAATAGTCAACTCTGGAAATCGCGTTTTGACGGTGCAAATCGACCAAGTTGAGCATCCTGAACAACTTTCCTGTGTGGAGTCATGCAAAATTCGTAAAACCTTGGGAATTACAACTTTTTGGTGCAAAAGTGACGTCATAATTTGTCCAAAAATCGTCGATTACCGCCAAAGTAAAACATTGACGGGGTTCAGATTTGCACCGGCACACTCGGGTGGGGTATCCGCAAGAAGTAATCACGCTAATTCGGCTTTTCGGGGTGGCTCGAAAATTAAAAAGTTTATTCCCCGGGCAGGGAAAAGGGAAGAGCGGCCATCTTGTTTTCTAATAGTCAACTCTGGAAATCGCGTTTTGACGGTGCAAATCGACCAAGTTGAGCATCCTGAACAACTTTCCTGTGTAGAGTCATGCAAAATTCGCAAAACCTTGGGAATTACAACTTTTTGGTGCAAAAGTGTCGTCATAATTTGTCCAAAAAATCGTCGATTACCGCCAAAGTAAAACATTGATGGGGTTCAAATTTGCACAGGCACACTCGGGTGGGGTATCCGCAAGAAGTAATCACGCTAATTCGGCTTTTCGGGAGCTCGAAAATTAAAAAGTTTATTCCCCGGGCAGGGAAAAGGGAAGAGCGGCCATCTTGTTTTTCTAATAGTCAACTCTGGAAATCGCGTTTTGACGGTGCAAATCGACCAAGTTGAGCATCCTGAACAACTTTCCTGTGTGGAGTCATGCAAAATTCGCAAAACCTAGGGAATTACAACTTTTTGGTGCAAAAGTGACGTCATAATTTGTCCAAAAATCGTCGATTACCGCCAAAGTAAAACATTGACGGGGTTCAGATTTGCACCGGCACACTCGGGTGGGGTATCCGCAAGAAGTAATCACGCTAATTCGGCTGTTCGGGGTGGCTCGAAAATTAAAAAGTTTATTCCCCGGGCAGGGAAAAGGGAAGAGCGGCCATCTTGTTTTCTAATAGTCAACTCTGGAAATCGCGTTTTGACGGTGCAAATCGACCAAGTTGAGCATCCTGAACAACTTTCCTGTGTGGAGTCATGCAAAATTCGCAAAACCTTGGGAATTACAACTTTTTGGTGCAAAAGTGACGTCATAATTTGACAAAAAATCGTCGATTAACGCCAAAGTAAAACATTGATGGGGTTCAAATTTGCACAGGCACACTCGGGTGGGGTATCCGCAAGAAGTAATCACGCTAATTCGGCTTTTCGGGAGATCGAAAATTAAAAAGTTTATTCCCCGGGCAGGGAAAAGGGAAGAGCGGCCATCTTGTTTTTCTAATAGTCAACTCTGGAAATCGCGTTTTGACGGTGCAAATCGACCAAGTTGAGCATCCTGAACAACTTTCCTGTGTGGAGTCATGCAAAATTCGCAAAACCTTGGGAATTACAACTTTTTGGTGCAAAAGTGACGTCATAATTTGACAAAAAATCGTCGATTACCGCCAAAGTAAAACATTGATGGGGTTCAAATTTGCACAGGCACACTCGGGTGGAATATCCGCAAGAAGTAATCACGCTAATTTGGCTTTTTGGGAGCTCGAAAATTAAAAAGTTTATTCCCCGGGCAGGGAAAAGGGAAGAGCGGCCATCTTGTTTTTGTAATAGTCAACTCTGGAAATCGCGTTTTGACGCGCCAAATCGACCAAGTTGAGCATCCTGAACAACTTTCCTGTGTTTGAGTCATGCAAAATTCGTAAAACCTTGGGAATTACAACTTTTTGGTGCAAAAGTGACGTCATAATTTGACCAAAAATCGTCGATTACCGCCAAAGTGAAACATTAAATGGGTTCAAATTTGCACCGGCACACTCGGGTGGGGTATCCGCAAGAAGTAATCACGCTAATTCGGCTTTTCGGGAGCTCGAAAATTAAAAAGTTTATTCCCCGGGCAGGGAAAAGGGAAGAGCGGCCATCTTGTTTTCTAATAGTCAACTCTGGAAATCGCGTTTTGACGGTGCAAATCGACCAAGTTGAGCATCCTGAACAACTTTCCTGAGTGGAGTCATGCAAAATTCGTAAAACCTTGGGAATTACAACTTTTTGGTGCAAAAGTGACGTCATAATTTGTCCAAAAATCGTCGATTACCGCCAAAGTAAAACATTGACGGGGTTCAGATTTGCACCGGCACACTCGGGTGGGGTATCCGCAAGAAGTAATCACGCTAATTCGGCTTTTCGGGTTGGCTCGAAAATTAAAAAGTTTATTCCCCGGGAAGGGAAAAGGGAAGAGCGGCCATCTTGTTTTTCTAATAGTCAACTCTGGAAATCGCGTTTTGACGGTGCAAATCGACCAAGTTGAGCATCCTGAACAACTTTCCTGTGTGGAGTCATGCAAAATTCGCAAAACCTTGGGAATTACAACTTTTTGGTGCAAAAGTGACGTCATAATTTGACAAAAAATCGTCGATTACCGCCAAAGTAAAACATTGATGGGGTTCAAATTTGCACAGGCACACTCGGGTGGGGTATCCCCATGAAGTAATCACGCTAATTCGGCTTTTTGGGAGCTCGAAAATTAAAAAGTTTATTCCCCGGGAAGGGAAAAGGGAAGAGCGGCCATCTTGTTTTTCTAATAGTCAACTCTGGAAATCGCGTTTTGACGGTGCAAATCGACCAAGTTGAGCATCCTGAACAACTTTCCTGTGTGGAGTCATGCAAAATTCGCAAAACCTTGGGAATTACAACTTTTTGGTGCAAAAGTGACGTCATAATTTGACAAAAAATCGTCGATTACCGCCAAAGTAAAACATTGATGGGGTTCAAATTTGCACAGGCACACTCGGGTGGGGTATCCCCATGAAGTAATCACGCTAATTCGGCTTTTTGGGAGCTCGAAAATTAAAAAGTTTATTCCCCGGGCAGGGAAAAGGGAAGAGCGGCCATCTTGTTTTTCTAATAGTCAACTCTGGAAATCGCGTTTTGACGTAGCAAATCGACCAAGTTGAGCATCCTGAACAACTTTCCTGTGTGGAGTCATGCAAAATTCGTAAAACCTTGGGAATTACAACTTTTTGGTGCAAAAGTGACGTCATAATTTGACAAAAAAACGTCGATTACCGTCAAAGTAAAACATTGATGGGGTTCAAATTTGCACAGGCACACTCGGGTGGGGTATCCGCAAGAAGTAATCACGCTAATTCGGCTTTTTGGGAGCTCGAAAATTAAAAAGTTTTTTTCCCCGGGCAGGGAAAAGGGAAGAGCGGCCATCTTGTTTTTCTAATAGTCAACTCTGGAAATCGCGTTTTGACGGTGCAAATCGACCAAGTTGAGCATCCTGAACAACTTTCCTGTGTGGAGTCATGCAAAATTCGCAAAACCTTGGGAATTACAACTTTTTGGTGCAAAAGTGACGTCATAATTTGACAAAAAATCGTCGATTACCGCCAAAGTAAAACTTTGATGGGGTTCAAATTTGCACAGGCACACTCGGGTGGGGTATCCCCATGAAGTAATCACGCTAATTCGGCTTTTTGGGAGCTCGAAAATTAAAAAGTTTATTCCCCGGGAAGGGAAAAGGGAAGAGCGGCCATCTTGTTTTTCTAATAGTCAACTCTGGAAATCGCGTTTTGACGGTGCAAATCGACCAAGTTGAGCATCCTGAACAACTTTCCTGTGTGGAGTCATGCAAAATTCGCAAAACCTTGGGAATTACAACTTTTTGGTGCAAAAGTGACGTCATAATTTGACAAAAAATCGTCGATTACCGCCAAAGTAAAACATTGATGGGGTTCAAATTTGCACAGGCACACTCGGGTGGGGTATCCCCATGAAGTAATCACGCTAATTCGGCTTTTTGGGAGCTCGAAAATTAAAAAGTTTATTCCCCGGGCAGGGAAAAGGGAAGAGCGGCCATCTTGTTTTTCTAATAGTCAACTCTGGAAATCGCGTTTTGACGTAGCAAATCGACCAAGTTGAGCATCCTGAACAACTTTCCTGTGTGGAGTCATGCAAAATTCGTAAAACCTTGGGAATTACAACTTTTTGGTGCAAAAGTGACGTCATAATTTGACAAAAAAACGTCGATTACCGTCAAAGTAAAACATTGATGGGGTTCAAATTTGCACAGGCACACTCGGGTGGGGTATCCGCAAGAAGTAATCACGCTAATTCGGCTTTTTGGGAGCTCGAAAATTAAAAAGTTTTTTCCCCGGGCAGGGAAAAGGGAAGAGCGGCCATCTTGTTTTTCTAATATTCAACTCTGGAAATCGCGTTTTGACGGTGCAAATCGACCAAGTTGAGCATCCTGAACAACTTTCCTGTGTGGAGTCATGCAAAATTCGCAAAACCTTGGGAATTACAACTTTTTGGTGCAAAAGTGACGTCATAATTTGACAAAAAATCGTCGATTACCGCCAAAGTAAAACATTGATGTGGTTCAAATTTGCACAGGCACACTCGGGTGGGGTATCCCCATGAAACAATCACGCTAATTCGGCTTTTTGGGAGCTCGAAAATTAAAAAGTTTATTCCCCGGGCAGGGAAAAGGGAAGAGCGGCCATCTTGTTTTTCTAATAGTCAACTCTGGAAATCGCGTTTTGACGGTGCAAATCGACCAAGTTGAGCATCCTGAACAACTTTCCTGTGTGGAGTCATGCAAAATTCGCAAAACCTTGGGAATTACAACTTTTTGGTGCAAAAGTGACGTCATAATTTGACAAAAAATCGTCGATTACCGCCAAAGTAAAACATTGATGGGGTTCAAATTTGCACAGGCACACTCGGGTGGGGTATCCCCATGAAACAATCACGCTAATTCGGCTTTTTGGGAGCTCGAAAATTAAAAAGTTTATTCCCCGGGCAGGGAAAAGGGAAGAGCGGCCATCTTGTTTTTCTAATAGTCAACTCTGGAAATCGCGTTTTGACGGTGCAAATCGACCAAGTTGAGCATCCTGAACAACTTTCCTGTGTGGAGTCATGCAAAATTCGTAAAACCTTGGGAATTACAACTTTTTGGTGCAAAAGTGACGTCATAATTTGTCCAAAAATCGTCGATTACCGCCAAAGTAAAACATTGACGGGGTTCAGACTTGCACCGGCACACTCGGGTGGGGTATCCGCAAGAAGTAATCACGCTAATTCGGCTTTCCGGGGTGGCTCGAAAATTAAAAAGTTATTCTCCGGTCAGGGAAAAGGGAAGAGCGGCCATCTTGTTTTTCTAATATTAAACTCTGGAAATCGCGTTTTGACGGTGCAAATCGACCAAGTTGAGCATCCTGAACAACTTTCCTGTGTGGAGTCATGCAAAATTCGTAAAACCTTGGGAATTACAACTTTTTGGTGCAAAAGTGACGTCATTATTTGACCAAAAATCGTCGATTACCGCCAAAGTAAAACATTGACTGGGTTCAAATTTGCACAGGCACACTCGGGTGGGGGTATCCGCAAAAAGTAATCATGCTAATTCGGCTTTTCGGGAGCTCGAAAATTAAAAAGTTTATTCCCCGGGCAGGGAAAAGGGAAGAGCGGCCATCTTGTTTTCTAATAGTCAACTCTGGTAATCGCGTTTTGACGGTGCAAATCGACCAAGTTGAGCATCCTGAACAACTTTTCTGTGTGGAGTCATGCAAAATTCGTAAAACCTTGGGAATTACAACTTTTTGGTGCAAAAGTGACGTCATAATTTGACAAAAAATCGTCGATTACCGCCAAAGTAAAACATTGATGGGGTTCAAATTTGCACAGGCACACTCGGGTGGGGTATCCGCAAGAAGTAATCACGCTAATTTGGCTTTTTGGGAGCTCGAAAATTAAAAAGTTTATTCCCCGGGCAGGGAAAAGGGAAGAGCGGCCATCTTGTTTTTCTAATAGTCAACTCTGGAAATCGCGTTTTGACGGTGCAAATCGACCAAGTTGAGCATCCTGAACAACTTTCCTGTGTGGAGTCATGCAAAATTCGTAAAACCTTGGGAATTACAACTTTTTGGTGCAAAAGTGACGTCATAATTTGACCAAAAATCGTCGATTACCGCCAAAGTAAAACATTGACGGGGTTCAGATTTGCACAGGCACACTCGGGTGGGGTATCCGCAAGACGTAATCACGCTAATTCGGCTTTTCGGGTTGGCTCGAAAATTAAAAAGTTATTCTCCGGTCAGGGAAAATGGAAGAGCGGCCATCTTGTTTTTCTAATATTCAACTCTGGAATACGCGTTTTGACAGTGCAAATCGACCAAGTTGAGCATCCTGAACAACTTTCCTGTGTGGAGTCATGCAAAATTCGCAAAACCTTGGGAATTACAACTTTTTGGTGCAAAAGTGACGTCATAATTTGACAAAAAATCGTCGATTACCGCCAAAGTAAAACATTGATGGGGTTCAAATTTGCACAGGCACACTCGGGTGGGGTATCCGCAAGAAGTAATCACGCTAATTTGGCTTTTTGGGAGCTCGAAAATTAAAAAGTTTATTCCCCGGGCAGGGAAAAGGGAAGAGCGGCCATCTTGTTTTTCTAATAGTCAACTCTGGAAATCGCGTTTTGACGGTGCAAATCGACCAAGTTGAGCATCCTGAACAACTTTCCTGTGTGGAGTCATGCAAAATTCGTAAAACCTTGGGAATTACAACTTTTTGGTGCAAAAGTGACGTCATAATTTGACCAAAAATCGTCGATTACCGCCAAAGTAAAACATTGACGGGGTTCAGATTTGCACCGGCACACTCGGGTGGGGTATCCGCAAGAAGTAATCACGCTAATTCGGCTTTTCGGGTTGGCTCGAAAATTAAAAAGTTATTCTCCGGTCAGGGAAAAGGGAAGAGCGGCCATCTTGTTTTTCTAATATTAAACTCTGGAAATCGCGTTTTGACGGTGCAAATCGACCAAGTTGAGCATCCTGAACAACTTTCCTGTGTGGAGTCATGCAAAATTCGTAAAACCTTGGGAATTACAACTTTTTGGTGCAAAAGTGACGTCATTATTTGACCAAAAATCGTCGATTACCGCCAAAGTAAAACATTGACTGGGTTCAAATTTGCACAGGCACACTCGGGTGGGGGTATCCGCAAAAAGTAATCATGCTAATTCGGCTTTTCGGGAGCTCGAAAATTAAAAAGTTTATTCCCCGGGCAGGGAAAAGGGAAGAGCGGCCATCTTGTTTTCTAATAGTCAACTCTGGAAATCGCGTTTTGACGGTGCAAATCGACCAAGTTGAGCATCCTGAACAACTTTCCTGTGTGGAGTCATGCAAAATTCGTAAAACCTTGGGAATTACAACTTTTTGGTGCAAAAGTGACGTCATAATTTGACAAAAAATCGTCGATTACCGCCAAAGTAAAACATTGATGGGGTTCAAATTTGCACAGGCACACTCGGGTGGGGTATCCGCAAGAAGTAATCACGCTAATTTGGCTTTTTGGGAGCTCGAAAATTAAAAAGTTTATTCCCCGGGCAGGGAAAAGGGAAGAGCGGCCATCTTGTTTTTCTAATAGTCAACTCTGGAAATCGCGTTTTGACGGTGCAAATCGACCAAGTTGAGCATCCTGAACAACTTTCCTGTGTGGAGTCATGCAAAATTCGTAAAACCTTGGGAATTACAACTTTTTGGTGCAAAAGTGACGTCATAATTTGACCAAAAATCGTCGATTACCGCCAAAGTAAAACATTGACGGGGTTCAGATTTGCACCGGCACACTCGGGTGGGGTATCCGCAAGAAGTAATCACGCTAATTCGGCTTTTCGGGTTGGCTCGAAAATTAAAAAGTTATTCTCCGGTCAGGGAAAAGGGAAGAGCGGCCATCTTGTTTTTCTAATAGTCAACTCTGGAAATCGCGTTTTGACGCGCCAAATCGACCAAGTTGAGCATCCTGAACAACTTTCCTGTGTGGAGTCATGCAAAATTCGTAAAACCTTGGGAATTACAACTTTTTGGTGCAAAAGTGACGTCATAATTTGACCAAAAATCGTCGATTACCGCCAAAGTAAAACATTGACGGGGTTCAGATTTGCACCGGCACACTCGGGTGGGGTATCCGCAAGAAGTAATCACGCTAATTCGGCTTTTCGGGTTGGCTCGAAAATTAAAAAGTTATTCTCCGGTCAGGGAAAATGGAAGAGCGGCCATCTTGTTTTTCTAATATTCAACTCTGGAATACGCGTTTTGACGCGCCAAATCGACCAAGTTGAGCATCCTGAACAACTTTCCTGTGTGGAGTCATGCAAAATTCGCAAAACCTTGGGAATTACAACTTTTTGGTGCAAAAGTGACGTCATAATTTGACAAAAAATCGTCGATTACCGCCAAAGTAAAACATTGATGGGGTTCAAATTTGCACAGGCACACTCGGGTGGGGTATCCGCAAGAAGTAATCACGCTAATTTGGCTTTTTGGGAGCTCGAAAATTAAAAAGTTTATTCCCCGGGCAGGGAAAAGGGAAGAGCGGCCATCTTGTTTTTCTAATAGTCAACTCTGGAAATCGCGTTTTGACGGTGCAAATCGACCAAGTTGAGCATCCTGAACAACTTTCCTGTGTGGAGTCATGCAAAATTCGTAAAACCTTGGGAATTACAACTTTTTGGTGCAAAAGTGACGTCATAATTTGACCAAAAATCGTCGATTACCGCCAAAGTAAAACATTGACGGGGTTCAGATTTGCACCGGCACACTCGGGTGGGGTATCCGCAAGAAGTAATCACGCTAATTCGGCTTTTCGGGTTGGCTCGAAAATTAAAAAGTTATTCTCCGGTCAGGGAAAATGGAAGAGCGGCCATATTGTTTTTCTAATATTCAACTCTGGAATACGCGTTTTGACGGTGCAAATCGACCAAGTTGAGCATCCTGAACAACTTTCCTGTGTGGAGTCATGCAAAATTCGCAAAACCTTGGGAATTACAACTTTTTGGTGCAAAAGTGACGTCATAATTTGACAAAAAATCGTCGATTACCGCCAAAGTAAAACATTGATGGGGTTCAAATTTGCACAGGCACACTCGGGTGGGGTATCCCCATGAAGTAATCACGCTAATTCGGCTTTTTGGGAGCTCGAAAATTAAAAAGTTTATTCCCCGGGCAGGGAAAAGGGAAGAGCGGCCATCTTGTTTTTCTAATAGTCAACTCTGGAAATCGCGTTTTGACGGTGCAAATCGACCAAGTTGAGCATCCTGAACAACTTTCCTGTGTGGAGTCATGCAAAATTCGCAAAACCTTGGGAATTACAACTTTTTGGTGCAAAAGTGACGTCATAATTTGACAAAAAATCGTCGATTACCGCCAAAGTAAAACATTGATGGGGTTCAAATTTGCACAGGCACACTCGGGTGGGGTATCCGCAAGAAGTAATCACGCTAATTCGGCTTTTCGGGTTGGCTCGAAAATTAAAAAGTTATTCTCCGGTCAGGGAAAATGGAAGAGCGGCCATCTTGTTTTTCTAATATTCAACTCTGGAAATTGCGTTTTGACGGTGCAAATCGACCAAGTTGAGCATCCTGAACAACTTTCCTGTGTGGAGTCATGCAAAATTCGTAAAACCTTGGGAATTACAACTTTTTGGTGCAAAAGTGACGTCATAATTTGACCAAAAATCGTCGATTACCGCCAAAGTAAAACATTGACGGGGTTCAGATTTGCACCGGCACACTCGGGTGGGGTATCCGCAAGAAGTAATCACGCTAATTCGGCTTTTCGGGTTGGCTCGAAAATTAAAAAGTTATTCTCCGGTCAGGGAAAATGGAAGAGCGGCCATCTTGTTTTTCTAATATTCAACTCTGGAATACGCGTTTTGACGGTGCAAATCGACCAAGTTGAGCATCCTGAACAACTTTCCTGTGTGGAGTCATGCAAAATTCGTAAAACCTTGGGAATTACAACTTTTTGGTGCAAAAGTGACGTCATAATTTGACAAAAAATCGTCGATTACCGCCAAAGTAAAACATTGATGGGGTTCAAATTTGCACAGGCACACTCGGGTGGGGTATCCCCATGAAGTAATCACGCTAATTCGGCTTTTTGGGAGCTCGAAAATTAAAAAGTTTATTCCCCGGGCAGGGAAAAGGGAAGAGCGGCCATCTTGTTTTTCTAATAGTCAACTCTGGAAATCGCGTTTTGACGGTGCAAATCGACCAAGTTGAGCATCCTGAACAACTTTCCTGTGTGGAGTCATGCAAAATTCGCAAAACCTTAGGAATTACAACTTTTTGGTGCAAAAGTGACGTCATAATTTGACAAAAAATCGTCGATTACCGTCAAAGTAAAACATTGATGGGGTTCAAATTTGCACAGGCACACTCGGGTGGGGTATCCGCAAGAAGTAATCACGCTAATTCGGCCTTTTTGGGAGCTCGAAAATTAAAAAGTTTATTCCCCGGGCAGGGAAAAGGGAAGAGCGGCCATCTTGTTTTTCTAATATTCAACTCTGGAAATCGCGTTTTGACGGTGCAAATCGACCAAGCTGAGCATCCTGAACGACTTTCCTGTGTGGAGTCATGCAAAATTCGCAAAACCTTGGGAATTACAACTTTTTGGTGCAAAAGTGACGTCGTAATTTGACAAAAAATCGTCGATTACCGCCAAAGTAAAACATTGATGGGGTTCAAATTTGCACAGGCACACTCGGGTGGGGTATCCCCATGAAGTAATCACGCTAATTCGGCTTTTTGGGAGCTCGAAAATTAAAAAGTTTATTCCCCGGCCAGGGAAAAGGGAAGAGCGGCCATCTTGTTTTTCTAATAGTCAACTCTGGAAATCGCGTTTTGACGGTGCAAATCGACCAAGTTGAGCATCCTGAACAACTTTCCTGTGTGGAGTCATGCAAAAATCGCAAAACCTTGGGAATTACAACTTTTTGGTGCAAAAGTGACGTCATAATTTGACAAAAAATCGTCGATTACCGCCAAAGTAAAACATTGATGGGGTTCAAATTTGCACAGGCACACTCGGGTGGGGTATCCCCATGAAGTAATCACGCTAATTCGGCTTTTTGGGAGCTCGAAAATTAAAAAGTTTATTCCCCGGGCAGGGAAAAGGGAAGAGCGGCCATCTTGTTTTTCTAATATTCAACTCTGGAAATTGCGTTTTGACGGTGCAAATCGACCAAGTTGAGCATCCTGAACAACTTTCCTGTGTGGAGTCATGCAAAATTCGTAAAACCTTGGGAATTACAACTTTTTGGTGCAAAAGTGACGTCATAATTTGACCAAAAATCGTCGATTACCGCCAAAGTAAAACATTGACGGGGTTCAGATTTGCACCGGCACACTCGGGTGGGGTATCCGCAAGAAGTAATCACGCTAATTCGGCTTTTCGGGTTGGCTCGAAAATTAAAAAGTTATTCTCCGGTCAGGGAAAATGGAAGAGCGGCCATCTTGTTTTTCTAATATTCAACTCTGGAATACGCGTTTTGACGCGCCAAATCGACCAAGTTGAGCATCCTGAACAACTTTCCTGTGTGGAGTCATGCAAAATTCGCAAAACCTTGGGAATTACAACTTTTTGGTGCAAAAGTGACGTCATAATTTGACAAAAAATCGTCGATTACCGCCAAAGTAAAACATTGATGGGGTTCAAATTTGCACAGGCACACTCGGGTGGGGTATCCGCAAGAAGTAATCACGCTAATTTGGCTTTTTGGGAGCTCGAAAATTAAAAAGTTTATTCCCCGGGCAGGGAAAAGGGAAGAGCGGCCATCTTGTTTTTCTAATAGTCAACTCTGGAAATCGCGTTTTGACGGTGCAAATCGACCAAGTTGAGCATCCTGAACAACTTTCCTGTGTGGAGTCATGCAAAATTCGTAAAACCTTGGGAATTACAACTTTTTGGTGCAAAAGTGACGTCATAATTTGACCAAAAATCGTCGATTACCGCCAAAGTAAAACATTGACGGGGTTCAGATTTGCACCGGCACACTCGGGTGGGGTATCCGCAAGAAGTAATCACGCTAATTCGGCTTTTCGGGTTGGCTCGAAAATTAAAAAGTTATTCTCCGGTCAGGGAAAATGGAAGAGCGGCCATATTGTTTTTCTAATATTCAACTCTGGAATACGCGTTTTGACGGTGCAAATCGACCAAGTTGAGCATCCTGAACAACTTTCCTGTGTGGAGTCATGCAAAATTCGCAAAACCTTGGGAATTACAACTTTTTGGTGCAAAAGTGACGTCATAATTTGACAAAAAATCGTCGATTACCGCCAAAGTAAAACATTGATGGGGTTCAAATTTGCACAGGCACACTCGGGTGGGGTATCCCCACGAAGTAATCACGCTAATTCGGCTTTTTGGGAGCTCGAAAATTAAAAAGTTTATTCCCCGGGCAGGGAAAAGGGAAGAGCGGCCATCTTGTTTTTCTAATAGTCAACTCTGGAAATCGCGTTTTGACGGTGCAAATCGACCAAGTTGAGCATCCTGAACAACTTTCCTGTGTGGAGTCATGCAAAATTCGCAAAACCTTGGGAATTACAACTTTTTGGTGCAAAAGTGACGTCATAATTTGACAAAAAATCGTCGATTACCGCCAAAGTAAAACATTGATGGGGTTCAAATTTGCACAGGCACACTCGGGTGGGGTATCCCCATGAAACAATCACGCTAATTCGGCTTTTTGGGAGCTCGAAAATTAAAAAGTTTATTCCCCGGGCAGGGAAAAGGGAAGAGCGGCCATCTTGTTTTTCTAATAGTCAACTCTGGAAATCGCGTTTTGACGGTGCAAATCGACCAAGTTGAGCATCCTGAACAACTTTCCTGTGTGGAGTCATGCAAAATTCGCAAAACCTTGGGAATTACAACTTTTTGGTGCAAAAGTGACGTCATAATTTGACAAAAAATCGTCGATTACCGCCAAAGTAAAACATTGATGGGGTTCAAATTTGCACAGGCACACTCGGGTGGGGTATCCCCATGAAGTAATCACGCTAATTCGGCTTTTTGGGAGCTCGAAAATTAAAAAGTTTATTCCCCGGGCAGGGAAAATGGAAGAGCGGCCAGCTTGTTTTTCTAATATTCAACTCTGGAAATCGCGTTTTGAAGGTGCAAATCGACAAAGTTGAGCATCCTGAACAACTTTCCTGTGTGGAGTCATGCAAAATTCGCAAAACCTAGGGAATTACAACTTTTTGGTGCAAAAGTGACGTCATTATTTGACCAAAAATCGTCGATTACCGCCAAAGTAAAACATTATTAACGGGGTTCAAATTTGCACAGGCACACTCGGGTGGGGTATCCGCAAGAAGTAATCACGCTAATTCGGCTTTTCGGGAGCTCGAAAATTAAAAAGTTTATTCCCCGGGCAGGGAAAAGGGAAGAGCGGCCATCTTGTTTTTCTAATAGTCAACTCTGGAAATCGCGTTTTGACGGTGCAAATCGACCAAGTTGAGCGTCCTGAACAACTTTCCTGTGTGGAGTCATGCAAAATTCGCAAAACCTTGGGAATTACAACTTTTTGGTGCAAAAGTGAAGTCATAATTTGTCCAAAAATCGTCGATTACCGCCAAAGTAAAACATTGATGGGGTTCAAATTTGCACAGGCACACTCGGGTGGGGTATCCGCAAGAAGTAATCACGCTAATTCGGCTTTTTGGGAGCTCGAAAATTAAAAAGTTTATTCCCCGGGCAAGGAAAAGGGAAGAGCAGCCATCTTGTTTTTTTTAATAGTCAACTCTGGAAATCGCGTTTTGACGGTGCAAATCGACCAAGTTGAGCATCCTGAACAACTTTCCTGTGTGGAGTCATGCAAAATTCGTAAAACCTTGGGAATTACAACTTTTTGGTGCAAAAGTGACGTCATTATTTCACCAAAAAATCGTCGATTACCGCCAAAGTAAAACATTGATGGGGTTCAAATTTGCACAGGCACACTCGGGTGGGGTATCCGCAAGAAGTAATCACGCTAATTCGGCTTTTTGGGAGCTCGAAAATTAAAAAGTTTATTCCCCGGGCAGGGAAAAGGGAAGAGCGGCCATCTTGTTTTTCTAATAGTCAACTCTGGAAATCGCGTTTTGACGGTGCAAATCGACCAAGTTGAGCATCCTGAACAACTTTCCTGTGTGGAGTCATGCAAAATTCGTAAAACCTTGGGAATTACAACTTTTTGGTGCAAAAGTGACGTCATAGTTTGACCAAAAATCGTCGATTACCGCCAAAGTGAAACATTAAATGGGTTCAAATTTGCACTGGCACACTCGGGTGGGGTATCCGCAAGAAGTAATCACGCTAATTCGGCTTTTCGGGAGCTCGAAAATTAAAAAGTTTATTCCCCGTGCAGGGAAAAGGGAAGAGCGGCCATCTTGTTTTTCTAATAGTCAACTCTGGAAATCGCGTTTTGACGGTGCAAATCGACCAAGTTGAGCATCCTGAACAACTTTCCTGTGTGGTGTCATGCAAAATTCGCAAAACCCTGGGAATTACAACTTTTTGGTGCAAAAGTGACGACATTATTCGACCAACAATCGTCGATTACCGCCAAAGTAAAACATTGATGGGGTTCAAATTTGCACAGGCACACTCGGGTGGGGTATCCGCAAAAAGTAATCACGCTAATTCGGCTTTTTGGGAGCTCGAAAATTAAAAAGTTTATTCCCCGGGCAGGGAAAAGGGAAGAGCGGCCATCTTGTTTTTCTAATAGTCAACTCTGGAAATCGCGTTTTGACGGTGCAAATCGACCAAGTTGAGCATCCTGAACAACTTTCCTGTGTGGAGTCATGCAAAATTCGTAAAACCTTGGGAATTACAACTTTTTGGTGCAAAAGTGACGTCATAGTTTGACCAAAAATCGTCGATTACCGCCAAAGTGAAACATTAAATGGGTTCAAATTTGCACTGGCACACTCGGGTGGGGTATCCGCAAGAAGTAATCACGCTAATTCGGCTTTTCGGGAGCTCGAAAATTAAAAAGTTTATTCCCCGTGCAGGGAAAAGGGAAGAGCGGCCATATTGTTTTTCTAATAGTCAACTCTGTAAAAATAAAACATTGATGGGGTTCAAATTTGCACAGGCACACTCGGGTGGGGTATCCGCAAAAAGTAATCACGCTACTTCGGCTTTTCGGGAGTTTGAAAATTAAAAAGTTTATTCCCCGGGCAGGGAAAAGGGAAGAGCGGCCATCTTGTTTTTCTAATAGTCAACTCTGGAAATCGCGTTTTGACGGTGCAAATCGACCAAGTTGAGCATCCTGAACAACTTTCCTGTGTGGAGTCATGCAAAATTCGCAAAACCTTGGGAATTACAACTTTTTGGTGCAAAAGTGAAGTCATAATTTGTCCAAAAATCGTCGATTACCGCCAAAGTAAAACATTGATGGGGAAAAAATTTGCACAGGCACACTCGGGTGGGGTATCCGCAAGAAGCAATCACGCTAATTCGGCTTTTTGGGAGCTCGAAAATTAAAAAGTTTATTCCCCGGGCAGGGAAAAGGGAAGAGCGGCCATCTTGTTTTTCTAATAGTCAACTCTGGAAATCGCGTTTTGACGGTGCAAATCGACCAAGTTGAGCATCCTGAACAACTTTCCTGTGTGGAGTCATGCAAAATTCGCAAAACCTTGGGAATTACAACTTTTTGGTGCAAAAGTGAAGTCATAATTTGTCCAAAAATCGTCGATTACCGCCAAAGAAAAACATTGATGGGGTTCAAATTTGCACAGGCACACTCGGGTGGGGTATCCGCAAGAAGTAATCACGCTAATTCGGCTTTTTGGGAGCTCGAAAATTAAAAAGTTTATTCCCCGGGCAGGGAAAAGGGAAGAGCGGCCATCTTGTTTTTTCTAATAGTCAACTCTGGAAATCGCGTTTTGACGGTGCAAATCGACCAAGTTGAGCATCCTGAACAACTTTCCTGTGTGGAGTCATGCAAAATTCGTAAAACCTTGGGAATTACAACTTTTTGGTGCAAAAGTGACGTCATAGTTTGACCAAAAATCGTCGATTACCGCCAAAGTGAAACATTAAATGGGTTCAAATTTGCACTGGCACACTCGGGTGGGGTATCCGCAAGAAGTAATCACGCTAATTCGGCTTTTCGGGAGCTCGAAAATTAAAAAGTTTATTCCCCGTGCAGGGAAAAGGGAAGAGCGGCCATATTGTTTTTCTAATAGTCAACTCTGTAAAAATAAAACATTGATGGGGTTCAAATTTGCACAGGCACACTCGGGTGGGGTATCCGCAAAAAGTAATCACGCTACTTCGGCTTTTCGGGAGCTCGAAAATTAAAAAGTTTATTCCCCGGGCAGGGAAAAGGGAATAGCGGCCATCTTGTTTTTCTAATAGTCAACTCTGGAAATCGCGTTTTGACGGTGCAAATCGACCAAGTTGAGCATCCTGAACAACTTTCCTGTGTGGAGTCATGCAAAATTCGCAAAACCTTGGGAATTACAACTTTTTGGTGCAAAAGTGAAGTCATAATTTGTCCAAAAATCGTCGATTACCGCCAAAGTGAAACATTAAATGGGTTCAAATTTGCACTGGCACACTCGGGTGGGGTATCCGCAAGAAGTAATCACGCTAATTCGGCTTTTCGGGAGCTCGAAAATTAAAAAGTTTATTCCCCGTGCAGGGAAAAGGGAAGAGCGGCCATATTGTTTTTCTAATAGTCAACTCTGTAAAAATAAAACATTGATGGGGTTCAAATTTGCACAGGCACACTCGGGTGGGGTATCCGCAAAAAGTAATCACGCTACTTCGGCTTTTCGGGAGCTCGAAAATTAAAAAGTTTATTCCCCGGGCAGGGAAAAGGGAAGAGCGGCCATCTCGTTTTTCTAATAGTCAACTCTGGAAATCGCGTTTTGACGGTGCAAATCGACCAAGTTGAGCATCCTGAACAACTTTCCTGTGTGGAGTCATGCAAAATTCGCAAAACCTTGGGAATTACAACTTTTTGGTGCAAAAGTGAAGTCATAATTTGTCCAAAAATCGTCGATTACCGCCAAAGTAAAACATTGATGGGGAAAAAATTTGCACAGGCACACTCGGGTGGGGTATCCGCAAGAAGTAATCACGCTAATTCGGCTTTTTGGGAGCTCGAAAATTAAAAAGTTTATTCCCCGGGCAGGGAAAAGGGAAGAGCGGCCATCTTGTTTTTCTAATAGTCAACTCTGGAAATCGCGTTTTGACGGTGCAAATCGACCAAGTTGAGCATCCTGAACAACTTTCCTGTGTGGAGTCATGCAAAATTCGTAAAACCTTGGGAATTACAACTTTTTGGTGCAAAAGTGAAGTCATAATTTGTCCAAAAATCGTCGATTACCGCCAAAGTAAAACATTAAATGGGTTCAAATTTGCACTGGCACACTCGGGTGGGGTATCCGCAAGAAGTAATCACGCTAATTCGGCTTTTCGGGAGCTCGAAAATTAAAAAGTTTATTCCCCGTGCAGGGAAAAGGGAACAGCGGCCATCTTGTTTTTCTAATAGTCAACTCTGGAAATCGCGTTTTGACGGTGCAAATCGACCAAGTTGAGCATCCTGAACAATTTTCCTGTGTGGAGTCATGCAAAATTCGCTAAACCTTGGGAATTACAACTTTTTGGTGCAAAAGTGACGTCATTATTTGACCAAAAATATTCGATTACCGCCAAAGTAAAACATTGATGGGGTTCAAATTTGCACAGGCACACTCGGGTGGGGTATCCGCAAAAAGTAATCACGCTACTTCGGCTTTTCGGGAGCTCGAAAATTAAAAAGTTTATTCCCCGGGCAGGGAAAAGGGAAGAGCGGCCATCTTGTTTTTCTAATAGTCAACTCTGGAAATCGCGTTTTGACGGTGCAAATCGACCAAGTTGAGCATCCTGAACAACTTTCCTGTGTGGAGTCATGCAAAATTCGCAAAACCTTGGGAATTACAACTTTTTGGTGCAAAAGTGAAGTCATAATTTGTCCAAAAATCGTCGATTACCGCCAAAGTAAATCATTGATGGGGAAAAAATTTGCACAGGCACACTCGGGTGGGGTATCCGCAAGAAGTAATCACGCTAATTCGGCTTTTTGGGAGCTCGAAAATTAAAAAGTTTATTCCCCGGGCAGGGAAAAGGGAAGAGCGGCCATCTTGTTTTTCTAATAGTCAACTCTGGAAATCGCGTTTTGACGGTGCAAATCGACCAAGTTGAGCATCCTGAACAACTTTCCTGTGTGGAGTCATGCAAAATTCGTAAAACCTTGGGAATTACAACTTTTTGGTGCAAAAGTGAAGTCATAATTTGTCCAAAAATCGTCGATTACCGCCAAAGTAAAACATTAAATGGGTTCAAATTTGCACTGGCACACTCGGGTGGGGTATCCGCAAGAAGTAATCACGCTAATTCGGCTTTTCGGGAGCTCGAAAATTAAAAAGTTTATTTCCCGTGCAGGGAAAAGGGAAGAGCGGCCATATTGTTTTTCTAATAGTCAACTCTGTAAAAATAAAACATTGATGGGGGTTCAAATTTGCACAGGCACACTCGGGTGGGGTATCCGCAAAAAGTAATCACGCTACTTCGGCTTTTCGGGAGCTCGAAAATTAAAAAGTTTATTCCCCGGGCAGGGAAAAGGGAAGAGCGGCCATCTTGTTTTTCTAATAGTCAACTCTGGAAATCGCGTTTTGACGGTGCAAATCGACCAAGTTGAGCATCCTGAACAACTTTCCTGTGTGGAGTCATGCAAAATTCGCAAAACCTTGGGAATTACAACTTTTGGTGCAAAAGTGAAGTCATAATTTGTCCAAAAATCGTCGATTACCACCAAAGTAAAACATTGATGGGGAAAAAATTTGCACAGGCACACTCGGGTGGGGTATCCGCAAGAAGTAATCACGCTAATTCGGCTTTTTGGGAGCTCGAAAATTAAAAAGTTTATTCCCCGGGCAGGGAAAAGGGAAGAGCGGCCATCATGTTTTTCTAATAGTCAACTCTGGAAATCGCGTTTTGACGGTGCAAATCGACCAAGTTGAGCATCCTGAACAACTTTCCTGTGTGGAGTCATGCAAAATTCGTAAAACCTTGGGAATTACAACTTTTTGGTGCAAAAGTGAAGTCATAATTTGTCCAAAAATCGTCGATTACCGCCAAAGTAAAACATTAAATGGGTTCAAATTTGCACTGGCACACTCGGGTGGGGTATCCGCAAGAAGTAATCACGCTAATTCGGCTTTTCGGGAGCTCGAAAATTAAAAAGTTTATTCCCCGTGCAGGGAAAAGGGAACAGCGGCCATCTTGTTTTTCTAATAGTCAACTCTGGAAATCGCGTTTTGACGGTGCAAATCGACCAAGTTGAGCATCCTGAACAACTTTCCTGTGTGGAGTCATGCAAAATTCGCAAAACCTTGGGAATTACAACTTTTTGGTGCAAAAGTGACGTCATTATTTGACCAAAAATATTCGATTACCGCCAAAGTAAAACATTGATGGGGTTCAAATTTGCACAGGCACACTCGGGTGGGGTATCCGCAAAAAGTAATCACGCTACTTCGGCTTTTCGGGAGCTCGAAAATTAAAAAGTTTATTCCCCGGGCAGGGAAAAGAGAAGAGCGGCCATCTTGTTTTTCTAATAGTCAACTCTGGAAATCGCGTTTTGACGGTGCAAATCGACCAAGTTGAGCATCCTGAACAACTTTCCTGTGTGGAGTCATGCAAAATTCGCAAAACCTTGGGAATTACAACTTTTTGGTGCAAAAGTGAAGTCATAATTTGTCCAAAAATCGTCGATTACCGCCAAAGTGAAACATTAAATGGGTTCAAATTTGCACTGGCACACTCGGGTGGGGTATCCGCAAGAAGTAATCACGCTAATTCGGCTTTTCGGGAGCTCGAAAATTAAAAAGTTTATTCCCCGTGCAGGGAAAAGGGAAGAGCGGCCATATTGTTTTTCTAATAGTCAACTCTGTAAAAATAAAACATTGATGGGGTTCAAATTTGCACAGGCACACTCGGGTGGGGTATCCGCAAAAAGTAATCACGCTACTTCGGCTTTTCGGGAGCTCGAAAATTAAAAAGTTTATTCCCCGGGCAGGGAAAAGGGAAGAGCGGCCATCTCGTTTTTCTAATAGTCAACTCTGGAAATCGCGTTTTGACGGTGCAAATCGACCAAGTTGAGCATCCTGAACAACTTTCCTGTGTGGAGTCATGCAAAATTCGCAAAACCTTGGGAATTACAACTTTTTGGTGCAAAAGTGAAGTCATAATTTGTCCAAAAATCGTCGATTACCGCCAAAATAAACATTGATGGGGTTCAAATTTGCACAGGCACACTGGGGTGGGTTATCCGCAAAAAGTAATCACGCTACTTCGGCTTTTCGGGAGCTCGAAAATTAAAAAGTTTATTCCCCGGGCAGGGAAAAGGGAAGAGCGGCCATCTTGTTTTTCTAATAGTCAACTCTGGAAATCGCGTTTTGACGGTGCAAATCGACCAAGTTGAGCATCCTGAACAACTTTCCTGTGTGGAGTCATGCAAAATTCGCAAAACCTTGGGAATTACAACTTTTTGGTGCAAAAGTGAAGTCATAATTTGTCCAAAAATCGTCGATTACCGCCAAAATAAACATTGATGGGGTTCAAATTTGCACAGGCACACTCGGGTGGGGTATCCGCAAGAAGTAATCACGCTAATTCGGCTTTTTGGGAGCTCGAAAATTAAAAAGTTTATTCCCCGGGCAGGGAAAAGGGAAGAGCGGCCATCTTGTTTTTCTAATAGTCAACTCTGGAAATCGCGTTTTGACGGTGCAAATCGACCAAGTTGAGCATCCTGAACAACTTTCCTGTGTGGAGTCATGCAAAATTCGTAAAACCTTGGGAATTACAACTTTTTGGTGCAAAAGTGACGTCATAGTTTGACCAAAAATCGTCGATTACCGCCAAAGTGAAACATTAAATGGGTTCAAATTTGCACTGGCACACTCGGGTGGGGTATCCGCAAGAAGTAATCACGCTAATTCGGCTTTTCGGGAGCTCGAAAATTAAAAAGTTTATTCCCCGTGCAGGGAAAAGGGAAGAGCGGCCATCTTGTTTTTCTAATAGTCAACTCTGGAAATCGCGTTTTGACGGTGCAAATCGACCAAGTTGAGCATCCTGAATAACTTTCCTGTGTGGAGTCATGCAAAATTCGTAAAACCTTGGGAATTACAACTTTTTGGTGCAAAAGTGACGTCATAATTTGTCCAAAAATCGTCGATTACCGCCAAAGTAAAACATTGACGGGGTTCAGATTTGCACCGGCACACTCGGGTGGGGTATCCGCAAGAAGTAATCACGCTAATTCGGCTTTTCGGGGTGCCTCGAAAATTAAAAAGTTTATTCCCCGGGCAGGGAAAAGGGAAGAGCGGCCATCTTGTTTTCTAATAGTCAACTCTGGAAATCGCGTTTTGACGGTGCAAATCGACCAAGTTGAGCATCCTGAACAACTTTCCTGTGTGGAGTCATGCAAAATTCGCAAAACCTTGGGAATTACAACTTTTTGGTGCAAAAGTGACGTCATAATTTGACAAAAAATCGTCGATTACCGCCAAAGTAAAACATTGATGGGGTTCAAATTTGCACAGGCACACTCGGGTGGGGTATCCGCAAGAAGTAATCACGCTAATTCGGCTTTTTGGGAGCTCGAAAATTAAAAAGTTTATTCCCCGGGCAGGGAAAAGGGAAGAGCGGCCATCTTGTTTTTCTAATAGTCAACTCTGGAAATCGCGTTTTGACGGTGCAAATCGACCAAGTTGAGCATCCTGAACAACTTTCCTGTGTGGAGTCATGCAAAATTCGTAAAACCTTGGGAATTACAACTTTTTGGTGCAAAAGTGACGTCATAATTTGACCAAAAATCGTCGTTTACCGCCAAAGTGAAACATTAAATGGGTTCAAATTTGCACCGGCACACTCGGGTGGGGTATCCGCAAGAAGTAATCACGCTAATTCGGCTTTTCGGGAGCTCGAAAATTAAAAAGTTTATTCCCCGTGCAGGGAAAAGGGAAGAGCGGCCATCTTGTTTTTCTAAGAGTCAACTCTGGAAATCGCGTTTTGACGGTGCAAATCGACCAAGTTGAGCATCCTGAACAACTTTCCTGTGTGGAGTCATGCAAAATTCGCAAAACCTTGGGAATTACAACTTTTTGGTGCAAAAGTGACGTCATAATTTGACAAAAAATCGTCGATTACCGCCAAAGTAAAACATTGATGGGGTTCAAATTTGCACAGGCACACTCGGGTGGGGTATCCGCAAGAAGTAATCACGCTAATTCGGCTTTTTGGGAGCTCGAAAATTAAAAAGTTTATTCCCCGGGCAGGGAAAAGGGAAGAGCGGCCATCTTGTTTTTCTAATAGTCAACTCTGGAAATCGCGTTTTGACGGTGCAAATCGACCAAGTTGAGCATCCTGAACAACTTTCCTGTGTGGAGTCATGCAAAATTCGTAAAACCTTGGGAATTACAACTTTTTGGTGCAAAAGTGACGTCATAATTTGACCAAAAATCGTCGATTACCGCCAAAGTGAAACATTAAATGGGTTCAAATTTGCACCGGCACACTCGGGTGGGGTATCCGCAAGAAGTAATCACGCTAATTCGGCTTTTCGGGAGCTCGAAAATTAAAAAGTTTATTCCCCGTGCAGGGAAAAGGGAAGAGCGGCCATCTTGTTTTTCTAAGAGTCAACTCTGGAAATCGCGTTTTGACGGTGCAAATCGACCAAGTTGAGCATCCTGAACAACTTTCCTGTGTGGAGTCATGCAAAATTCGCAAAACCTTGGGAATTACAACTTTTTGGTGCAAAAGTGACGTCATAATTTGACACAAAATCGTCGATTACCGCCAAAGTAAAACATTGATGGGGTTCAAATTTGCACAGGCACACTCGGGTGGGGTATCCGCAAGAAGTAATCACGCTAATCTGGCTTTTTGGGAGATCGAAAATTAAAAAGTTTATTCCCCGGGCATGGAAAAAGAAAGAGCGGCCATCTTGTTTTTCTAATAGTCAACTCTGGAAATCGCGTTTTGACGGTGCAAATCGACCAAGTTGAGCATCCTGAACAACTTTCCTGTGTGGAGTCACGCAAAATTCGTAAAACCTTGGGAATTACAACTTTTTGATGCAAAAGTGACGTCATAATTTGACCAAAAATCGTCGATTACCGCCAAAGTGAAACATTATTAAATGGGTTCAAATTTGCACCGGCACACTCGGGTGGGGTATCCGCAAGAAGTAATCACGCTAATTCGGCTTTTCGGGAGCTCGAAAATTAAAAAGTTTATTCCCCGGGCAGGGAAAAGGGAAGAGCGGCCATCTTGTTTTTCTAATAGTCAACTCTGGAAATCGCGTTTTGACGGTGCAAATCGACCAAGTTGAGCATCCTGAACAACTTTCCTGTGTGGAGTCATGCAAAATTCGTAAAACCTTGGGAATTACAACTTTTTGGTGCAAAAGTGACGTCATAATTTGTCCAAAAATCGTCGATTACCGCCTATGTAAAACATTGACGGGGTTCAGATTTGCACCGGCACACTCGGGTGGGGTATCCGCAAGAAGTAATCACGCTAATTCGGCTTTTCGGGGTGGCTCGAAATTTAAAAAGTTATTCTCCGGTCAGGGAAAATGGAAGAGCGGCCATCTTGTTTTTCTAATATTCAACTCTGGAAATCGAGTTTTGACGGTGCAAATGGACCAAGTTGAGCATCCTGAACAACTTTCCTGCGTGGAGTCATGCAAAATTCGTAAAACCTTGGGAATTACAACTTTTTGGTGCAAAAGTGACGTCATAATTTGTCCAAAAATCGTCGATTACCGCCAAAGTAAAACATTGACGGGGTTCAAATTTGCACAGGCACACTCGGGTGGGGTATCCGCAAGAAGTAATCACCCTAATTTGGCTTTTTGGGAGCTCGAAAATTAAAAAGTTATTCTCCGGGCAGGGAAAATGGAAGAGCGGCCATCTTGTTTTTCTAATATTCAACTCTGGAAATCGCGTTTTGACGGTGCAAATCGACCAAGCTGAGCATCCTGAACAACTTTCCTGTGTGGAGTCATGCAAAATTCGCAAAACCTAGGGAATTACAACTTTTTGGTGCAAAAAGTGACGTCATAATTTGACAAAAAAAATCGTCGATTAGCGCCAAAGTAAAACATTGACGGGGTTCAAATTTGCACCGGCACACTCGGGTGGGGTATCCGCTAGAAGTAATCACGCTAATTCGGCTTTTCGGGGTGGCTCGAAAATTAAAAAGTTATTCTCCGGGCAGGGAAAAGGGAAGAGCGGCCATCTTGTTTTTCTACGAGTCAACTCTGGAAATCGCGTTTTGACGGTGCAAATCGACCAAGTTGAGCATCCTGAACAACTTTCCTGTGTGGAGTCATGCAAAATTCGCAAAACCTTGGGAATTACAACTTTTTGGTGCAAAAGTGACGTCATAATTTGACAAAAAATCGTCGATTACCGCCAAAGTAAAACATTGATGGGGTTCAAATTTGCACAGGCACACTCGGGTGGGGTATCCGCAAGAAGTAATCACGCTAATCTGGCTTTTTGGGAGCTCGAAAATTAAAAAGTTTATTCCCCGGGCAGGGAAAATGGAAGAGCGGCCATCTTGTTTTTCTAATATTCAACTCTGGAAATCGAGTTTTGACGGTGCAAATGGACCAAGTTGAGCATCCTGAACAACTTTCCTGCGTGGAGTCATGCAAAATTCGTAAAACCTTGGGAATTACAACTTTTTGGTGCAAAAGTGACGTCATAATTTGTCCAAAAATCGTCGATTACCGCCAAAGTAAAACATTGACGGGGTTCAAATTTGCACAGGCACACTCGGGTGGGGTATCCGCAAGAAGTAATCACCCTAATTTGGCTTTTTGGGAGCTCGAAAATTAAAAAGTTATTCTCCGGGCAGGGAAAATGGAAGAGCGGCCATCTTGTTTTTCAAATATTCAACTCTGGAAATCGCGTTTTGACGGTGCAAATCGACCAAGCTGAGCATCCTGAACAACTTTCCTGTGTGGAGTCATGCAAAATTCGCAAAACCTAGGGAATTACAACTTTTTGGTGCAAAAAGTGACGTCATAATTTGACAAAAAAAATCGTCGATTAGCGCCAAAGTAAAACATTGACGGGGTTCAAATTTGCACCGGCACACTCGGGTGGGGTATCCGCTAGAAGTAATCACGCTAATTCGGCTTTTCGGGGTGGCTCGAAAATTAAAAAGTTATTCTCCGGGCAGGGAAAAGGGAAGAGCGGCCATCTTGTTTTTCTACGAGTCAACTCTGGAAATCGCGTTTTGACGGTGCAAATCGACCAAGTTGAGCATCCTGAACAACTTTCCTGTGTGGAGTCATGCAAAATTCGCAAAACCTTGGGAATTACAACTTTTTGGTGCAAAAGTGACGTCATAATTTGACAAAAAATCGTCGATTACCGCCAAAGTAAAACATTGATGGGGTTCAAATTTGCACAGGCACACTCGGGTGGGGTATCCGCAAGAAGTAATCACGCTAATCTGGCTTTTTGGGAGCTCGAAAATTAAAAAGTTTATTCCCCGGGCAGGGAAAAGGGAAGAGCGGCCATCTTGTTTTTCTAATAGTCAACTCTGGAAATCGCGTTTTGACGGTGCAAATCGACCAAGTTGAGCATCCTGAACAACTTTCCTGTGTGGAGTCATGCAAAATTCGTAAAACCTTGGGAATTACAACTTTTTGGTGCAAAAGTGACGTCATAATTTGACCAAAAATCGTCGATTACCGCCAAAGTGAAACATTAAATGGGTTCAAATTTGCACCGGCACACTCGGGTGGGGTATCCGCAAGAAGTAATCACGCTAATTCGGCTTTTCGGGAGCTCGAAAATTAAAAAGTTTATTCCCCGTGCAGGGAAAAGGGAAGAGCGGCCATCTTGTTTTTCTAAGAGTCAACTCTGGAAATCGCGTTTTGACGGTGCAAATCGACCAAGTTGAGCATCCTGAACAACTTTCCTGTGTGGAGTCATGCAAAATTCGCAAAACCTTGGGAATTACAACTTTTTGGTGCAAAAGTGACGTCATAATTTGACAAAAAATCGTCGATTACCGCCAAAGTAAAACATTGATGGGGTTCAAATTTGCACAGGCACACTCGGGTGGGGTATCCGCAAGAAGTAATCACGCTAATCTGGCTTTTTGGGAGATCGAAAATTAAAAAGTTTATTCCCCGGGCATGGAAAAAGAAAGAGCGGCCATCTTGTTTTTCTAATAGTCAACTCTGGAAATCGCGTTTTGACGGTGCAAATCGACCAAGTTGAGCATCCTGAACAACTTTCCTGTGTGGAGTCACGCAAAATTCGTAAAACCTTGGGAATTACAACTTTTTGATGCAAAAGTGACGTCATAATTTGACCAAAAATCGTCGATTACCGCCAAAGTGAAACATTATTAAATGGGTTCAAATTTGCACCGGCACACTCGGGTGGGGTATCCGCAAGAAGTAATCACGCTAATTCGGCTTTTCGGGAGCTCGAAAATTAAAAAGTTTATTCCCCGGGCAGGGAAAAGGGAAGAGCGGCCATCTTGTTTTTCTAATAGTCAACTCTGGAAATCGCGTTTTGACGGTGCAAATCGACCAAGTTGAGCATCCTGAACAACTTTCCTGTGTGGAGTCATGCAAAATTCGTAAAACCTTGGGAATTACAACTTTTTGGTGCAAAAGTGACGTCATAATTTGTCCAAAAATCGTCGATTACCGCCTATGTAAAACATTGACGGGGTTCAGATTTGCACCGGCACACTCGGGTGGGGTATCCGCAAGAAGTAATCACGCTAATTCGGCTTTTCGGGGTGGCTCGAAATTTAAAAAGTTATTCTCCGGTCAGGGAAAATGGAAGAGCGGCCATCTTGTTTTTCTAATATTCAACTCTGGAAATCGAGTTTTGACGGTGCAAATGGACCAAGTTGAGCATCCTGAACAACTTTCCTGCGTGGAGTCATGCAAAATTCGTAAAACCTTGGGAATTACAACTTTTTGGTGCAAAAG
Source organism: Asterias amurensis (assembly GCF_032118995.1). Taxonomy (NCBI): domain Eukaryota; kingdom Metazoa; phylum Echinodermata; class Asteroidea; order Forcipulatida; family Asteriidae; genus Asterias; species Asterias amurensis. The sequence goes on along the minus strand of NC_092662.1, from coordinate 11,012,446 downwards.
TGACGTCATAATTTGTCCAAAAATCGTCGATTACCGCCAAAGTAAAACATTGACGGGGTTCAAATTTGCACAGGCACACTCGGGTGGGGTATCCGCAAGAAGTAATCACCCTAATTTGGCTTTTTGGGAGCTCGAAAATTAAAAAGTTATTCTCCGGGCAGGGAAAATGGAAGAGCGGCCATCTTGTTTTTCTAATATTCAACTCTGGAAATCGCGTTTTGACGGTGCAAATCGACCAAGCTGAGCATCCTGAACAACTTTCCTGTGTGGAGTCATGCAAAATTCGCAAAACCTAGGGAATTACAACTTTTTGGTGCAAAAAGTGACGTCATAATTTGACAAAAAAAATCGTCGATTAGCGCCAAAGTAAAACATTGACGGGGTTCAAATTTGCACCGGCACACTCGGGTGGGGTATCCGCTAGAAGTAATCACGCTAATTCGGCTTTTCGGGGTGGCTCGAAAATTAAAAAGTTATTCTCCGGGCAGGGAAAAGGGAAGAGCGGCCATCTTGTTTTTCTACGAGTCAACTCTGGAAATCGCGTTTTGACGGTGCAAATCGACCAAGTTGAGCATCCTGAACAACTTTCCTGTGTGGAGTCATGCAAAATTCGCAAAACCTTGGGAATTACAACTTTTTGGTGCAAAAGTGACGTCATAATTTGACAAAAAATCGTCGATTACCGCCAAAGTAAAACATTGATGGGGTTCAAATTTGCACAGGCACACTCGGGTGGGGTATCCGCAAGAAGTAATCACGCTAATCTGGCTTTTTGGGAGCTCGAAAATTAAAAAGTTTATTCCCCGGGCAGGGAAAATGGAAGAGCGGCCATCTTGTTTTTCTAATATTCAACTCTGGAAATCGAGTTTTGACGGTGCAAATGGACCAAGTTGAGCATCCTGAACAACTTTCCTGCGTGGAGTCATGCAAAATTCGTAAAACCTTGGGAATTACAACTTTTTGGTGCAAAAGTGACGTCATAATTTGTCCAAAAATCGTCGATTACCGCCAAAGTAAAACATTGACGGGGTTCAAATTTGCACAGGCACACTCGGGTGGGGTATCCGCAAGAAGTAATCACCCTAATTTGGCTTTTTGGGAGCTCGAAAATTAAAAAGTTATTCTCCGGGCAGGGAAAATGGAAGAGCGGCCATCTTGTTTTTCAAATATTCAACTCTGGAAATCGCGTTTTGACGGTGCAAATCGACCAAGTTGAGCATCCTGAACAACTTTCCTGCGTGGAGTCATGCAAAATTCGTAAAACCTTGGGAATTACAACTTTTTGGTGCAAAAGTGACGTCATAATTTGTCCAAAAATCGTCGATTACCGCCAAAGTAAAACATTGACGGGGTTCAAATTTGCACAGGCACACTCGGGTGGGGTATCCGCAAGAAGTAATCACCCTAATTTGGCTTTTTGGGAGCTCGAAAATTAAAAAGTTATTCTCCGGGCAGGGAAAATGGAAGAGCGGCCATCTTGTTTTTCAAATATTCAACTCTGGAAATCGCGTTTTGACGGTGCAAATCGACCAAGCTGAGCATCCTGAACAACTTTCCTGTGTGGAGTCATGCAAAATTCGCAAAACCTAGGGAATTACAACTTTTTGGTGCAAAAAGTGACGTCATAATTTGACAAAAAAAATCGTCGATTAGCGCCAAAGTAAAACATTGACGGGGTTCAAATTTGCACCGGCACACTCGGGTGGGGTATCCGCTAGAAGTAATCACGCTAATTCGGCTTTTCGGGGTGGCTCGAAAATTAAAAAGTTATTCTCCGGGCAGGGAAAAGGGAAGAGCGGCCATCTTGTTTTTCTACGAGTCAACTCTGGAAATCGCGTTTTGACGGTGCAAATCGACCAAGTTGAGCATCCTGAACAACTTTCCTGTGTGGAGTCATGCAAAATTCGCAAAACCTTGGGAATTACAACTTTTTGGTGCAAAAGTGACGTCATAATTTGACAAAAAATCGTCGATTACCGCCAAAGTAAAACATTGATGGGGTTCAAATTTGCACAGGCACACTCGGGTGGGGTATCCGCAAGAAGTAATCACGCTAATCTGGCTTTTTGGGAGCTCGAAAATTAAAAAGTTTATTCCCCGGGCATGGAAAAAGGAAGAGCGGCCATCTTGTTTTTCTAATAGTCAACTCTGGAAATCGCGTTTTGACGGTGCAAATCGACCAAGTTGAGCATCCTGAACAACTTTCCTGTGTGGAGTCATGCAAAATTCGTAAAACCTTGGGAATTACAACTTTTTGGTGCAAAAGTGACGTCATAATTTGTCCAAAAATCGTCGATTACCGCCTATGTAAAACATTGACGGGGTTCAGATTTGCACCGGCACACTCGGGTGGGGTATCCGCAAGAAGTAATCACGCTAATTCGGCTTTTCGGGGTGGCTCGAAATTTAAAAAGTTATTCTCCGGTCAGGGAAAATGGAAGAGCGGCCATCTTGTTTTTCTAATATTCAACTCTGGAAATCGAGTTTTGACGGTGCAAATGGACCAAGTTGAGCATCCTGAACAACTTTCCTGTGTGGAGTCATGCAAAATTCGTAAAACCTTGGGAATTACAACTTTTTGGTGCAAAAGTGACGTCATAATTTGTCCAAAAATCGTCGATTACCGCCAAAGTAAAACATTGACGGGGTTCAAATTTGCACAGGCACACTCGGGTGGGGTATCCGCAAGAAGTAATCACCCTAATTTGGCTTTTTGGGAGCTCGAAAATTAAAAAGTTATTCTCCGGGCAGGGAAAATGGAAGAGCGGCCATCTTGTTTTTCTAATATTCAACTCTGGAAATCGCGTTTTGACGGTGCAAATCGACCAAGCTGAGCATCCTGAACAACTTTCCTGTGTGGAGTCATGCAAAATTCGCAAAACCTAGGGAATTACAACTTTTTGGTGCAAAAGTGACGTCATTATTTGACCAAAAATCGTCGATTACCGCCAAAGTAAAACATTGACTGGGTTCAAATTTGCACCGGCACACTCGGGTGGGGTATCCGCAAGAAGTAATCACGCTAATCTGGCTTTTTGGGAGCTCGAAAATTAAAAAGTTTATTCCCCGGGCAGGGAAAAGGGAAGAGCGGCCATCTTGTTTTTCTAATAGTCAACTCTGGAAATCGCGTTTTGACGGTGCAAATCGACCAAGTTGAGCATCCTGAACAACTTTCCTGTGTGGAGTCATGCAAAATTCGTAAAACCTTGGGAATTACAACTTTTTGGTGCAAAAGTGACGTCATAATTTGACCAAAAATCGTCGATTACCGCCAAAGTGAAACATTAAATGGGTTCAAATTTGCACCGGCACACTCGGGTGGGGTATCCGCAAGAAGTAATCACGCTAATTCGGCTTTTCGGGAGCTCGAAAATTAAAAAGTTTATTCCCCGTGCAGGGAAAAGGGAAGAGCGGCCATCTTGTTTTTCTAAGAGTCAACTCTGGAAATCGCGTTTTGACGGTGCAAATCGACCAAGTTGAGCATCCTGAACAACTTTCCTGTGTGGAGTCATGCAAAATTCGCAAAACCTTGGGAATTACAACTTTTTGGTGCAAAAGTGACGTCATAATTTGACAAAAAATCGTCGATTACTGCCAAAGTAAAACATTGATGGGGTTCAAATTTGCACAGGCACACTCGGGTGGGGTATCCGCAAGAAGTAATCACGCTAATCTGGCTTTTTGGGAGATCGAAAATTAAAAAGTTTATTCCCCGGGCATGGAAAAAGGAAGAGCGGCCATCTTGTTTTTCTAATAGTCAACTCTGGAAATCGCGTTTTGACGGTGCAAATCGACCAAGTTGAGCATCCTGAACAACTTTCCTGTGTGGAGTCACGCAAAATTCGTAAAACCTTGGGAATTACAACTTTTTGATGCAAAAGTGACGTCATGATTTGACCAAAAATCGTCGATTACCGCCAAAGTGAAACATTATTAAATGGGTTCAAATTTGCACCGGCACACTCGGGTGGGGTATCCGCAAGAAGTAATCACGCTAATTCGGCTTTTCGGGAGCTCGAAAATTAAAAAGTTTATTCCCCGGGCAGGGAAAAGGGAAGAGCGGCCATCTTGTTTTTCTAATAGTCAACTCTGGAAATCGCGTTTTGACGGTGCAAATCGACCAAGTTGAGCATCCTGAACAACTTTCCTGTGTGGAGTCATGCAAACTTCGTAAAACCTTGGGAATTACAACTTTTTGGTGCAAAAGTGACGTCATAATTTGTCCAAAAATCGTCGATTACCGCCTATGTAAAACATTGACGGGGTTCAGATTTGCACCGGCACACTCGGGTGGGGTATCCGCAAGAAGTAATCACGCTAATTCGGCTTTTCGGGGTGGCTCGAAATTTAAAAAGTTATTCTCCGGTCAGGGAAAAGGGAAGAGCGGCCATCTTGTTTTTCTAAGAGTCAACTCTGGAAATCGCGTTTTGACGGTGCAAATCGACCAAGTTGAGCATCCTGAACAACTTTCCTGTGTGGAGTCATGCAAAATTCGCAAAACCTTGGGAATTACAACTTTTTGGTGCAAAAGTGACGTCATAATTTGACAAAAAATCGTCGATTACTGCCAAAGTAAAACATTGATGGGGTTCAAATTTGCACAGGCACACTCGGGTGGGGTATCCGCAAGAAGTAATCACGCTAATCTGGCTTTTTGGGAGATCGAAAATTAAAAAGTTTATTCCCCGGGCATGGAAAAAGGAAGAGCGGCCATCTTGTTTTTCTAATAGTCAACTCTGGAAATCGCGTTTTGACGGTGCAAATCGACCAAGTTGAGCATCCTGAACAACTTTCCTGTGTGGAGTCACGCAAAATTCGTAAAACCTTGGGAATTACAACTTTTTGATGCAAAAGTGACGTCATAATTTGACCAAAAATCGTCGATTACCGCCAAAGTGAAACATTATTAAATGGGTTCAAATTTGCACCGGCACACTCGGGTGGGGTATCCGCAAGAAGTAATCACGCTAATTCGGCTTTTCGGGAGCTCGAAAATTAAAAAGTTTATTCCCCGGGCAGGGAAAAGGGAAGAGCGGCCATCTTGTTTTTCTAATAGTCAACTCTGGAAATCGCGTTTTGACGGTGCAAATCGACCAAGTTGAGCATCCTGAACAACTTTCCTGTGTGGAGTCATGCAAACTTCGTAAAACCTTGGGAATTACAACTTTTTGGTGCAAAAGTGACGTCATAATTTGTCCAAAAATCGTCGATTACCGCCTATGTAAAACATTGACGGGGTTCAGATTTGCACCGGCACACTCGGGTGGGGTATCCGCAAGAAGTAATCACGCTAATTCGGCTTTTCGGGGTGGCTCGAAATTTAAAAAGTTATTCTCCGGTCAGGGAAAATGGAAGAGCGGCCATCTTGTTTTTCTAATATTCAACTCTGGAAATCGAGTTTTGACGGTGCAAATGGACCAAGTTGAGCATCCTGAACAACTTTCCTGCGTGGAGTCATGCAAAATTCGTAAAACCTTGGGAATTACAACTTTTTGGTGCAAAAGTGACGTCATAATTTGTCCAAAAATCGTCGATTACCGCCAAAGTAAAACATTGACTGGGTTCAAATTTGCACAGGCACACTCGGGTGGGGTATCCGCAAGAAGTAATCACCCTAATTTGGCTTTTTGGGAGCTCGAAAATTAAAAAGTTATTCTCCGGGCAGGGAAAATGGAAGAGCGGCCATCTTGTTTTTCTAATATTCAACTCTGGAAATCGCGTTTTGACGGTGCAAATCGACCAAGCTGAGCATCCTGAACAACTTTCCTGTGTGGAGTCATGCAAAATTCGCAAAACCTAGGGAATTACAACTTTTTGGTGCAAAAAGTGACGTCATAATTTGACAAAAAAAATCGTCGATTAGCGCCAAAGTAAAACATTGACGGGGTTCAAATTTGCACCGGCACACTCGGGTGGGGTATCCGCTAGAAGTAATCACGCTAATTCGGCTTTTCGGGGTGGCTCGAAAATTAAAAAGTTATTCTCCGGGCAGGGAAAAGGGAAGAGCGGCCATCTTGTTTTTCTACGAGTCAACTCTGGAAATCGCGTTTTGACGGTGCAAATCGACCAAGTTGAGCATCCTGAACAACTTTCCTGTGTGGAGTCATGCAAAATTCGCAAAACCTTGGGAATTACAACTTTTTGGTGCAAAAGTGACGTCATAATTTGACAAAAAATCGTCGATTACCGCCAAAGTAAAACATTGATGGGGTTCAAATTTGCACAGGCACACTCGGGTGGGGTATCCGCAAGAAGTAATCACGCTAATCTGGCTTTTTGGGAGCTCGAAAATTAAAAAGTTTATTCCCCGGGCAGGGAAAATGGAAGAGCGGCCATCTTGTTTTTCTAATATTCAACTCTGGAAATCGAGTTTTGACGGTGCAAATGGACCAAGTTGAGCATCCTGAACAACTTTCCTGCGTGGAGTCATGCAAAATTCGTAAAACCTTGGGAATTACAACTTTTTGGTGCAAAAGTGACGTCATAATTTGTCCAAAAATCGTCGATTACCGCCAAAGTAAAACATTGACGGGGTTCAAATTTGCACAGGCACACTCGGGTGGGGTATCCGCAAGAAGTAATCACCCTAATTTGGCTTTTTGGGAGCTCGAAAATTAAAAAGTTATTCTCCGGGCAGGGAAAATGGAAGAGCGGCCATCTTGTTTTTCAAATATTCAACTCTGGAAATCGCGTTTTGACGGTGCAAATCGACCAAGCTGAGCATCCTGAACAACTTTCCTGTGTGGAGTCATGCAAAATTCGCAAAACCTAGGGAATTACAACTTTTTGGTGCAAAAAGTGACGTCATAATTTGACAAAAAAAATCGTCGATTAGCGCCAAAGTAAAACATTGACGGGGTTCAAATTTGCACCGGCACACTCGGGTGGGGTATCCGCTAGAAGTAATCACGCTAATTCGGCTTTTCGGGGTGGCTCGAAAATTAAAAAGTTATTCTCCGGGCAGGGAAAAGGGAAGAGCGGCCATCTTGTTTTTCTACGAGTCAACTCTGGAAATCGCGTTTTGACGGTGCAAATCGACCAAGTTGAGCATCCTGAACAACTTTCCTGTGTGGAGTCATGCAAAATTCGTAAAACCTTGGGAATTACAACTTTTTGGTGCAAAAGTGACGTCATAATTTGACAAAAAATCGTCGATTACCGCCAAAGTAAAACATTGATGGGGTTCAAATTTGCACAGGCACACTCGGGTGGGGTATCCGCAAGAAGTAATCACGCTAATCTGGCTTTTTGGGAGCTCGAAAATTAAAAAGTTTATTCCCCGGGCAGGGAAAAGGGAAGAGCGGCCATCTTGTTTTTCTAATAGTCAACTCTGGAATTTGCGTTTTGACGGTGCAAATCGACCAAGTTGAGCATCCTGAACAACTTTCCTGTGTGGAGTCATGCAAAATTCGTAAAACCTTGGGAATTACAACTTTTTGGTGCAAAAGTGACGTCATAATTTGACCAAAAATCGTCGATTACCGCCAAAGTGAAACATTAAATGGGTTCAAATTTGCACCGGCACACTCGGGTGGGGTATCCGCAAGAAGTAATCACGCTAATTCGGCTTTTCGGGAGCTCGAAAATTAAAAAGTTTATTCCCCGTGCAGGGAAAAGGGAAGAGCGGCCATCTTGTTTTTCTAAGAGTCAACTCTGGAAATCGCGTTTTGACGGTGCAAATCGACCAAGTTGAGCATCCTGAACAACTTTCCTGTGTGGAGTCATGCAAAATTCGCAAAACCTTTGGAATTACAACTTTTTGGTGCAAAAGTGACGTCATAATTTGACAAAAAATCGTCGATTACTGCCAAAGTAAAACATTGATGGGGTTCAAATTTGCACAGGCACACTCGGTTGGGGTATCCGCAAGAAGTAATCACGCTAATCTGGCTTTTTGGGAGATCGAAAATTAAAAAGTTTATTCCCCGGGCATGGAAAAAGGAAGAGCGGCCATCTTGTTTTTCTAATAGTCAACTCTGGAAATCGCGTTTTGACGGTGCAAATCGACCAAGTTGAGCATCCTGAACAACTTTCCTGTGTGGAGTCACGCAAAATTCGTAAAACCTTGGGAATTACAACTTTTTGATGCAAAAGTGACGTCATAATTTGACCAAAAATCGTCGATTACCGCCAAAGTGAAACATTATTAAATGGGTTCAAATTTGCACCGGCACACTCGGGTGGGGTATCCGCAAGAAGTAATCACGCTAATTCGGCTTTTCGGGAGCTCGAAAATTAAAAAGTTTATTCCCCGGGCAGGGAAAAGGGAAGAGCGGCCATCTTGTTTTTCTAATAGTCAACTCTGGAAATCGCGTTTTGACGGTGCAAATAGACCAAGTTGAGCATCCTGAACAACTTTCCTGTGTGGAGTCATGCAAAATTCGTAAAACCTTGGGAATTACAACTTTTTGGTGCAAAAGTGACGTCATAATTTGTCCAAAAATCGTCGATTACCGCCTATGTAAAACATTGACGGGGTTCAGATTTGCACCGGCACACTCGGGTGGGGTATCCGCAAGAAGTAATCACGCTAATTCGGCTTTTCGGGGTGGCACGAAATTTAAAAAGTTATTCTCCGGTCAGGGAAAATGGAAGAGCGGCCATCTTGTTTTTCTAATATTCAACTCTGGAAATCGAGTTTTGACGGTGCAAATGGACCAAGTTGAGCATCCTGAACAACTTTCCTGTGTGGAGTCATGCAAAATTCGTAAAACCTTGGGAATTACAACTTTTTGGTGCAAAAGTGACGTCATAATTTGTCCAAAAATCGTCGATTACCGCCAAAGTAAAACATTGACGGGGTTCAAATTTGCACAGGCACACTCGGGTGGGGTATCCGCAAGAAGTAATCACCCTAATTTGGCTTTTTGGGAGCTCGAAAATTAAAAAGTTATTCTCCGGGCAGGGAAAATGGAAGAGCGGCCATCTTGTTTTTCTAATATTCAACTCTGGAAATCGCGTTTTGACGGTGCAAATCGACCAAGCTGAGCATCCTGAACAACTTTCCTGTGTGGAGTCATGCAAAATTCGCAAAACCTAGGGAATTACAACTTTTTGGTGCAAAAGTGACGTCATTATTTGACCAAAAATCGTCGATTACCGCCAAAGTAAAACATTGACTGGGTTCAAATTTGCACCGGCACACTCGGGTGGGGTATCCGCAAGAAGTAATCACGCTAATCTGGCTTTTTGGGAGCTCGAAAATTAAAAAGTTTATTCCCCGGGCAGGGAAAAGGGAAGAGCGGCCATCTTGTTTTTCTAATAGTCAACTCTGGAAATCGCGTTTTGACGGTGCAAATCGACCAAGTTGAGCATCCTGAACAACTTTCCTGTGTGGAGTCATGCAAAATTCGTAAAACCTTGGGAATTACAACTTTTTGGTGCAAAAGTGACGTCATAATTTGACCAAAAATCGTCGATTACCGCCAAAGTGAAACATTAAATGGGTTCAAATTTGCACCGGCACACTCGGGTGGGGTATCCGCAAGAAGTAATCACGCTAATTCGGCTTTTCGGGAGCTCGAAAATTAAAAAGTTTATTCCCCGTGCAGGGAAAAGGGAAGAGCGGCCATCTTGTTTTTCTAAGAGTCAACTCTGGAAATCGCGTTTTGACGGTGCAAATCGACCAAGTTGAGCATCCTGAACAACTTTCCTGTGTGGAGTCATGCAAAATTCGCAAAACCTTGGGAATTACAACTTTTTGGTGCAAAAGTGACGTCATAATTTGACAAAAAATCGTCGATTACTGCCAAAGTAAAACATTGATGGGGTTCAAATTTGCACAGGCACACTCGGGTGGGGTATCCGCAAGAAGTAATCACGCTAATCTGGCTTTTTGGGAGATCGAAAATTAAAAAGTTTATTCCCCGGGCATGGAAAAAGGAAGAGCGGCCATCTTGTTTTTCTAATAGTCAACTCTGGAAATCGCGTTTTGACGGTGCAAATCGACCAAGTTGAGCATCCTGAACAACTTTCCTGTGTGGAGTCACGCAAAATTCGTAAAACCTTGGGAATTACAACTTTTTGATGCAAAAGTGACGTCATGATTTGACCAAAAATCGTCGATTACCGCCAAAGTGAAACATTATTAAATGGGTTCAAATTTGCACCGGCACACTCGGGTGGGGTATCCGCAAGAAGTAATCACGCTAATTCGGCTTTTCGGGAGCTCGAAAATTAAAAAGTTTATTCCCCGGGCAGGGAAAAGGGAAGAGCGGCCATCTTGTTTTTCTAATAGTCAACTCTGGAAATCGCGTTTTGACGGTGCAAATCGACCAAGTTGAGCATCCTGAACAACTTTCCTGTGTGGAGTCATGCAAACTTCGTAAAACCTTGGGAATTACAACTTTTTGGTGCAAAAGTGACGTCATAATTTGTCCAAAAATCGTCGATTACCGCCTATGTAAAACATTGACGGGGTTCAAATTTGCACCGGCACACTCGGGTGGGGTATCCGCAAGAAGTAATCACGCTAATTCGGCTTTTCGGGGTGGCTCGAAATTTAAAAAGTTATTCTCCGGTCAGGGAAAAGGGAAGAGCGGCCATCTTGTTTTTCTAAGAGTCAACTCTGGAAATCGCGTTTTGACGGTGCAAATCGACCAAGTTGAGCATCCTGAACAACTTTCCTGTGTGGAGTCATGCAAAATTCGCAAAACCTTGGGAATTACAACTTTTTGGTGCAAAAGTGACGTCATAATTTGACAAAAAATCGTCGATTACTGCCAAAGTAAAACATTGATGGGGTTCAAATTTGCACAGGCACACTCGGGTGGGGTATCCGCAAGAAGTAATCACGCTAATCTGGCTTTTTGGGAGATCGAAAATTAAAAAGTTTATTCCCCGGGCATGGAAAAAGGAAGAGCGGCCATCTTGTTTTTCTAATAGTCAACTCTGGAAATCGCGTTTTGACGGTGCAAATCGACCAAGTTGAGCATCCTGAACAACTTTCCTGTGTGGAGTCACGCAAAATTCGTAAAACCTTGGGAATTACAACTTTTTGATGCAAAAGTGACGTCATAATTTGACCAAAAATCGTCGATTACCGCCAAAGTGAAACATTATTAAATGGGTTCAAATTTGCACCGGCACACTCGGGTGGGGTATCCGCAAGAAGTAATCACGCTAATTCGGCTTTTCGGGAGCTCGAAAATTAAAAAGTTTATTCCCCGGGCAGGGAAAAGGGAAGAGCGGCCATCTTGTTTTTCTAATAGTCAACTCTGGAAATCGCGTTTTGACGGTGCAAATCGACCAAGTTGAGCATCCTGAACAACTTTCCTGTGTGGAGTCATGCAAACTTCGTAAAACCTTGGGAATTACAACTTTTTGGTGCAAAAGTGACGTCATAATTTGTCCAAAAATCGTCGATTACCGCCTATGTAAAACATTGACGGGGTTCAGATTTGCACCGGCACACTCGGGTGGGGTATCCGCAAGAAGTAATCACCCTAATTTGGCTTTTTGGGAGCTCGAAAATTAAAAAGTTATTCTCCGGGCAGGGAAAATGGAAGAGCGGCCATCTTGTTTTTCTAATATTCAACTCTGGAAATCGCGTTTTGACGGTGCAAATCGACCAAGCTGAGCATCCTGAACAACTTTCCTGTGTGGAGTCATGCAAAATTCGCAAAACCCAGGGAATTACAACTTTTTGGTGCAAAAGTGACGTCATTATTTGACCAAAAATCGTCGATTACCGCCAAAGTAAAACATTGACTGGGTTCAAATTTGCACCGGCACACTCGGGTGGGGTATCCGCAAGAAGTAATCACGCTAATTCGGCTTTTCGGGAGCTCGAAAAGTAAAAAGTTTATTCCCCGGGCAGGGAAAAGGGAAGAGCGGCCATCTTGTTTTTCTAGTAGTCAACTCTGGAAATCGCGTTTTGACAGTGCAAATCGACCAAGTTGAGCATCCTGAACAACTTTCCTGTGTGGAGTCATGCAAAATTCGCAAAACCTTGGGAATTACAACTTTTTGGTGCAAAAAGTGACGTCATAATTTGACAAAAAAATCGTCGATTACCGCCAAAGTAAAACATTGACGGGGTTCAAATTTGCACCGGCACACTCGGGTGGGATATCCGCTAGAAGTAATCACGCTAATTCGGCTTTTCGGGGTGGCTCGAAAATTAAAAAGTTATTCTCCGGGCAGGGAAAAGGGAAGAGCGGCCATCTTGTTTTTCTACGAGTCAACTCTGGAAATCGCGTTTTGACGGTGCAAATCGACCAAGTTGAGCATCCTGAACAACTTTCCTGTGTGGAGTCATGCAAAATTCGCAAAACCTTGGGAATTACAACTTTTTGGTGCAAAAGTGACGTCATAATTTGACAAAAAATCGTCGATTACCGCCAAAGTAAAACATTGATGGGGTTCAAATTTGCACAGGCACACTCGGGTGGGGTATCCGCAAGAAGTAATCACGCTAACCTGGCTTTTTGGGAGCTCGAAAATTAAAAAGTTTATTCCCCGGGCAGTGAAAAGGGAAGTGCGGCCATCTTGTTTTTCTAATAGTCAACTCTGGAAATCGCGTTTTGACGGTGCAAATCGACCAAGTTGAGCATCCTGAACAACTTTCCTGTGTGGAGTCATGCAAAATTCGTAAAACCTTGGGAATTACAACTTTTTGGTGCAAAAGTGACGTCATAATTTGACCAAAAATCGTCGATTACCGCCAAAGTGAAACATTAAATGGGTTCAAATTTGCACCGGCACACTCGGGTGGGGTATCCGCAAGAAGTAATCACGCTAATCTGGCTTTTTGGGAGCTCGAAAATTAAAAAGTTTATTCCCCGGGCAGGGAAAAGGGAAGAGCGGCCATCTTGTTTTTCTAATAGTCAACTCTGGAAATCGCGTTTTGACGGTGCAAATCGACCAAGTTGAGCATCCTGAACAACTTTCCTGTGTGGAGTCATGCAAAATTCGTAAAACCTTGGGAATTACAACTTTTTGGTGCAAAAGTGACGTCATAATTTGACCAAAAATCGTCGATTACCGCCAAAGTGAAACATTAAATGGGTTCAAATTTGCACCGGCACACTCGGGTGGGGTATCCGCAAGAAGTAATCACGCTAATTCGGCTTTTCGGGAGCTCGAAAATTAAAAAGTTTATTCCCCGTGCAGGGAAAAGGGAAGAGCGGCCATCTTGTTTTTCTAAGAGTCAACTCTGGAAATCGCGTTTTGACGGTGCAAATCGACCAAGTTGAGCATCCTGAACAACTTTCCTGTGTGGAGTCATGCAAAATTCGCAAAACCTTGGGAATTACAACTTTTTGGTGCAAAAGTGACGTCATAATTTGACAAAAAATCGTCGATTACTGCCAAAGTAAAACATTGATGGGGTTCAAATTTGCACAGGCACACTCGGGTGGGGTATCCGCAAGAAGTAATCACGCTAATCTGGCTTTTTGGGAGATCGAAAATTAAAAAGTTTATTCCCCGGGCATGGAAAAAGGAAGAGCGGCCATCTTGTTTTTCTAATAGTCAACTCTGGAAATCGCGTTTTGACGGTGCAAATCGACCAAGTTGAGCATCCTGAACAACTTTCCTGTGTGGAGTCACGCAAAATTCGTAAAACCTTGGGAATTACAACTTTTTGATGCAAAAGTGACGTCATGATTTGACCAAAAATCGTCGATTACCGCCAAAGTGAAACATTATTAAATGGGTTCAAATTTGCACCGGCACACTCGGGTGGGGTATCCGCAAGAAGTAATCACGCTAATTCGGCTTTTCGGGAGCTCGAAAATTAAAAAGTTTATTCCCCGGGCAGGGAAAAGGGAAGAGCGGCCATCTTGTTTTTCTAATAGTCAACTCTGGAAATCGCGTTTTGACGGTGCAAATCGACCAAGTTGAGCATCCTGAACAACTTTCCTGTGTGGAGTCATGCAAACTTCGTAAAACCTTGGGAATTACAACTTTTTGGTGCAAAAGTGACGTCATAATTTGTCCAAAAATCGTCGATTACCGCCTATGTAAAACATTGACGGGGTTCAAATTTGCACCGGCACACTCGGGTGGGGTATCCGCAAGAAGTAATCACGCTAATTCGGCTTTTCGGGGTGGCTCGAAATTTAAAAAGTTATTCTCCGGTCAGGGAAAAGGGAAGAGCGGCCATCTTGTTTTTCTAAGAGTCAACTCTGGAAATCGCGTTTTGACGGTGCAAATCGACCAAGTTGAGCATCCTGAACAACTTTCCTGTGTGGAGTCATGCAAAATTCGCAAAACCTTGGGAATTACAACTTTTTGGTGCAAAAGTGACGTCATAATTTGACAAAAAATCGTCGATTACTGCCAAAGTAAAACATTGATGGGGTTCAAATTTGCACAGGCACACTCGGGTGGGGTATCCGCAAGAAGTAATCACGCTAATCTGGCTTTTTGGGAGATCGAAAATTAAAAAGTTTATTCCCCGGGCATGGAAAAAGGAAGAGCGGCCATCTTGTTTTTCTAATAGTCAACTCTGGAAATCGCGTTTTGACGGTGCAAATCGACCAAGTTGAGCATCCTGAACAACTTTCCTGTGTGGAGTCACGCAAAATTCGTAAAACCTTGGGAATTACAACTTTTTGATGCAAAAGTGACGTCATAATTTGACCAAAAATCGTCGATTACCGCCAAAGTGAAACATTATTAAATGGGTTCAAATTTGCACCGGCACACTCGGGTGGGGTATCCGCAAGAAGTAATCACGCTAATTCGGCTTTTCGGGAGCTCGAAAATTAAAAAGTTTATTCCCCGGGCAGGGAAAAGGGAAGAGCGGCCATCTTGTTTTTCTAATAGTCAACTCTGGAAATCGCGTTTTGACGGTGCAAATCGACCAAGTTGAGCATCCTGAACAACTTTCCTGTGTGGAGTCATGCAAAATTCGTAAAACCTTGGGAATTACAACTTTTTGGTGCAAAAGTGACGTCATAATTTGACCAAAAATCGTCGATTACCGCCAAAGTGAAACATTAAATGGGTTCAAATTTGCACCGGCACACTCGGGTGGGGTATCCGCAAGAAGTAATCACGCTAATTCGGCTTTTCGGGAGCTCGAAAATTAAAAAGTTTATTCCCCGTGCAGGGAAAAGGGAAGAGCGGCCATCTTGTTTTTCTAAGAGTCAACTCTGGAAATCGCGTTTTGACGGTGCAAATCGACCAAGTTGAGCATCCTGAACAACTTTCCTGTGTGGAGTCATGCAAAATTCGCAAAACCTTGGGAATTACAACTTTTTGGTGCAAAAGTGACGTCATAATTTGACAAAAAATCGTCGATTACTGCCAAAGTAAAACATTGATGGGGTTCAAATTTGCACAGGCACACTCGGGTGGGGTATCCGCAAGAAGTAATCACGCTAATCTGGCTTTTTGGGAGATCGAAAATTAAAAAGTTTATTCCCCGGGCATGGAAAAAGGAAGAGCGGCCATCTTGTTTTTCTAATAGTCAACTCTGGAAATCGCGTTTTGACGGTGCAAATCGACCAAGTTGAGCATCCTGAACAACTTTCCTGTGTGGAGTCACGCAAAATTCGTAAAACCTTGGGAATTACAACTTTTTGATGCAAAAGTGACGTCATGATTTGACCAAAAATCGTCGATTACCGCCAAAGTGAAACATTATTAAATGGGTTCAAATTTGCACCGGCACACTCGGGTGGGGTATCCGCAAGAAGTAATCACGCTAATTCGGCTTTTCGGGAGCTCGAAAATTAAAAAGTTTATTCCCCGGGCAGGGAAAAGGGAAGAGCGGCCATCTTGTTTTTCTAATAGTCAACTCTGGAAATCGCGTTTTGACGGTGCAAATCGACCAAGTTGAGCATCCTGAACAACTTTCCTGTGTGGAGTCATGCAAACTTCGTAAAACCTTGGGAATTACAACTTTTTGGTGCAAAAGTGACGTCATAATTTGTCCAAAAATCGTCGATTACCGCCTATGTAAAACATTGACGGGGTTCAAATTTGCACCGGCACACTCGGGTGGGGTATCCGCAAGAAGTAATCACGCTAATTCGGCTTTTCGGGGTGGCTCGAAATTTAAAAAGTTATTCTCCGGTCAGGGAAAAGGGAAGAGCGGCCATCTTGTTTTTCTAAGAGTCAACTCTGGAAATCGCGTTTTGACGGTGCAAATCGACCAAGTTGAGCATCCTGAACAACTTTCCTGTGTGGAGTCATGCAAAATTCGCAAAACCTTGGGAATTACAACTTTTTGGTGCAAAAGTGACGTCATAATTTGACAAAAAATCGTCGATTACTGCCAAAGTAAAACATTGATGGGGTTCAAATTTGCACAGGCACACTCGGGTGGGGTATCCGCAAGAAGTAATCACGCTAATCTGGCTTTTTGGGAGATCGAAAATTAAAAAGTTTATTCCCCGGGCATGGAAAAAGGAAGAGCGGCCATCTTGTTTTTCTAATAGTCAACTCTGGAAATCGCGTTTTGACGGTGCAAATCGACCAAGTTGAGCATCCTGAACAACTTTCCTGTGTGGAGTCACGCAAAATTCGTAAAACCTTGGGAATTACAACTTTTTGATGCAAAAGTGACGTCATAATTTGACCAAAAATCGTCGATTACCGCCAAAGTGAAACATTATTAAATGGGTTCAAATTTGCACCGGCACACTCGGGTGGGGTATCCGCAAGAAGTAATCACGCTAATTCGGCTTTTCGGGAGCTCGAAAATTAAAAAGTTTATTCCCCGGGCAGGGAAAAGGGAAGAGCGGCCATCTTGTTTTTCTAATAGTCAACTCTGGAAATCGCGTTTTGACGGTGCAAATCGACCAAGTTGAGCATCCTGAACAACTTTCCTGTGTGGAGTCATGCAAACTTCGTAAAACCTTGGGAATTACAACTTTTTGGTGCAAAAGTGACGTCATAATTTGTCCAAAAATCGTCGATTACCGCCTATGTAAAACATTGACGGGGTTCAGATTTGCACCGGCACACTCGGGTGGGGTATCCGCAAGAAGTAATCACCCTAATTTGGCTTTTTGGGAGCTCGAAAATTAAAAAGTTATTCTCCGGGCAGGGAAAATGGAAGAGCGGCCATCTTGTTTTTCTAATATTCAACTCTGGAAATCGCGTTTTGACGGTGCAAATCGACCAAGCTGAGCATCCTGAACAACTTTCCTGTGTGGAGTCATGCAAAATTCGCAAAACCCAGGGAATTACAACTTTTTGGTGCAAAAGTGACGTCATTATTTGACCAAAAATCGTCGATTACCGCCAAAGTAAAACATTGACTGGGTTCAAATTTGCACCGGCACACTCGGGTGGGGTATCCGCAAGAAGTAATCACGCTAATTCGGCTTTTCGGGAGCTCGAAAAGTAAAAAGTTTATTCCCCGGGCAGGGAAAAGGGAAGAGCGGCCATCTTGTTTTTCTAGTAGTCAACTCTGGAAATCGCGTTTTGACAGTGCAAATCGACCAAGTTGAGCATCCTGAACAACTTTCCTGTGTGGAGTCATGCAAAATTCGCAAAACCTTGGGAATTACAACTTTTTGGTGCAAAAAGTGACGTCATAATTTGACAAAAAAATCGTCGATTACCGCCAAAGTAAAACATTGACGGGGTTCAAATTTGCACCGGCACACTCGGGTGGGATATCCGCTAGAAGTAATCACGCTAATTCGGCTTTTCGGGGTGGCTCGAAAATTAAAAAGTTATTCTCCGGGCAGGGAAAAGGGAAGAGCGGCCATCTTGTTTTTCTACGAGTCAACTCTGGAAATCGCGTTTTGACGGTGCAAATCGACCAAGTTGAGCATCCTGAACAACTTTCCTGTGTGGAGTCATGCAAAATTCGCAAAACCTTGGGAATTACAACTTTTTGGTGCAAAAGTGACGTCATAATTTGACAAAAAATCGTCGATTACCGCCAAAGTAAAACATTGATGGGGTTCAAATTTGCACAGGCACACTCGGGTGGGGTATCCGCAAGAAGTAATCACGCTAACCTGGCTTTTTGGGAGCTCGAAAATTAAAAAGTTTATTCCCCGGGCAGTGAAAAGGGAAGTGCGGCCATCTTGTTTTTCTAATAGTCAACTCTGGAAATCGCGTTTTGACGGTGCAAATCGACCAAGTTGAGCATCCTGAACAACTTTCCTGTGTGGAGTCATGCAAAATTCGTAAAACCTTGGGAATTACAACTTTTTGGTGCAAAAGTGACGTCATAATTTGACCAAAAATCGTCGATTACCGCCAAAGTGAAACATTAAATGGGTTCAAATTTGCACCGGCACACTCGGGTGGGGTATCCGCAAGAAGTAATCACGCTAATCTGGCTTTTTGGGAGCTCGAAAATTAAAAAGTTTATTCCCCGGGCAGGGAAAAGGGAAGAGCGGCCATCTTGTTTTTCTAATAGTCAACTCTGGAAATCGCGTTTTGACGGTGCAAATCGACCAAGTTGAGCATCCTGAACAACTTTCCTGTGTGGAGTCATGCAAAATTCGTAAAACCTTGGGAATTACAACTTTTTGGTGCAAAAGTGACGTCATAATTTGACCAAAAATCGTCGATTACCGCCAAAGTGAAACATTAAATGGGTTCAAATTTGCACCGGCACACTCGGGTGGGGTATCCGCAAGAAGTAATCACGCTAATTCGGCTTTTCGGGAGCTCGAAAATTAAAAAGTTTATTCCCCGTGCAGGGAAAAGGGAAGAGCGGCCATCTTGTTTTTCTAAGAGTCAACTCTGGAAATCGCGTTTTGACGGTGCAAATCGACCAAGTTGAGCATCCTGAACAACTTTCCTGTGTGGAGTCATGCAAAATTCGCAAAACCTTGGGAATTACAACTTTTTGGTGCAAAAGTGACGTCATAATTTGACAAAAAATCGTCGATTACTGCCAAAGTAAAACATTGATGGGGTTCAAATTTGCACAGGCACACTCGGGTGGGGTATCCGCAAGAAGTAATCACGCTAATCTGGCTTTTTGGGAGATCGAAAATTAAAAAGTTTATTCCCCGGGCATGGAAAAAGGAAGAGCGGCCATCTTGTTTTTCTAATAGTCAACTCTGGAAATCGCGTTTTGACGGTGCAAATCGACCAAGTTGAGCATCCTGAACAACTTTCCTGTGTGGAGTCACGCAAAATTCGTAAAACCTTGGGAATTACAACTTTTTGATGCAAAAGTGACGTCATGATTTGACCAAAAATCGTCGATTACCGCCAAAGTGAAACATTATTAAATGGGTTCAAATTTGCACCGGCACACTCGGGTGGGGTATCCGCAAGAAGTAATCACGCTAATTCGGCTTTTCGGGAGCTCGAAAATTAAAAAGTTTATTCCCCGGGCAGGGAAAAGGGAAGAGCGGCCATCTTGTTTTTCTAATAGTCAACTCTGGAAATCGCGTTTTGACGGTGCAAATCGACCAAGTTGAGCATCCTGAACAACTTTCCTGTGTGGAGTCATGCAAACTTCGTAAAACCTTGGGAATTACAACTTTTTGGTGCAAAAGTGACGTCATAATTTGTCCAAAAATCGTCGATTACCGCCTATGTAAAACATTGACGGGGTTCAAATTTGCACCGGCACACTCGGGTGGGGTATCCGCAAGAAGTAATCACGCTAATTCGGCTTTTCGGGGTGGCTCGAAATTTAAAAAGTTATTCTCCGGTCAGGGAAAAGGGAAGAGCGGCCATCTTGTTTTTCTAAGAGTCAACTCTGGAAATCGCGTTTTGACGGTGCAAATCGACCAAGTTGAGCATCCTGAACAACTTTCCTGTGTGGAGTCATGCAAAATTCGCAAAACCTTGGGAATTACAACTTTTTGGTGCAAAAGTGACGTCATAATTTGACAAAAAATCGTCGATTACTGCCAAAGTAAAACATTGATGGGGTTCAAATTTGCACAGGCACACTCGGGTGGGGTATCCGCAAGAAGTAATCACGCTAATCTGGCTTTTTGGGAGATCGAAAATTAAAAAGTTTATTCCCCGGGCATGGAAAAAGGAAGAGCGGCCATCTTGTTTTTCTAATAGTCAACTCTGGAAATCGCGTTTTGACGGTGCAAATCGACCAAGTTGAGCATCCTGAACAACTTTCCTGTGTGGAGTCACGCAAAATTCGTAAAACCTTGGGAATTACAACTTTTTGATGCAAAAGTGACGTCATAATTTGACCAAAAATCGTCGATTACCGCCAAAGTGAAACATTATTAAATGGGTTCAAATTTGCACCGGCACACTCGGGTGGGGTATCCGCAAGAAGTAATCACGCTAATTCGGCTTTTCGGGAGCTCGAAAATTAAAAAGTTTATTCCCCGGGCAGGGAAAAGGGAAGAGCGGCCATCTTGTTTTTCTAATAGTCAACTCTGGAAATCGCGTTTTGACGGTGCAAATCGACCAAGTTGAGCATCCTGAACAACTTTCCTGTGTGGAGTCATGCAAACTTCGTAAAACCTTGGGAATTACAACTTTTTGGTGCAAAAGTGACGTCATAATTTGTCCAAAAATCGTCGATTACCGCCTATGTAAAACATTGACGGGGTTCAGATTTGCACCGGCACACTCGGGTGGGGTATCCGCAAGAAGTAATCACCCTAATTTGGCTTTTTGGGAGCTCGAAAATTAAAAAGTTATTCTCCGGGCAGGGAAAATGGAAGAGCGGCCATCTTGTTTTTCTAATATTCAACTCTGGAAATCGCGTTTTGACGGTGCAAATCGACCAAGCTGAGCATCCTGAACAACTTTCCTGTGTGGAGTCATGCAAAATTCGCAAAACCCAGGGAATTACAACTTTTTGGTGCAAAAGTGACGTCATTATTTGACCAAAAATCGTCGATTACCGCCAAAGTAAAACATTGACTGGGTTCAAATTTGCACCGGCACACTCGGGTGGGGTATCCGCAAGAAGTAATCACGCTAATTCGGCTTTTCGGGAGCTCGAAAAGTAAAAAGTTTATTCCCCGGGCAGGGAAAAGGGAAGAGCGGCCATCTTGTTTTTCTAGTAGTCAACTCTGGAAATCGCGTTTTGACAGTGCAAATCGACCAAGTTGAGCATCCTGAACAACTTTCCTGTGTGGAGTCATGCAAAATTCGCAAAACCTTGGGAATTACAACTTTTTGGTGCAAAAAGTGACGTCATAATTTGACAAAAAAATCGTCGATTACCGCCAAAGTAAAACATTGACGGGGTTCAAATTTGCACCGGCACACTCGGGTGGGATATCCGCTAGAAGTAATCACGCTAATTCGGCTTTTCGGGGTGGCTCGAAAATTAAAAAGTTATTCTCCGGGCAGGGAAAAGGGAAGAGCGGCCATCTTGTTTTTCTACGAGTCAACTCTGGAAATCGCGTTTTGACGGTGCAAATCGACCAAGTTGAGCATCCTGAACAACTTTCCTGTGTGGAGTCATGCAAAATTCGCAAAACCTTGGGAATTACAACTTTTTGGTGCAAAAGTGACGTCATAATTTGACAAAAAATCGTCGATTACCGCCAAAGTAAAACATTGATGGGGTTCAAATTTGCACAGGCACACTCGGGTGGGGTATCCGCAAGAAGTAATCACGCTAATCTGGCTTTTTGGGAGATCGAAAATTAAAAAGTTTATTCCCCGGGCAGGGAAAAAGGAAGAGCGGCCATCTTGTTTTTCTAATAGTCAACTCTGGAAATCGCGTTTTGACGGTGCAAATCGACCAAGTTGAGCATCCTGAACAACTTTCCTGTGTGGAGTCATGCAAAATTCGTAAAACCTTGGGAATTACAACTTTTTGGTGCAAAAGTGACGTCATAATTTGACCAAAAATCGTCGATTACCGCCAAAGTGAAACATTAAATGGGTTCAAATTTGCACCGGCACACTCGGGTGGGGTATCCGCAAGAAGTAATCACTCTAATTCGGCTTTTCGGGAGCTCGAAAATTAAAAAGTTTATTCCCCGGGCAGGGAAAAGGGAAGAGCGGCCATCTTGTTTTTCTAATAGTCAACTCTGGAAATCTTGTTTTGACGGTGCAAATCGACCAAGTTGAGCATCCTGAACAACTTTCCTGTGTGGAGTCATGCAAAATTCGCAAAACCTAGGGAATTACAACTTTTTGGTGCAAAAGTGACGTCATAATTTGTCCAAAAATCGTCGATTACCGCCAAAGTAAAACATTGACGGGTATTCAGATTTGCACCGGCACACTCGGGTGTGGTATCCGCAAGAAGTAATCACGCTAATTCGGCTTTTCGGGGTGGCTCGAAAATTAAAAAGTTTATTCCCCGGGCAGGGAAAAGGGAAGAGCGGCCATCTTGTTTTCTAATAGTCAACTCTGGAAATCGCGTTTTGACGGTGCAAATCGACCAAGTTGAGCATCCTGAACAACTTTCCTGTGTGGAGTCATGCAAAATTCGTAAAACCTTGGGAATTACAACTTTTTGGTGCAAAAGTGAAGTCATAATTTGACAAAAAATCATCGATTAACGCCAAAGTAAAACATTGATGGGGTTCAAATTTGCACAGGCACACTCGGGTGGGGTATCCGCAAGAAGTAATCACGCTAATTCGGCTTTTCGGGAGCTCGAAAATTAAAAAGTTTATTCCCCGGGCAGGGAAAAGGGAAGAGCGGCCATCTTGTTTTTCTAATAGTCAACTCTGGAAATCGCGTTTTGACGGTGCAAATCGACCAAGTTGAGCATCCTGAACAACTTTCCTGTGTGGAGTCATGCAAAATTCGCAAAACCTAGGGAATTACAACTTTTTGGTGCAAAAGTGACGTCATAATTTGTCCAAAAATCGTCGATTACCGCCAAAGTAAAACATTGACGGGGTTCAGATTTGCACCGGCACACTCGGGTGTGGTATCCGCAAGAAGTAATCACGCTAATTCGGCTTTTCGGGGTGGCTCGAAAATTAAAAAGTTTATTCCCCGGGCAGGGAAAAGGGAAGAGCGGCCATCTTGTTTTTCTAATAGTCAACTCTGGAAATCGCGTTTTGACGGTGCAAATCGACCAAGTTGAGCATCCTGAACAACTTTCCTGTGTGGAGTCATGCAAAATTCGTAAAACCTTGGGAATTACAACTTTTTGGTGCAAAAGTGACGTCATAATTTGTCCAAAAATCGTCGATTACCGCCAATGTAAAACATTGACGGGGTTCAGATTTGCACCGGCACACTCGGGTGGGGTATCCGCAAGAAGTAATCACGCTAATTCGGCTTTTCGGGGTGGCTCGAAAATTAAAAAGTTATTCTCCGGTCAGGGAAAATGGAAGAGCGGCCATCTTGTTTTTCTAATATTCAACTCTGGAAATCGAGTTTTGACGGTGCAAATCGACCAAGTTGAGCATCCTGAACAACTTTCCTGTGTGGAGTCATGCAAAATTCGTAAAACCTTGGGAATTACAACTTTTTGGTGCAAAAGTGACGTCATAATTTGACCAAAAATCGTCGATTACCGCCAAAGTGAAACATTAAATGGGTTCAAATTTGCACCGGCACACTCGGGTGGGGTATCCGCAAGAAGTAATCACGCTAATTCGGCTTTTCGGGAGCTCGAAAATTAAAAAGTTTATTCCCCGTGCAGGGAAAAGGGAAGAGCGGCCATCTTGTTTTTCTAAGAGTCAACTCTGGAAATCGCGTTTTGACGGTGCAAATCGACCAAGTTGAGCATCCTGAACAACTTTCCTGTGTGGAGTCATGCAAAATTCGCAAAACCTTGGGAATTACAACTTTTTGGTGCAAAAGTGACGTCATAATTTGACAAAAAATCGTCGATTACCGCCAAAGTAAAACATTGATGGGGTTCAAATTTGCACAGGCACACTCGGGTGGGGTATCCGCAAGAAGTAATCACGCTAATCTGGCTTTTTGGGAGATCGAAAATTAAAAAGTTTATTCCCCGGGCAGGGAAAAAGGAAGAGCGGCCATCTTGTTTTTCTAATAGTCAACTCTGGAAATCGCCTTTTGACGGTGCAAATCGACCAAGTTGAGCATCCTGAACAACTTTCCTGTGTGGAGTCATGCAAAATTCGTAAAACCTTGGGAATTACAACTTTTTGGTGCAAAAGTGACGTCATAATTTGACCAAAAATCGTCGATTACCGCCAAAGTGAAACATTATTAAATGGGTTTAAATTTGCACCGGCACACTCGGGTGGGGTATCCGCAAGAAGTAATCACGCTAATTCGGCTTTTCGGGAGCTCGAAAATTAAAAAGTTTATTCCCCGGGCAGGGAAAAGGGAAGAGCGGCCATCTTGTTTTTCTAATAGTCAACTCTGGAAATCGCGTTTTGACGGTGCAAATCGACCAAGTTGAGCATCCTGAACAACTTTCCTGTGTGGAGTCATGCAAAATTCGTAAAACCTTGGGAATTACAACTTTTTGGTGCAAAAGTGACGTCATAATTTGTCCAAAAATCGTCGATTACCGCCAATGTAAAACATTGACGGGGTTCAGATTTGCACCGGCACACTCGGGTGGGGTATCCGCAAGAAGTAATCACGCTAATTCGGCTTTTCGGGGTGGCTCGAAATTTAAAAAGTTATTCTCCGGTCAGGGAAAATGGAAGAGCGGCCATCTTGTTTTTCTAATATTCAACTCTGGAAATCGAGTTTTGACGGTGCAAATCGACCAAGTTGAGCATCCTGAACAACTTTCCTGTGTGGAGTCATGCAAAATTCGTAAAACCTTGGGAATTACAACTTTTTGGTGCAAAAGTGACGTCATAATTTGTCCAAAAATCGTCGATTACCGCCAATGTAAAACATTGACGGGGTTCAGATTTGCACCGGCACACTCGGGTGGGGTATCCGCAAGAAGTAATCACGCTAATTCGGATTTTCGGGGTGGCTCGAAAATTAAAAAAGTTTATTCTCCGGTCAGGGAAAATGGAAGAGCGGCCATCTTGTTTTTCTAATATTCAACTCTGGAAATCGAGTTTTGACGGTGCAAATCGACCAAGTTGAGCAGCCTGAACAACTTTCCTGTGTGGAGTCATGCAAAATTCGCAAAACCTTGGGAGTTACAACTTTTTGGTGCAAAAGTGACGTCATAATTTGACAAAAAATCGTCGATTACCGCCAAAGTAAAACATTGATGGGGTTCAAATTTGCACAGGCACACTCGAGTGGGGTATCCGCAAGAAGTAATCACGCTAGTCTGGCTTTTTGGGAGCTCGAAAATTAAAAAGTTTATTCCCCGGGCAGGGAAAAGGGAAGTGCGGCCATCTTGTTTTTCTAATAGTCAACTCTGGAAATCGCGTTTTGACGGTGCAAATCGACCAAGTTGAGCATCCTGAACAACTTTCCTGTGTGGAGTCATGCAAAATTCGTAAAACCTTGGGAATTTCAACTTTTTGGTGCAAAAGTGACGTCATAATTTGACCAAAAATCGTCGATTACCGCCAAAGTGAAACATTAAATGGGTTCAAATTTGCACCGGCACACTCGGGTGGGGTATCCGCAAGAAGTAATCACGCTAATTCGGCTTTTCGGGAGCTCGAAAATTAAAAAGTGTATTCCCCGTGCAGGGAAAAGGGAAGAGCGGCCATCTTGTTTTTCTAAGAGTCAACTCTGGAAATCGCGTTTTGACGGTGCAAATCGACCAAGTTGAGCATCCTGAACAACTTTCCTGTGTGGAGTCATGCAAAATTCGCAAAACCTTGGGAATTACAACTTTTTGGTGCAAAAGTGACGTCATAATTTGACAAAAAATCGTCGATTACCGCCAAAGTAAAACATTGATGGGGTTCAAATTTGCACAGGCACAATCGGGTGGGGTATCCGCAAGAAGTAATCACGCTAATCTGGCTTTTTGGGAGATCGAAAATTAAAAAGTTTATTCCCCGGGCAGGGAAAAAGGATGAGCGGCCATCTTGTTTTTCTAATAGTCAACTCTGGAAATCGCGTTTTGACGGTGCAAATCGACCAAGTTGAGCATCCTGAACAACTTTCCTGTGTGGAGTCATGCAAAATTCGTAAAACCTTGGGAATTACAACTTTTTGGTGCAAAAGTGACGTCATAATTTGACCAAAAATCGTCGATTACCGCCAAAGTGAAACATTATTAAATGGGTTCAAATTTGCACCGGCACACTCGGGTGTGGTATCCGCAAGAAGTAATCACGCTAATTCGGCTTTTCGGGAGCTCGAAAATTAACAAGTTTATTCCCCGGGCAGGGAAAAGGGAAGAGCGGCCATCTTGTTTTTCTAATAGTCAACTCTGGAAATCGCGTTTTGACGGTGCAAATCGACCAAGTTGAGCATCCTGAACAACTTTCCTGTGTGGAGTCATGCAAAATTCGTAAAACCTTGGGAATTACAACTTTTTGGTGCAAAAGTGACGTCATAATTTGTACAAAAATCGTCGATTACCGCCAATGTAAAACATTGACGGGGTTCAGATTTGCACCGGCACACTCGGGTGGGGTATCCGCAAGAAGTAATCACGCTAATTCGGCTTTTCGGGGTGGCTCGAAATTTAAAAAGTTATTCTCCGGTCAGGGAAAATGGAAGAGCGGCCATCTTGTTTTTCTAATATTCAACTCTGGAAATCGAGTTTTGACGGTGCAAATCGACCAAGTTGAGCATCCTGAACAACTTTCCTGTGTGGAGTCATGCAAAATTCGTAAAACCTTGGGAATTACAACTTTTTGGTGCAAAAGTGACGTCATAATTTGTCCAAAAATCGTCGATTACCGCCAATGTAAAACATTGACGGGGTTCAGATTTGCACCGGCACACTCGGGTGGGGTATCCGCAAGAAGTAATCACGCTAATTCGGATTTTCGGGGTGGCTCGAAAATTAAAACAGTTTATTCTCCGGTCAGGGAAAATGGAAGAGCGGCCATCTTGTTTTTCTAATATTCAACTCTGGAAATCGAGTTTTGACGGTGCAAATGGACCAAGTTGAGCATCCTGAACAACTTTCCTGTGTGGAGTCATGCAAAATTCGTAAAACCTTGGGAATTACAACTTTTTGGTGCAAAAGTGACGTCATAATTTGTCCAAAAATCGTCGATTACCGCCAAAGTAAAACATTGACGGGGTTCAAATTTGCACAGGCACACTCGGGTGGGGTATCCGCAAGAAGTAATCACGCTAATTTGGCTTTTTGGGAGCTCGAAAATTAAAAAGTTATTCTCCGGGCAGGGAAAATGGAAGAGCGGCCATCTTGTTTTTCTAATATTCAACTCTGGAAATCGCGTTTTGACGGTGCAAATCGACCAAGTTGAGCATCCTGAACAACTTTCCTGTGTGGAGTCAAGCAAAATTCGCAAAACCTAGGGAATTACAACTTTTTGGTGCAAAAGTGACGTCATTATTTGACCAAAAATCGTCGATTACCGCCAAAGTAAAACATTGACTGGGTTCAAATTTGCACCGGCACACTCGGGTGGGGTATCCGCAAGAAGTAATCACGCTAATTCGGCTTTTCGGGAGCTCGAAAAGTAAAAAGTTTATTCCCCGGGCAGGGAAAAGGGAAGAGCGGCCATCTTGTTTTTCTAGTAGTCAACTCTGGAAATCGCGTTTTGACAGTGCAAATCGACCAAGTTGAGCATCCTGAACAACTTTCCTGTGTGGAGTCATGCAAAATTCGCAAAACCTTGGGAATTACATCTTTTTGGTGCAAAAAGTGACGTCATAATTTGACAAAAAAATCGTCGATTACCGCCAAAGTAAAACATTGACGGGGTTCAAATTTGCACCGGCACACTCGGGTGGGGTATCCGCAAGAAGTAATCACGCTTATTCGGCTTTTCGGGGTGGCTCGAAAATTAAAAAGTTATTCTCCGGGCAGGGAAAAGGGAAGAGCGGCCATCTTGTTTTTCTACGAGTCAACTCTGGAAATCGCGTTTTGACGGTGCAAATCGACCAAGTTGAGCATCCTGAACAACTTTCCTGTGTGGAGTCATGCAAAATTCGCAAAACCTTGGGAATTACAACTTTTTGGTGCAAAAGTGACGTCATAATTTGACAAAAAATCGTCGATTACCGCCAAAGTAAAACATTGATGGGGTTCAAATTTGCACAGGCACACTCGGGTGGGGTATCCGCAAGAAGTAATCACGCTAATCTGGCTTTTTGGGAGCTCGAAAATTAAAAAGTTTATTCCCCGGGCAGGGAAAAGGGAAGTGCGGCCATCTTGTTTTTCTAATAGTCAACTCTGGAAATCGCGTTTTGACGGTGCAAATCGACCAAGTTGAGCATCCTGAACAACTTTCCTGTGTGGAGTCATGCAAAATTCGTAAAACCTTGGGAATTACAACTTTTTGGTGCAAAAGTGACGTCATAATTTGACCAAAAATCGTCGATTACCGCCAAAGTGAAACATTAAATGGGTTCAAATTTGCACCGGCACACTCGGGTGGGGTATCCGCAAGAAGTAATCACGCTAATTCGGCTTTTCGGGAGCTCGAAAATTTAAAAGTTTATTCCCCGGGCAGGGAAAAGGGAAGAGCGGCCATCTTGTTTTTCTAATAGTCAACTCTGGAAATCGAGTTTTGACGGTGCAAATCGACCAAGTTGAGCATCCTGAACAACTTTCCTGTGTGGAGTCATGCAAAATTCGTAAAACCTTGGGAATTACAACTTTTTGGTGCAAAAGTGACGTCATAATTTGTCCAAAAATCGTCGATTACCGCCAATGTAAAACATTGACGGGGTTCAGATTTGCACCGGCACACTCGGGTGGGGTATCCGCAAGAAGTAATCACGCTAATTCGGCTTTTCGGGGTGGCTCGAAAATTAAAAAGTTATTCTCCGGTCAGGGAAAATGGAAGAGCGGCCATCTTGTTTTTCTAATATTCAACTCTGGAAATCCAGTTTTGACGGTGCAAATCGACCAAGTTGAGCATCCTGAACAACTTTCCTGTGTGGAGTCATGCAAAATGCGTAAAACCTTGGGAATTACAACTTTTTGGTACAAAAGTGACGTCATAATTTGTCCAAAAATCGTCGATTACCGCCAAAGTAAAACATTGACGGGGTTCAAATTTGCACAGGCACACTCGGGTGGGGTATCCGCAAGAAGTAATCACGCTAATTTGGCTTTTTGGGAGCTCGAAAATTAAAAAGTTATTCTCCGGGCAGGGAAAATGGAAGAGCGGCCATCTTGTTTTTCTAATATTCAACTCTGGAAATCGCGTTTTGACGGTGCAAATCGACCAAGTTGAGCATCCTGAACAACTTTCCTGTGTGGAGTCATGCAAAATTCGCAAAACCTAGGGAATTACAACTTTTTGGTGCAAAAGTGACGTCATTATTTGACCAAAAATCGTCGATTACCACCAAAGTAAAACATTGACGGGGTTCAAATTTGCACCGGCACACTCGGGTGGGGTATCCGCAAGAAGTAATCACGCTAATTCAGCTTTTCGGGGTGGCTCGAAAATTAAAAAGTTATTCTCCGGGCAGGGAAAAGAGAAGAGCGGCCATCTTGTTTTTCTAATATTCAACTCTGGAAATCGCGTTTTGACGGTGCAAATCGACCAAGTTGAGCATTCTGAACAACTTTCCTGTGTGGAGTCATGCAAAATTCGCAAAACCTTGGGAATTACAACTTTTTGGTGCAAAAGTGACGTCATAATTTGACAAAAAATCGTCGATTACCGCCAAAGTAAAACATTGATGGGGTTCAAATTTGCACAGGCACACTCGGGTGGGGTATCCGCAAGAAGTAATCACGCTAATTCGGCTTTTCGGGAGCTCGAAAATTAAAAAATTTATTCCCCGTGCAGGGAAAAGGGAAGAGCGGCCATCTTGTTTTTCTAATAGTCAACTCTGGAAATCGCGTTTTTACGGTGCAAATCGACCAAGTTGAGCATCCTGAACAACTTTCCTGTGTGGAGTCATGCAAAATTCGCAAAACCTTGGGAATTACAACTTTTTGGTGCAAAAGTGACGTCATAATTTGACAAAAAATCGTCGATTACCGCCAAAGTAAAACAATGATTTGGTTCAAATTTCCACAGGCACACTCGGGTGGGGTATCCGCAAGAAGTAATCACGCTAATTCGGCTTTTCGGGAGCTCGAAAGTTAAAAAGTTTATTCCCCGGGCAGGGAAAAGGGAAGAGCGGCCATCTTGTTTGTCTAACAGTCAACTCTGGAAATCGCTTTTTGACCGTGCAAATCGACCAAGTTGAGCATCCTGAACAACTTTCCTGTGTGGAGTCATGCAAAATTCGTAAAACCTTGGGAATTACAACTTTTTGGTGCAAAAGTGACGTCATAATTTGACCAAAAATCGTCGATTACCGCAAAAGTGAAACATTAAATGGGTACAAATTTGCACCGGCACACTCGGGTGGGGTATCCGCAAGAAGTAATCACGCTAATTCGGCTTTTCGGGAGCTCGAAAATTAAAAAGTTTATTCCCCGTGCAGGGAAAAGGGAAGAGCGGCCATCTTGTTTTTCTAATAGTCAACTCTGGAAATTGCGTTTTTACGGTGCAAATCGACCAAGTTGAGCATCCTGAACAACTTTCCTGTGTGGAGTCATGCAAAATTCGCAAAACCTTGGGAATTACAACTTTTTGGTGCAAAAGTGACGTCATAATTTGACAAAAAATCGTCGATTACCGCCAAAGTAAAACATTGATGGGGTTCAAATTTGCACAGGCACACTCGGGTGGGGTATCCGCAAGAAGTAATCACGCTAATTCGGCTTTTCGGGAGCTCGAAAATTAAAAAATTTATTCCCCGTGCAGGGAAAAGGGAAGAGCGGCCATCTTGTTTTTCTAATAGTCAACTCTGGAAATCGCGTTTTTACGGTGCAAATCGACCAAGTTGAGCATCCTGAACAACTTTCCTGTGTGGAGTCATGCAAAATTCGCAAAACCTTGGGAATTACAACTTTTTGGTGCAAAAGTGACGTCATAATTTGACAAAAAATCGTCGATTACCGCCAAAGTAAAACATTAATGGGGTTCAAATTTGCACAGGCACACTCGGGTGGGGTATCCGCAAGAAGTAATCACGCTAATTCGGCTTTTTGGGAGCTCGAAAATTAAAAAGTTTATTCCCCGGGCAGGGAAAAGGGAAGACGGCCATCTTGTTTTTCTAATAGTCAACTCTGGAAATCGCGTTTTGACGGTGCAAATCGACCAAGTTGAGCATCCTGAACAACTTTCCTGTGTGGAGTCATGCAAAATTCGCAAAACCTTGGGAATTACAACTTTTTGGTGCAAAAGTGACGTCATAATTTGACAAAAAATCGTCGATTACCGCCAAAGTAAAACATTAATGGGGTTCAAATTTGCACAGGCACACTCGGGTGGGGTATCCGCAAGAAGTAATCACGCTAATTCGGCTTTTTGGGAGCTCGAAAATTAAAAAGTTTATTCCCCGGGCAGGGAAAAGGGAAGAGCGGCCATCTTGTTTTTCTAATAGTCAACTCTGGAAATCGCGTTTTGACGGTGCAAATCGACCAAGTTGAGCATCCTGAACAACTTTCCTGTGTGGAGTCATGCAAAATTCGCAAAACCTTGGGAATTACAACTTTTTGGTGCAAAAGTGACGTCATAATTTGACAAAAAATCGTCGATTACCGCCAAAGTAAAACATTGATGGGGTTCAAATTTGCACAGGCACACTCGGGTGGGGTACCCGCAAGAAGTAATCACGCTAATTCGGCTTTTCGGGAGCTCGAAAATTAAAAAATTTATTCCCCGTGCAGGGAAAAGGGAAGAGCGGCCATCTTGTTTTTCTAATAGTCAACTCTGGAAATCGCGTTTTTACGGTGCAAATCGACCAAGTTGAGCATCCTGAACAACTTTCCTGTGTGGAGTCATGCAAAATTCGCAAAACCTTGGGAATTACAACTTTTTGGTGCAAAAGTGACGTCATTATTTGACCAAAAATCGTCGACTACCGCCAAAGTAAAACATTGATGGGGTTCAAATTTGCACAGGCACACTCGGGTGGGGTATCCGCAAGAAGTAATCACGCTAATTCGGCTTTTCGGGAGCTCGAAAATTAAAAAGTTTATTCCCCGGGCAGAGAAAAGGGAAGAGCGGCCATCTTGTTTTCTAATAGTCAACTCTGGAAATTGCGTTTTGACGGTGCAAATCGACCAAGTTGAGCATCCTGAACAACTTTCCTGTGTGGAGTCATGCAAAATTCGCAAAACCTTGGGAATTACAACTTTTTGGTGCAAAAGTGACGTCATAATTTGACAAAAAATCGTCGATTACCGCCAAAGTAAAACATTGATGGGGTTCAAATTTGCACAGGCACACTCGGGTGGGGTATCCGCAAGAAGTAATCACGCTAATTCGGCTTTTCGGGAGCTCGAAAATTAAAAAATTTATTCCCCGTGCAGGGAAAAGGGAAGAGCGGCCATCTTGTTTTTCTAATAGTCAACTCTGGAAATCGCGTTTTGACGGTGCAAATCGACCAAGTTGAGCATCCTGAACAACTTTCCTGTGTGGAGTCATGCAAAATTCGCAAAACCTTGGGAATTACAACTTTTTGGTGCAAAAGTGACGTCATAATTTGACAAAAAATCGTCGATTACCGCCAAAGTAAAACATTAATGGTGTTCAAATTTGCACAGGCACACTCGGGTGGGGTATCCGCAAGAAGTAATCACGCTAATTCGGCTTTTTGGGAGCTCGAAAATTAAAAAGTTTATTCCCCGGGCAGGGAAAAGGGAAGAGCGGCCATCTTGTTTTTCTAATAGTCAACTCTGGAAATCGCGTTTTGACGGTGCAAATCGACCAAGTTGAGCATCCTGAACAACTTTCCTGTGTGGAGTCATGCAAAATTCGCAAAACCTTGGGAATTACAACTTTTTGGTGCAAAAGTGACGTCATAATTTGACAAAAAATCGTCGACTACCGCCAAAGTAAAACATTGATGGGGTTCAAATTTGCACAGGCACTCTCGGGTGGGGTATCCGCAAGAAGTAATCACGCTAATTCGGCTTTTCGGGAGCTCGAAAATTAAAAAGTTTATTCCCCGGGCAGGGAAAAGGGAAGAGCGGCCATCTTGTTTTCTAATAGTCAACTCTGGAAATCGCGTTTTGACGGTGCAAATCGACCAAGTTGAGCATCCTGAACAACTTTCCTATGTGGAGTCATGCAAAATTCGCAAAACCTAGGGAATTACAACTTTTTGGTGCAAAAGTGACGTCATTATTTGACCACAAATCGTCGATTACCGCCAAAGTAAAACATTGACTGGGTTCAAATTTGCACCGGCACACTCGGGTGGGGTATCCGCAAGAAGTAATCACGCTAATTCGGCTTTTTGGGAGCTCGAAAAGTAAAAAGTTTATTCCCCGGGCAGAGAAAAGGGAAGAGCGGCCATCTTGTTTTTCTAATAGTCAACTCTGGAAATCGCGTTTTGACAGTGCCAATCGACAAAGTTTAGCATCCTGAACAACTTTCCTGTGTGGAGTCATGCAAAATTCGCAAAACCTTGGGAATTACAACTTTTTGGTGCAAAAGTGACGTCATAATTTGACATAAAAAATGGTCGATTACCGCCAAAGTAAAACATTGATGGGGTTCAAATTTGCACAGGCACACTCGGGTGGGGTATCCGCAAGAAGTAATCACGCTAATTCGGCTTTTCGGGAGCTCGAAAATTAAAAAGTTTATTCCCCGGGCAGGGAAAAGGGAAGAGCGGCCATCTTGTTTTTCTAATAGTCAACTCTGGAAATCGCGTTTTGACGGTGCAAATCGACCAAGTTGAGCATCATGAACAACTTTCCTGTGTGGAGTCATACAAAATTCGTAACACCTTGGGAATTACAACTTTTTGGTGCAAAAGTGACGTCATAATTTGTCCAAAAATCGTCGATAACCGCCAAAGTAAAACATTGACGGGGTTCAGATTTGCACCGGCACACTCGGGTGGGGTATCCGCAAGAAGTAATCACGCTAATTCGGCTTTTCGGGGTGGCTCGAAAATTAAAAAGTTTATTCCCCGGGCAGGGAAAAGGGAAGAGCGGCCATCTTGTTTTCTAATAGTCAACTCTGGAAATCGCGTTTTTACGGTGCAAATCGACCAAGTTGAGCATCCTGAACAACTTTCCTGTGTGGAGTCATGCAAAATTCGTAAAACCTTGGGAATTACAACTTTTTGGTGCAAAAGTGACGTCATAATTTGACAAAAAATCGTCGACTATCGCCAAAGTAAAACATTGATGGGGTTCAAATTTGCACAGGCACACTCGGGTGGGGTATCCGGAAGAAGTAATCACGCTAATTCGGCTTTTCGGGAGCTCGAAAATTAAAAAGTTTATTCCCCGGGCAGGGAAAAGGGAAGAGCGGCCATCTTGTTTTCTAATAGTCAACTCTGGAAATCGCGTTTTTACGGTGCAAATCGACCAAGTTGAGCATCCTGAACAACTTTCCTGTATGGAGTCATGCAAAATTCGCAAAACCTTGGGAATTACAACTTTTTGGTGCAAAAGTGACGTCATAATTTGACCCAAAATCGTCGATCCGCCAAAGTAAAACATTGACTGGGTTCAGATTTGCACCTGAACACTCGGGTGGGGTATCCGCAAGAAGAAATCATGCTAATTCGGCTTTTCGGGGTGGCTCGAAAATTAAAAAGGTTATTCCCTGGCCAGGGAAAAGGGAAGAGCGGCCATCTTGTTTTTCTAATAGTCAACTCTGGAAATCGCGTTTTGACGGTGCAAATCGACCAAGTTTAGCATCCTGAACAACTTTCCTGTGTGGAGTCATGCAAAATTCGCAAAACCTTGGGAATTACAACTTTTTGGTGCAAAAGTGACGTCATAATTTGTCCAAAAATCGTCGATAACCGCCAAAGTAAAACATTGACGGGGTTCAGATTTGCACCGGCACACTCGGGTGGGGTATCCGCAAGAAGTAATCACGCTAATTCGGCTTTTCGGGGTGGCTCGAAAATTAAAAAGTTTATTCCCCGGGCAGGGAAAAGGGAAGAGCGGCCATCTTGTTTTCTAATAGTCAACTCTGGAAATCGCGTTTTGACGGTGCAAATCGACCAAGTTGAGCATCCTGAACAACTTTCCTGTGTGGAGTCATGCAAAATTCGCAAAACCTTGGGAATTACAACTTTTTGGTGCAAAAGTGACGTCATAATTTGACAAAAAATCGTCGACTACCGCCAAAGTAAAACATTGATGGGGTTCAAATTTGCACAGGCACTCTCGGGTGGGGTATCCGCAAGAAGTAATCACGCTAATTCGGCTTTTCGGGAGCTCGAAAATTAAAAAGTTTATTCCCCGGGCAGGGAAAAGGGAAGAGCAGCCATCTTGTTTTCTAATAGTCAACTCTGAAAATCGCGTTTTTACGGTGCAAATCGACCAAGTTGAGCATCCTGAACAACTTTCCTGTGTGGAGTCATGCAAAATTCGCAAAACCTTGGGAATTACAACTTTTTTGTGCAAAAGTGACGTCATAATTTGACCCAAAATCGTCGATTACCGCCAAAGTAAAACATTGACGGGGTTCAAATTTGCACCGGCACACTCGGGTGGGGTATCCGCAAGAAGTAATCACGCTAATTCGGTTTTTCGGGGTGCCACGAAAATTAAAAAGTTTATTCCCCGTGCAGGGAAAAGGGAAGAGCGGCCATCTTGTTTTTCTAATAGTCAACTCTGGAAATCGCGTTTTTACGCTCAAATCGACCAAGTTGAGCATCCTGAACAACTTTCCTGTGTGGAGTCATGCAAAATTCGCAAAACCTTGGGAATTACAACTTTTTGGTGCAAAAGTGACGTCATAATTTGACAAAAAATCGTCGATTACCGCCAAAGTAAAACAATGATTTGGTTCAAATTTCCACAGGCACACTCGGGTGGGGTATCCGCAAGAAGTAATCACGCTAATTCGGCTTTTCGGGAGCTCGAAAGTTAAAAAGTTTATTCCCCGGGCAGGGAAAAGGGAAGAGCGGCCATCTTGTTTGTCTAACAGTCAACTCTGGAAATCGCTTTTTGACCGTGCAAATCGACCAAGTTGAGCATCCTGAACAACTTTCCTGTGTGGAGTCATGCAAAATTCGTAAAACCTTGGGAATTACAACTTTTTGGTGCAAAAGTGACGTCATAATTTGACCAAAAATCGTCGATTACCGCAAAAGTGAAACATTAAATGGGTACAAATTTGCACCGGCACACTCGGGTGGGGTATCCGCAAGAAGTAATCACGCTAATTCGGCTTTTCGGGAGCTCGAAAATTAAAAAGTTTATTCCCCGTGCAGGGAAAAGGGAAGAGCGGCCATCTTGTTTTTCTAATAGTCAACTCTGGAAATTGCGTTTTTACGGTGCAAATCGACCAAGTTGAGCATCCTGAACAACTTTCCTGTGTGGAGTCATGCAAAATTCGCAAAACCTTGGGAATTACAACTTTTTGGTGCAAAAGTGACGTCATAATTTGACAAAAAATCGTCGATTACCGCCAAAGTAAAACATTGATGGGGTTCAAATTTGCACAGGCACACTCGGGTGGGGTATCCGCAAGAAGTAATCACGCTAATTCGGCTTTTCGGGAGCTCGAAAATTAAAAAATTTATTCCCCGTGCAGGGAAAAGGGAAGAGCGGCCATCTTGTTTTTCTAATAGTCAACTCTGGAAATCGCGTTTTTACGGTGCAAATCGACCAAGTTGAGCATCCTGAACAACTTTCCTGTGTGGAGTCATGCAAAATTCGCAAAACCTTGGGAATTACAACTTTTTGGTGCAAAAGTGACGTCATAATTTGACAAAAAATCGTCGATTACCGCCAAAGTAAAACATTAATGGGGTTCAAATTTGCACAGGCACACTCGGGTGGGGTATCCGCAAGAAGTAATCACGCTAATTCGGCTTTTTGGGAGCTCGAAAATTAAAAAGTTTATTCCCCGGGCAGGGAAAAGGGAAGACGGCCATCTTGTTTTTCTAATAGTCAACTCTGGAAATCGCGTTTTGACGGTGCAAATCGACCAAGTTGAGCATCCTGAACAACTTTCCTGTGTGGAGTCATGCAAAATTCGCAAAACCTTGGGAATTACAACTTTTTGGTGCAAAAGTGACGTCATAATTTGACAAAAAATCGTCGATTACCGCCAAAGTAAAACATTAATGGGGTTCAAATTTGCACAGGCACACTCGGGTGGGGTATCCGCAAGAAGTAATCACGCTAATTCGGCTTTTTGGGAGCTCGAAAATTAAAAAGTTTATTCCCCGGGCAGGGAAAAGGGAAGAGCGGCCATCTTGTTTTTCTAATAGTCAACTCTGGAAATCGCGTTTTGACGGTGCAAATCGACCAAGTTGAGCATCCTGAACAACTTTCCTGTGTGGAGTCATGCAAAATTCGCAAAACCTTGGGAATTACAACTTTTTGGTGCAAAAGTGACGTCATAATTTGACAAAAAATCGTCGATTACCGCCAAAGTAAAACATTGATGGGGTTCAAATTTGCACAGGCACACTCGGGTGGGGTACCCGCAAGAAGTAATCACGCTAATTCGGCTTTTCGGGAGCTCGAAAATTAAAAAATTTATTCCCCGTGCAGGGAAAAGGGAAGAGCGGCCATCTTGTTTTTCTAATAGTCAACTCTGGAAATCGCGTTTTTACGGTGCAAATCGACCAAGTTGAGCATCCTGAACAACTTTCCTGTGTGGAGTCATGCAAAATTCGCAAAACCTTGGGAATTACAACTTTTTGGTGCAAAAGTGACGTCATTATTTGACCAAAAATCGTCGACTACCGCCAAAGTAAAACATTGATGGGGTTCAAATTTGCACAGGCACACTCGGGTGGGGTATCCGCAAGAAGTAATCACGCTAATTCGGCTTTTCGGGAGCTCGAAAATTAAAAAGTTTATTCCCCGGGCAGAGAAAAGGGAAGAGCGGCCATCTTGTTTTCTAATAGTCAACTCTGGAAATTGCGTTTTGACGGTGCAAATCGACCAAGTTGAGCATCCTGAACAACTTTCCTGTGTGGAGTCATGCAAAATTCGCAAAACCTTGGGAATTACAACTTTTTGGTGCAAAAGTGACGTCATAATTTGACAAAAAATCGTCGATTACCGCCAAAGTAAAACATTGATGGGGTTCAAATTTGCACAGGCACACTCGGGTGGGGTATCCGCAAGAAGTAATCACGCTAATTCGGCTTTTCGGGAGCTCGAAAATTAAAAAATTTATTCCCCGTGCAGGGAAAAGGGAAGAGCGGCCATCTTGTTTTTCTAATAGTCAACTCTGGAAATCGCGTTTTGACGGTGCAAATCGACCAAGTTGAGCATCCTGAACAACTTTCCTGTGTGGAGTCATGCAAAATTCGCAAAACCTTGGGAATTACAACTTTTTGGTGCAAAAGTGACGTCATAATTTGACAAAAAATCGTCGATTACCGCCAAAGTAAAACATTAATGGTGTTCAAATTTGCACAGGCACACTCGGGTGAGGTATCCGCAAGAAGTAATCACGCTAATTCGGCTTTTTGGGAGCTCGAAAATTAAAAAGTTTATTCCCCGGGCAGGGAAAAGGGAAGAGCGGCCATCTTGTTTTTCTAATAGTCAACTCTGGAAATCGCGTTTTGACGGTGCAAATCGACCAAGTTGAGCATCCTGAACAACTTTCCTGTGTGGAGTCATGCAAAATTCGCAAAACCTTGGGAATTACAACTTTTTGGTGCAAAAGTGACGTCATAATTTGACAAAAAATCGTCGACTACCGCCAAAGTAAAACATTGATGGGGTTCAAATTTGCACAGGCACTCTCGGGTGGGGTATCCGCAAGAAGTAATCACGCTAATTCGGCTTTTCGGGAGCTCGAAAATTAAAAAGTTTATTCCCCGGGCAGGGAAAAGGGAAGAGCGGCCATCTTGTTTTCTAATAGTCAACTCTGGAAATCGCGTTTTGACGGTGCAAATCGACCAAGTTGAGCATCCTGAACAACTTTCCTATGTGGAGTCATGCAAAATTCGCAAAACCTAGGGAATTACAACTTTTTGGTGCAAAAGTGACGTCATTATTTGACCACAAATCGTCGATTACCGCCAAAGTAAAACATTGACTGGGTTCAAATTTGCACCGGCACACTCGGGTGGGGTATCCGCAAGAAGTAATCACGCTAATTCGGCTTTTTGGGAGCTCGAAAAGTAAAAAGTTTATTCCCCGGGCAGAGAAAAGGGAAGAGCGGCCATCTTGTTTTTCTAATAGTCAACTCTGGAAATCGCGTTTTGACAGTGCCAATCGACAAAGTTTAGCATCCTGAACAACTTTCCTGTGTGGAGTCATGCAAAATTCGCAAAACCTTGGGAATTACAACTTTTTGGTGCAAAAGTGACGTCATAATTTGACATAAAAAATGGTCGATTACCGCCAAAGTAAAACATTGATGGGGTTCAAATTTGCACAGGCACACTCGGGTGGGGTATCCGCAAGAAGTAATCACGCTAATTCGGCTTTTCGGGAGCTCGAAAATTAAAAAGTTTATTCCCCGGGCAGGGAAAAGGGAAGAGCGGCCATCTTGTTTTTCTAATAGTCAACTCTGGAAATCGCGTTTTGACGGTGCAAATCGACCAAGTTGAGCATCATGAACAACTTTCCTGTGTGGAGTCATACAAAATTCGTAACACCTTGGGAATTACAACTTTTTGGTGCAAAAGTGACGTCATAATTTGTCCAAAAATCGTCGATAACCGCCAAAGTAAAACATTGACGGGGTTCAGATTTGCACCGGCACACTCGGGTGGGGTATCCGCAAGAAGTAATCACGCTAATTCGGCTTTTCGGGGTGGCTCGAAAATTAAAAAGTTTATTCCCCGGGCAGGGAAAAGGGAAGAGCGGCCATCTTGTTTTCTAATAGTCAACTCTGGAAATCGCGTTTTTACGGTGCAAATCGACCAAGTTGAGCATCCTGAACAACTTTCCTGTGTGGAGTCATGCAAAATTCGTAAAACCTTGGGAATTACAACTTTTTGGTGCAAAAGTGACGTCATAATTTGACAAAAAATCGTCGACTATCGCCAAAGTAAAACATTGATGGGGTTCAAATTTGCACAGGCACACTCGGGTGGGGTATCCGGAAGAAGTAATCACGCTAATTCGGCTTTTCGGGAGCTCGAAAATTAAAAAGTTTATTCCCCGGGCAGGGAAAAGGGAAGAGCGGCCATCTTGTTTTCTAATAGTCAACTCTGGAAATCGCGTTTTTACGGTGCAAATCGACCAAGTTGAGCATCCTGAACAACTTTCCTGTATGGAGTCATGCAAAATTCGCAAAACCTTGGGAATTACAACTTTTTGGTGCAAAAGTGACGTCATAATTTGACCCAAAATCGTCGATCCGCCAAAGTAAAACATTGACTGGGTTCAGATTTGCACCTGAACACTCGGGTGGGGTATCCGCAAGAAGAAATCATGCTAATTCGGCTTTTCGGGGTGGCTCGAAAATTAAAAAGGTTATTCCCTGGCCAGGGAAAAGGGAAGAGCGGCCATCTTGTTTTTCTAATAGTCAACTCTGGAAATCGCGTTTTGACGGTGCAAATCGACCAAGTTTAGCATCCTGAACAACTTTCCTGTGTGGAGTCATGCAAAATTCGCAAAACCTTGGGAATTACAACTTTTTGGTGCAAAAGTGACGTCATAATTTGTCCAAAAATCGTCGATAACCGCCAAAGTAAAACATTGACGGGGTTCAGATTTGCACCGGCACACTCGGGTGGGGTATCCGCAAGAAGTAATCACGCTAATTCGGCTTTTCGGGGTGGCTCGAAAATTAAAAAGTTTATTCCCCGGGCAGGGAAAAGGGAAGAGCGGCCATCTTGTTTTCTAATAGTCAACTCTGGAAATCGCGTTTTGACGGTGCAAATCGACCAAGTTGAGCATCCTGAACAACTTTCCTGTGTGGAGTCATGCAAAATTCGCAAAACCTTGGGAATTACAACTTTTTGGTGCAAAAGTGACGTCATAATTTGACAAAAAATCGTCGACTACCGCCAAAGTAAAACATTGATGGGGTTCAAATTTGCACAGGCACTCTCGGGTGGGGTATCCGCAAGAAGTAATCACGCTAATTCGGCTTTTCGGGAGCTCGAAAATTAAAAAGTTTATTCCCCGGGCAGGGAAAAGGGAAGAGCAGCCATCTTGTTTTCTAATAGTCAACTCTGAAAATCGCGTTTTTACGGTGCAAATCGACCAAGTTGAGCATCCTGAACAACTTTCCTGTGTGGAGTCATGCAAAATTCGCAAAACCTTGGGAATTACAACTTTTTTGTGCAAAAGTGACGTCATAATTTGACCCAAAATCGTCGATTACCGCCAAAGTAAAACATTGACGGGGTTCAAATTTGCACCGGCACACTCGGGTGGGGTATCCGCAAGAAGTAATCACGCTAATTCGGTTTTTCGGGGTGCCACGAAAATTAAAAAGTTTATTCCCCGTGCAGGGAAAAGGGAAGAGCGGCCATCTTGTTTTTCTAATAGTCAACTCTGGAAATCGCGTTTTTACGCTCAAATCGACCAAGTTGAGCATCCTGAACAACTTTCCTGTGTGGAGTCATGCAAAATTCGCAAAACCTTGGGAATTACAACTTTTTGGTGCAAAAGTGACGTCATAATTTGACAAAAAATCGTCGATTACCGCCAAAGTAAAACATTGATGGGGTTCAAATTTGCACAGGCACACTCGGGTGGGGTATCCGCAAGAAGTAATCACGCTAATTCGGCTTTTCGGGAGCTCGAAAATTAAAAAGTTTCTTTTCCGGGCAGGGAAAAGGGAAGAGCGGCCATCTTGTTTTTCTAATAGTCAACTCTGGAAATCGCGTTTTGACGGTGCAAATCGACCAAGTTGAGCATCCTGAACAACTTTCCTGTGTGGAGTCATGTAAAATTCGTAAAACCTTGGGAATTACAACTTTTTGGTGCAAAAGTGACGTCATAATTTGTCAAAAAATCGTCGATTACCGCCAAAGTAAAACATTGACGGGGTTCAGATTTGCACCGGCACACTCGGGTGGGGTATCCGCAAGAAGTAATCACGCTAATTCGGCTTTTCGGGGTGGCTCGAAAATTAAAAAGTTATTCTCCGGTCAGGGAAAATGGAAGAGCGGCCATCTTGTTTTTCTAATATTCAACTCTGGAAATCGCGTTTTGACGGTGCAAATCGACCAAGTTGAGCATCCTGAACAACTTTCCTATGTGGAGTCATGCAAAATTCGCAAAACCTAGGGAATTACAACTTTTTGGTGCAAAAGTGACGTCATTATTTGACCAAAAATCGTCGATTACCGCCAAAGTAAAACATTGACTGGGTTCAAATTTGCACCGGCACACTCGGGTGGGGTATCCGCAAGAAGTAATCACGCTAATTCGGCTTTTTGGGAGCTCGAAAAGTAAAAAGTTTATTCCCCGGGCAGAGAAAAGGGAAGAGCGGCCATCTTGTTTTTCTAATAGTCAACTCTGGAAATCGCGTTTTGACAGTGCCAATCGACCAAGTTTAGCATCCTGAACAACTTTCCTGTGTGGAGTCATGCAAAATTCGCAAAACCTTGGGAATTACAACTTTTTGGTGCAAAAGTGACGTCATAATTTGTCCAAAAATCGTCGATAACCGCCAAAGTAAAACATTGACGGGGTTCAGATTTGCACCGGCACACTCGGGTGGGGTATCCGCAAGAAGTAATCACGCTAATTCGGCTTTTCGGGGTGGCTCGAAAATTAAAAAGTTTATTCCCCGGGCAGGGAAAAGGGAAGAGCGGCCATCTTGTTTTCTAATAGTCAACTCTGGAAATCGCGTTTTGACGGTGCAAATCGACCAAGTTGAGCATCCTGAACAACTTTCCTGTGTGGAGTCATGCAAAATTCGCAAAACCTTGGGAATTACAACTTTTTGGTGCAAAAGGGACGTCATAATTTGACAAAAAATCGTCGACTACCGCCAAAGTAAAACATTGATGGGGTTCAAATTTGCACAGGCACACTCGGGTGGGGTATCCGCAAGAAGTAATCACGCTAATTCGGCTTTTCGGGGTGGCTCGAAAATTAAAAAGTTTATTCCCCGGGCAGGGAAAAGGGAAGAGCGGCCATCTTGTTTTCTAATAGTCAACTCTGGAAATCACGTTTTGACGGTGCAAATCGACCAAGTTGAGCATCCTGAACAACTTTCCTGTGTGGAGTCATGCAAAATTCGCAAAACCTTGGGAATTACAACTTTTTGGTGCAAAAGTGACGTCATAATTTGACAAAAAATCGTCGACTACCGCCAAAGTAAAACATTGATGGGGTTCAAATTTGCACAGGCACACTCGGGTGGGGTATCCGCAAGAAGTAATCACGCTAATTCGGCTTTTCGGGAGCTCGAAAATTAAAAAGTTTATTCCCCGGGCAGGGAAAAGGGAAGAGCGGCCATCTTGTTTTCTAATAGTCAACTCTGGAAATCGCGTTTTTACGGTGCAAATCGACCAAGTTGAGCATCCTGAACAACTTTCCTGTATGGAGTCATGCAAAATTCGCAAAACCTTGGGAATTACAACTTTTTGGTGCAAAAGTGACGTCATAATTTGTCCAAAAATCGTCGATAACCGCCAAAGTAAAACATTGACGGGGTTCAGATTTGCACCGGCACACTCGGGTGGGGTATCCGCAAGAAGTAATCACGCTAATTCGGCTTTTCGGGGTGGCTCGAAAATTAAAAAGTTTATTCCCCGGGCAGGGAAAAGGGAAGAGCGGCCATCTTGTTTTCTAATAGTCAACTCTGGAAATCGCGTTTTGACGGTGCAAATCGACCAAGTTGAGCATCCTGAACAACTTTCCTGTGTGGAGTCATGCAAAATTCGCAAAACCTTGGGAATTACAACTTTTTGGTGCAAAAGTGACGTCATAATTTGACAAAAAATCGTCGACTACCGCCAAAGTAAAACATTGATGGGGTTCAAATTTGCACAGGCACACTCGGGTGGGGTATCCGCAAGAAGTAATCACGCTAATTCGGCTTTTCGGGGTGGCTCGAAAATTAAAAAGTTTATTCCCCGGGCAGGGAAAAGGGAAGAGCGGCCATCTTGTTTTTCTAATAGTCAACTCTGGAAATCGCGTTTTGACAGTGCCAATCGACAAAGTTTAGCATCCTGAACAACTTTCCTGTGTGGAGTCATGCAAAATTCGCAAAACCTTGGGAATTACAACTTTTTGGTGCAAAAGTGACGTCATAATTTGACATAAAAAATGGTCGATTACCGCCAAAGTAAAACATTGATGGGGTTCAAATTTACACAGGCACACTCGGGTGGGGTATCCGCAAGAAGTAATCACGCTAATTCGGCTTTTCGGGAGCTCGAAAATTAAAAAGTTTATTCCCCGGGCAGGGAAAAGGGAAGAGCGGCCATCTTGTTTTTCTAATAGTCAACTCTGGAAATCGCGTTTTGACGGTGCAAATCGACCAAGTTGAGCATCATGAACAACTTTCCTGTGTGGAGTCATACAAAATTCGTAACACCTTGGGAATTACAACTTTTTGGTGCAAAAGTGACGTCATAATTTGTCCAAAAATCGTCGATAACCGCCAAAGTAAAACATTGACGGGGTTCAGATTTGCACCGGCACACTCGGGTGGGGTATCCGCAAGAAGTAATCACGCTAATTCGGCTTTTCGGGGTGGCTCGAAAATTAAAAAGTTTATTCCCCGGGCAGGGAAAAGGGAAGAGCAGCCATCTTGTTTTCTAATAGTCAACTCTGGAAATCGCGTTTTTACGGTGCAAATCGACCAAGTTGAGCATCCTGAACAACTTTCCTGTGTGGAGTCATGCAAAATTCACAAAACCTTGGGAATTACAACTTTTTGGTGCAAAAGTGACGTCATAATTTGACAAAAAATCGTCGACTATCGCCAAAGTAAAACATTGATGGGGTTCAAATTTGCACAGGCACACTCGGGTGGGGTATCCGCAAGAAGTAATCACGCTAATTCGGCTTTTCGGGAGCTCGAAAATTAAAAAGTTTATTCCCCGGGCAG
Source organism: Asterias amurensis (assembly GCF_032118995.1). Taxonomy (NCBI): domain Eukaryota; kingdom Metazoa; phylum Echinodermata; class Asteroidea; order Forcipulatida; family Asteriidae; genus Asterias; species Asterias amurensis. The sequence goes on along the minus strand of NC_092662.1, from coordinate 10,967,624 downwards.
GGAAAAGGGAAGAGCGGCCATCTTGTTTTCTAATAGTCAACTCTGGAAATCGCGTTTTTACGGTGCAAATCGACCAAGTTGAGCATCCTGAACAACTTTCCTGTATGGAGTCATGCAAAATTCGCAAAACCTTGGGAATTACAACTTTTTGGTGCAAAAGTGACGTCATAATTTGACCCAAAATCGTCGATCCGCCAAAGTAAAACATTGACTGGGTTCAGATTTGCACCTGAACACTCGGGTGGGGTATCCGCAAGAAGAAATCATGCTAATTCGGCTTTTCGGGGTGGCTCGAAAATTAAAAAGGTTATTCCCTGGCCAGGGAAAAGGGAAGAGCGGCCATCTTGTTTTTCTAATAGTCAACTCTGGAAATCGCGTTTTGACGGTGCAAATCGACCAAGTTGAGCATCCTGAACAACTTTCCTGTGTGGAGTCATGCAAAATTCGCAAAACCTTGGGAATTACAACTTTTTTTGTGCAAAAGTGACGTCATAATTTGACCCAAAATCGTCGATTACCGCCAAAGTAAAACATTGACGGGGTTCAGATTTGCACCGGCACACTCGGGTGGGGTATCCGCAAGAAGTAATCACGCTAATTCGGTTTTTCGGGGTGCCACGAAAATTAAAAAGTTTATTCCCCGGCCAGGTAAAAGGGAAGAGCGGCCATCTTGTTTTTCTAATAGTCAACTCTGGAAATCGCGTTTTGACGGTGCAAATCGACCAAGTTGAGCATCATGAACAACTTTCCTGTGTGGAGTCATACAAAATTCGTAACACCTTGGGAATTACAACTTTTTGGTGCAAAAGTGACGTCATAATTTGTCCAAAAATCGTCGATAACCGCCAAAGTAAAACATTGACGGGGTTCAGATTTGCACCGGCACACTCGGGTGGGGTATCCGCAAGAAGTAATCACGCTAATTCGGCTTTTCGGGGTGGCTCGAAAATTAAAAAGTTTATTCCCCGGGCAGGGAAAAGGGAAGAGCGGCCATCTTGTTTTCTAATAGTCAACTCTGGAAATCGCGTTTTGACGGTGCCAATCGACCAAGTTGAGCATCCTGAACAACTTTCCTGTGTGGAGTCATGCAAAATTCACAAAACCTAGGGAATTACAACTTTTTGGTGCAAAAGTGACGTCATAATTTGACAAAAAATCGTCGACTATCGCCAAAGTAAAACATTGATGGGGTTCAAATTTGCACAGGCACACTCGGGTGGGGTATCCGCAAGAAGTAATCACGCTAATTCGGCTTTTCGGGAGCTCGAAAATTAAAAAGTTTATTCCCCGGGCAGGGAAAAGGGAAGAGCGGCCATTTTGTTTTCTAATAGTCAACTCTGGAAATCGCGTTTTTACGGTGCAAATCGACCAAGTTGAGCATCCTGAACAACTTTCCTGTATGGAGTCATGCAAAATTCGCAAAACCTTGGGAATTACAACTTTTTGGTGCAAAAGTGACGTCATAATTTGACCCAAAATCGTCGATCCGCCAAAGTAAAACATTGATGGGGTTCAAATTTGCACAGGCACACTCGGGTGGGGTATCCGCAAGAAGTAATCACGCTAATTCGGCTTTTCGGGAGCTCGAAAATTAAAAAGTTTATTCCCCGGGCAGGGAAAAGGGAAGAGCGGCCATCTTGTTTTCTAATAGTCAACTCTGGAAATCGCGTTTTTACGGTGCAAATCGACCAAGTTGAGCATCCTGAACAACTTTCCTGTATGGAGTCATGCAAAATTCGCAAAACCTTGGGAATTACAACTTTTTGGTGCAAAAGTGACGTCATAATTTGACCCAAAATCGTCGATTACCGCCAAAGTAAAACATTGACTGGGTTCAGATTTGCACCTGAACACTCGGGTGGGGTATCCGCAAGAAGTAATCATGCTAATTCGGCTTTTCGGGGTGGCTCGAAAATTAAAAAGGTTATTCCCTGGCCAGGGAAAAGGGAAGAGCGGCCATCTTGTTTTTCTAATAGTCAACTCTGGAAATCGCGTTTTGACGGTGCAAATCGACCAAGTTGAGCATCCTGAACAACTTTCCTGTGTGGAGTCATGCACAATTAGCAAAACCTTGGGAATTACAACTTTTTGGTGCAAAAGTGACGTCATAATTTGACAAAAAATCGTCGATTACCGCCAAAGTAAAACATTGATGGGGTTCAAATTTGCACAGGCACACTCGGGTGGGGTATCCGCAAGAAGTAATCACGCTAATTCGGCTTTTCGGGAGCTCGAAAATTAAAAAGTTTATTCCCCGGGCAGGGAAAAGGGAAGAGCGGCCCCCTTGTTTTTCTAATAGTCAACTCTGGAAATCGCGTTTTGACGGTGCAAATCGACCAAGTTGAGCATCCTGAACAACTTTCCTGTGTGGAGTCATGCAAAATTCGCAAAACCTTGGGAATTACAACTTTTTGGTGCAAAAGTGACGTCATAATTTGACAAAAAATCGTCGATTACCGCCAAAGTAAAACATTGATGGGGTTCAAATTTGCACAGGCACACTCGGGTGGGGTATCCGCAAGAAGTAATCACGCTAATTCGGCTTTTCGGGAGCTCGAAAATTAAAAAGTTTATTCCCCGGGCAGGGAAAAGGGAAGAGCGGCCATCTTGTTTTCTAATAGTCAACTCTGGAAATCGCGTTTTTACGGTGCAAATCGACCAAGTTGAGCATCCTGAACAACTTTCCTGTATGGAGTCATGCAAAATTCGCAAAACCTTGGGAATTACAACTTTTTGGTGCAAAAGTGACGTCATAATTTGTCCAAAAATCGCCGATAACCGCCAAAGTAAAACATTGACGGGGTTCAGATTTGCACCGGCACACTCGGGTGGGGTATCCGCAAGAAGTAATCACGCTAATTCGGCTTTTCGGGGTGGCTCGAAAATTAAAAAGTTTATTCCCCGGGCAGGGAAAAGGGAAGAGCGGCCATCTTGTTTTCTAATAGTCAACTCTGGAAATCGCGTTTTGACGGTGCAAATCGACCAAGTTGAGCATCCTGAACAACTTTCCTGTGTGGAGTCATGCCAAATTCGCAAAACCTTGGGAATTACAACTTTTTGGTGCAAAAGTGACGTCATAATTTGACAAAAAATCGTCGACTACCGCCAAAGTAAAACATTGATGGGGTTCAAATTTGCACAGGCACACTCGGGTGGGGTATCCGCAAGAAGTAATCACGCTAATTCGGCTTTTCGGGGTGGCTCGAAAATTAAAAAGTTTATTCCCCGGGCAGGGAAAAGGGAAGAGCGGCCATCTTGTTTTCTAATAGTCAACTCTGGAAATCGCGTTTTGACGGTGCAAATCGACCAAGTTGAGCATCCTGAACAACTTTCCTGTGTGGAGTCATGCAAAATTCGCAAAACCTTGGGAATTACAACTTTTTGGTGCAAAAGTGACGTCATAATTTGACAAAAAATCGTCGACTACCGCCAAAGTAAAACATTGATGGGGTTCAAATTTGCGCAGGCACACTCGGGTGGGGTATCCGCAAGAAGTAATCACGCTAATTCGGCTTTTCGGGAGCTCGAAAATTAAAAAGTTTATTCCCCGGGCAGGGAAAAGGGAAGAGCGGCCATCTTGTTTTCTAATAGTCAACTCTGGAAATCGCGTTTTGACGGTGCAAATCGACCAAGTTGAGCATCCTGAACAACTTTCCTATGTGGAGTCATGCAAAATTCGCAAAACCTAGGGAATTACAACTTTTTGGTGCAAAAGTAACGTCATTATTTGACCAAAAATCGTCGATTACCGCCAAAGTAAAACATTGACTGGATTCAAATTTGCACCGGCACACTCGGGTGGGGTATCCGCAAGAAGTAATCACGCTAATTCTGCTTTTTGGGAGCTCGAAAAGTAAAAAGTTTATTCCCCGGGCAGAGAAAAGGGAAGAGCGGCCATCTTGTTTTTCTAATAGTCAACTCTGGAAATCGCGTTTTGACAGTGCCAATCGACAAAGTTTAGCATCCTGAACAACTTTCCTGTGTGGAGTCATGCAAAATTCGCAAAACCTTGGGAATTACAACTTTTTGGTGCAAAAGTGACGTCATAATTTGACATAAAAAATGGTAGATTACCGCCAAAGTAAAACATTGATGGGGTTCAAATTTGCACAGGCACACTCGGGTGGGGTATCCGCAAGAAGTAATCACGCTAATTCGGCTTTTCGGGAGCTCGAAAATTAAAAAGTTTATTCCCCGGGCAGGGAAAAGGGAAGAGCGGCCATCTTGTTTTTCTAATAGTCAACTCTGGAAATCGCGTTTTGACGGTGCAAATCGACCAAGTTGAGCATCCTGAACAACTTTCCTGTGTGGAGTCATACAAAATTCGTAACACCTTGGGAATTACAACTTTTTGGTGCAAAAGTGACGTCATAATTTGTCCAAAAATCGTCGATAACCGCCAAAGTAAAACATTGACGGGGTTCAGATTTGCACCGGCACACTCGGGTGGGGTATCCGCAAGAAGTAATCACGCTAATTCGGCTTTTCGGGGTGGCTCGAAAATTAAAAAGTTTATTCCCCGGGCAGGGAAAAGGGAAGAGCGGCCATCTTGTTTTCTAATAGTCAACTCTGGAAATCGCGTTTTTACGGTGCAAATCGACCAAGTTGAGCATCCTGAACAACTTTCCTGTGTGGAGTCATGCAAAATTCACAAAACCTTGGGAATTACAACTTTTTGGTGCAAAAGTGACGTCATAATTTGACAAAAAATCGTCGACTATCGCCAAAGTAAAACATTGATGGGGTTCAAATTTGCACAGGCACACTCGGGTGGGGTATCCGCAAGAAGTAATCACGCTAATTCGGCTTTTCGGGAGCTCGAAAATTAAAAAGTTTATTCCCCGGGCAGGGAAAAGGGAAGAGCGGCCATCTTGTTTTCTAATAGTCAACTCTGGAAATCGCGTTTTTATGGTGCAAATCGACCAAGTTGAGCATCCTGAACAACTTTCCTGTATGGAGTCATGCAAAATTCGCAAAACCTTGGGAATTACAACTTTTTGGTGCAAAAGTGACGTCATAATTTGACCCAAAATCGTCGATCCGCCAAAGTAAAACATTGACTGGGTTCAGATTTGCACCTGAACACTCGGGTGGGGTATCCGCAAGAAGAAATCATGCTAATTCGGCTTTTCGGGGTGGCTCGAAAATTAAAAAGGTTATTCCCTGGCCAGGGAAAAGGGAAGAGCGGCCATCTTGTTTTTCTAATAGTCAACTCTGGAAATCGCGTTTTGACGGTGCAAATCGACCAAGTTGAGCATCCTGAACAACTTTCCTGTGTGGAGTCATGCAAAATTCGCAAAACCTTGGGAATTACAACTTTTTTGTGCAAAAGTGACGTCATAATTTGACCCAAAATCGTCGATTACCGCCAAAGTAAAACATTGACGGGGTTCAAATTTGCACCGGCACACTCGGGTGGGGTATCCGCAAGAAGTAATCACGCTAATTCGGTTTTTCGGGGTGCCACGAAAATTAAAAAGTTTATTCCCCGGCCAGGTAAAAGGGAAGAGCGGCCATCTTGTTTTTCTAATAGTCAACTCTGGAAATCGCGTTTTGACGGTGCAAATCGACCAAGTTGAGCATCATGAACAACTTTCCTGTGTGGAGTCATACAAAATTCGTAACACCTTGGGAATTACAACTTTTTGGTGCAAAAGTGACGTCATAATTTGTCCAAAAATCGTCGATAACCGCCAAAGTAAAACATTGACGGGGTTCAGATTTGCACCGGCACACTCGGGTGGGGTATCCGCAAGAAGTAATCACGCTAATTCGGCTTTTCGGGGTGGCTCGAAAATTAAAAAGTTTATTCCCCGGGCAGGGAAAAGGGAAGAGCGGCCATCTTGTTTTCTAATAGTCAACTCTGGAAATCGCGTTTTGACGGTGCAAATCGACCAAGTTGAGCATCCTGAACAACTTTCCTGTGTGGAGTCATGCAAAATTCACAAAACCTTGGGAATTACAACTTTTTGGTGCAAAAGTGACGTCATAATTTGACAAAAAATCGTCGACTATCGCCAAAGTAAAACATTGATGGGGTTCAAATTTGCACAGGCACACTCGGGTGGGGTATCCGCAAGAAGTAATCACGCTAATTCGGCTTTTCGGGAGCTCGAAAATTAAAAAGTTTATTCCCCGGGCAGGGAAAAGGGAAGAGCGGCCATCTTGTTTTCTAATAGTCAACTCTGGAAATCGCGTTTTTACGGTGCAAATCGACCAAGTTGAGCATCCTGAACAACTTTCCTGTATGGAGTCATGCAAAATTCGCAAAACCTTGGGAATTACAACTTTTTGGTGCAAAAGTGACGTCATAATTTGACCCAAAATCGTCGATCCGCCAAAGTAAAACATTGACTGGGTTCAGATTTGCACCTGAACACTCGGGTGGGGTATCCGCAAGAAGAAATCATGCTAATTCGGCTTTTCGGGGTGGCTCGAAAATTAAAAAGGTTATTCCCTGGCCAGGGAAAAGGGAAGAGCGGCCATCTTGTTTTTCTAATAGTCAACTCTGGAAATCGCGTTTTGACGGTGCAAATCGACCAAGTTGAGCATCCTGAACAACTTTCCTGTGTGGAGTCATGCAAAATTCGCAAAACCTTGGGAATTACAACTTTTTTGTGCAAAAGTGACGTCATAATTTGACCCAAAATCGTCGATTACCGCCAAAGTAAAACATTGACGGGGTTCAAATTTGCACCGGCACACTCGGGTGGGGTATCCGCAAGAAGTAATCACGCTAATTCGGTTTTTCGGGGTGCCACGAAAATTAAAAAGTTTATTCCCCGGCCAGGTAAAAGGGAAGAGCGGCCATCTTGTTTTTCTAATAGTCAACTCTGGAAATCGCGTTTTGACGGTGCAAATCGACCAAGTTGAGCATCCTGAACAACTTTCCTATGTGGAGTCATGCAAAATTCGCAAAACCTAGGGAATTACAACTTTTTGGTGCAAAAGTGACGTCATTATTTGACCAAAAATCGTCGATTACCGCCAAAGTAAAACATTGACTGGGTTCAAATTTGCACCGGCACACTCGGGTGGGGTATCCGCAAGAAGTAATCACGCTAATTCGGCTTTTTGGGAGCTCGAAAATTAAAAAGTTTATTCCCCGGGCAGAGAAAAGGGAAGAGCGGCCATCTTGTTTTTCTAATAGTCAACTCTGGAAATCGCGTTTTGACAGTGCCAATCGACCAAGTTTAGCATCCTGAACAACTTTCCTGTGTGGAGTCATGCAAAATTCGCAAAACCTTGGGAATTACAACTTTTTGGTGCAAAAGTGACGTCATAATTTGACAAAAAATCGTCGATTACCGCCAAAGTAAAACATTGATGGGGTTCAAATTTGCACAGGCACACTCGGGTGGGGTATCCGCAAGAAGTAATCACGCTAATTCGGCTTTTCGGGAGCTCGAAAATTAAAAAGTTTATTCCCCGGGCAGGGAAAAGGGAAGAGCGGCCATCTTGTTTTTCTAATAGTCAACTCTGGAAATCGCGTTTTGACGGTGCAAATCGACCAAGTTGAGCATCATGAACAACTTTCCTGTGTGGAGTCATACAAAATTCGTAACACCTTGGGAATTACAACTTTTTGGTGCAAAAGTGACGTCATAATTTGTCCAAAAAACGTCGATAACCGCCAAAGTAAAACATTGACGGGGTTCAGATTTGCACCGGCACACTCGGGTGGGGTATCCGCAAGAAGTAATCACGCTAATTCGGCTTTTCGGGGTGGCTCGAAAATTAAAAAGTTTATTCCCCGGGCAGGGAAAAGGGAAGAGCGGCCATCTTGTTTTCTAATAGTCAACTCTGGAAATCGCGTTTTGACGGTGCCAATCGACCAAGTTGAGCATCCTGAACAACTTTCCTGTGTGGAGTCATGCAAAATTCGCAAAACCTTGGGAATTACAACTTTTTGGTGCAAAAGTGACGTCATAATTTGACCAAAAATCGTCGACTACCGCCAAAGTAAAACATTGATGGGGTTCAAATTTGCACAGGCACACTCGGGTGGGGTATCCGCAAGAAGTAATCACGCTAATTCGGCTTTTCGGGAGCTCGAAAATTAAAAAGTTTATTCCCCGGGCAGGGAAAAGGGAAGAGCGGCCATCTTGTTTTCTAATAGTCAACTCTGGAAATCGCGTTTTTTCGGTGCAAATCGACCAAGTTGAGCATCCTGAACAACTTTCCTGTATGGAGTCATGCAAAATTCGCAAAACCTTGGGAATTACAACTTTTTGGTGCAAAAGTGACGTCATAATTTGACCCAAAATCGTCGATTACCGCCAAAGTAAAACATTGACTGGGTTCAGATTTGCACCTGAACACTCGGGTGGGGTATCCGCAAGAAGTAATCATGCTAATTCGGCTTTTCGGGGTGGCTCGAAAATTAAAAAGGTTATTCCCTGGCCAGGGAAAAGGGAAGAGCGGCCATCTTGTTTTTCTAATAGTCAACTCTGGAAATCGCGTTTTGACGGTGCAAATCGACCAAGTTGAGCATCCTGAACAACTTTCCTGTGTGGAGTCATGCACAATTAGCAAAACCTTGGGAATTACAACTTTTTGGTGCAAAAGTGACGTCATAATTTGTCCAAAAATCGTCGATTACCGCTAAAGTAAAACATTGAAGGGGTTCAAATTTGCACCGGCACACTCGGGTGGGGTATCCGCAAGAAGTAATCACGCTAATTCGGCTTTTCGGGGTGCCACGAAAATTAAAAAGTTTATTGCCCAGGCAGGGAAAAGGGAAGAGCGGCCATCTTGTTTTCTAATAGTCAACTCTGGAAATCGCGTTTTGACGGTGCAAATCGACCAAGTTGAGCATCCTGAACAACTTTCCTGTGTGGAGTCATGCAAAATTCGCAAAACCTTGGGAATTACAACTTTTTGGTGCAAAAGTGACGTCATAATTTGACAAAAAATCGTCGATTACCGCCAAAGTAAAACATTGATGGGGTTCAAATTTGCACAGGCACACTCGGGTGGGGTATCCGCAAGAAGTAATCACGCTAATTCGGCTTTTCGGGAGCTCGAAAATTAAAAAGTTTATTCCCCGGGCAGGGAAAAGGGAAGAGCGGCCCCCTTGTTTTTCTAATAGTCAACTCTGGAAATCGCGTTTTGACGGTGCAAATCGACCAAGTTGAGCATCCTGAACAACTTTCCTGTGTGGAGTCATGCAAAATTCACAAAACCTTGGGAATTACAACTTTTTGGTGCAAAAGTGACGTCATAATTTGACCCAAAATCGTCGATTACCGCCAAAGTAAAACATTGACGGGGTTCAAATTTGCACCGGCACACTCGGGTGGGGTATCCGCAAGAAGTAATCACGCTAATTCGGTTTTTCGGGGTGCCACGAAAATTAAAAAGTTTATTCCCCGGCCAGGTAAAAGGGAAGAGCGGCCATCTTGTTTTTCTAATAGTCAACTCTGGAAATTGCGTTTTGACGGTGCAAATCGACCAAGTTGAGCATCCTGAACAACTTTCCTATGTGGAGTCATGCAAAATTCGCAAAACCTAGGGAATTACAACTTTTTGGTGCAAAAGTGACGTCATTATTTGACCAAAAATCGTCGATTACCGCCAAAGTAAAACATTGACTGGGTTCAAATTTGCACCGGCACACTCGGGTGGGGTATCCGCAAGAAGTAATCACGCTAATTCGGCTTTTTGGGAGCTCGAAAAGTAAAAAGTTTATTCCCCGGGCGGAGAAAAGGGAAGAGCGGCCATCTTGTTTTTCTAATAGTCAACTCTGGAAATCGCGTTTTGACGGTGCAAATCGACCAAGTTGAGCATCATGAACAACTTTCCTGTGTGGAGTCATGCAAAATTCGCAAAACCTTGGGAATTACAACTTTTTGGTGCAAAAGTGACGTCATAATTTGACAAAAAATCGTCGATTACCGCCAAAGTAAAACATTGATGGGGTTCAAATTTGCACAGGCACACTCGGGTGGGGTATCCGCAAGAAGTAATCACGCTAATTCGGCTTTTCGGGAGCTCGAAAATTAAAAAGTTTATTCCCCGGGCAGGGAAAAGGGAAGAGCGGCCATCTTGTTTTTCTAATAGTCAACTCTGGAAATCGCGTTTTGACGGTGCAAATCGACCAAGTTGAGCATCATGAACAACTTTCCTGTGTGGAGTCATACAAAATTCGTAACACCTTGGGAATTACAACTTGTTGGTGCAAAAGTGACGTCATAATTTGACAAAAATCGTCGATAACCGCCAAAGTAAAACATTGACGGGGTTCAGATTTGCACCGGCACACTCGGGTTGGGTATCCGCAAGAAGTAATCACGCTAATTCGGCTTTTCGGGGTGGCTCGAAAATTAAAAAGTTTATTCCCCGGGCAGGGAAAAGGGAAGAGCGGCCATCTTGTTTTCTAATAGTCAACTCTGGAAATCGCGTTTTGACGGTGCAAATCGACCAAGTTGAGCATCCTGAACAACTTTCCTGTGTGGAGTCATGCAAAATTCGCAAAACCTTGGGAATTACAACTTTTTGGTGCAAAAGTGACGTCATAGTTTGACAAAAAATCGTCATATACCGCCAAAGTAAAACATTGATGGGGTTCAAATTTGCACAGGCACACTCGGGTGGGGTATCCGCAAGAAGTAATCACGCTAATTCGGCTTTTCGGGAGCTCGAAAATTAAAAAGTTTATTCCCCGGGCAGGGAAAAGGGAAGAGCGGCCATCTTGTTTTTCTAATAGTCAACTCTGGAAATCGCGTTTTGACGGTGCAAATCGACCAAGTTGAGCATCATGAACAACTTTCCTGTGTGGAGTCATACAAAATTCGTAACACCTTGGGAATTACAACTTTTTGGTGCAAAAGTGACGTCATAATTTGTCCAAAAAACGTCGATAACCGCCAAAGTAAAACATTGACGGGGTTCAGATTTGCACCGGCACACTCGGGTGGGGTATCCGCAAGAAGTAATCACGCTAATTCGGCTTTTCGGGGTGGCTCGAAAATTAAAAAGTTTATTCCCCGGGCAGGGAAAAGGGAAGAGCGGCCATCTTGTTTTCTAATAGTCAACTCTGGAAATCGCGTTTTGACGGTGCCAATCGACCAAGTTGAGCATCCTGAACAACTTTCCTGTGTGGAGTCATGCAAAATTCGCAAAACCTTGGGAATTACAACTTTTTGGTGCAAAAGTGACGTCATAATTTGACCAAAAATCGTCGACTACCGCCAAAGTAAAACATTGATGGGGTTCAAATTTGCACAGGCACACTCGGGTGGGGTATCCGCAAGAAGTAATCACGCTAATTCGGCTTTTCGGGAGCTCGAAAATTAAAAAGTTTATTCCCCGGGCAGGGAAAAGGGAAGAGCGGCCATCTTGTTTTCTAATAGTCAACTCTGGAAATCGCGTTTTTTCGGTGCAAATCGACCAAGTTGAGCATCCTGAACAACTTTCCTGTATGGAGTCATGCAAAATTCGCAAAACCTTGGGAATTACAACTTTTTGGTGCAAAAGTGACGTCATAATTTGACCCAAAATCGTCGATTACCGCCAAAGTAAAACATTGACTGGGTTCAGATTTGCACCTGAACACTCGGGTGGGGTATCCGCAAGAAGTAATCATGCTAATTCGGCTTTTCGGGGTGGCTCGAAAATTAAAAAGGTTATTCCCTGGCCAGGGAAAAGGGAAGAGCGGCCATCTTGTTTTTCTAATAGTCAACTCTGGAAATCGCGTTTTGACGGTGCAAATCGACCAAGTTGAGCATCCTGAACAACTTTCCTGTGTGGAGTCATGCACAATTAGCAAAACCTTGGGAATTACAACTTTTTGGTGCAAAAGTGACGTCATAATTTGTCCAAAAATCGTCGATTACCGCTAAAGTAAAACATTGAAGGGGTTCAAATTTGCACCGGCACACTCGGGTGGGGTATCCGCAAGAAGTAATCACGCTAATTCGGCTTTTCGGGGTGCCACGAAAATTAAAAAGTTTATTGCCCAGGCAGGGAAAAGGGAAGAGCGGCCATCTTGTTTTCTAATAGTCAACTCTGGAAATCGCGTTTTGACGGTGCAAATCGACCAAGTTGAGCATCCTGAACAACTTTCCTGTGTGGAGTCATGCAAAATTCGCAAAACCTTGGGAATTACAACTTTTTGGTGCAAAAGTGACGTCATAATTTGACAAAAAATCGTCGATTACCGCCAAAGTAAAACATTGATGGGGTTCAAATTTGCACAGGCACACTCGGGTGGGGTATCCGCAAGAAGTAATCACGCTAATTCGGCTTTTCGGGAGCTCGAAAATTAAAAAGTTTATTCCCCGGGCAGGGAAAAGGGAAGAGCGGCCCCCTTGTTTTTCTAATAGTCAACTCTGGAAATCGCGTTTTGACGGTGCAAATCGACCAAGTTGAGCATCCTGAACAACTTTCCTGTGTGGAGTCATGCAAAATTCACAAAACCTTGGGAATTACAACTTTTTGGTGCAAAAGTGACGTCATAATTTGACCCAAAATCGTCGATTACCGCCAAAGTAAAACATTGACGGGGTTCAAATTTGCACCGGCACACTCGGGTGGGGTATCCGCAAGAAGTAATCACGCTAATTCGGTTTTTCGGGGTGCCACGAAAATTAAAAAGTTTATTCCCCGGCCAGGTAAAAGGGAAGAGCGGCCATCTTGTTTTTCTAATAGTCAACTCTGGAAATTGCGTTTTGACGGTGCAAATCGACCAAGTTGAGCATCCTGAACAACTTTCCTATGTGGAGTCATGCAAAATTCGCAAAACCTAGGGAATTACAACTTTTTGGTGCAAAAGTGACGTCATTATTTGACCAAAAATCGTCGATTACCGCCAAAGTAAAACATTGACTGGGTTCAAATTTGCACCGGCACACTCGGGTGGGGTATCCGCAAGAAGTAATCACGCTAATTCGGCTTTTTGGGAGCTCGAAAAGTAAAAAGTTTATTCCCCGGGCGGAGAAAAGGGAAGAGCGGCCATCTTGTTTTTCTAATAGTCAACTCTGGAAATCGCGTTTTGACGGTGCAAATCGACCAAGTTGAGCATCATGAACAACTTTCCTGTGTGGAGTCATGCAAAATTCGCAAAACCTTGGGAATTACAACTTTTTGGTGCAAAAGTGACGTCATAATTTGACAAAAAATCGTCGATTACCGCCAAAGTAAAACATTGATGGGGTTCAAATTTGCACAGGCACACTCGGGTGGGGTATCCGCAAGAAGTAATCACGCTAATTCGGCTTTTCGGGAGCTCGAAAATTAAAAAGTTTATTCCCCGGGCAGGGAAAAGGGAAGAGCGGCCATCTTGTTTTTCTAATAGTCAACTCTGGAAATCGCGTTTTGACGGTGCAAATCGACCAAGTTGAGCATCATGAACAACTTTCCTGTGTGGAGTCATACAAAATTCGTAACACCTTGGGAATTACAACTTGTTGGTGCAAAAGTGACGTCATAATTTGACAAAAATCGTCGATAACCGCCAAAGTAAAACATTGACGGGGTTCAGATTTGCACCGGCACACTCGGGTTGGGTATCCGCAAGAAGTAATCACGCTAATTCGGCTTTTCGGGGTGGCTCGAAAATTAAAAAGTTTATTCCCCGGGCAGGGAAAAGGGAAGAGCGGCCATCTTGTTTTCTAATAGTCAACTCTGGAAATCGCGTTTTGACGGTGCAAATCGACCAAGTTGAGCATCCTGAACAACTTTCCTGTGTGGAGTCATGCAAAATTCGCAAAACCTTGGGAATTACAACTTTTTGGTGCAAAAGTGACGTCATAGTTTGACAAAAAATCGTCATATACCGCCAAAGTAAAACATTGATGGGGTTCAAATTTGCACAGGCACACTCGGGTGGGGTATCCGCAAGAAGTAATCACGCTAATTCGGCTTTTCGGGAGCTCGAAAATTAAAAAGTTTATTCCCCGGGGAGGGAAAAGGGAAAAGCGGCCATCTTGTTTTTCTAATAGTCAACTCTAGAAATCGCGTTTTTACGGTGCAAATCGACCAAGTTGAGCATCCTGAACAATTTTCCTGTGTGGAGTCATGCAAAATTTTTAAAACCTTGGGAATTACAACTTTTTGGTGCATCCTGAACAACTTTCCTGTGTGGAGTCATGCAAAATTCGCAAAACCTAGGGAATTACAACTTTTTGGTGCTAAAGTGACGTCATTATTTGACCAAAAATCGTCGATTACCGCCAAAGTGAAACATTAAATGGGTTCAAATTTGCACCGGCACACTCGGGTGGGGTATCCGCAAGAAGTAATTACGCTAATTCGGCTTTTCGGGAGCTCGAAAATTAAAAAGTTTATTCCCCGGGCAGGGAAAAGGGAAGAGCGGCCATCTTGTTTTCTAACAGTCAACTCTGGAAATCGCGTTTTGACGGTGCAAATCGACCAAGTTGAGCATCCTGAACAACTTTCCTGTGTGGAGTCATGCAAAATTCGTAAAACCTAGGGAATTACAACTTGTTGGTGCAAAAGTGACTTCATAATTTGACCAAAATTCGTCGATTACCGCCAAAGTAAAACAATGACGGGGTTCAAATTTGCACCGGCACTCTCGGGTGGGATATCCGCAAGAAGTAATCACGCTAATTCGGCTCTTCGGGAGCTCGAAAATTAAAAAGTTTATTCCCCGGGCAGGCAAAAGGGAAGAGCGGCCATCTTGTTTTTCTAATAGTCAACTCTGGAAATCGCGTTTTGACGGTGCAAATCGACCAAGTTGAGCATCCTGAACAACTTTCCTGTGTGGAGTCATGCAAAATTCGTAAAACCTAGGGAATTACAACTTTTTGGTGCAAAAGTGACGTCATAATTTGTCCAAAAAATCGTCGATTACCGCCAAAGTAAAACATTGACTGGGTTCAGATTTGCACCGGCACACTCGGGTGGGGTATCCGCAAGAAGTAATCACGCTAATTCGGCTTTTCGGGGTGGCTCGAAAATTAAAAAGTTTATTCCCCGGGCAGGGAAAAGGGAAGAGCGGCCATCTTGTTTTCTAATAGTCAACTCTGGAAATCGCGTTTTGACGGTGCAAATCGACCAAGTTGAGCATCCTGAACAACTTTCCTGTGTGGAGTCATGCAAAATTCACAAAACCTTGGGAATTACAACTTTTTGGTGCAAAAGTGACGTCATAATTTGACAAAAAATCGTCGACTATCGCCAAAGTAAAACATTGATGGGGTTCAAATTTGCACAGGCACACTCGGGTGGGGTATCCGCAAGAAGTAATCACGCTAATTCGGCTTTTCGGGAGCTCGAAAATTAAAAAGTTTATTCCCCGGGCAGGGAAAAGGGAAGAGCGGCCATCTTGTTTTCTAATAGTCAACTCTGGAAATCGCGTTTTTACGGTGCAAATCGACCAAGTTGAGCATCCTGAACAACTTTCCTGTATGGAGTCATGCAAAATTCGCAAAACCTTGGGAATTACAACTTTTTGGTGCAAAAGTGACGTCATAATCTGACCCAAAATCGTCGATTACCGCCAAAGTAAAACATTGACGGGGTTCAAATTTGCACCGGCACACTCGGGTGGGGTATCCGCAAGAAGTAATCACGCTAATTCGGTTTTTCGGGGTGCCACGAAAATTAAAAAGTTTATTCCCCGGCCAGGTAAAAGGGAAGAGCGGCCATCTTGTTTTTCTAATAGTCAACTCTGGAAATCGCGTTTTGACGGTGCAAATCGACCAAGTTGAGCATCCTGAACAACTTTCCTATGTGGAGTCATGCAAAATTCGCAAAACCTAGGGAATTACAACTTTTTGGTGCAAAAGTGACGTCATTATTTGACCAAAAATCGTCGATTACCGCCAAAGTAAAACATTGACTGGGTTCAAATTTGCACCGGCACACTCGGGTGGGGTATCCGCAAGAAGTAATCACGCTAATTCGGCTTTTTGGGAGCTCGAAAATTAAAAAGTTTATTCCCCGGGCAGAGAAAAGGGAAGAGCGGCCATCTTGTTTTTCTAATAGTCAACTCTGGAAATCGCGTTTTGACAGTGCCAATCGACCAAGTTTAGCATCCTGAACAACTTTCCTGTGTGGAGTCATGCAAAATTCGCAAAACCTTGGGAATTACAACTTTTTGGTGCAAAAGTGACGTCATAATTTGACAAAAAATCGTCGATTACCGCCAAAGTAAAACATTGATGGGGTTCAAATTTGCACAGGCACACTCGGGTGGGGTATCCGCAAGAAGTAATCACGCTAATTCGGCTTTTCGGGAGCTCGAAAATTAAAAAGTTTATTCCCCGGGCAGGGAAAAGGGAAGAGCGGCCATCTTGTTTTTCTAATAGTCAACTCTGGAAATCGCGTTTTGACGGTGCAAATCGACCAAGTTGAGCATCATGAACAACTTTCCTGTGTGGAGTCATGCAAAATTTTTAAAACCTTGGGAATTACAACTTTTTGGTGCATCCTGAACAACTTTCCTTTGTGGAGTCATGCAAAATTCGCAAAACCTAGGGAATTACAACTTTTTGGTGCAAAAGTGACGTCATTATTTGACCAAAAATCGTCGATTACCGCCAAAGTGAAACATTAAATGGGTTCAAATTTGCACCGGCACACTCGGGTGGGGTATCCGCAAGAAGTAATCACGCTAATTCGGCTTTTCGGGAGCTCGAAAATTAAAAAGTTTATTCCCCGGGCAGGGAAAAGGGAAGAGCGGCCATCTTGTTTTCTAATAGTCAACTCTGGAAATCGCGTTTTGACGGTGCAAATCGACCAAGTTGAGCATCATGAACAACTTTCCTGTGTGGAGTCATGCAAAATTCGTAAAACCTAGGGAATTACAACTTGTTGGTGCAAAAGTGACTTCATAATTTGACCAAAAATCGTCGATTACCGCCAAAGTAAAACAATGACGGGGTTCAAATTTGCACCGGCACTCTCGGGTGGGATATCCGCAAGAAGTAATCACGCTAATTCGGCTCTTCGGGAGCTCGAAAATTAAAAAGTTTATTCCCCGGGCAGGCAAAAGGGAAGAGCGGCCATCTTGTTTTTCTAATAGTCAACTCTGGAAATCGCGTTTTGACGGTTCAAATCGACCAAGTTGAGCATCCTGAACAACTTTCCTGTGTGGAGTCATGCAAAATTCGTAAAACCTAGGGAATTACAACTTTTTGGTGCAAAAGTGACGTCATAATTTGTCCAAAAAATCGTCGATTACCGCCAAAGTAAAACATTGACGGGGTTCAGATTTGCACCGGCACACTCGGGTGGGGTATCCGCAAGAAGTAATCACGCTAATTCGGCTTTTCGGGGTGGCTCGAAAATTAAAAAGTTTATTCCCCGGGCAGGGAAAAGGGAAGAGCGGCCATCTTGTTTTCTAATAGTCAACTCTGGAAATCGCGTTTTGACGGTGCAAATCGACCAAGTTGAGCATCCTGATTAACTTTCCTGTGTGGAGTCATGCAAAATTCGCAAAACCTAGGGAATTACAACTTTTTGGTGCAAAAGTGACGTCATTATTTGACCAAAAATCGTCGGTTACCGCCAAAGTAAAACATTGACTGGGTTCAAATTTGCACAGGCACACTCGGGTGGGGGTATCCGCAAGAAGTAATCATGCTAATTCGGCTTTTCGGGAGCTCGAAAATTAAAAAGTTTATTCCCCGGGCAGGGAAAAGGGAAGAGCGGCCATTTTGTTTTTCTAATAGTCAACTCTGGAAATCGCGTTTTGACGGTGCAAATCGACCAAGTTGAGCATCCTGAACAACTTTCCTGTGTGGAGTCATGCAAAATTCGTAAAACCTTGGGAATTACAACTTTTTGGTGCAAAAGTGACGTCATAATTTGTCCAAAAATCGTCGATTACCGCCAAAGTAAAACATTGACGGGGTTCAGATTTGCACCTGCACACTCGGGTGGGGTATCCGCAAGAAGTAATCACGCTAACTCGGCTTTTCGGGGTGCCACGAAAATTAAAAAGTTTATTGCCCAGGCAGGGAAAGGGAAGAGCGGCCATCTTGTTTTTCAAAAAGTCAACTCTGGAAATCGCGTTTTGACGGTGCAAATCGACCAAGTTGAGCATCCTGAACAACTTTCCTGTGTGGAGTCATGCAAAATTCGCAAAACCTTGGGAATTACAACTTTTTGGTGCAAAAGTGACGTCATAGTTTGACAAAAAATCGTCGATTACCGCCAAAGTAAAACATTGATGGGGTTCAAATTTGCACAGGCACACTCGGGTGGGGTATCCGCAAGAAGTAATCACGCTAATTCGGCTTTTCGGGAGCTCGAAAATTAAAAAGTTTATTCCCCGGGCAGGGAAAAGGGAAAAGCGGCCATATTGTTTTTCTAATAGTCAACTCTGGAAATCGCGTTTTGACGGTGCAAATCGACCAAGTTGAGCATCCTGAACAATTTTCCTGTGTGGAGTCATGCAAAATTCGTAAAACCTAGGGAATTACAACTTTTTGGTGCAAAAGTGACGTCATAATTTGTCCAAAAATCGTCGATTACCGCCAAAGTAAAACATTGACGGGGTTCAGATTTGCACCGGCACACTCGGGTGGGGTATCCGCAAGAAGTAATCATGCTAATTCGGCTTTTCGGGGTGGCTCGAAAATTAAAAAGGTTATTCCCTGGCCAGGGAAAAGGGAAGAGCGGCCATCTTGTTTTTCTAATAGTCAACTCTGGAAATCGCGTTTTGACGGTGCAAATCGACCAACTTGAGCATCCTGAACAACTTTCCTGTGTGGAGTCATGCACAATTAGCAAAACCTTGGGAATTACAACTTTTTGGTGCAAAAGTGACGTCATAATTTGTCCAAAAATCGTCGATTACCGCTAAAGTAAAACATTGAAGGGGTTCAAATTTGCACCGGCACACTCGGGTGGGGTATCCGCAAGAAGTAATCACGCTAATTCGGCTTTTCGGGGTGGCTCGAAAATTAAAAAGTTTATTCCCCGGGCAGGGAAAAGGGAAGAGCGGCCATCTTGTTTTCTAATAGTCAACTCTGGAAATCGCGTTTTGACGGTGCAAATCGACCAAGTTGAGCATCCTGATTAACTTTCCTGTGTGGAGTCATGCAAAATTCGCAAAACCTAGGGAATTACAACTTTTTGGTGCAAAAGTGACGTCATTATTTGACCAAAAATCGTCGGTTACCGCCAAAGTAAAACATTGACTGGGTTCAAATTTGCACAGGCACACTCGGGTGGGGGTATCCGCAAGAAGTAATCATGCTAATTCGGCTTTTCGGGAGCTCGAAAATTAAAAAGTTTATTCCCCGGGCAGGGAAAAGGGAAGAGCGGCCATTTTGTTTTTCTAATAGTCAACTCTGGAAATCGCGTTTTGACGGTGCAAATCGACCAAGTTGAGCATCCTGAACAACTTTCCTGTGTGGAGTCATGCAAAATTCGCAAAACCTTGGGAATTACAACTTTTTGGTGCAAAAGTGACGTCATAGTTTGACAAAAAATCGTCGATTACCGCCAAAGTAAAACATTGATGGGGTTCAAATTTGCACAGGCACACTCGGGTGGGGTATCCGCAAGAAGTAATCACGCTAATTCGGCTTTTCGGGAGCTCGAAAATTAAAAAGTTTATTCCCCGGGCAGGGAAAAGGGAAGAGCGGCCATATTGTTTTTCTAATAGTCAACTCTGGAAATCGCGTTTTGACGGTGCAAATCGACCAAGTTGAGCATCCTGAACAATTTTCCTGTGTGGAGTCATGCAAAATTCGTAAAACCTAGGGAATTACAACTTTTTGGTGCAAAAGTGACGTCATAATTTGTCCAAAAATCGTCGATTACCGCCAAAGTAAAACATTGACGGGGTTCAGATTTGCACCGGCACACTCGGGTGGGGTATCCGCAAGAAGTAATCATGCTAATTCGGCTTTTCGGGGTGGCTCGAAAATTAAAAAGGTTATTCCCTGGCCAGGGAAAAGGGAAGAGCGGCCATCTTGTTTTTCTAATAGTCAACTCTGGAAATCGCGTTTTGACGGTGCAAATCGACCAAGTTGAGCATCCTGAACAACTTTCCTGTGTGGAGTCATGAAAAATTAGCAAAACCTTGGGAATTACAACTTTTTGGTGCAAAAGTGACGTCATAATTTGTCCAAAAATCGTCGATTACCGCTAAAGTAAAACATTGAAGGGGTTCAAATTTGCACCGGCACACTCGGGTGGGGTATCCGCAAGAAGTAATCACGCTAATTCGGCTTTTCGGGGTGCCACGAAAATTAAAAAGTTTATTGCCCAGGCAGGGAAAAGGGAAGAGCGGCCATCTTGTTTTTCTAATAGTCAACTCTGGAAATCGCGTTTTGACGGTGCAAATCGACCAAGTTGAGCATCCTGAACAACTTTCCTATGTGGAGTCATGCAAAATTCGCAAAACCTAGGGAATTACAACTTTTTGGTGCAAAAGTGACGTCATTATTTGACCAAAAATCGTCGGTTACCGCCAAAGTAAAACATTGACTGGGTTCAAATTTGCACAGGCACACTCGGGTGGGGGTATCCGCAAGAAGTAATCATGCTAATTCGGCTTTTCGGGAGCTCGAAAATTAAAAAGTTTATTCCCCGGGCAGGGAAAAGGGAAGAGCGGCCATTTTGTTTTTCTAATAGTCAACTCTGGAAATCGCGTTTTGACGGTGCAAATCGACCAAGTTGAGCATCCTGAACAACTTTCCTGTGTGGAGTCATGCAAAATTCGCAAAACCTTGGGAATTACAACTTTTTGGTGCAAAAGTGACGTCATAGTTTGACAAAAAATCGTCGATTACCGCCAAAGTAAAACATTGATGGGGTTCAAATTTGCACAGGCACACTCGGGTGGGGTATCCGCAAGAAGTAATCACGCTAATTCGGCTTTTCGGGAGCTCGAAAATTAAAAAGTTTATTCCCCGGGCAGGGAAAAGGGAAGAGCGGCCATATTGTTTTTCTAATAGTCAACTCTGGAAATCGCGTTTTGACGGTGCAAATCGACCAAGTTGAGCATCCTGAACAATTTTCCTGTGTGGAGTCATGCAAAATTCGTAAAACCTAGGGAATTACAACTTTTTGGTGCAAAAGTGACGTCATAATTTGTCCAAAAATCGTCGATTACCGCCAAAGTAAAACATTGACGGGGTTCAGATTTGCACCGGCACACTCGGGTGGGGTATCCGCAAGAAGTAATCATGCTAATTCGGCTTTTCGGGGTGGCTCGAAAATTAAAAAGGTTATTCCCTGGCCAGGGAAAAGGGAAGAGCGGCCATCTTGTTTTTCTAATAGTCAACTCTGGAAATCGCGTTTTGACGGTGCAAATCGACCAAGTTGAGCATCCTGAACAACTTTCCTGTGTGGAGTCATGAAAAATTAGCAAAACCTTGGGAATTACAACTTTTTGGTGCAAAAGTGACGTCATAATTTGTCCAAAAATCGTCGATTACCGCTAAAGTAAAACATTGAAGGGGTTCAAATTTGCACCGGCACACTCGGGTGGGGTATCCGCAAGAAGTAATCACGCTAATTCGGCTTTTCGGGGTGCCACGAAAATTAAAAAGTTTATTGCCCAGGCAGGGAAAAGGGAAGAGCGGCCATCTTGTTTTCTAATAGTCAACTCTGGAAATCGCGTTTTGACGGTGCAAATCGACCAAGTTGAGCATCCTGAACAACTTTCCTGTGTGGAGTCATGCAAAATTCGCAAAACCTTGGGAATTACAACTTTTTGGTGCAAAAGTGACGTCATAATTTGACCCAAAATCGTCGATTACCGCCAAAGTAAAACATTGACGGGGTTCAAATTTGCACCGGCTCACTCGGGTGGGGTATCCGCAAGAAGTAATCACGCTAATTCGGTTTTTCGGGGTGCCACGAAAATTAAAAAGTTTATTCCCCGGCCAGGTAAAAGGGAAGAGCGGCCATCTTGTTTTTCTAATAGTCAACTCTGGAAATCGCGTTTTGACGGTGCAAATCGACCAAGTTGAGCATCCTGAACAACTTTCCTATGTGGAGTCATGCAAAATTCGCAAAACCTAGGGAATTACAACTTTTTGGTGCAAAAGTGACGTCATTATTTGACCAAAAATCGTCGATTACCGCCAAAGTAAAACATTGACTTGGTTCAAATTTGCACCGGCACACTCGGGTGGGGTATCCGCAAGAAGTAATCACGCTAATTCGGCTTTTTGGGAGCTCGAAAAGTAAAAAGTTTATTCCCCGGGCAGAGAAAAGGGAAGAGCGGCCATCTTGTTTTTCTAATAGTCAACTCTGGAAATCGCGTTTTGACAGTGCCAATCGACCAAGTTTAGCATCCTGAACAACTTTCCTGTGTGGAGTCATGCAAAATTCGCAAAACCTTGGGAATTACAACTTTTTGGTGCAAAAGTGACGTCATAATTTGACAAAAAATCGTCGATTACCGCCAAAGTAAAACATTGATGGGGTTCAAATTTGCACAGGCACACTCGGGTGGGGTATCCGCAAGAAGTAATCACGCTAATTCGGCTTTTCGGGAGCTCGAAAATTAAAAAGTTTATTCCCCGGGCAGGGAAAAGGGAAGAGCGGCCATCTTGTTTTTCTAATAGTCAACTCTGGAAATCGCGTTTTGACGGTGCAAATCGACCAAGTTGAGCATCATGAACAACTTTCCTGTGTGGAGTCATACAAAATTCGTAACACCTTGGGAATTACAACTTGTTGGTGCAAAAGTGACGTCATAATTTGACAAAAATCGTCGATAACCGCCAAAGTAAAACATTGACGGGGTTCAGATTTGCACCGGCACACTCGGGTGGGGTATCCGCAAGAAGTAATCACGCTAATTCGGCTTTTCGGGGTGGCTCGAAAATTAAAAAGTTTATTCCCCGGGCAGGGAAAAGGGAAGAGCGGCCATCTTGTTTTCTAATAGTCAACTCTGGAAATCGCGTTTTGACGGTGCAAATCGACCAAGTTGAGCATCCTGAACAACTTTCCTGTGTGGAGTCATGCAAAATTCGCAAAACCTTGGGAATTACAACTTTTTGGTGCAAAAGTGACGTCATAGTTTGACAAAAAATCGTCGATTACCGCCAAAGTAAAACATTGATGGGGTTCAAATTTGCACAGGCACACTCGGGTGGGGTATCCGCAAGAAGTAATCACGCTAATTCGGCTTTTCGGGAGCTCGAAAATTAAAAAGTTTATTCCCCGGGGAGGGAAAAGGGAAAAGCGGCCATCTTGTTTTTCTAATAGTCAACTCTGGAAATCGCGTTTTTACGGTGCAAATCGACCAAGTTGAGCATCCTGAACAATTTTCCTGTGTGGAGTCATGCAAAATTTTTAAAACCTTGGGAATTACAACTTTTTGGTGCATCCTGAACAACTTTCCTGTGTGGAGTCATGCAAAATTCGCAAAACCTAGGGAATTACAACTTTTTGGTGCAAAAGTGACGTCATTATTTGACCAAAAATCGTCGATTACCGCCAAAGTGAAACATTAAATGGGTTCAAATTTGCACCGGCACACTCGGGTGGGGTATCCGCAAGAAGTAATCACGCTAATTCGGCTTTTCGGGAGCTCGAAAATTAAAAAGTTTATTCCCCGGGCAGGGAAAAGGGAAGAGCGGCCATCTTGTTTTCTAATAGTCAACTCTGGAAATCGCGTTTTGACGGTGCAAATCGACCAAGTTGAGCATCCTGAACAACTTTCCTGTGTGGAGTCATGCAAAATTCGTAAAACCTAGGGAATTACAACTTGTTGGTGCAAAAGTGACTTCATAATTTGACCAAAAATCGTCGATTACCGCCAAAGTAAAACAATGACGGGGTTCAAATTTGCACCGGCACTCTCGGGTGGGATATCCGCAAGAAGTAATCACGCTAATTCGGCTCTTCGGGAGCTCGAAAATTAAAAAGTTTTATCCCCGGGCAGGCAAAAGGGAAGAGCGGCCATCTTGTTTTTCTAATAGTCAACTCTGGAAATCGCGTTTTGACGGTTCAAATCGACCAAGTTGAGCATCCTGAACAACTTTCCTGTGTGGAGTCATGCAAAATTCGTAAAACCTAGGGAATTACAACTTTTTGGTGCAAAAGTGACGTCATAATTTGTCCAAAAAATCGTCGATTACCGCCAAAGTAAAACATTGACGGGGTTCAGATTTGCACCGGCACACTCGGGTGGGGTATCCGCAAGAAGTAATCACGCTAATTCGGCTTTTCGGGGTGGCTCGAAAATTAAAAAGTTTATTCCCCGGGCAGGGAAAAGGGAAGAGCGGCCATCTTGTTTTCTAATAGTCAACTCTGGAAATCGCGTTTTGACGGTGCAAATCGACCAAGTTGAGCATCCTGATTAACTTTCCTGTGTGGAGTCATGCAAAATTCGCAAAACCTAGGGAATTACAACTTTTTGTCGCAAAAGTGACGTCATTATTTGACCAAAAATCGTCGGTTACCGCCAAAGTAAAACATTGACTGGGTTCAAATTTGCACAGGCACACTCGGGTGGGGGTATCCGCAAGAAGTAATCATGCTAATTCGGCTTTTCGGGAGCTCGAAAATTAAAAAGTTTATTCCCCGGGCAGGGAAAAGGGAAGAGCGGCCATTTTGTTTTTCTAATAGTCAACTCTGGAAATCGCGTTTTGACGGTGCAAATCGACCAAGTTGAGCATCCTGAACAACTTTCCTGTGTGGAGTCATGCAAAATTCGTAAAACCTTGGGAATTACAACTTTTTGGTGCAAAAGTGACGTCATAATTTGTCCAAAAATCGTCGATTACCGCCAAAGTAAAACATTGACGGGGTTCAGATTTGCACCTGCACACTCGGGTGGGGTATCCGCAAGAAGTAATCACGCTAATTCGGCTTTTCGGGGTGCCACGAAAATTAAAAAGTTTATTGCCCAGGCAGGGAAAGGGAAGAGCGGCCATCTTGTTTTTCAAAAAGTCAACTCTGGAAATCGCGTTTTGACGGTGCAAATCGACCAAGTTGAGCATCCTGAACAACTTTCCTGTGTGGAGTCATGCAAAATTCGCAAAACCTTGGGAATTACAACTTTTTGGTGCAAAAGTGACGTCATAGTTTGACAAAAAATCGTCGATTACCGCCAAAGTAAAACATTGATGGGGTTCAAATTTGCACAGGCACACTCGGGTGGGGTATCCGCAAGAAGTAATCACGCTAATTCGGCTTTTCGGGAGCTCGAAAATTAAAAAGTTTATTCCCCGGGCAGGGAAAAGGGAAGAGCGGCCATATTGTTTTTCTAATAGTCAACTCTGGAAATCGCGTTTTGACGGTGCAAATCGACCAAGTTGAGCATCCTGAACAATTTTCCTGTGTGGAGTCATGCAAAATTCGTAAAACCTAGGGAATTACAACTTTTTGGTGCAAAAGTGACGTCATAATTTGTCCAAAAATCGTCGATTACCGCCAAAGTAAAACATTGACGGGGTTCAGATTTGCACCGGCACACTCGGGTGGGGTATCCGCAAGAAGTAATCACGCTAATTCGGCTCTTCGGGGTGGCTCGAAAATTAAAAAGTTTATTCCCCGGGCAGGGAAAAGGGAAGAGCGGCCATCTTGTTTTTATAATATTTAACTCTGGAATTCGCGTTTTGACGGTGCAAATCGACCAAGTTGAGCATCCTGATCAACTTTCCTGTGAGGAGTCATGCAAAATTCGCAAAACCTAGGGAATTACAACTTTTTGGTGCAAAAGTGACGTCATTATTTGACCAAAAATCGTCGATTACCGCCAAAGTAAAACATTGACTGGGTTCAAATTTGCACAGGCACACTCGGGTGGGGGTATCCGCAAGAAGTAATCATGCTAATTCGGCTTTTCGGGGTGGCTCGAAAATTAAAAAGTTTATTCCCCGGGCAGGGAAAAGGGAAGAGCGGCCATCTTGTTTTTCTAATAGTCAACTCTGGAAATCGCGTTTTGACGGTGCAAATCGACCAAGTTGAGATCCCGATTAACTTTCCTGTGTGGAGTCATGCAACATTCGTAAAACCTTGGGAATTACACCCTTTTGGTGCAAAAGTGACGTCATAATTTGTCCAAAAATCGTCGATTACCGCCAAAGTAAAACATTGACGGGGTTCAGATTTGCACCGGCACACTCGGGTGGGGTATCCGCAAGAAGTAATCACGCTAATTCGGCTTTTCGGGGTGGCTCGAAAATTAAAAAGTTTATTCCCCGGGCAGGGAAAAGGGAAGAGCGGCCATCTTGTTTTCTAATAGTCAACTCTGGAAATCGCGTTTTGACGGTGCAAATCGACCAAGTTGAGCATCCTGAACAACTTTCCTGTGTGGAGTCATGCAAAATTCACAAAACCTAGGGAATTACAACTTTTTGGTGCAAAAGTGACGTCATAATTTGACAAAAAATCGTCGATTACCGCCAAAGTAAAACATTGATGGGGTTCAAATTTGCACAGGCACACTCGGGTGGGGGTATCCGCAAGAAGTAATCTTGCTAATTCGGCTTTTCGGGAGCTCGAAAATTAAAAAGTTTATTCCCCGGGCAGGGAAAAGGGAAGAGCGGCCATCTTGTTTTTCTAGTAGTCAACTCTGGAAATCGCGTTTTGACGGTACAAATCGACCAAGTTGAGCATCCTGAACAACTTTCCTGTGTGGAGTCATGCAAAATTCGCAAAACCTTGGGAATTACAACTTTTTGGTGCAAAAGTGACGTCACAATTTGACAAAAAATCGTCGATTACCGACAAAGTAAAACATTGATGGGGTTCAAATTTGCACAGGCACACTTGGGTGGGGGTATCCGCAAGAAGTAATCATGCTAATTCGGCTTTTCGGGAGCTCGAAAATTAAAAAGTTTATTCCCCGGGCAGGGAAAAGGGAAGAGCGGCCATTTTGTTTTTCTAATAGTCAACTCTGGAAATCGCGTTTTGACGGTGCAAATCGACCAAGTTGAGCATCCTGAACAACTTTCCTGTGTGGAGTCATGCAAAATTCGCAAAACCTTGGGAATTACAACTTTTTGGTTCAAAAGTGACGTCATAATTTGACAAAAAATCGTCGATTACCGCCAAAGTAAAACATTGACTGGGTTCAAATTTGCACAGGCACACTTGGGTGGGGGTATCCGCAAGAAGTAATCATGCTAATTCGGCTTTTCGGGAGCTCGAAAATTAAAAAGTTTATTCCCCGGGCAGGGAAAAGGGAAGAGCGGCCATTTTGTTTTTCTAATAGTCAACTCTGGAAATCGCGTTTTGACGGTGCAAATCGACCAAGTTGAGCATCCTGAACAACTTTCCTGTGTGGAGTCATGCAAAACTCGTAAAACCTTGGGAATTACAACTTTTTGGTGCAAAAGTGACGTCATAATTTGTCCAAAAATCGTCGATTACCGCCAAAGTAAAACATTGACGGGGTTCAGATTTGCACCTGCACACTCGGGTGGGGTATCCGCAAGAAGTAATCACGCTAATTCTGCTTTTCGGGGTGGCTCGAAAATTAAAAACTTTATTCCCCGGGCAGGGAAAAGGGAAGAGCGGCCATCTTGTTTTTGTAATAGTCAACTCTGGAAATCGCGTTTTGACGGTGCAAATCGACCAAGTTGAGCATCCTGAACACTTTTCCTGTGTGGAGTCATGCAAAATTCGCAAAACCTTGGGAATTACAACTTTTTGGTGCAAAAGTGACGTCATAATTTGACAAAAAATCGTCGATTACCGCCAAAGTAAAACATTGACGGGGTTCAGATTTGCACCGGCACACTCGGGTGGGGTATCCGCAAGAAGTAATCACGCTAATTCGGCTTTTCGGGGTGGCTCGAAAATTAAAAACTTTATTCCCCGGGCAGGGAAAATGGAAGAGCGGCCATTTTGTTTTTCTAGCAGTCAACTCTGGAAATCGCGTTTTGACGGTGCAAATCGACCAAGTTGAGCATCCTGAACAACTTTCCTGTGTGGAGTCATGCAAAATTCGTAAAACCTTGGGAATTACAACTTTTTGGTGCAAAAGTGACGTCATAATTTGTCCAAAAATCGTCGATTACCGCCAAAGTAAAACATTGACGGGGTTCAGATTTGCACCTGCACACTCGGGTGAGGTATCCGCAAGAAGTAATCACGCTAATTCGGCTTTTCGGGGTGGCTCGAAAATTAAAAACTTTATTCCCCGGGCAGGGAAAAGGGAAGAGCGGCCATCTTGTTTTTCTAATAGTCAACTCTGGAAATCGCGTTTTGACGGTGCAAATCGACCAAGTTGAGCATCTTGAACAACTTTCCTGTGTGGAGTCATGCAAATTCGCAAAACCTTGGGAATTACAACTTTTTGGTGCAAAAGTGACGTCATAATTTGACAAAAAATCGTCGATTACCGCCAAAGTAAAACATTGACGGGGTTCAGATTTGCACCGGCACACTCGGGTGGGGTATCCGCAAGAAGTAATCACGCTAATTCGGCTTTTCGGGGTGGCTCGAAAATTAAAAACTTTATTCCCCGGGCAGGGAAAATGGAAGAGCGGCCATTTTGTTTTTCTAGTAGTCAACTCTGGAAATCGCGTTTTGACGGTGCAAATCGACCAAGTTGAGCATCCTGAACAACTTTCCTGTGTGGAGTCATGCAAAATTCGTAAAACCTTGGGAATTACAACTTTTTGGTGCAAAAGTGACGTCATAATTTGACCAAAAATCGTCGATTACTGCCAAAGTAAAACATTGACGGTGTTCAGATTTGCACCGGCACACTCGGGTGGGGTATCCGCAAGAAGTAATCACGCTAATTCGGCTTTTCGGGGTGGCTCGAAAATTAAAAACTTTATTCCCCGGGCAGGGAAAATGGAAGAGCGGCCATCTTGTTTTCTAATAGTCAACTCTGGAAATCGCGTTTTGACGGTGCAAATCGACCAAGTTGAGCATCCTGAACAACTTTCCTGTGTGGAGTCATGCAAAATTCGCAAAACCTTGGGAATTACAACTTGTTGGTGCAAAAGTGACGTCATAATTTGACAAAAAATCGTCGATTACCGCCAAAGTAAAACATTGATGGGGTTCAAATTTGCACAGGCACACTCGGGTGGGGTATCCGCAAGAAGTAATCACGCTAATTCGGCTTTTCGGGGTGGCTCGAAAATTAAAAAGTTTATTCCCCGGGCAGGGAAAAGGGAAGAGCGGCCATCTTGTTTTTCTAATAGTCAACTCTGGAAATCGCGTTTTGACGGTGCAAGTCGACCAAGTTGAGCATCCTGAACAACTTTCCTGTGTGGAGTCATGCAAAATTCGTAAAACCTTGGGAATTACAGCTTTTTGGTGCAAAAGTGACGTCATAATTTGTCCAAAAATCGTCGATTACCGCCAAAGTAAAACATTGACGGGGTTCAGATTTGCACCGGCACACTCGGGTGGGGTATCCGCAAGAAGTAATCACGCTATTTCGGCTTTTCGGGGTGGCTCGAAAATTAAAAAGTTTATTCCACGGGCAGGGAAAAGGGAAGAGCGGCCATCTTGTTTTCTAATAGTCAACTCTGGAAATCGCGTTTTGACGGTGCAAATCGACCAAGTTGAGCATCCTGAACAACTTTCCTGTGTGGAGTCATGCAAAATTCGCAAAACCTTGGGAATTACAACTTTTTGGTGCAAAAGTGACGTCATAATTTGACAAAAAATCGTCGATTGCCGCCAAAGTGAAACATTAAATGGGTTCAAATTTGCACCGGCACTCTCGGGTGGGGTATCCGCAAGAAGTAATCACGCTAATTCGGCTCTTCGGGAGCTCGAAAATTAAAAAGTTTATTCCCCGGGCAGGCAAAAGGGAAGAGCGGCCATCTTGTTTTTCTAATAGTCAACTCTGGAAATCGCGTTTTGACGGTGCAAATCGACCAAGTTGAGCATCCTGAACAACTTTCCTGTGTGGAGTCATGCAAAATTCGTAAAACGTAGGGAATTACAACTCTTTGGTGCAAAAGTGACGTCATAATTTGACCAAAAATCGTCGATTACCGCCAAAGTAAAACAATGATGGGGTTCAAATTTGCACCGGCACTCTCGGGTGGGGTATCCGCAAGAAGTAATCACGCTAATTCGGCTCTTCGGGAGCTCGAAAATTAAAAAGTTTATTCCCCGGGCAGGCAAAAGGGAAGAGCGGCCATCTTGTTTTTCTAATAGTCAACTCTGGAAATCGCGTTTTGACGGTGCAAATCGACCAAGTTGAGCATCCTGAACAACTTTCCTGTGTGGAGTCATGCAAAATTCGTAAAACCTAGGGAATTACAACTTGTTGGTGCAAAAGTGACGTCATAATTTGACAAAAAATCGTCGATTACCGCCAAAGTGAAACATTAAATGGGTTCAAATTTGCACCGGCACACTCGGGTGGGGTATCCGCAAGAAGTAATCACGCTAATTCGGCTTTACGGGAGCTCGAAAATTAAAAATTTACTTCCCCGGGCAGGGAAAAGGGAAGAGCGGCCATCTTGTTATTCTAATATTCAACTCTGGAAATCGCGTTTTGTCGCGCCAAATCGACCAAGTTGAGCATCCTGAACAACTTTCCTGTGTGGAGTCATGCAAAATTCGCAAAACCTTGGGAATTACAACTCTTTGGTGCAAAAGTGACGTCATAATTTGACAAAAAATCGTCGATTACCGCCAAAGTAAAACAATGACGGGGTTCAAATTTGCACCGGCACTCTCGGGTGGGGTATCCGCAAGAAGTAATCACGCTAATTCGGCTCTTCGGGAGCTCGAAAATTAAAAAGTTTATTCCCCGGGCAGGCAAAAGGGAAGAGCGGCCATCTTGTTTTTCTAATAGTCAACTCTGGAAATCGCGTTTTGACGGTGCAAATCGACCAAGTTGAGCATCCTGAACAACTTTCCTGTGTGGAGTCATGCAAAATTCGTAAAACCTAGGGAATTACAACTTGTTGGTGCAAAAGTGACGTCATAATTTGACCAAAAATCGTCGATTACCGCCAAAGTAAAACAATGACGGGGTTCAAATTTGCACCGGCACTCTCGGGTGGGATATCCGCAAGAAGTAATCACGCTAATTCGGCTCTTCGGGAGCTCGAAAATTAAAAAGTTTATTCCCCGGGCAGGCAAAAGGGAAGAGCGGCCATCTTGTTTTTCTAATAGTCAACTCTGGAAATCGCGTTTTGACGGTGCAAATCGACCAAGTTGAGCATCCTGAACAACTTTCCTGTGTGGAGTCATGCAAAATTCGTAAAACCTAGGGAATTACAACTTGTTGGTGCAAAAGTGACGTCATAATTTGACAAAAAATGGTCGATTACCGCCAAAGTGAAACATTAAATGGGTTCAAATTTGCACCGGCACTCTCGGGTGGGGTATCCGCAAGAAGTAATCACGCTAATTCGGCTCTTCGGGAGCTCGAAAATTAAAAAGTTTATTCCCCGGGCAGGCAAAAGGGAAGAGCGGCCATCTTGTTTTTCTAATAGTCAACTCTGGAAATCGCGTTTTGACGGTGCAAATCGACCAAGTTGAGCATCCTGAACAACTTTCCTGTGTGGAGTCATGCAAAATTCGTAAAACCTAGGGAATTACAACTTGTTGGTGCAAAAGTGACGTCATAATTTGACAAAAAATGGTCGATTACCGCCAAAGTGAAACATTAAATGGGTTCAAATTTGCACCGGCACTCTCGGGTGGGGTATCCGCAAGAAGTAATCACGCTAATTCGGCTCTTCGGGAGCTCGAAAATTAAAAAGTTTATTCCCCGGGCAGGCAAAAGGGAAGAGCGGCCATCTTGTTTTTCTAATAGTCAACTCTGGAAATCGCGTTTTGACGGTGCAAATCGACCAAGTTGAGCATCCTGAACAACTTTCCTGTGTGGAGTCATGCAAAATTCGTAAAACCTAGGGAATTACAACTTGTTGGTGCAAAAGTGACGTCATAATTTGACAAAAAATGGTCGATTACCGCCAAAGTGAAACATTAAATGGGTTCAAATTTGCACCGGCACTCTCGGGTGGGGTATCCGCAAGAAGTAATCACGCTAATTCGGCTCTTCGGGAGCTCGAAAATTAAAAAGTTTATTCCCCGGGCAGGCAAAAGGGAAGAGCGGCCATCTTGTTTTTCTAATAGTCAACTCTGGAAATCGCGTTTTGACGGTGCAAATCGACCAAGTTGAGCATCCTGAACAACTTTCCTGTGTGGAGTCATGCAAAATTCGTAAAACCTAGGGAATTACAACTCTTTGGTGCAAAAGTGACGTCATAATTTGACCAAAAATCGTCGATTACCGCCAAAGTAAAACAATGACGGGGTTCAAATTTGCACCGGCACTCTCGGGTGGGGTATCCGCAAGAAGTAATCACGCTAATTCGGCTTTACGGGAGCTCGAAAATTAAAAATTTACTTCCCCGGGCAGGGAAAAGGGAAGAGCGGCCATCTTGTTATTCTAATATTCAACTCTGGAAATCGCGTTTTGACGCGCCAAATAGACCAAGTTGAGCATCCTGAACAACTTTCCTGTGTGGAGTCATGCAAAATTCGCAAAACCTTGGGAATTACAACTCTTTGGTGCAAAAGTGACGCCATAATTTGACAAAAAATCGTCGATTACCGCCAAAGTAAAACAATGACGGGGTTCAAATTTGCACCGGCACTCTCGGGTGGGGTATCCGCAAGAAGTAATCACGCTAATTCGGCTCTTCGGGAGCTCGAAAATTAAAAAGTTTATTCCCCGGGCAGGCAAAAGGGAAGAGCGGCCATCTTGTTTTTCTAATAGTCAACTCTGGAAATCGCGTTTTGACGGTGCAAATCGACCAAGTTGAGCATCCTGAACAACTTTCCTGTGTGGAGTCATGCAAAATTCGTAAAACCTAGGGAATTACAACTTGTTGGTGCAAAAGTGACGTCATAATTTGACCAAAAATCGTCGATTACCGCCAAAGTAAAACATTGACTGGGTTCAAATTTGCACCGGCACTCTCGGGTGGGATATCCGCAAGAAGTAATCACGCTAATTCGGCTCTTCGGGAGCTCGAAAATTAAAAAGTTTATTCCCCGGGCAGGCAAAAGGGAAGAGCGGCCATCTTGTTTTTCTAATAGTCAACTCTGGAAATCGCGTTTTGACGGTGCAAATCGACCAAGTTGAGCATCCTGAACAACTTTCCTGTGTGGAGTCATGCAAAATTCGTAAAACCTAGGGAATAACAACTTGTTGGTGCAAAAGTGACGTCATAATTTGACAGAAAATCGTCGATTACCGCCAAAGTGAAACATTAAATGGGTTCAAATTTGCACCGGCACTCTCGGGTGGGGTATCCGCAAGAAGTAATCACGCTAATTCGGCTCTTCGGGAGCTCGAAAATTAAAAAGTTTATTCCCCAGGCAGGCAAAAGGGAAGAGCGGCCATCTTGTTTTTCTAATAGTCAACTCTGGAAATCGCGTTTTGACGGTGCAAATCGACCAAGTTGAGCATCCTGAACAACTTTCCTGTGTGGAGTCATGCAAAATTCGTAAAACCTAGGGAATTACAACTCTTTGGTGCAAATCATAATTATTGACCAAAAATCGTCGATTACCGCCAAAGTAAAACAATGACGGGGTTCAAATTTGCACCGGCACTCTCGGGTGGGGTATCCGCAAGAAGTAATCACGCTTATTCGGCTCTTCGGGAGCTCGAAAATTAAAAAGTTTATTCCCCGGGCAGGCAAAAGGGAAGAGCGGCCATCTTGTTTTTCTAATAGTCAACTCTGGAAATCGCGTTTTGACGGTGCAAATCGACCAAGTTGAGCATCCTGAACAACTTTCCTGTGTGGAGTCATGCAAAATTCGTAAAACCTAGGGAATTACAACTTGTTGGTGCAAAAGTGACGTCATAATTTGACAAAAAATCGTCGATTACCGCCAAAGTGAAACATTAAATGGGTTCAAATTTGCACCGGCACACTCGGGTGGGGTATCCGCAAGAAGTAATCACGCTAATTCGGCTTTACGGGAGCACGAAAATTAAAAATTTACTTCCCCGGGCAGGGAAAAGGGAAGAGCGGCCATCTTGTTATTCTAATATTCAACTCTGGAAATCGCGTTTTGACGGTGCAAATCGACCAAGTTGAGCATCCTGAACAACTTTCCTGTGTGGAGTCATGCAAAATTCGCAAAACCTTGGGAATTACAACTCTTTGGTGCAAAAGTGACGTCATAATTTGACACAAAAATCGTCGATTACCGCCAAAGTAAAACATTGACGGGGTTCAGATTTGCACCGGCACACTCGGGTGGGGTATCCGCAAGAAGTAATCACGCTAATTCGGCTTTTCGGGGTGGCTCGAAAATTAAAAAGTTATTCTCCGGTCAGGGAAAATGGAAGAGCGGCCGTCTTGTTTTTCTAATATTCAACTCTGGAAATCGCGTTTTGACGGTGCAAATCGACCAAGTTGAGCATCCTGAACAACTTTCCTGTGTGGAGTCATGCAAAATTCGCAAAACCTAGGGAATTACAACTTGTTGGTGCAAAAGTGACGTCATAATTTGACAAAAAATCGTCGATTACCGCCAAAGTGAAACATTTAATGGGTTCAAATTTGCACCGGCACACTCGGGTGGGGTATCCGCAAGAAGTAATCACGCTAATTCGGCTTTTCGGGGTGGCTCGAAAATTAAAAAGTTATTCTCCGATCAGGAAAAATGGAAGAGCGGCCGTCTTGTTTTTCTAAAATTCAACTCTGGAAATCGCGTTTTGACGGTGCAAATCGACCAAGTTGAGCATCCTGAACAACTTTCCTGTGTGGAGTCATGCAAAATTCGTAAAACCTAGGGAATTACAACTTGTTGGTGCAAAAGTGACGTCATAATTTGACAAAAAATCGTCGATTACCGCCAAAGTGAAACATTAAATGGGTTCAAATTTGCACCGGCACACTCGGGTGGGGTATCCGCAAGAAGTAATCACGCAACTTCGGCTTTACGGGAGCTCGAAAATTAAAAAGTTATTCTCCGGTCAGGGAAAATGGAAGAGCGGCCATCTTGTTTTTCTAATAGTCAACTCTGGAAATCCCGTTTTGACGGTGCAAATCGACCGAGTTGAGCATCCTGAACAACTTTCCTGTGTGGAGTCATGCAAAATTCGCAAAACCTAGGAATTACAACTTGTTGGTGCAAAAGTGACGTCATTATTTGACCAAAAATCGTCGATTACCGCCAAAGTAAAACATTGACTGGGTTCAAATTTGCACCGGCACACTCGGGTGGGGTATCCGCAAGAAGTAATCACGCTAATTCGGCTTTACGGGAGCTCGAAAGTTAAAAAAGTTATTCACCGGGCGGGGAAAAGGGAAGATCGGCCATCTTGTTATTCTAAAAGTTAACTCTGGAAATCGCGTTTTGACAGTGCAAATCGACCAAGTTGAGCATCCCGAACAACTTTTCTGTGTGGAGTCATGCAAAATTCGCAAAACCTTGGGAATTACAACTTTTTGGTGCAAAAGTGATGTCATAATTTGACAAAAAATCGTCGATTACCGCCAAAGTAAAACATTGACGGGGTTCAAATTTGCACCGGCACACTCGGGTGGGGTATCCGCAAGAAGTAATCACGCTAATTCGGCTTTACGGGAGCTCGAAAGTTAAAAAAGTTATTCACCGGGCGGGGAAAAGGGAAGAGCGGCCATCTTGTTTTTCTAATAGTCAACTCTGGAAATCGCGTTTTGACGGTGCAAATCGACCAAGTTGAGCATCCTGAACAACTTTCCTGTGTGGAGTCATGCAAAATTCGCAAAACCTAGGGAATTATAACTTTTTGGTGCAAAAGTTATGTCATTATTTGACCAAAAATCGTCGATTACCGCAAAAGTAAAACATTGACTGGGTTCAAATTTGCACCGGCACACTCGGGTGGTGTATCCGCAAGAAGTAATCACGCTTATTCGGCTTTTCGGGAGCTCGAAACGTAAAAAGTTTATTCCCCTGGCACGGAAAAGGGAAGAGCGGCCATCTTGTTTTTCTAATAGTCAACTCTGGAAATCGCGTTTTGACGGTGCAAATCGACCAAGTTGAGCATCCTCAACAACTTTCCTGTGTGGAGTTATGCAAAATTCGCAAAACCTTGGGAATTACAACTATTTGGTGCAAAAGTGACGTCATAATTTGACAAAAAATCGTCGATTACCGCCAAAGTAAAACATTGACGGGGTTCAGATTTGCACCGGCACACTCGGGTGGGGTATCCGCAAGAAGTAATCACGCTAATTCGGCTTTTCGGGGTGGCACGAAAACTAAAAAGTTATTCCCCGGTCAGGGAAAAGGGAAGAGCGGCCATCTTGTTTTTTCTAATAGTCAACTCTGGAAATCGCGTTTTGACGGTGCAAATCGACCAAGTTGAGCATCCTGAACAACTTTCCTGTGTGGAGTCATGCAAAATTCGTAAAACCTTGGGAATTACAACTTTTTGGTGCAAAAGTGATGTCATAATTTGACAAAAAATCGTCGATTACCGCCAAAGTAAAACATTGACGGGGTTCAAATTTGCACCGGCACACTCGGGTGGGGTATCCGCAAGAAGTAATGACGCTTATTCGGCTTTTCGGGAGCTCGAAAATTAAAAAGTTTACTCCCTGGGTAGGGAAAAGGGAAGAGCGGCCATCTTGTTTTTCTAATAGTCAACTCTGGAAATCGCGTTTTGACGGTGCAAATCGACCAAGTT
Organism: Asterias amurensis; assembly: GCF_032118995.1. Classification (NCBI taxonomy): domain Eukaryota; kingdom Metazoa; phylum Echinodermata; class Asteroidea; order Forcipulatida; family Asteriidae; genus Asterias; species Asterias amurensis. Next base: position 10,931,098 of record NC_092662.1, on the reverse strand, counting down.
GAGCGTCCTGAACAACTTTCCTGTGTGGAGTCATGCAAAATTCGTAAAACCTTGGGAATTACAACTTTTGGTGCAAAAGTGATGTCATTATTTGACCAAAAATCGTCGATTACCGCCAAAGTGAAACATTAAATGGGTTCAAATTTGCACCGGCACACTCGTGTGGGGTATCCGCAAGAAGATTACTTCAAGATTCACGCTAATTCGGCTTTTCAGGAGCTCGAAAATTAAAAAGTTTATTCCTGGGTAGGGAAAAGGGAAGAGCGGCCATCTTGTTTTTCTGAAAGTCAACTCTGGAAATCGCTTTTTGACGGTGCAAATCGACCAAGTTGAGCATCCTCAACAACTTTCCTGTGTGGAGTCATGCAAAATTAGCAAAACCTTGGGAATTACAACTATTTGGTGCAAAAGTGACGTCATAATTTGACAAAAAATCGTCGATTACCGCCAAAGTAAAACATTGACGGGGTTCAGATTTGCACCGGCACACTCGGGTGGGGTATCCGCAAGAAGTAATCACGCTAATTCGGCTTTTCGGGGTGGCACGAAAACTAAAAAGTTATTCCCCGGTCAGGGAAAAGGGAAGAGCGGCCATCTTGTTTTTTCTAATAGTCAACTCTGGAAATCGCGTTTTGACGGTGCAAATCGACCAAGTTGAGCATCCTGAACAACTTTCCTGTGTGGAGTCATGCAAAATTCGTAAAACCTTGGGAATTACAACTTTTTGGTGCAAAAGTGATGTCATAATTTGACAAAAAATCGTCGATTACCGCCAAAGTAAAACATTGACGGGGTTCAAATTTGCACCGGCACACTCGGGTGGGGTATCCGCAAGAAGTAATGACGCTTATTCGGCTTTTCGGGAGCTCGAAAATTAAAAAGTTTACTCCCTGGGTAGGGAAAAGGGAAGAGCGGCCATCTTGTTTTTCTAATAGTCAACTCTGGAAATCGCGTTTTGACGGTGCAAATCGACCAAGTTGAGCATCCTGAACAACTTTCCTGTGTGGAGTCATGCAAAATTCGTAAAACCTTGGGAATTACAACTTTTGGTGCAAAAGTGATGTCATTATTTGACCAAAAATCGTCGATTACCGCCAAAGTGAAACATTAAATGGGTTCAAATTTGCACCGGCACACTCGGGTGGGGTATCCGCAAGAAGATTACTTCAAGATTCACGCTAATTCGGCTTTTCAGGAGCTCGAAAATTAAAAAGTTTATTCCTGGGTAGGGAAAAGGGAAGAGCGGCCATCTTGTTTTTCTGAAAGTCAACTCTGGAAATCGCTTTTTGACGGTGCAAATCGACCAAGTTGAGCATCCTCAACAACTTTCCTGTGTGGAGTCATGCAAAATTAGCAAAACCTTGGGAATTACAACTATTTGGTGCAAAAGTGACGTCATAATTTGACCAAAAATCGTCGATTACCGCCAAAGTAAAACAATGACGGGGTTCAAATTTGCACCGGCACTCTCGGGTGCGGTATCCGCAAGAAGTAATCACGCTAATTCGGCTTTTCGGGAGCTCGAAAATTAAAAAGTTTATTCCCCGGGCAGGGAAAAGGGAAGAGCGGCCATCTTGTTTTTTCTAATAGTCAACTCTGGAAATCGCGTTTTGACGGTGCAAATCGACCAAGTTGAGCATTCTGAACAACTTTCCTGTGTGGAGTCATGCAAAATTCGTAAAACCTTGGGAATTACAACTTTTTGGTGCAAAAGTGACGTCATAATTTGACAAAAAATCGTCGATTACCGCCAAAGTAAAACATTGACGGGGTTCAGATTTGCACCGGCACACTCGGGTGGGGTATCCGCAAGAAGTAATCACGCTAATTCGGCTTTTCGGGGTGGCACGAAAACTAAAAAGTTATTCCCCGGTCAGGGAAAAGGGAAGAGCGGCCATCTTGTTTTTTCTAATAGTCAACTCTGGAAATCGCGTTTTGACGGTGCAAATCGACCAAGTTGAGCATCCTGAACAACTTTCCTGTGTGGAGTCATGCAAAATTCGTAAAACCTTGTGAATTACAACTTTTTGGTGCAAAGGTGACGTCATAATTTGACCCAAAATCGTCGATTACCGCCAAAGTGAAACATTAAATGGGTTCAAATTTGCACCGGCACACTCGGGTGGGGTATCCGCAAGAAGTAATGACGCTTATTCGGCTTTTCGGGAGCTCAAAAATTAAAAAGTTTACTCCCTGGGTAGGGAAAAGGGAAGAGCGGCCATCTTGTTTTTCTAATATTCAACTCTGGAAATCGCGTTTTGACGGTGCAAATCGACCAAGTTGAGCATCCTGAACAACATTCCTGTGTGGAGTCATGCAAAATTCGTAAAACCTTGGGAATTATAACTTTTTGGTGCAAAAGTGACGTCATAATTTGACCAAAAATCGTCGATTACCGCCAAAGTGAAACATTAAATGGGTTCAAATTTGCACAGGCACACTCGGGAGGGGTATCCGCAAGAAGTAATCACGCTAATTCGGCTTATCAGGAGCTCGAAAATTAAAAAGTTTATTCCTGGGTAGGGAAAAGGGAAGAGCGGCCATCTTGTTTTTCTGAAAGTCAACTCTGGAAATCGCGTTTTGACTGTGCAAATCGACCAAGTTGAGCATCCTGAACAACTTTCTTGTGTGGAGTCATGCAAAATTCGCAAAACCTTGGGAATTACAACTTTTTGGTGCAAAAGTGACGTCATAATTTGACCAAAAATCGTCGATTACCGCCAAAGTAAAACATTGACGTGGTTCAAATTTGCACCGGCACACTCGGGTGGGGTATCCGCAAGAAGTAATGACGCTTATTCGGCTTTTCGGGAGCTCAAAAATTAAAAAGTTTACTCCCTGGGTAGGGAAAAGGGAAGAGCGGCCATCTTGTTTTTCTAATAGTCAACTCTGGAAATCGCGTTTTGACGGTGCAAATCGACCAAGTTGAGCATCCTGAACAACTTTCCTGTGTGGAGTCATGCAAAATTCGTAAAACCTTGGGAATTACAGCTTTTTGGTGCAAAGGTGATGTCATTATTTGACCAAAAATCGTCGATTACCGCCAAAGTGAAACATTAAATGGGTTCAAATTTGCACCGGCACACTCGGGTGGGGTATCCGCAAGAAGATTACTTCAAGATTCACGCTAATTCGGCTTTTCAGGAGCTCGAAAATTAAAAAGTTTATTCCTGGGTAGGGAAAAGGGAAGAGCGGCCATCTTGTTTTTCTGAAAGTCAACTCTGGAAATCGCGTTTTGACTGTGCAAATCGACCAAGTTGAGCATCCTGAACAACTTTCTTGTGTGGAGTCATGCAAAATTCGCAAAACCTTGGGAATTACAACTTTTTGGTGCAAAAGTGACGTCATAATTTGACCAAAAATCGTCGATTACCGCCAAAGTAAAACATTGACGTGGTTCAAATTTGCACCGGCACACTCGGGTGGTGTATCCGCAAGAAGTAATCACGCTAATTCGGCTTTTCGGGAGCTCGAAAATTAAAAAGTTTATTCCCGGGGCAGGGAAAAGGGAAGAGCGGCCATTTTGTTTTTCTAATAGTCAACACTGGAAATCGCGTTTTGACGGTGCAAATCGACCAAGTTGAGCATCCTGAACAACTTTCCTGTGTGGAGTCATGCAAAATTCGTAAAACCTAGGGAATTACAACTTCTTGGTGCAAAAGTGACGTCATGATTTGACCAAAAATCGTCGATTACCGCCAAAGTGAAACATTAAATGGGTTCAAATTTGCATCGGCACACTCGGGTGGGGTATCCGCAAGAAGTAATCACGCTAATTCGGCTTTTCGGGAGCTCGAAAATTAAAGAGTTTACTCCCTGGGTAGGGAAAAGGGATGAGCGGCCATCTTGTTTTTCTGAAAGTCAACTCTGGAAATCGCGTTTTGACGGTGCAAATCGACCAAGTTGAGCATCCTGAACAACTTTCCTGTGTGGAGTCATGCAAAATTCGTAAAACCTTGGGAATTACAACTTTTTGGTGCAAAAGTGATGTCATTATTTGACCAAAAATCGTCGATTACCGCCAAAGTGAAACATTAAATGGGTTCAAATTTGCACCGGCACACTCGGGTGGGGTATCCGCAAGAAGATTACTTCAAGATTCACGCTAATTCGGCTTTTCAGGAGCTCGAAAATTAAAAAGTTTATTCTTGGGTAGGGAAAAGGGAAGAGCGGCCATCTTGTTTTTCTAATATTCAACTCCGGACATCGCGTTTTGACGGTGCAAATCGACCAAGTTGAGCATCCTGAACAACATTCCTGTGTGGAGTCATGCAAAATTCGTAAAACCTTGGGAATTATAACTTTTTGGTGCAAAAGTGACGTCATAATTTGACCAAAAATCGTCGATTACCGCCAAAGTGAAACATTAAATGGGTTCAAATTTGCACAGGCACACTCGGGAGGGGTATCCGCAAGAAGTAATCACGCTAATTCGGCTTTTCAGGAGCTCGAAAATTAAAAAGTTTATTCCTGGGTAGGGAAAAGGGAAGAGCGGCCATCTTGTTTTTCTGAAAGTCAACTCTGGAAATCGCGTTTTGACTGTGCAAATCGACCAAGTTGAGCATCCTGAACAACTTTCCTGTGTGGAGTCATGCAAAATTCGCAAAACCTTGGGAATTACAACTTTTTGGTGCAAAAGTGACGTCATAATTTGACCAAAAATCGTCGATTACCGCCAAAGTAAAACATTGACGTGGTTCAAATTTGCACCGGCACACTCGGGTGGGGTATCCGCAAGAAGTAATCACGCTAATTCGGCTTTTCGGGGTGCCACGAAAATTAAAAAGTTTATTCCCCGGGCAGGAAAAAGGGAAGAGCGGCCATCTTGTTTTTCTAATAGTCAACTCTGGAAATCGCGTTTTGACTGTGCAAATCGACCAAGTTGAGCATCCTGAACAACTTTCCTGTGTGGAGTCATGCAAAATTCGCAAAACCCAGGGAATTACAACTTTTTGGTGCAAAAGTGACGTCATTATTTGCCCAAAAATCGTCGATTACCGCCAAAGTAAAACTTTGACGGGGTTCAGATTTGCACCGGCACACTCGGGTGGGGTATCCGCAAGAAGTAATCACGCTAATTCGGCTTTTCGGGGTTGCTCGAAAAATAAAAAGTTATTCTCCGGTCAGGGAAAATGGAAGAGCGGCCATCGTGTTTTTCTAATATTCAAGTCTGGAAATCGCGTTTTGACGGTGCAAATCGACCAAGTTGAGCATCCTGAACAACTTTCTTGTGTGGAGTCTTGCAAAATTCACAAAACCTTGGGAATTACAACTTTTTTGTGCAAAAGTGACGTCATAATTTGACCAAAAATCGTCGATTACCGCCAAGGTAAAACATTGACGGGGTTCAAATTTGCACCGGCACACTCGGGTGGGGTATCCGCAAGAAGTAATCACGCTAATTCGGCTTTTCGGGAGCTCGAAAATTAAAAAGTTTATTCCCCGGGCAGGGAAAAGGGAAGAGCGGCCATCTTGTTTTTTCTAATAGTCAACTCTGGAAATCGCGTTTTGACGGTGCAAATCGACCAAGTTGAGCATCCTGAACAACTTTCTTGTGTGGAGTCATGCAAAATTCACAAAACCTTGGGAATTACAAATTTTTTGTGCAAAAGTGACGTCATAATTTGACCAAAAATCGTCGATTACCGCCAAAGTAAAACATTGACGGGGTTCAAATTTGCACCGGCACACTCGGGTGGGGTATCCGCAAGAAGTAATCACGCTAATTCGGCTTTTCGGGGTGCCACGAAAATTAAAAAGTTTATTCCCCGGGCAGGAAAAAGGGAAGAGCGGCCATCTTGTTTTTCTAATAGTCAACTCTGGAAATCGCGTTTTGACTGTGCAAATCGACCAAGTTGAGCATCCTGAACAACTTTCCTGTGTGGAGTCATGCAAAATTCGCAAAACCCAGGGATTTACAACTTTTTGGTGCAAAAGTGACGTCATTATTTGCCCAAAAATCGTCGATTACCGCCAAAGTAAAACTTTGACGGGGTTCAGATTTGCACCGGCACACTCGGGTGGGGTATCCGCAAGAAGTAATCACGCTAATTCGGCTTTTCGGGGTTGCTCGAAAAATAAAAAGTTATTCTCCGGTCAGGGAAAATGGAAGAGCGGCCATCGTGTTTTTCTAATATTCAAGTCTGGAAATCGCGTTTTGACGGTGCAAATCGACCAAGTTGAGCATCCTGAACAACTTTCTTGTGTGGAGTCTTGCAAAATTCACAAAACCTTGGGAATTACAACTTTTTTGTGCAAAAGTGACGTCATAATTTGACCAAAAATCGTCGATTACCGCCAAGGTAAAACATTGACGGGGTTCAAATTTGCACCGGCACACTCGGGTGGGGTATCCGCAAGAAGTAATCACGCTAATTCGGCTTTTCGGGAGCTCGAAAATTAAAAAGTTTATTCCCCGGGCAGGAAAAAGGGAAGAGCGGCCATCTTTTTTTTTCTAATAGTAAACTCTGGAAATCGCGTTTTGACGGTGCAAATCGACCAAGTTGAGCATCCTGAACAACTTTCTTGTGTGGAGTCATGCAAAATTCACAAAACCTTGGGAATTACAACTTTTTTGTGCAAAAGTGACGTCATAATTTGACCAAAAATCGTCGATTACCGCCAAAGTAAAACATTGACGGGGTTCAAATTTGCACCGGCACACTCGGGTGGGGTATCCGCAAGAAGTAATCACGCTAATTCGGCTTTTCGGGGTGCCACGAAAATTAAAAAGTTTATTCCCCGGGCAGGAAAAAGGGAAGAGCGGCCATCTTGTTTTTCTAATAGTCAACTCTGGAAATCGCGTTTTGACTGTGCAAATCGACCAAGTTGAGCATCCTGAACAACTTTCCTGTGTGGAGTCATGCAAAATTCGCAAAACCCAGGGAATTACAACTTTTTGGTGCAAAAGTGACGTCATTATTTGCCCAAAAATCGTCGATTACCGCCAAAGTAAAACTTTGACGGGGTTCAGATTTGCTCCGGCACACTCGGGTGGGGTATCCGCAAGAAGTAATCACGCTAATTCGGCTTTTCGGGGTGCCACGAAAATTAAAAAGTTTATTCCCCGGGCAGGAAAAAGGGAAGAGCGGCCATCTTGTTTTTCTAATAGTCAACTCTGGAAATCGCGTTTTGACTGTGCAAATCGACCAAGTTGAGCATCCTGAACAACTTTCCTGTGTGGAGTCATGCAAAATTCGCAAAACCCAGGGAATTACAACTTTTTGGTGCAAAAGTGACGTCATTATTTGCCCAAAAATCGTCGATTACCGCCAAAGTAAAACTTTGACGGGGTTCAGATTTGCTCCGGCACACTCGGGTGGGGTATCCGCAAGAAGTAATCACGCTAATTCGGCTTTTCGGGGTTGCTCGAAAAATAAAAAGTTATTCTCCGGTCAGGGAAAATGGAAGAGCGGCCATCGTGTTTTTCTAATATTCAAGTCTGGAAATCGCGTTTTGACGGTGCAAATCGACCAAGTTGAGCATCCTGAACAACTTTCCTGTGTGGAGTCATGCAAATTCGCAAAACCTAGGGAATTATAACTTTGAGGTGCAAAAGTGACGTCATTATTTGACCAAAAATCGTTTATTACCGCCAAAGTAAAACATTGACTGGGTTCAGATTTGCACCGGCACACTCGGGTGGGGTAACCGCAAGAAGTAATCACGCTAATTCGGCTTTTCGGGAGCTCGAAAATTAAAAAGTTTAATCCCGGTCAGGGAAAAGGGAAGAGCGGCCATCTTGTTTTTCTAATAGTCAACTCTGGAAATCGCGTTTTGACGGTGCAAATCGACCAAGTTGAGCATCCTGAACAACTTTCTTGTGTGGAGTCATGCAAAATTCACAAAACCTTGGGATTTACAACTTTTTTGTGCAAAAGTGACGTCATAATTTGACCCAAAATCGTCGATTACCGCCAAAGTAAAACATTGACGGGGTTCAAATTTGCACCGGCACACTCGGGTGGGGTATCCGCAAGAAGTAATCACGCTAATTCGGCTTTTCGGGGTGCCACGAAAATTAAAAAGTTTATTCCCCGGGCAGGAAAAAGGGAAGAGCGGCCATCTTGTTTTTCTAATAGTCAACTCTGGAAATCGCGTTTTGACTGTGCAAATCGACCAAGTTGAGCATCCTGAACAACTTTCCTGTGTGGAGTCATGCAAAATTCGCATAACCCAGGGAATCACAACTTTTTGGTGCAAAAGTGACGTCATTATTTGCCCAAAAATCGTCGATTACCGCCAAAGTAAAACTTTGACGGGGTTCAGATTTGCTCCGGCACACTCGGGTGGGGTATCCGCAAGAAGTAATCACGCTAATTCGGCTTTTCGGGGTTGCTCGAAAAATAAAAAGTTATTCTCCGGTCAGGGAAAATGGAAGAGCGGCCATCGTGTTTTTCTAATATTCAAGTCTGGAAATCGCGTTTTGACGGTGCAAATCGACCAAGTTGAGCATCCTGAACAACTTTCCTGTGTGGAGTCATGCAAAATTCGCAAAACCTAGGGAATTATAACTTTGAGGTGCAAAAGTGACGTCATTATTTGACCAAAAATCGTTTATTACCGCCAAGGTAAAACATTGACTGGGTTCAGATTTGCACCGGCACACTCGGGTGGGGTAACCGCAAGAAGTAATCACGCTAATTCGGCTTTTCGGGAGCTCGAAAATTAAAAAGTTTAATCCCGGTCAGGGAAAAGGGAAGAGCGGCCATCTTGTTTTTCTAATAGTCAACTCTGGAAATCGCGTTTTGACGGTGCAAATCGACCAAGTTGAGCATCCTGAACAACTTTCTTGTGTGGAGTCATGCAAAATTCACAAAACCTTGGGATTTACAACTTTTTTGTGCAAAAGTGACGTCAAAATTTGACCAAAAATCGTCGATTACCGCCAAAGTAAAACATTGACGGGGTTCAAATTTGCACCGGCACACTCGGGTGGGGTATCCGCAAGAAGTAATCACGCTAATTCGGCTTTTCGGGAGCTCGAAAATTAAAACGTTTATTCCCCGGGCAGGGAAAAGGGAAGAGCGGCCATCTTGTTTTTTTCTAATAGTCAACTCTGGAAATCGCGTTTTGACGGTGCAAATCGACCAAGTTGAGCATCCTGAACAACTTTACTGTGTGGAGTCATGCAAAATTCGCAAAACCTTGGGAATTACAACTTTTTGGTGCAAAAGTGACGTCATAATTTAACCAAAAATCGTCGATTACCACCAAAGTAAAACATTGATTGGGTTCAAATTTGCACCGGCACACTCGGGTGGGGTATCCGCAAGAAGTAATCACGCTTGTTCGGCTTTTCGGGGTGCCACGAAAATTAAAAAGTTTATTCCCCGGGCAGGGAAAAGGGAAGAGCGGCCATCTTGTTTTTCTAATAGTCAACTCTGGAAATCGCGTTTTGACGGTGCAAATCGACCAAGTTGAGCATCCTGAACAACTTTCTTGTGTGGAGTCATGCAAAATTCGCAAAACCTTGGGAATTACAACTTTTTTGTGCAAAAGTGACGTCATAATTTGACCAAAAATCGTCGATTACCGCCAAAGTAAAACATTGACGGGGTTCAAATTTGCACCGGCACACTCGGGTGGGGTATCCGCAAGAAGTAATCACGCTAATTCGGCTTTTCGGGAGCTCGAAAATTAAAAAGTTTATTCCCCGGGCAGGGAAAAGGGAAGAGCGGCCATCTTGTTTTTTTCTAATAGTCAACTCTGGAAATCGCGTTTTGACGGTGCAAATCGACCAAGTTGAGCATCCTGAACAACTTTCCTGTGTGGAGTCATGCAAAATTCGCAAAACCTTGGGAATTACAACTTTTTGGTGCAAAAGTGACGTCATAATTTAACCAAAAATCGTCGATTACCACCAAAGTAAAACATTGATTGGGTTCAAATTTGCACCGGCACACTCGGGTGGGGTATCCGCAAGAAGTAATCACGCTTGTTCGGCTTTTCGGGGTGCCACGAAAATTAAAAAGTTTATTCCCCGGGCAGGGAAAAGGGAAGAGCGGCCATCTTGTTTTTCTAATAGTCAACTCTGGAAATCGCGTTTTGACGGTGCAAATCGACCAAGTTGAGCATCCTGAACAACTTTCTTGTGTGGAGTCATGCAAAATTCACAAAACCTTGGGAATTACAACTTTTTTGTGCAAAAGTGACGTCATAATTTGACCAAAAATCGTCGATTACCGCCAAAGTAAAACATTGACGGGGTTCAAATTTGCACCGGCACACTCGGGTGGGGTATCCGCAAGAAGTAATCACGCTAATTCGGCTTTTCGGGAGCTCGAAAATTAAAAAGTTTATTCCCCGGGCAGGGAAAAGGGAAGAGCGGCCATCTTGTTTTTTTCTAATAGTCAACTCTGGAAATCGCGTTTTGACAGTGCAAATCGACCAAGTTGAGCATCCTGAACAACTTTCTTGTGTGGAGTCTTGCAAAATTCACAAAACCTTGGGAATTACAACTTTTTTGTGCAAAAGTGACGTCATAATTTGACCAAAAATCGTCGATTACCGCCAAGGTAAAACATTGACGGGGTTCAAATTTGCACCGGCACACTCGGGTGGGGTATCCGCAAGAAGTAATCACGCTAATTCGGCTTTTCGGGAGCTCGAAAATTAAAAAGTTTATTCCCCGGGCAGGGAAAAGGGAAGAGCGGCCATCTTGTTTTTTCTAATAGTCAACTCTGGAAATCGCGTTTTGACGGTGCAAATCGACCAAGTTGAGCATCCTGAACAACTTTCTTGTGTGGAGTCATGCAAAATTCACAAAACCTTGGGAATTACAATTTTTTTGTGCAAAAGTGACGTCATAAATTGACCAAAAATCGTCGATTACCGCCAAAGTAAAACATTGACGGGGTTCAAATTTGCACCGGCACACTCGGGTGGGGTATCCGCAAGAAGTAATCACGCTAATTCGGCTTTTCGGGGTGCCACGAAAATTAAAAAGTTTATTCCCCGGGCAGGAAAAAGGGAAGAGCGGCCATCTTGTTTTTCTAATAGTCAACTCTGGAAATCGCGTTTTGACTGTGCAAATCGACCAAGTTGAGCATCCTGAACAACTTTCCTGTGTGGAGTCATGCAAAATTCGCAAAACCCAGGGAATTACAACTTTTTGGTGCAAAAGTGACGTCATTATTTGCCCCAAAATCGTCGATTACCGCCAAAGTAAAATTTTGACGGGGTTCAGATTTGCTCCGGCACACTCGGGTGGGGTATCCGCAAGAAGTAATCACGCTAATTCGGCTTTTCGGGGTTGCTCGAAAAATAAAAAGTTATTCTCCGGTCAGGGAAAATGGAAGAGCGGCCATCGTGTTTTTCTAATATTCAAGTCTGGAAATCGCGTTTTGACGGTGCAAATCGACCAAGTTGAGCATCCTGAACAACTTTCCTGTGTGGAGTCATGCAAAATTCGCAAAACCCAGGGAATTACAACTTTTTGGTGCAAAAGTGACGTCATTATTTGCCTAAAAATCGTCGATTACCGCCAAAGTAAAACATTGACGGGGTTCAGATTTGCTCCGGCACACTCGGGTGGGGTATCCGCGAGAAGTAATCACGCTAATTCGGCTTTTCGGGGTTGCTCGAAAAATAAAAAGTTATTCTCCGGTCAGGGAAAATGGAAGAGCGGCCATCGTGTTTTTCTAATATTCAAGTCTGGAAATCGCGTTTTGACGGTGCAAATCGACCAAGTTGAGCATCCTGAACAACTTTCCTGTGTGGAGTCATGCAAAATTCGCAAAACCTAGGGAATTATAACTTTGAGGTGCAAAAGTGACGTCATTATTTGACCAAAAATCGTTTATTACCGCCAAAGTAAAACATTGACTGGGTTCAGATTTGCACCGGCACACTCGGGTGGGGTAACCGCAAGAAGTAATCACGCTAATTCGGCTTTTCGGGAGCTCGAAAATTAAAAAGTTTAATCCCGGTCAGGGAAAAGGGAAGAGCGGCCATCTTGTTTTTCTAATAGTCAACTCTGGAAATCGCGTTTTGACGGTGCAAATCGACCAAGTTTAGCATCCTGAACAACTTTCTTGTGTGGAGTCATGCAAAATTCACAAAACCTTGGGATTTACAACTTTTTTGTGCAAAAGTGACGTCATAATTTGACCAAAAATCGTCGATTACCGCCAAAGTAAAACATTGACGGGGTTCAAATTTGCACCGGCACACTCGGGTGGGGTATCCGCAAGAAGTAATCACGCTAAATCGGCTTTTCGGGGTGCCACGAAAATTAAAAAGTTTATTCCCCGGGCAGGAAAAAGGGAAGAGCGGCCATCTTGTTTTTCTAATAGTCAACTCTGGAAATCGCGTTTTGACTGTGCAAATCGACCAAGTTGAGCATCCTGAACAACTTTCCTGTGTGGAGTCATGCAAAATTCGCAAAACCTTGGGAATTACAACTTTTTGGTGCAAAAGTGACGTCATAATTTAACCAAAAATCGTCGATTACCACCAAAGTAAAACATTGATTGGGTTCAAATTTGCACCGGCACACTCGGGTGGGGTATCCGCAAGAAGTAATCACGCTTGTTCGGCTTTTCGGGGTGCCACGAAAATTAAAAAGTTTATTCCCCGGGCAGGGAAAAGGGAAGAGCGGCCATCTTGTTTTTCTAATAGTCAACTCTGGAAATCGCGTTTTGACGGTGCAAATCGACCAAGTTGAGCATCCTGAACAACTTTCTTGTGTGGAGTCATGCAAAATTCACAAAACCTTGGGAATTACAACTTTTTTGTGCAAAAGTGACGTCATAATTTGACCAAAAATCGTCGATTACCGCCAAAGTAAAACATTGACGGGGTTCAAATTTGCACCGGCACACTCGGGTGGGGTATCCGCAAGAAGTAATCACGCTAATTCGGCTTTTCGGGAGCTCGAAAATTAAAAAGTTTATTCCCCGGGCAGGGAAAAGGGAAGAGCGGCCATCTTGTTTTTTTTCTAATAGTCAACTCTGGAAATCGCGTTTTGACGGTGCAAATCGACCAAGTTGAGCCTCCTGAACAACTTTCCTGTGTGGAGTCATGCAAAATTCGCAAAACCTTGGGAATTACAACTTTTTGGTGCAAAAGTGACGTCATAATTTAACCAAAAATCGTCGATTACCACCAAAGTAAAACATTGATTGGGTTCAAATTTGCACCGGCACACTCGGGTGGGGTATCCGCAAATAGTAATCACGCTTGTTCGGCTTTTCGGGGTGCCACGAAAATTAAAAAGTTTATTCCCCGGGCAGGGAAAAGGGAAGAGCGGCCATCTTGTTTTTCTAATAGTCAATTCTGGAAATCGCGTTTTGACTGTGCAAATCGACCAAGTTGAGCATCTTGAACAACTTTCCTGTTTGGAGTCATGCAAAATTCGCAAAACCTAGGGAATTACAACTTTGAGGTGCAAAAGTGACGTCATTATTTGACCAAAAATCGTTTATTACCGCCAAAGTAAAACATTGACTGGGTTCAGATTTGCACCGGCACACTCGGGTGGGGTAACCGCAAGAAGTAATCACGCTAATTCGGCTTTTCGGGAGCTCGAAAATTAAAAAGTTTAATCCCCGGTCAGGGAAAAGGGAAGAGCGGCTATCTTGTTTTTCTAATAGTCAACTCTGGAAATCGCGTTTTGACGGTGCAAATCGACCAAGTTGAGCATCCTGAACAACTTTCTTGTGTGGAGTCTTGCAAAATTCACAAAACCTTGGTAATTACAACTTTTTTGTGCAAAAGTGACGTCATAATTTGACCAAAAATCGTCGATTACCACCAAGGTAAAACATTGACGGGGTTCAAATTTGCACCGGCACACTCGGGTGGGGTATCCGCAAGAAGTAATCACGCTAATTCGGCTTTTCGGGAGCTCGAAAATTAAAAAGTTTATTCCCCGGGCAGGGAAAAGGGAAGAGCGGCCATCTTGTTTTTTCTAATAGTCAACTCTGGAAATCGCGTTTTGACGGTGCAAATCGACCAAGTTGAGCATCCTGAACAACTTTCTTGTGTGGAGTCATGCAAAATTCACAAAACCTTGGGAATTACAACTTTTTTGTGCAAAAGTGACGTCATAATTTGACCAAAAATCGTCGATTACCGCCAAAGTAAAACATTGACGGGGTTCAAATTTGCACCGGCACACTCGGGTGGGGTATCCGCAAGAAGTAATCACGCTAATTCGGCTTTTCGGGGTGCCACGAAAATTAAAAAGTTTATTCCCCGGGCAGGAAAAAGGGAAGAGCGGCCATCTTGTTTTTCTAATAGTCAACTCTGGAAATCGCGTTTTGACTGTGCAAATCGACCAAGTTGAGCATCCTGAACAACTTTCCTGTGTGGAGTCATGCAAAATTCGCAAAACCCAGGGAATTACAACTTTTTGGTGCAAAAGTGACGTCATTATTTGCCCCAAAATCGTCGATTACCGCCAAAGTAAAACTTTGACGGGGTTCAGATTTGCTCCGGCACACTCGGGTGGGGTATCCGCAAGAAGTAATCACGCTTATTCGGCTTTTCGGGGTTGCTCGAAAAATAAAAAGTTATTCTCCGGTCAGGGAAAATGGAAGAGCGGCCATCGTGTTTTTCTAATATTCAAGTCTGGAAATCGCGTTTTGACGGTGCAAATCGACCAAGTTGAGCATCCTGAACAACTTTCTTGTGTGGAGTCTTGCAAAATTCACAAAACCTTGGGAATTACAACTTTTTTGTGCAAAAGTGACGTCATAATTTGACCAAAAATCGTCGATTACCGCCAAGGTAAAACATTGACGGGGTTCAAATTTGCACCGGCACACTCGGGTGGGGTATCCGCAAGAAGTAATCACGCTAATTCGGCTTTTCGGGAGCTCGAAAATTAAAAAGTTTATTCCCCGGGCAGGGAAAAGGGAAGAGCGGCCATCTTGTTTTTTCTAATAGTCAACTCTGGAAATCGCGTTTTGACGGTGCAAATCGACCAAGTTGAGCATCCTGAACAACTTTCTTGTGTGGAGTCATGCAAAATTCACAAAACCTTGGGAATTACAAATTTTTTGTGCAAAAGTGACGTCATAATTTGACCAAAAAACGTCGATTACCGCCAAAGTAAAACATTGACGGGGTTCAAATTTGCACCGGCACACTCGGGTGGGGTATCCGCAAGAAGTAATCACGCTAATTCGGCTTTTCGGGGTGCCACGAAAATTAAAAAGTTTATTCCCCGGGCAGGAAAAAGGGAAGAGCGGCCATCTTGTTTTTCTAATAGTCAACTCTGGAAATCGCGTTTTGACTGTGCAAATCGACCAAGTTGAGCATCCTGAACAACTTTCCTGTGTGGAGTCATGCAAAATTCGCAAAACCCAGGGAATTACAACTTTTTGGTGCAAAAGTGACGTCATTATTTGCCCCAAAATCGTCGATTACCGCCAAAGTAAAACTTTGACGGGGTTCAGATTTGCTCCGGCACACTCGGGTGGGGTATCCGCAAGAAGTAATCACGCTAATTCGGCTTTTCGGGGTTGCTCGAAAAATAAAAAGTTATTCTCCGGTCAGGGAAAATGGAAGAGCGGCCATCGTGTTTTTCTAATATTCAAGTCTGGAAATCGCGTTTTGACGGTGCAAATCGACCAAGTTGAGCATCCTGAACAACTTTCCTGTGTGGAGTCATGCAAAATTCGCAAAACCTAGGGAATTATAACTTTGAGGTGCAAAAGTGACGTCATTATTTGACCAAAAATCGTTTATTACCGCCAAAGTAAAACATTGACTGGGTTCAGATTTGCACCGGCACACTCGGGTGGGGTAACCGCAAGAAGTAATCACGCTAATTCGGCTTTTCGGGAGCTCGAAAATTAAAAAGTTTAATCCCGGTCAGGGAAAAGGGAAGAGCGGCCATCTTGTTTTTCTAATAGTCAACTCTGGAAATCGCGTTTTGACGGTGCAAATCGACCAAGTTGAGCATGCTGAACAACTTTCTTGTGTGGAGTCATGCAAAATTCACAAAACCTTAAGATTTACAACTTTTTTGTGCAAAAGTGACGTCATAATTTGACCCAAAATCGTCGATTACCGCCAAAGTAAAACATTGACGGGGTTCAAATTTGCACCGGCACACTCGGGTGGGGTATCCGCAAGAAGTAATCACGCTAATTCGGCTTTTCGGGGTGCCACGAAAATTAAAAAGTTTATTCCCCGGGCAGGAAAAAGGGAAGAGCGGCCATCTTGTTTTTCTAATAGTCAACTCTGGAAATCGCGTTTTGACTGTGCAAATCGACCAAGTTGAGCATCCTGAACAACTTTCCTGTGTGGAGTCATGCAAAATTCGCAGAACCCAGGGAATTACAACTTTTTGGTGCAAAAGTGACGTCATTATTTGCCCAAAAATCGTCGATTACCGCCAAAGTAAAACTTTGACGGGGTTCAGATTTGCTCCGGCACACTCGGGTGGGGTATCCGCAAGAAGTAATCACGCTAATTCGGCTTTTCGGGGTTGCTCGAAAATTAAAAAGTTTATTCCCCGGGCAGGAAAAAGGGAAGAGCGGCCATCTTGTTTTTCTAATAGTCAACTCTGGAAATCGCGTTTTGACTGTGCAAATCGACCAAGTTGAGCATCCTGAACAACTTTCCTGTGTGGAGTCATGCAAAATTCGCAAAACCCAGGGAATTACAACTTTTTGGTGCAAAAGTGACGTCATTATTTGCCCAAAAATCGTCGATTACCGCCAAAGTAAAACTTTGACGGGGTTCAGATTTGCACCGGCACACTCGGGTGGGGTATCCGCAAGAAGTAATCACGCTAATTCGGCTTTTCGGGGTTGCTCGAAAAATAAAAAGTTATTCTCCGGTCAGGGAAAATGGAAGAGCGGCCATCGTGTTTTTCTAATAGTCAACTCTGGAAATCGCGTTTTGACGGTGCAAATCGACCAAGTTGAGCATGCTGAACAACTTTCTTGTGTGGAGTCATGCAAAATTCACAAAACCTTGGGATTTACAACTTTTTTGTGCAAAAGTGACGTCATAATTTGACCCAAAATCGTCGATTACCGCCAAAGTAAAACATTGACGGGGTTCAAATTTGCACCGGCACACTCGGGTGGGGTATCCGCAAGAAGTAATCACGCTAATTCGGCTTTTCGGGGTGCCACGAAAATTAAAAAGTTTATTCCCCGGGCAGGAAAAAGGGAAGAGCGGCCATCTTGTTTTTCTAATAGTCAACTCTGGAAATCGCGTTTTGACTGTGCAAATCGACCAAGTTGAGCATCCTGAACAACTTTCCTGTGTGGAGTCATGCAAAATTCGCAGAACCCAGGGAATTACAACTTTTTGGTGCAAAAGTGACGTCATTATTTGCCCAAAAATCGTCGATTACCGCCAAAGTAAAACTTTGACGGGGTTCAGATTTGCTCCGGCACACTCGGGTGGGGTATCCGCAAGAAGTAATCACGCTAATTCAGCTTTTCGGGGTTGCTCGAAAAATAAAAAGTTATTCTCCGGTCAGGGAAAATGGAAGAGCGGCCATCGTGTTTTTCTAATATTCAAGTCTGGAAATCGCGTTTTGACGGTGCAAATCGACCAAGTTGAGCATCCTGAACAACTTTCCTGTGTGGAGTCATGCAAAATTCGCAAAACCTAGGGAATTATAACTTTGGGGTGCAAAAGTGACGTCATTATTTGACCAAAAATCGTTTATTACCGCCAAGGTAAAACATTGACTGGGTTCAGATTTGCACCGGCACACTCGGGTGGGGTAACCGCAAGAAGTAATCACGCTAATTCGGCTTTTCGGGAGCTCGAAAATTAAAAAGTTTAATCCCGGTCAGGGAAAAGGGAAGAGCGGCCATCTTGTTTTTCTAATAGTCAACTCTGGAAATCGCGTTTTGACGGTGCAAATCGACCAAGTTGAGCATCCTGAACAAATTTCTTGTGTGGAGTCATGCAAAATTCACAAAACCTTGGGATTTACAACTTTTTTGTGCAAAAGTGACGTCAAAATTTGACCAAAAATCGTCGATAACCGCCAAAGTAAAACATTGACGGGGTTCAAATTTGCACCGGCACACTCGGGTGGGGTATCCGCAAGAAGTAATCACGCTAATTCGGCTTTTCGGGAGCTCGAAAATTAAAAAGTTTATTCCCCGGGCAGGGAAAAGGGAAGAGCGGCCATCTTGTTTTTTTCTAATAGTCAACTCTGGAAATCGCGTTTTGACGGTGCAAATCGACCAAGTTGAGCATCCTGAACAACTTTACTGTGTGGAGTCATGCAAAATTCGCAAAACCTTGGGAATTACAACTTTTTGGTGCAAAAGTGACGTCATAATTTAACCAAAAATCGTCGATTACCACCAAAGTAAAACATTGATTGGGTTCAAATTTGCACCGGCACACTCGGGTGGGGTATCCGCAAGAAGTAATCACGCTTGTTCGGCTTTTCGGGGTGCCACGAAAATTAAAAAGTTTATTCCCCGGGCAGGGAAAAGGGAAACGCGGCCATCTTGTTTTTCTAATAGTCAACTCTGGAAATCGCGTTTTGACGGTGCAAATCGACCAAGTTGAGCATCCTGAACAACTTTCTTGTGTGGAGTCATGCAAAATTCGCAAAACCTTGGGAATTACCACTTTTTTGTGCAAAAGTGACGTCATAATTTGACCAAAAATCGTCGATTACCGCCAAAGTAAAACATTGACGGGGTTCAAATTTGCACCGGCACACTCGGGTGGGGTATCCGCAAGAAGTAATCACGCTAATTCGGCTTTTCGGGAGCTCGAAAATTAAAAAGTTTATTCCCCGGGCAGGGAAAAGGGAAAAGCGGCCATCTTGTTTTTTTCTAATAGTCAACTCTGGAAATCGCGTTTTGACGGTGCAAATCGACCAAGTTGAGCATCCTGAACAACTTTCCTGTGTGGAGTCATGCAAAATTCGCAAAACCTTGGGAATTACAACTTTTTGGTGCAAAAGTGACGTCATAATTTAACCAAAAATCGTCGATTACCACCAAAGTAAAACATTGATTGGGTTCAAATTTGCACCGGCACTCTCGGGTGGGGTATCCGCAAGAAGTAATCACGCTTGTTCGGCTTTTCGGGGTGCCACGAAAATTAAAAAGTTTATTCCCCGGGCAGGGAAAAGGGAAGAGCGGCCATCTTGTTTTTCTAATAGTCAACTCTGGAAATCGCGTTTTGACGGTGCAAATCGACCAAGTTGAGCATCCTGAACAACTTTCTTGTGTGGAGTCATGCAAAATTCACAAAACCTTGGGAATTACAACTTTTTTGTGCAAAAGTGACGTCATAATTTGACCAAAAATCGTCGATTACCGCCAAAGTAAAACATTGACGGGGTTCAAATTTGCACCGGCACACTCGGGTGGGGTATCCGCAAGAAGTAATCACGCTAATTCGGCTTTTCGGGAGCTCGAAAATTAAAAAGTTTATTCCCCGGGCAGGGAAAAGGGAAGAGCGGCCATCTTGTTTTTTTCTAATAGTCAACTCTGGAAATCGCGTTTTGACGGTGCAAATCGACCAAGTTGAGCATCCTGAACAACTTTCTTGTGTGGAGTCTTGCAAAATTCACAAAACCTTGGGAATTACAACTTTTTTGTGCAAAAGTGACGTCATAATTTGACCAAAAATCGTCGATTACCGCCAAGGTAAAACATTGACGGGGTTCAAATTTGCACCGGCACACTCAGGTGGGGTATCCGCAAGAAGTAATCACGCTAATTCGGCTTTTCGGGAGCTCGAAAATTAAAAAGTTTATTCCCCGGGCAGGGAAAAGGGAAGAGCGGCCATCTTGTTTTTTCTAATAGTCAACTCTGGAAATCGCGTTTTGGCTGTGCAAATCGACCAAGTTGAGCATCCTGAACAACTTTCCTGTGTGGAGTCATGCAAAATTCGCAAAACCCAGGGAATTACAACTTTTTGGTGCAAAAGTGACGTCATTATTTGCCCAAAAATCGTCGATTACCGCCAAAGTAAAACTTTGACGGGGTTCAGATTTGCTCCGGCACACTCGGGTGGGGTATCCGCAAGAAGTAATCACGCTAATTCGGCTTTTCGGGGTTGCTCGAAAAATAAAAAGTTATTCTCCGGTCAGGGAAAATGGAAGAGCGGCCATCGTGTTTTTCTAATATTCAAGTCTGGAAATCGCGTTTTGACGGTGCAAATCGACCAAGTTGAGCATCCTGAACAACTTTCTTGTGTGGAGTCTTGCAAAATTCACAAAACCTTGGGAATTACAACTTTTTTGTGCAAAAGTGACGTCATAATTTGACCAAAAATCGTCGATTACCGCCAAGGTAAAACATTGACGGGGTTCAAATTTGCACCGGCACACTCGGGTGGGGTATCCGCAAGAAGTAATCACGCTAATTCGGCTTTTCGGGAGCTCGAAAATTAAAAAGTTTATTCCCCGGGCAGGGAAAAGGGAAGAGCGGCCATCTTGTTTTTTTCTAATAGTCAACTCTGGAAATCGCGTTTTGACGGTGCAAATCGACCAAGTTGAGCATCCTGAACAACTTTACTGTGTGGAGTCATGCAAAATTCGCAAAACCTTGGGAATTACAACTTTTTGGTGCAAAAGTGACGTCATTATTTGCCTAAAAATCGTCGATTACCGCAAAAGTAAAACTTTGACGGGGTTCAGATTTGCTCCGGCACACACGGGTGGGGTATCCGCGAGAAGTAATCACGCTAATTCGGCTTTTCGGGGTTGCTCGAAAAATAAAAAGTTATTCTCCGGTCAGGGAAAATGGAAGAGCGGCCATCGTGTTTTTCTAATATTCAAGTCTGGAAATCGCGTTTTGACGGTGCAAATCGACCAAGTTGAGCATCCTGAACAACTTTCCTGTGTGGAGTCATGCAAAATTCGCAAAACCTAGGGAATTATAACTTTGAGGTGCAAAAGTGACGTCATTATTTGACCAAAAATCGTTTATTACCGCCAAAGTAAAACATTGACTGGGTTCAGATTTGCACCGGCACACTCGGGTGGGGTAACCGCAAGAAGTAATCACGCTAATTCGGCTTTTCGGGAGCTCGAAAATTAAAAAGTTTAATCCCGGTCAGGGAAAAGGGAAGAGCGGCCATCTTGTTTTTCTAATAGTCAACTCTGGAAATCGCGTTTTGACGGTGCAAATCGACCAAGTTGAGCATCCTGAACAACTTTCTTGTGTGGAGTCATGCAAAATTCACAAAACCTTGGGATTTACAACTTTTTTGTGCAAAAGTGACGTCATAATTTGACCAAAAATCGTCGATTACCGCCAAAGTAAAACATTGACGGGGTTCAAATTTGCACCGGCACACTCGGGTGGGGTATCCGCAAGAAGTAATCACGCTAATTCGGCTTTTCGGGGTGCCACGAAAATTAAAAAGTTTATTCCCCGGGCAGGAAAAAGGGAAGAGCGGCCATCTTGTTTTTCTAATAGTCAACTCTGGAAATCGCGTTTTGACTGTGCAAATCGACCAAGTTGAGCATCCTGAACAACTTTCCTGTGTGGAGTCATGCAAAATTCGCAAAACCTTGGGAATTACAACTTTTTCGTGCAAAAGTGACGTCATAATTTAACCAAAAATCGTCGATTACCACCAAAGTAAAACATTGATTGGGTTCAAATTTGCACCGGCAAACTCGGGTGGGGTATCCGCAAGAAGTAATCACGCTTGTTCGGCTTTTCGGGGTGCCACGAAAATTAAAAAGTTTATTCCCCGGGCAGGGAAAAGGGAAGAGCGGCCATCTTGTTTTTCTAATAGTCAACTCTGGAAATCGCGTTTTGACGGTGCAAATCGACCAAGTTGAGCATCCTGAACAACTTTCTTGTGTGGAGTCATGCAAAATTCACAAAACCTTGGGAATTACAACTTTTTTGTGCAAAAGTGACGTCATAATTTGACCAAAAATCGTCGATTACCGCCAAAGTAAAACATTGACGGGGTTCAAATTTGCACCGGCACACTCGGGTGGGGTATCCGCGAGAAGTAATCACGCTAATTCGGCTTTTCGGGAGCTCGAAAATTAAAAAGTTTATTCCCCGGGCAGGGAAAAGGGAAGAGCGGCCATCTTGTTTTTTTCTAATAGTCAACTCTGGAAATCGCGTTTTGACGGTGCAAATCGACCAAGTTGAGCATCCTGAACAACTTTCCTGTGTGGAGTCATGCAAAATTCGCAAAACCTTGGGAATTACAACTTTTTGGTGCAAAAGTGACGTCATAATTTAACCAAAAATCGTCGATTACCACCAAAGTAAAACATTGATTGGGTTCAAATTTACACCGGCACACTCGGGTGGGGTAACCGCAAGAAGTAATCACGCTAATTCGGCTTTTCGGGGTGCCACGAAAATTAAAAAGTTTATTCCCCGGGCAGGAAAAAGGGAAGAGCGGCCATCTTGTTTTTCTAATAGTCAACTCTGGAAATCGCGTTTTGACTGTGCAAATCGACCAAGTTGAGCATCCTGAACAACTTTCCTGTGTGGAGTCATGCAAAATTCGCATAACCCAGGGAATTACAACTTTTTGGTGCAAAAGTGACGTCATTATTTGCCCAAAAATCGTCGATTACCGCCAAAGTAAAACTTTGACGGGGTTCAGATTTGCTCCGGCACACTCGGGTGGGGTATCCGCAAGAAGTAATTACGCTAATTCGGCTTTTCGGGGTTGCTCGAAAAATAAAAAGTTATTCTCCGGTCAGGGAAAATGGAGGAGCGGCCATCGTGTTTTTCTAATATTCAAGTCTGGAAATCGCGTTTTGACGGTGCAAATCGACCAAGTTGAGCATCCTGAACAACTTTCCTGTGTGGAGTCATGCAAAATTCGCAAAACCTAGGGAATTATAACTTTGAGGTGCAAAAGTGACGTCATTATTTGACCAAAAATCGTTTATTACCGCCAAGGTAAAACATTGACTGGGTTCAGATTTGCACCGGCACACTCGGGTGGGGTAACCGCAAGAAGTAATCACGCTAATTCGGCTTTTCGGGAGCTCGAAAATTAAAAAGTTTAATCCCGGTCAGGGAAAAGGGAAGAGCGGCCATCTTGTTTTTCTAATAGTCAACTCTGGAAATCGCGTTTTGACGGTGCAAATCGACCAAGTTGAGCATCCTGAACAACTTTCTTGTGTGGAGTCATGCAAAATTCACAAAACCTTGGGATTTACAACTTTTTTGTGCAAAAGTGACGTCAAAATTTGACCAAAAATCGTCGATTACCGCCAAAGTAAAACATTGACGGGGTTCAAATTTGCACCGGCACACTCGGGTGGGGTATCCGCAAGAAGTAATCACGCTAATTCGGCTTTTCGGGAGCTCGA
This sequence comes from Asterias amurensis, assembly GCF_032118995.1. Lineage (NCBI taxonomy): Eukaryota > Metazoa > Echinodermata > Asteroidea > Forcipulatida > Asteriidae > Asterias > Asterias amurensis. The sequence goes on along the minus strand of NC_092662.1, from coordinate 10,907,841 downwards.
AAATTAAAAAGTTTATTCCCCGGGCAGGGAAAAGGGAAGAGCGGCCATCTTGTTTTTTTCTAATAGTCAACTCTGGAAATCGCGTTTTGACGGTGCAAATCGACCAAGTTGAGCATCCTGAACAACTTTACTGTGTGGAGTCATGCAAAATTCGCAAAACCTTGGGAATTACAACTTTTTGGTGCAAAAGTGACGTCATAATTTAACAAAAAATCGTCGATTACCACCAAAGTAAAACATTGATTGGGTTCAAATTTGCACCGGCACACTCGGGTGGGGTATCCGCAAGAAGTAATCACGCTTGTTCGGCTTTTCGGGGTGCCACGAAAATTAAAAAGTTTATTCCCCGGGCAGGGAAAAGGGAAGAGCGGCCATCTTGTTTTTCTAATAGTCAACTCTGGAAATCGCGTTTTGACGGTGCAAATCGACCAAGTTGAGCATCCTGAACAACTTTCTTGTGTGGAGTCATGCAAAATTCACAAAACCTTGGGAATTACAACTTTTTTGTGCAAAAGTGACGTCATAATTTGACCAAAAATCGTCGATTACCGCCAAAGTAAAACATTGACGGGGTTCAAATTTGCACCGGCACACTCGGGTGGGGTATCCGCAAGAAGTAATCACGCTAATTCGGCTTTTCGGGAGCTCGAAAATTAAAAAGTTTATTCCCCGGGCAGGGAAAAGGGAAGAGCGGCCATCTTGTTTTTTTTCTAATAGTCAACTCTGGAAATCGCGTTTTGACGGTGCAAATCGACCAAGTTGAGCATCCTGAACAACTTTCTTGTGTGGAGTCTTGCAAAATTCACAAAACCTTGGGAATTACAACTTTTTTGTGCAAAAGTGACGTCATAATTTGACCAAAAATCGTCGATTACCGCCAAGGTAAAACATTGACGGGGTTCAAATTTGCACCGGCACACTCGGGTGGGGTATCCGCAAGAAGTAATCACGCTAATTCGGCTTTTCGGGAGCTCGAAAATTAAAAAGTTTATTCCCCGGGCAGGGAAAAGGGAAGAGCGGCCATCTTGTTTTTTCTAATAGTCAACTCTGGAAATCGCGTTTTGACGGTGCAAATCGACCAAGTTGAGCATCCTGAACAATTTTCTTGTGTGGAGTCATGCAAAATTCACAAAACCTTGGGAATTACAAATTTTTTGTGCAAAAGTGACGTCATAATTTGACCAAAAATCGTCGATTACCGCCAAAGTAAAACATTGACGGGGTTCAAATTTGCACCGGCACACTCGGGTGGGGTATCCGCAAGAAGTAATCACGCTAATTCGGCTTTTCGGGAGCTCGAAAATTAAAAAGTTTATTCCCCGGGCAGGGAAAAGGGAAGAGCGGCCATCTTGTTTTTTCTAATAGTCAACTCTGGAAATCGCGTTTTGACGGTGCAAATCGACCAAGTTGAGCATCCTGAACAACTTTCCTGTGTGGAGTCATGCAAAATTCACAAAACCTTGGGAATTACAAATTTTTTGTGCAAAAGTGACGTCATAATTTGACCAAAATTCGTCGATTACCGCCAAAGTAAAACATTGACGGGGTTCAAATTTGCACCGGCACACTCGGGTGGGGTATCCGCAAGAAGTAATCACGCTAATTCGACTTTTCGGGGTGCCACGAAAATTAAAAAGTTTATTCCCCGGGCAGGAAAAAGGGAAGAGCGGCCATCTTGTTTTTCTAATAGTCAACTCTGGAAATCGCGTTTTGACTGTGCAAATCGACCAAGTTGAGCATCCTGAACAACTTTCCTGTGTGGAGTCATGCAAAATTCGCAAAAACTTGGGAATTACAACTTTTTGGTGCAAAAGTGACGTCATTATTTGCCTAAAAATCGTCGATTACCGCCAAAGTAAAACTTTGACGGGGTTCAGATTTGCTCCGGCACACTCGGGTGGGGTATCCGCGAGAAGTAATCACGCTAATTCGGCTTTTCGCGGTTGCTCGAAAAATAAAAAGTTATTCTCCGGTCAGGGAAAATGGAAGAGCGGCCATCGTGTTTTTCTAATATTCAAGTCTGGAAATCGCGTTTTGACGGTGCAAATCGACCAAGTTGAGCATCCTGAACAACTTTCCTGTGTGGAGTCATGCAAAATTCGCAAAACCTAGGGAATTATAACTTTGAGGTGCAAAAGTGACGTCATTATTTGACCAAAAATCGTTTATTACCGCCAAAGTAAAACATTGACTGGGTTCAGATTTGCACCGGCACACTCGGGTGGGGTAACCGCAAGAAGTAATCACGCTAATTCGGCTTTTCGGGAGCTCGAAAATTAAAAAGTTTAATCCCGGTCAGGGAAAAGGGAAGAGCGGCCATCTTGTTTTTCTAATAGTCAACTCTGGAAATCGCGTTTTGACGGTGCAAATCGACCAAGTTGAGCATCCTGAACAACTTTCTTGTGTGGAGTCATGCAAAATTCACAAAACCTTGGGAATTACAACTTTTTTGTGCAAAAGTGACGTCATAATTTGACCAAAAATCGTCGATTACCGCCAAGGTAAAACATTGACGGGGTTCAAATTTGCACCGGCACACTCGGGTGGGGTATCCGCAAGAAGTGATCACGCTAATTCGGCTTTTCGGGAGCTCGAAAATTAAAAAGTTTATTCCCCGGGCAGGGAAAAGGGAAGAGCGGCCATCTTGTTTTTTCTAATAGTCAACTCTGGAAATCGCGTTTTGACGGTGCAAATCGACCAAGTTGAGCATCCTGAACAATTTTCTTGTGTGGAGTCATGCAAAATTCACAAAACCTTGGGAATTACAAATTTTTTGTGCAAAAGTGACGTCATAATTTGACCAAAAATCGTCGATTACCGCCAAAGTAAAACATTGACGGGGTTCAAATTTGCACCGGCACACTCGGGTGGGGTATCCGCAAGAAGTAATCACGCTAATTCGGCTTTTCGGGAGCTCGAAAATTAAAAAGTTTATTCCCCGGGCAGGGAAAAGGGAAGAGCGGCCATCTTGTTTTTTCTAATAGTCAACTCTGGAAATCGCGTTTTGACGGTGCAAATCGACCAAGTTGAGCATCCTGAACAACTTTCTTGTGTGGAGTCATGCAAAATTCACAAAACCTTGGGAATTACAAATTTTTTGTGCAAAAGTGACGTCATAATTTGACCAAAATTCGTCGATTACCGCCAAAGTAAAACATTGACGGGGTTCAAATTTGCACCGGCACACTCGGGTGGGGTATCCGCAAGAAGTAATCACGCTAATTCGACTTTTCGGGGTGCCACGAAAATTAAAAAGTTTATTCCCCGGGCAGGAAAAAGGGAAGAGCGGCCATCTTGTTTTTCTAATAGTCAACTCTGGAAATCGCGTTTTGACTGTGCAAATCGACCAAGTTGAGCATCCTGAACAACTTTCCTGTGTGGAGTCATGCAAAATTCGCAAAAACTTGGGAATTACAACTTTTTGGTGCAAAAGTGACGTCATTATTTGCCTAAAAATCGTCGATTACCGCCAAAGTAAAACTTTGACGGGGTTCAGATTTGCTCCGGCACACTCGGGTGGGGTATCCGCGAGAAGTAATCACGCTAATTCGGCTTTTCGCGGTTGCTCGAAAAATAAAAAGTTATTCTCCGGTCAGGGAAAATGGAAGAGCGGCCATCGTGTTTTTCTAATATTCAAGTCTGGAAATCGCGTTTTGACGGTGCAAATCGACCAAGTTGAGCATCCTGAACAACTTTCCTGTGTGGAGTCATGCAAAATTCGCAAAACCTAGGGAATTATAACTTTGAGGTGCAAAAGTGACGTCATTATTTGACCAAAAATCGTTTATTACCGCCAAAGTAAAACATTGACTGGGTTCAGATTTGCACCGGCACACTCGGGTGGGGTAACCGCAAGAAGTAATCACGCTAATTCGGCTTTTCGGGAGCTCGAAAATTAAAAAGTTTAATCCCGGTCAGGGAAAAGGGAAGAGCGGCCATCTTGTTTTTCTAATAGTCAACTCTGGAAATCGCGTTTTGACGGTGCAAATCGACCAAGTTGAGCATCCTGAACAACTTTCTTGTGTGGAGTCATGCAAAATTCACAAAACCTTGGGATTTACAACTTTTTTTGTGCAAAAGTGACGTCATAATTTGACCAAAAATCGTCGATTACCGCCAAAGTAAAACATTGACGGGGTTCAAATTTGCACCGGCACACTCGGGTGGGGTATCCGCAAGAAGTAATCACGTTAATTCGGCTTTTCGGGGTGCCACGAAAATTAAAAAGTTTATTCCCCGGGCAGGAAAAAGGGAAGAGCGGCCATCTTGTTTTTCTAATAGTCAACTCTGGAAATCGCGTTTTGACTGTGCAAATCGACCAAGTTGAGCATCCTGAACAACTTTCCTGTGTGGAGTCATGCAAAATTCGCAAAACCTTGGGAATTACAACTTTTTGGTGCAAAAGTGACGTCATAATTTAACCAAAAATCGTCGATTACCACCAAAGTAAAACATTGATTGGGTTCAAATTTGCACCGGCACACTCGGGTGGGGTATCCGCAAGAAGTAATCACGCTTGTTCGGCTTTTCGGGGTGCCACGAAAATTAAAAAGTTTATTCCCCGGGCAGGGAAAAGGGAAGAGCGGCCATCTTGTTTTTCTAATAGTCAACTCTGGAAATCGCGTTTTGACGGTGCAAATCGACCAAGTTGAGCATCCTGAACAACTTTCTTGTGTGGAGTCATGCAAAATTCACAAAACCTTGGGAATTACAACTTTTTTGTGCAAAAGTGACGTCATAATTTGACCAAAAATCGTCGATTACCGCCAAAGTAAAACATTGACGGGGTTCAAATTTGCACCGGCACACTCGGGTGGGGTATCCGCAAGAAGTAATCACGCTAATTCGGCTTTTCGGGAGCTCGAAAATTAAAAAGTTTATTCCCCGGGCAGGGAAAAGGGAAGAGCGGCCATCTTGTTTTTTCTAATAGTCAACTCTGGAAATCGCGTTTTGACGGTGCAAATCGACCAAGTTGAGCATCCTGAACAACTTTCTTGTGTGGAGTCATGCTAAATTCACAAAACCTTGGGAATTACAAATTTGTTGTGCAAAAGTGACGTCATAATTTGACCAAAAATCGTCGATTACCGCCAAAGTAAAACATTGACGGGGTTCAAATTTGCACCGGCACACTCGGGTGGGGTATCCGCGAGAAGTAATCACGCTAATTCGGCTTTTCGCGGTTGCTCGAAAAATAAAAAGTTATTCTCCGGTCAGGGAAAATGGAAGAGCGGCCATCGTGTTTTTCTAATATTCAAGTCTGGAAATCGCGTTTTGACGGTGCAAATCGACCAAGTTGAGCATCCTGAACAACTTTCCTGTGTGGAGTCATGCAAAATTCGCAAAACCTAGGGAATTATAACTTTGAGGTGCAAAAGTGACGTCATTATTTGACCAAAAATCGTTTATTACCGCCAAAGTAAAACATTGACTGGGTTCAGATTTGCACCGGCACACTCGGGTGGGGTAACCGCAAGAAGTAATCACGCTAATTCGGCTTTTCGGGAGCTCGAAAATTAAAAAGTTTAATCCCGGTCAGGGAAAAGGGAAGAGCGGCCATCTTGTTTTTCTGATAGTCAACTCTGGAAATCGCGTTTTGACGGTGCAAATCGACCAAGTTGAGCATCCTGAACAACTTTCTTGTGTGGAGTCATGCACAATTCACAAAACCTTGGGATTTACAACTTTTTTGTGCAAAAGTGACGTCATAATTTGACCAAAAATCGTCGATTACCGCCAAAGTAAAACATTGACGGGGTTCAAATTTGCACCGGCACACTCGGGTGGGGTATCCGCAAGAAGTAATCACGCTAATTCGGCTTTTCGGGGTGCCACGAAAATTAAAAAGTTTATTCCCCGGGCAGGAAAAAGGGAAGAGCGGCCATCTTGTTTTTCTAATAGTCAACTCTGGAAATCGCGTTTTGACTGTGCAAATCGACCAAGTTGAGCATCCTGAACAACTTTCCTGTGTGGAGTCATGCAAAATTCGCATAACCCAGGGAATTACAACTTTTTGGTGCAAAAGTGACGTCATTATTTGCCCAAAAATCGTCGATTACCGCCAAAGTAAAACTTTGACGGGGTTCAGATTTGCTCCGGCACACTCGGGTGGGGTATCCGCAAGAAGTAATCACGCTAATTCGGCTTTTCGGGGTTGCTCGAAAAATAAAAAATTATTCTCCGGTCAGGGAAAATGGAAGAGCGGCCATCGTGTTTTTCTAATATTCAAGTCTGGAAATCGCGTTTTGACGGTGCAAATCGACCAAGTTGAGCATCCTGAACAACTTTCCTGTGTGGAGTCATGCAAAATTCGCAAAACCTAGGGAATTATAACTTTGAGGTGCAAAAGTGACGTCATTATTTGACCAAAAATCGTTTATTACCGCCAAAGTAAAACATTGACTGGGTTCAGATTTGCACCGGCACACTCGGGTGGGGTAACCGCAAGAAGTAATCACGCTAATTCGGCTTTTCGGGAGCTCGAAATTTAAAAAGTTTAATCCCGGTCAGGGAAAAGGGAAGAGCGGCCATCTTGTTTTTCTAATAGTCAACTCTGGAAATCGCGTTTTGACGGTGCAAATCGACCAAGTTGAGCATCCTGAACAACTTTCCTGTGTGGAGTCATGCAAAATTCGCAAAACCTTGGGAATTACAACTTTTTGGTGCAAAAGTGACGTCATAATTTGACCAAAAATCGTCGACTACCGCCAAAGTAAAACATTGACGGGGTTCAAATTTGCACCGGCACACTCGGGTGGGGTATCCGCAAGAAGTAATCACGCTAATTCGGCTTTTCGGGAGCTCGAAAGTTAAAAAGTTTATTCCCCGGGCAGGGAAAAGGGAAGAGCGGCCATCTTGTTTTTTTCTAATAGTCAACTCTGGAAATCGCGTTTTGACGGTGCAAATCGACCAAGTTGAGCATCCTGAACAACTTTCCTGTGTGGAGTCATGCAAAATTCGCAAAACCTTGGGAATTACAACTTTTTGGTGCAAAAGTGACGTCATAATTTAACCAAAAATCGTCGATTACCACCAAAGTAAAACATTGATTGGGTTCAAATTTGCACCGGCACACTCGGGTGGGGTATCCGCAAGAAGTAATCACGCTTGTTCGGCTTTTCGGGGTGCCACGAAAATTAAAAAGTTTATTCCCCGGGCAGGGAAAAGGGAAGAGCGGCCATCTTGTTTTTCTAATAGTCAACTCTGGAAATCGCGTTTTGACGGTGCAAATCGACCAAGTTGAGCATCCTGAACAACTTTCTTGTGTGGAGTCATGCAAAATTCACAAAACCTTGGGAATTACAACTTTTTTGTGCAAAAGTGACGTCATAATTTGACCAAAAATCGTCGATTACCGCCAAAGTAAAACATTGACGGGGTTCAAATTTGCACCGGCACACTCGGGTGGGGTATCCGCAAGAAGTAATCACGCTAATTCGGCTTTTCGGGAGCTCGAAAATTAAAAAGTTTATTCCCCGGGCAGGGAAAAGGGAAGAGCGGCCATCTTGTTTTTTTCTAATAGTCAACTCTGGAAATCGCGTTTTGACGGTGCAAATCGACCAAGTTGAGCATCCTGAACAACTTTCCTGTGTGGAGTCATGCAAAATTCGCAAAACCTTGGGAATTACAACTTTTTGGTGCAAAAGTGACGTCATAATTTAACCAAAAATCGTCGATTACCACCAAAGTAAAACATTGATTGGGTTCAAATTTGCACCGGCACACTCGGGTGGGGTATCCGCAAATAGTAATCACGCTTGTTCGGCTTTTCGGGGTGCCACGAAAATTAAAAAGTTTATTCCCCGGGCAGGGAAAAGGGAAGAGCGGCCATCTTGTTTTTCTAATATTCAAGTCTGGAAATCGCGTTTTGACGGTGCAAATCGACCAAGTTGAGCATCTTGAACAACTTTCCTGTGTGGAGTCATGCAAAATTCGCAAAACCTAGGGAATTACAACTTTGAGGTGCAAAAGTGACGTCATTATTTGACCAAAAATCGTTTATTACCGCCAAAGTAAAACATTGACTGGGTTCAGATTTGCACCGGCACACTCGGGTGGGGTAACCGCAAGAAGTAATCACGCTAATTCGGCTTTTCGGGAGCTCGAAAATTAAAAAGTTTAATCCCCGGTCAGGGAAAAGGGAAGAGCGGCTATCTTGTTTTTCTAATAGTCAACTCTGGAAATCGCGTTTTGACGGTGCAAATCGACCAAGTTGAGCATCCTGAACAACTTTCCTGTGTGGAGAAATGCAAAATTCGCAAAACCTTGGGAATTACAACTTTTTTGTGCAAAAGTGACGTCATAATTTGACCAAAAATCGTCGATTACCGCCAAAGTAAAACATTGACGGGGTTCAAATTTGCACCGGCACACTCGGGTGGGGTATCCGCAAGAAGTAATCACGCTTGTTCGGCTTTTCGGGGTGCCACGAAAATTAAAAAGTTTTTCCTGGGCAGGGAAAAGGGAAGAGCGGCCATCTTGTTTTTCTAATAGTCAACTCTGGAAATCGCGTTTTGACTGTGCAAATCGACCAAGTTGAGCATCCTGAACAACTTTCCTGTTTGGAGTCATCCAAAATTCGCAAAACCTTGGGAATTACAACTTTTTTGTGCAAAATAGTCATTATTTGACCAAAAATCATCGATTACCGCCAAAATATAACAGTGACTGAGTTCAAATTTGCACCGGCACACTCGGTGGGGTATCCGCAAAAAGTAATCACGCTATTTCGGCTGTTCGAGGTGGCCCAAAAATTAAAATGTATATTCCCCGAGGGAAAAGGGAAGATCGGCCATCTTTTTTTTCTAATAGTCAACTCTGGAAATCGCGTTTTGACGGTGCAAATCGACCAAGTTGGGCATCCTGAACAACTTTCCTGTTTGGAGTCATCCAAAATTCGCAAAACCGTGGGAATTACAACTTTTTGGTGCAAAATAGTCATTATTTGACCAAAAATCATCGATTACCGCCAAAATATAACAGTGACTGAGTTCAAATTTGCACAGGCACACTCGGTGGGGTATCCGCAAGAAGTAATCACGCTTGTTCGGCTTTTCGAGGTGGCTCAAAAATTAAAATGTATATTCCACGAGGGAAAAGGGAAGAGCGGCCATATTGTTTTTCTAATAGTCAACTCTGGAAATCGCGTTTTGACGGTGCAAATCGACCAAGTTGGGCATTCTGAACAACTTTCCTGTTTGGAGTCATCCAAAATTCGCAAAACCTTGGGAATTACAACTTTTTGGTGCAAAAGTGACGTCATAATTTGACCAAAAATCATCGATTACCGCCAAAATATAACATTGACGGAGTTCAATTTTGCACCGGCACACTCGGGTGGGGTATCCGCAAGAAGTAATCACGCTATTTCGGCTTTTCGGGGTGGCTCGAAAATTAAAATGTTTATTCCCGAAGGGAAAAGGGAAAAGCGGCCATATTGTTTTTCTAATAGTCAACTCTGGAAATCGCGTTTTGACGGTGCAAATCGACCAAGTTGAGCATCCTGAACAATTTTCCTGTGTGGAGTCATGCAAAATTCGCAAATCCTTGGGAATTACAACTTTTTGGTGCAAAGGTGACGTCATAATTTGACAAAAAATCGTCGATTACCGCCAAAGTGAAACATTAAATGGGTTCAAATTTGCACCGGCACACTCGGGTGGTGTATCCGCAAGAAGTAATCACGCTAATTCGGCTTTTCGGGAGCTCGAAACGTAAAAAGTGTATTCCCCTGGCAGGGAAAAGGGAAGAGCGGCCATCTTGTTTTTCTAATAGTCAACTCTGGAAATCGCGTTTTGACGGTGCAAATCGACCAAGTTGAGCATCCTGAACAACTTTCCTGTGTGGAGTCATGCATAATTCGCAAAACCTTGGGAATTACAACTTTTTGGTGCAAAAGTGACGTCATAATTTGACCAAAAATCATCGATTACCGCCATAATATAACAGTGACGGAGTTCAAATTTGCACCGGCACACTCGGGTAGGGTATCTGCAAGAAGTAATCACGCTATTTCGGCTTTTTGGGGTGGCCTCGAAAATTAAAAAGTTTGTATTCCTCGGGCAGGGAAAAGGGAAGAGCGGCCATATTGTTTTTCTAATAGTCAACTCTGGAAATCGCGTTTTGACGGTGCAAATCGTTCAAGTTGGGCATTCTGAACAACTTTCCTGTTTGGAGTCATCCAAAATTCGCAAAACCTTGGGAATTACAACTTTTTGGTGCAAAAGTGACGTCATAATTTGACCAAAAATCATCGATTACCGCCAAAATATAACAGTGACGGAGTTCAAATTTGCACCGGCACACTCGGGTGGGGTATCCGCAAGAAGTAATCACGCTGATTCGGCTTTTTAGGGTGGTTTGAAAATTAAAGTGTACATTCCCCGAGGGAAAAGGGAAGAGCGGCCATATTGTTTTTCTAATAGTCAACTCTTGAAATCGCGTTTTGACGGTGCAAATCGACCAAGTTGGCCATTCTGAACAACTTTCCTGTGTGGAGTCATCCAAAATTCGCAAAACCTTGGGAATTACAACTTTTTGGTGCAAAAGTGACGTCATAATTTGACCAAAAATCACCGATTACCGCCAAAATATAACAGTGACGGACTTCAAATTTGCACCGGCACATTCGGGTGGGGTATCCGCAAGAAGTAATCACGCTATTTCGGCTTTTCGGGGTGGCTCGAAAATTAAAATGTTTATTCCCGAAAGGGAAAAGGGAAGAGCGGCCATATTGTTTTTCTAATAGTCAACTCTGGAAATCGCGTTTTGACGGTGCAAATCGACCAAGTTGGGCATTCTGAACAACTTTCCTGTGTGGAGTCATCCAAAATTCGCAAAACCTTGGGAATTAAATCTTTTTGGTGCAAAAGTGACGTCATAATTTGACCAAAAATCACCGATTACCGCCAAAATATAACAGTGACGGACTTCAAATTTGCACCGGCACACTCGGGTGGGGTATCCGCAAGAAGTAATCACGCTATTTCGGCTTTTCGGGGTGGCTCGAAAATTAAAATGTTTATTCCCGAAAGGGAAAAGGGAAGAGCGGCCATATTGTTTTTCTAATAGTCAACTCTGGAAATCGCGTTTTGACGGTGCAAATCGACCAAGTTGAGCATCCTGTACAATTTTCCTGTGTGGAGTCATGCAAAATTCGCAAATCCTTGGGAATTACAACTTTGTTGTGCAAAATAGTCATTATTTGACCAAAAATCATCGATTACCGCCAAAATATAACAGTGACTGAGTTCAAATTTGCACCGGCACACTCGGTGGGGTATCCGCAAGAAGTAATCACGCTATTTCGGCTTTTCGAGGTGGCTCAAAAATTAAAATGTACATTCCCGAAGGGAAAAGGGAAGAGCGGCCATATTGTTTTTCTAATAGTCAACTCTGGAAATCGCGTTTTGACGGTTCAAATCGACCAAGTTGGGCATTCTGAACAACTTTCCTGTGTGGAGTCATGCAAAATTCGCAAAACCTTGGGAATTAAATCTTTTTGGTGCAAAAGTGACGTCATAATTTGACCAAAAATCACCGATTACCGCCAAAATATAACAGTGACGGACTTCAAATTTGCACCGGCACACTCGGGTGGGGTATCCGCAAGAAGTAATCACGCTAATTCGGCTTTTTGGGGTGGCTCGAAAATTAAAAAGTTTTTATTCCCCGGGAAGGGAAAAGGGAAGAGCGGCCATATTGTTTTTCTAATAGTCAACTCTGGAAATCGCGTTTTGACGGTGCAAATCGACCAAGTTGGGCATTCTGAACAACTTTCCTGTGTGGAGTCATCCAAAATTCGCAAAACCTTGGGAATTAAATATTTTTGGTGCAAAAGTGACGTCATAATTTGACCAAAAATCACCGATTACCGCCAAAATATAACAGTGACGGACTTCAAATTTGCACCGGCACACTCGGGTGGGGTATCCGCAAGAAGTAATCACGCTATTTCGGCTTTTCGGGGTGGCTCGAAAATTAAAATGTTTATTCCCGAAATGGAAAAGGGAAGAGCGGCCATATTGTTTTTCTAATAGTCAACTCTGGAAATCGCGTTTTGACGGTGCAAATCGATCAAGTTGGACATCCTGAACAACTTTCCTGTTTGGAGTCATGCAAAATTCGCAAATCCTTGGGAATCACAACTCTTTGGTGCAAAAGTGACGTCATAATTTGACCAAAAATCTTCGAATACCGCTAAAATATAACAGTGACTGAGTTCAAAGTTGCCTCGGCACACTCGGGTGGGGGTATCCGCAAGAAGTAATCACGCTATTTCGGCTTTCTGGGGTGGCTCGAAAATTTAAAAGTTTTTATTCCCCGGGCAGGGAAAAGGGAAGAGCGGCCATCTTGTTTTTCTAATAGTCAACTCTGGAAATTTCGTTTTGACGGTGCAAATCGACCAAGTTGAGCATCCTGAACAGTTTTCCTGTGTGGAGTCATGCAAAATTCGCAAAACCTTGGGAATTACAACTTTTTGGTGCAAAAGTGACGTCATAATTTGACCAAAAATCATCGATTACCGCCAAAATATAACAGTGACGGAGTTCAAAGTTGCACCGGCACACTCGGGTGGGGTATCCGCAAGAAGTAATCACGCTAATTCGACTTTTCGGGATGGCTCGAAAACTAAAATGTATATTCCCCGAGGGAAAAGGGAAGAGCGGCCATCTTGTTTTTCTAATAGTCAACTCTGGGAATCGCGTTTTGACAGTACAAATTGGTCCAAGTTGAGCATCCTGAACAACTTTTCAGTGTGGAGTTATGCAAAATTCGCAAAAACCTTTGGAATTACAACTTTTTGGTGCAAAAGTGACGTCATAATTTGACCAAAAATCATCGATTACCGCCAAAATATAACAGTGACGGAGTTCAAAGTTGCACCGGCACACTCGGTGGGGTATCCGCCAGAAGCAATCACGCTATTTCGGCTTTTCGAGGTGGCTCGAAAATTAAAGTGCTTATTCCCCGAGGGGAAAGGGAAGAGCGGCCATCTTGTTTTTCTAATAGTCAACTCTGGGTATCGCGTTTTGACTGTACAAATCGGTCCAAGTTGAGCATCCTGAACAACTTTCCAATGTGGAGTCATGCAAAATTCGCAAAACCTTGGGAATTACAACTTTTTGGTGCAAAAGTGACGTCATAATTTGACCAAAAATCATCGATTACCGCCAAAATATAACAGTGACGGAGTTCAAATTTGCACCGGCACACTCGGTGGGGTATCCGCAAGAAGTAATCACGCTATTTCGGCTTTTCGAGGTGGCTCGAAAATTAAAATACTTATTCCCCGAAGAGAAAGTTAAGAGCGGCCATCTTGTTTTTCTAATAGTCAACTCTGGAAATCGCGTTTTGACGGTGCAAATCGATCAAGTTGGACATCCTGAACAACTTTCCTGTTTGGAGTCATGCAAAATTCGCAAATCCTTGGGAATCACAACTCTTTGGTGCAAAAGTGACGTCATAATTTGACCAAAAATCTTCGAATACCGCTAAAATATAACAGTGACTGAGTTCAAAGTTGCCTCGGCACACTCGGGTGGGGGTATCCGCAAGAAGTAATCACGCTATTTCGGCTTTCTGGGGTGGCTCGAAAATTTAAAAGTTTTTATTCCCCGGGCAGGGAAAAGGGAAGAGCGGCCATCTTGTTTTTCTAATAGTCAACTCTGGAAATTTCGTTTTGACGGTGCAAATCGACCAAGTTGAGCATCCTGAACAGTTTTCCTGTGTGGAGTCATGCAAAATTCGCAAAACCTTGGGAATTACAACTTTTTGGTGCAAAAGTGACGTCATAATTTGACCAAAAATCATCGATTACCGCCAAAATATAACAGTGACGGAGTTCAAAGTTGCACCGGCACACTCGGGTGGGGTATCCGCCAGAAGCAATCACGCTATTTCGGCTTTTCGAGGTGGCTCGAAAATTAAAGTGCTTATTCCCCGAGGGGAAAGGGAAGAGCGGCCATCTTGTTTTTCTAATAGTCAACTCTGGGTATCGCGTTTTGACTGTACAAATCGGTCCAAGTTGAGCATCCTGAACAACTTTCCAATGTGGAGTCATGCAAAATTCGCAAAACCTTGGGAATTACAACTTTTTGGTGCAAAAGTGACGTCATTATTTGACCAAAAATCATCGATTACCGCCAAAATATAACAGTGACGGAGTTCAAATTTGCACCGGCACACTCGGTGGGGTATCCGCAAGAAGTAATCACGCTATTTCGGCTTTTCGAGGTGGCTCGAAAATTAAAATGCTTATTCCCCGAGGGGAAAAGGGAAGAGCGGCCATATTGTTTTTCTAATAGTCAACTCTGGAAATCGCGTTTTGACGGTACAAATCGACCAAGTTGAGCACCCTGAACAACTTTCCTGTGTGGAGTCATGCAAAATTCGCAAAACCTTGGGAGTTACAACTTTTTGGTGCAAAAGTGACGTCATTATTTGACCAAAAATCATCGATTACCGCCAAAATATAACAGTGACGGAGTTCAAATTTGCACCGGCACACTCTTTGGGGTATTTGCAAGAAGTAATCACGCTATTTCGGCTTTTCGAGGTGGCTCGAAAATTAAAATACTTATTCCCCGAAGAGAAAGTTAAGAGCGGCCATCTTGTTTTTCTAATAGTCAACTCTGGAAATCGCGTTTTGACGGTGCAAAGCGACAAAGTTGAGCATCTTGAACAACTTTCCTGTGTGGAGTCATGCAAAATTCAAAAAACTTGGGAATTACAACTTTTTGGTGCAAAAGTGACGTCATTATTTGACCAAAAATCATCGATTACCGCCAAAATATAACAGTGACGGAGTTCAAATTTGCACCGGCACACTCGGTGGGGTATCCGCAAGAAGTAATCACGCTATTTCGGCTTTTCGAGGTGGCTCGAAAATTAAAATGCTTATTCCCCGAGGGGAAAGGGAAGAGCGGCCAACTTGTTTTTCTAATAGTCAACTCTGGAAATCGCGTTTTGACGGTACAAATCGACCAAGTTGAGCACCCAGAACAACTTTCCTGTGTGGAGTCATGCAAAACTCGCAAAACCTTGGGAATTGAATCTTTTTGGTGCAAAAGTGACGTCATTATTTGACCAAAAATCATCGATTACCGCCAAAATATAACAGTGACTGAGTTCAAATTTGCACCGGCACACTCGGTGGGGTATTTGCAAGAAGTAATCACGCTATTTCGGCTTTGCAGGGGGCTCGAAAATTAAAATGCTTATTCCCCGAGGGGAAAGGGAAGAGCGGCCATCTTGTTTTTCTAATAGTCAACTCTGGAAATCGCGTTTTGACGGTACAAATCGACCAAGTTGAGCACCCTGAACAACTTTCCTGTGTGGGATCATGCAAAATTCGCAAAACCTTGGGAATTACAACTTTTTGGTGCAAAAGTGACGTCATAATTTGACCAAAAATCGTCGATTACCGCCAAAATATAACAGTGACGGAGTTCAAATTTGCACCGGCACACTCGGGTGGGGTATCCGCAAGAAGTAATCACGCTAGTTCGGCTTTTCGGGATGGCTCGAAAATTAAAATGTATATTCCCCGAGGGAAAAGCGAAGAGCGGCCATCTTGTTTTTCTAATAGTCAACTCTGGGTATCGCGTTTTGACGGTACAAATCGACCAAGTTGAGCACCCTGAACAAATTTCCTGCGTGGAGTCATGCAAAATTCGCAAAACCTTGGGAATTACAACTTTTTGGTGCAAAAGTGACGTCATTATTTGACCAAAAATCATCGATTACCGCCAAAATATAACAGTGACGCAGTTCAAATTTGCACCGGCACACTCGGTGGGGTATCCGCAAGAAGTAATCACGCTATTTCGGCTTTTCGAGGTGGCTCGAAAATTAAAATGCTTATTCCCCGAGGGGAAAGGTAAGAGCGGCCATCTTGTTTTTCTAATAGTCAACTCTGGAAATCGCGTTTTGACGGTGCAAATCGACCAAGTTGGGCATCCTGAACAACTTTCCTGTTTGGAGTCATCCAAAATTCGCAAAACCTTGGGAGTTACAACTTTTTGGTGCAAAAGTGACGTCATAATTTGACCAAAAATCATCGATTACCGCAAAAAAATAACAGTGACGGAGTTCAAATTTGCACCGGCACACTCGTGGTGGGGTATCCGCAAGAAGTAATCACGCTATTTCGGCTTTTCGAGGTGGCTCGAAAATTAAAATGCTTATTCCCCGAGGGGAAAGTTAAGAGCGGCCATCTTGTTTTTCTAATAGTCAACTCTGGAAATCGCGTTTTGACGGTGCAAATCGACAAAGTTGAGCATCCTGAACAACTTTCCTGAGTGGAGTCATGCAAAATTCGCAAAAACTTGGGAATTACAACTTTTTGGTGCAAAAGTGACGTCATAATTTGACCAAAAACCATCGATTACCGCCAAAATATAACAGTGACTGAGTTCAAATTTGCACCGGCACACTCGGGTGGGGTATCCGCAAGAAGTAATCACGCTATTTCGGCTTTTCGGGGTGGCTCGAAAATTAAAATGTTTTTTCCCCGAAGGGAAAAGGGAAGAGCGGCCATCTTGTTTTTCTAATAGTCAACTCTGGGTATAGCGTTTTGACGGTACAAATCGGTCCAAGTTGAGCATCCTGAACAACTTTCCAGTGTGGAGTCATGCAAAATTCGCAAAACCTTGGGAATTACAACTTTTTGGTGCAAAAGTGACGTCATAATTTGACCAAAAATCATCGATTACCGCCAAAATATAACAGTGACGGAGTTCAAATTTGCACCGGCACACTCGGTGGGGTATCCGCAAGAAGTAATCACGCTAATTCGGCTTTTCGAGGCTGCTCGAAAATTAAAATGCTTATTCCCCGAGGAGAAAGTTAAGAGCGGCCATCTTGTTTTTCTAATAGTCAACTCTGGAAATCGCGTTTTGACGGTGCAAATCGACCAAATTGAGCATCCTGTACAATTTTCCTGTGTGGAGTCATGCAAAATTCTCAAAAACTTGGGAATTACAACTTTTTGGTGCAAAAGTGACGTCATAATTTGACCAAAAACCATCGATTACCGCCAAAATATAACAGTGACTGAGTTCAAATTTGCACCGGCACACTCGGGTGGGGTATCCGCAAGAAGTAATCACGCTATTTCGGCTTTTCGGGGTGGCTCGAAAATTAAAATGTTTTTTCCCCGAAGGGAAAAGGGAAGAGCGGCCATCTTGTTTTTCTAATAGTCAACTCTGGGTATAGCGTTTTGACGGTACAAATCGGTCCAAGTTGAGCATCCTGAACAACTTTCCAGTGTGGAGTCATGCAAAATTCGCAAAACCTTGGGAATTACAACTTTTTGGTGCAAAAGTGACGTCATAATTTGACCAAAAATCATCGATTACCGCCAAAATATAACAGTGACGGAGTTCAAATTTGCACCGGCACACTCGGTGGGGTATCCGCAAGAAGTAATCACGCTAATTCGGCTTTTCGAGGCTGCTCGAAAATTAAAATGCTTATTCCCCGAGGAGAAAGTTAAGAGCGGCCATCTTGTTTTTCTAATAGTCAACTCTGGAAATCGCGTTTTGACGGTGCAAATCGACCAAATTGAGCATCCTGTACAATTTTCCTGTGTGGAGTCATGCAAAATTCTCAAAAACTTGGGAATTACAACTTTTTGGTGCAAAAGTGACGTCATAATTTGACCAAAAATCATCGATTACCGCCAAAATATAACAGTGACGGAGTTCAAATTTGCACCGGCACACTCGGGAGGGGTATCCGCAAGAAGTAATCACGCTAATTCGGCTTGTTGGGGTGGCTCGAAAATTAAAAAGTTTTTATTCCCCGGGCAGGGAAAAGGGAAGAGCGGCCATATTGTTTTTCTAATAGTCAACTCTGGAAATCGCGTTTTGACGGTGCAAATCGACCAAGTTGAGCATCCTGAACAACTTTCCTGTGTGGAGTCATGCAAAATTCGCAAAAACTTGGGAATTACAACTTTTTGGTGCAAAAGTGACGTCATAATTTGACCAAAAATCATCGATTACCGCCAAAATATAACAGTGACGGAGTTCAAATTTGCACCGGCACACTTGGGTGGGGTATCCGCAAGAAGTAATCACGCTAATTCGGCTTTTTTGGGGTGGCTCGAAAATTAAAAAGTTTTTATTCCCCGCACTGCAAAAACGTTGGTCAAATCATTTGTTGGGCAAAGTAACTTCAACAATTATTGGTTGATAATTGCCCAACAAAACAAATAATTGTTCTTGTTGGGCCAACATTTTGTTTGCCCATTCTTTGTTTAAAAAGCGGAACAAAAGTTGGGCAAGTGTTGGGAAAATATTTCGTAATCTGAATTCATCATAACTGTTGGTTACACTTTTGCTTATTTAATGGGCAACTTTTTGGTAATTTTAATTAATCTCGATTGTTGGTTAAAATTATGCACATTAGTTGTTTAAAATCGTCCGATCATGCGCACTACGATTAAAGAGTTGCCAAAAAGTTGGGCATTAAACAGTAGAACAAAGATATTTTCCAACATGGCGAGTGGAAGAGTGGCTGTGACGAGCGGGGTTGTCCAGTGGATATAGATCCAATTTGAAGGTGAGTTTTTAACTAAATATGAAGTTGTGTTTTCTATTCAGTCGTACATAGTCGTGACAATTGCAGAGCGAGCAACACATTGACACTACTGTGATAGTTTCAGTTTTATCATGCCATTATGTGCAATGCCGGTTGTGGCATGTAAGCGTGGTTGTTGTGTTGCTTTGTGTATGAAATACATGCATGGAACTATCACTGCATTGCTTGCGCTGCAACTGTCACGACTGTGTACAACAACTGAACAGGAAACAAACTGTATTTAGTTAAAAACTAACCTTCCAAAGCATCTACAAACCACTGAGCACCCTCACGATTTTGAGAGAGATGCCAAGGTCACAACTCACCACCGTTTGCCATCGTGGAAAATATATTTTATATGCCTGGTTGTATGACGTATCACAGGAGAAACTGTAAATCAAAGGGTTAAATACATTCACCATTTGTTGGATAACACCGGAAAAGGTTAAACATTTTAACTAGATCATGAATAAAATCATCGCCCAATAAGTGGGTAATTGATAATTAATAAATACCCAGAAAATGGGTACACAAAAAATTACCCAACTGTTGGTTACCAAAATATACCCAACTATTGATGATGAAATATTACCCAATTATTTGCCAATCAGAGCGCCCAACTTTGATGGGTAAAACTTTGCCCAAAAGTTGGAGGAGTTCACTATTCGCCCTTAAATGTGTAAAAAGTTGGGCATTTTTTTACCAAATTTTTTTACAGTGCGGGCAGGGAAAAGGGAAGAGCGGCCATATTGTTTTTCTAATAGTCAATTCTGGAAATCGCGTTTTGACGGTGCAAATTGACCAAGTTGGGCATCCTGAACAACTTTCCTGTTTGGAGTCATCCAAAATTCGCAAAACCTTGGGAGTTACAACTTTTTGGTGCAAAAGTGACGTCATAATTTGACCAAAAATCATCGATTACCGCCAAAATATAACAGTGACTGAGTTCAAATTTGCACCGGCACACTCGGGTGGGGTATTCGCAAGAAGTAATCACGCTAATTCGGCTTTTTGGGGTGCCTCGAAAATTAAAAAGTTTTTATTCCCCGGGCAGGGAAAAGGGAAGAGCGGCCATATTGTTTTGCTAATAGTCAACTCTGGAAATCGCGTTTTGACGGTGCAAATCGACCAAGTTGGGCATCCTGAACAACTTTCCTGTTTGGAGTCATGCAAAATTCGCAAAACCTTGGGAGTTACAACTTTTTGGTGCAAAAGTGACGTCATAATTTGACCAAAAATCATCGATTACCGCAAAAAAATAACAGTGACGGAGTTCAAATTTGCACCGGCACACTCGTGGTGGGGTATCCGCAAGAAGTAATCACGCTATTTCGGCTTTTCGAGGTGGCTCGAAAATTAAAATGCTTATTCCCAGAGGGGAAAGTTAAGAGCGGCCATCTTGTTTTTCTAATAGTCAACTCTGGAAATCGCGTTTTGACGGTGCAAATCGACAAAGTTGAGCATCCTGAACAACTTTCCTGAGTGGAGTCATGCAAAATTCGCAAAAACTTGGGAATTACAACTTTTTGGTGCAAAAGTGACGTCATAATTTGACCAAAAATCATCGATTACCGCCAAAATATAACAGTGACTGAGTTCAAATTTGCACCGGCACACTCGGGTGGGGTATCCGCAAGAAGTAATCACGCTATTTCGGCTTTTCGGGGTGGCTCGAAAATTAAAATGTTTTTTCCCCGAAGGGAAACGGGAAGAGTGGCCATCTTGTTTTCTAAAAGTCAAATCTGGAAATCGCGTTTTGACGGTACAAATCGGTCCAAGTTGAGCATCCTGAACAACTTTCCAGTGTGGAGTCATGCAAAATTCGCAAAACCTTGGGAATTACAACTTTTTGGTGCAAAAGTGACGTCATAATTTGACCAAAAATCATCGATTACCGCCAAAATATAACAGTGACGGAGTTCAAATTTGCACCGGCACACTCGGTGGGGTATCCGCAAGAAGTAATCACGCTATTTCGGCTTTTCGAGGCTGCTCGAAAATTAAAATGCTTATTCCCCGAGGAGAAAGTTAAGAGCGGCCATCTTGTTTTTCTAATAGTCAACTCTGGGTATCGCGTTTTGACGGTGCAAATCGACCAAATTGAGCATCCTGTACAATTTTCCTGTGTGGAGTCATGCAAAATTCTCAAAAACTTGGGAATTACAACTTTTTGGTGCAAAAGTGACGTCATAATTTGACCAAAAATCATCGATTACCGCCAAAATATAACAGTGACGGAGTTCAAATTTGCACCGGCACACTCGGGAGGGGTATCCGCAAGAAGTAATCACGCTAATTCGGCTCGTTGGGGTGGCTCGAAAATTAAAAAGTTTTTATTCCCCGGGCAGGGAAAAGGGAAGAGCGGCCATATTGTTTTTCTAATAGTCAACTCTGGAAATCGCGTTTTGACGGTGCAAATCGACCAAGTTGAGCATCCTGAACAACTTTCCTGTGTGGAGTCATGCAAAATTCGCAAAAACTTGGGAATTACAACTTTTTGGTGCAAAAGTGACGTCATAATTTGACCAAAAATCATCGATTACCGCCAAAATATAACAGTGACGGAGTTCAAATTTGCACCGGCACACTTGGGTGGGGTATCCGCAAGAAGTAATCACGCTAATTCGGCTTTTTGGGGTGGCTCGAAAATTAAAAAGTTTTTATTCCCGCGGGCAGGGAAAAGGGAAGAGCGGCCATATTGTTTTTCTAATAGTCAACTCTGGAAATCGCGTTTTGACGGTGCAAATTGACCAAGTTGGGCATCCTGAACAACTTTCCTGTTTGGAGTCATCCAAAATTCGCAAAACCTTGGGAGTTACAACTTTTTGGTGCAAAAGTGACGTCATAATTTGACCAAAAATCATCGATTACCGCGAAAATATAACAGTGACTGAGTTCAAATTTGCACCGGCACACTCGGGTGGGGTATCCGCAAGAAGAAAGTTGTTCAGGATGCTCAACTTGGTCGATTTGCACCGTCAAAACGCGATTTCCATAGTTGACTATTAGAAAAACAAGATGGCCGCTCTTCCCTTTTCCCTGCCCGGGGAATAAACTTTTTAATTTTCGTGGCACCCCGAAAAACCGAATTAGCGTGATTACCTCTTGCGGATACAACACCCGAGTGTGCCGGTGCAAATTTGAAGCACGCCAATGATTTACTTTGGCGGTAATCGACGATTTTTGGTCAATATATGACGTCACTTTTGCACCAAAAAGTTGTAATTCCCAAGGTTTTGCGAATTTTGTATGACTCCGCACAGGAAAGTTGTTCAGGATGCTCAACTTGGTCGATTTGCACCGTCAAAACGCGATTTCCAGATTTGACTTTTAGAAAACAAGATGGCCACTCTTCCCGTTTCCCTGCCATGGAAATAAACTTTTTAATTTTCGAGGCACCCCGAAAAACCGAATTAGCGTGATTACTTCTTGCGGATACCCCACCCGAGTGTGCCGGTGCAAATTTGAACCCCGTCAATGTTTTACTTTGGCGGTAATCGACGATTTTTGGTCAAATTATGACGTCACTTTTGCACCAAAAAGATGTAATTCCCAAGGTTTTGCGAATTTTGCATGACTCCACACAGGAAAAATGTTCAGGATGCTCAACTTGGTCGATTTGTACCGTCAAAACGCGATTTCCAGAGTTGACTATTAGAAAAACAAGATGGCCGCTCTTCTCTTTTCCCTGCCCGGGGAATAAACTTTTTAATTTTCGTGGCACCCCGAAAAGCCGAATTAGCGTGATTACTTCTTGCGGATACCCCAGCCGAGTGTGCCGGTGCAAATTTGAACCGAGTCAATGTTTTACTTTGGCGGTAATCGACGATTTTGGGTCAAATTATGACGTCACTTTTGCACCAAAAAGTTGTAATTCCCTAGGTTTTGCGAATTTTGCATGACTCCACACAGGAAAGTTGTTCAGGATGCTCAACTTGATCGATTTGCACCGTCAAAACGCGGTTTCCAGAGTTGACTATAAGAAAAACAAGATGGCCGCTCTTCCCTTTTCCCTGCCCTGGAAATAAACTTTTTAATTTTCGTGGCACCCCGAAAAGCCGAATTAGCGTGATTACTTCTAGTCTTGGTTCCAAGACCATTGGTGTTGCGCGGTCACACACAACCAACGTTCCGATTATGCACGGCAAAAATTGTCCACGCTTGTAATGAATGAACGCTAGCGGGCGCTGTTTCTCTGATTTACGGATCTCACCATGTCCTGTGCTCACCATGGTCTTGGATATTTGCAAATTGAAGGCGTGGCCAGACTATGTAAATTACTTTTAATGTATGCAATATTCATATCACGTGACGAATTGAAGATGACTATTCAAACTAGATCGAGTCAAAGGTCAATATGATCGGCGGTCTATTTTTAATAATCTTTGCTCAAAGAGTGATTCCGTGGTCATTATAGGCCTATTAAAAGGAAAACAGTGAAATTTTAAGTATAGGTACCTATTCAGATTATGGATACGTGACGATTTGAAATCGTAAATAATGGTCAAAAATCGAACGTAAAATTATAGCATTCAGAGAGTCCGTGTATCGGACGCTGTATGGCCCCACGGCGTGGAGCAATCGGAACGTGAAATAAGCCTTGTGGAATATCACGTACCGCCCATGCCGTGTCTCGTGGGGGTTGGAGGTGTTAAATCCCAGGCGCTATGAACTCCCAGCTTGCGGGTATCGAATCCGTTGTTTCTTATGATCGCAACGTTCCAATATGCTCCATTTTAATTCATGGCCCCTAATTTCTTTTTGTTATGAGTTTTCAGGTAATTTTGATGATGTCAAAACGTAGGAATATCGCATATTGTTATATTGACAGTGTTATTGTGTGAGTAGCTTAAAAAAATTATGAGAATTTTTTATAAAAGGTTTAAATAAAAATAATGCTAAAACAAAATTCCCTCAAAGCATAATTTTGTCAAACAAAGTATTATTTTTTTAATTCTGTGAATGAAGAGTTATTTTTGAGGTAATGATTAAACTGGGCAACTAGTGGAATTTAATGACCTGACTATTCGCCTCAAATAACTGGGAGTTGAATAGCAGTAGTCGCCGCTGGACAAGCAATCAAAACTCGAAATTTCTCATGAGTTATTCCAAAAGATATTGTTACGACTACATTCAAAAAAAATGTTATATGGTTACGTTCCAAGCTACGCAGCTACTCGGCTGCGTTTACGTTCCAAGATACGCTTAGGTCTACGTTCCTTCAAGTTACACTATAATATCATGTTTTCAAGCCCGAGTCAAGCTACGCTTACATTCCAAGATACGCAGCTACGTTTACGTTCCAAGATACGCATATAGGTCTACGTTCCTTCAAGTTACACTATAATATCAAAAAGTACACTTCCAAGCCCGAGTCAAGCTATGCCTACGTTCAAAGATACGCAGCTGCGTTTATGTTCCAAGATGCTACACTTCAGTCCAAGATATGCTTACGTTCCAAAAGATGTCAACGTTCCAAGCTACACAGCTACTCAGCTGCGCTTACAGATCTGCTTACGTTCCTTCAAGTTACGCCATAATATCAAAAGGTACGCTTTCAATCCCATGTCAAGTTACGCTTACGTTCCAAGATACGCAGCTACGAATTATGTTCCAAGATATGCTTACGCTCCACCAAAAGATACTGTTACGTTCCAAGCTACGCAGCTACTCAGCTACGCTTATACACTCCAAGATACTAATAGGTTACGCTACAATATCAAAAAGTACGCTTTCAATCCCGAGTCAAGCTACGCTTACGTTCCAAGATATGCAGCTACGGTTACGTTTCAAAATACGTTCTCACAAAGACGCTTTTGAATCCCTCAAGATTTCCTTCCCCCCCAAGATTAAAAAACTTTCACTGTGAATAACACTACAGGGCCCACCAGTTAATATCTGTTTGGCAGAAAATACTGTACAAAATTTCTTTACTATCCAAAAATTTACTTGGGCACTACAAAATTTCAAATTTAATTAAAAATTGGCTGGCAACCAGTTTCTGCTAAGCAATACTATTTTGTGCTAACTATAAGCAAATTGTTTAGCCAATACAGGCTTCATCAGTGTGGGCCCTGGCACGTCGGGAGCATAACGCCACGATCGCATTTCAAGCTGCATATCATGGCAATGCAGGTGTCTGGATCTGGACATTATACACAGAAATGTTTGTGCTGGTACCACAAACCTTTCTTTATCGTATTTCCACCCTGTGTCAAAGTTTCAAATCCTACTGATCTGGACATTATTATACTCCGATAAAAACATATATACCCACACACAGAGTAAAGCAAAAGTCATGCAACGGAATTACTGCATGCATTGTACACTACATGCACAACACTGATGAATTATTCATGAGCCAACCGCAACGCAGCCTCTGATTGGCTCCACCGGAAAGTCGGGGGAGATTTGCCGAAAAACAATAAAAAAAGTTAAGACCCGTCGTTGCAAATATTCAAGACCATGGTGAGATCTAAATCAGAGAAACAGAGCGCCCGCTAGCGTTCGTTCATTACAAGCGTGGACAGTTTTTGCCGTGCATAATCGGAACGTTGGTTGTGTGTGACCGCGCAACACCAATGGTCTTGGGACCAAGACTAGATTACTTCTTGCGGATACCCCACCCGAGTGTGCCGGTGCAAATTTGAACCACGCCAATGTTTTACTTTGGCGGTAATCGACGATTTTGGGTCAAATTATGACGTCACTTTTGCACCAAAAAGTTGTAATTCCCTAGGTTTTGCGAATTTTGCATGACTCCACAATGGAAAGTTGTTCAGGATGCTCAACTTGGTCGATTTGCACCGTCAAAACGCGATTTCCATAGTTGACTATTAGAAAAACAAGATGGCCGCTCTTCCCTTTTCCCTGCCCGGGGAATAACCTTTTTAATTTTCGAAGCACCCCGAAAAGCCAAATTAGCGTGATTACTTCTTGCGGATACCCCACCCGAGTGTGCCGGTGCAAATTTGAAGCACGCCAATGATTTACTTTGGCGGTAATCGACGATTTTTGGTCAAATTATGACGTCACTTTTGCACCAAAGAGTTGTAATTCCCAAGGTTTTGCGAATTTTGCATGACTCCACACTGGAAAGTTGTTCAGGATGCTCAACTTGGTCGATTTGCACCGTCAAAACGCGATTTCCAGAGTTGACTATTAGAAAAACAAGATGGCCGCTCTTCCCTTTTTCCTGCCCGGGGAATAACCTTTTTAATTTTTGTGGCACCCCGAAAAGCCGAACTAGCATGATTACTTCTTGCGGATACCCCACCCGAGTGTGCCGGTGCAAATTTGAACCACGCCAATGTTTTACTTTGGCGGTAATCGACGATTTTGGGTCAAATTATGACGTCACTTTTGCACCAAAAAGTTGTAATTCCCTAGGTTTTGCGAACTTTGCATGACTCCACACAGGAAAGTTGTTCAGGATGCTCAACTTGATCGATTTGCACCGTCAAAACGCGATTTCCAGAGTTGACTATTAGAAAAACAAGAAGGCCGCTCTTCCCTTTTCCCTGCCCGGGAAATAACCTTTTTAATTTTCGAGGCACCCCGAAATCCGAATTAGCGTGATTACTTCTTGCGGATATTCCACCCGAGTGTGCCGGTGCAAATTTGAAGCACGTCAATGTTTTACTTTGGCGGTAATCGACGATTTTTGGGTCAAATTATGACGTCACTTTTGCACCAGAAAGTTGTAATTCCCTAGGTTTTGCGAATTTTGCATGACTCCACACAGGAAAGTTGTTCAGGATGCTCAACTTGATCGATTTGCACCGTCAAAACGCGGTTTCTAGAGTTGACTATTAGAAAAACAAGATGGCCGCTCTTCCCTTTTCCCTGCCCGGGGAATAAACTTTTTAATTTTCGTGGCACCCCGAAAAACTTAATTAGCGTGATTACTTCTTGCGGATACCCCACCCGAGTGTGCCGGTGCAAATTTGAACCCCGTCAATGTTTTACTTTGGCGGTAATCGACGATTTTTGGTCAAATTATGACGTCACTTTTGCACCAAAAATTTGTAAATCCCAAGGTTTTGCGAATTTTGCATGACTCCACACAGGAAAGTTGTTCAGGATGCTCAACTTGGTCGATTTGCACCGTCAAAACGCGATTTCCAGAGTTGACTATTAGCAAAACAAGATGGCCGCTCTTCCCTTTTCCCTGCCCGGGGAATAACCTTTTTAATTTTCGAGGCACCCCGAAATCCGAATTAGCGTGATTACTTCTTGCGGATACCCCACCCGAGTGTGCCGGTGCAAATTTGAAGCACGCCAATGTTTTACTTTGGCGGTAATCGACGATTTTTGGGTCAAATTATGACGTCACTTTTGCACCAAAAAGTTGTAATTCCCTAGGTTTTGCGAACTTTGCATGACTCCACACAGGAAAGTTGTTCAGGATGCTCAACTTGATCGATTTGCACCGTCAAAACGCGATTTCCAGAGTTGACTATTAGAAAAACAAGAAGGCCGCTCTTCCCTTTTCCCTGCCCGGGAAATAACCTTTTTAATTTTCGAGGCACCCCGAAATCCGAATTAGCGTGATTACTTCTTGCGGATATTCCACCCGAGTGTGCCGGTGCAAATTTGAAGCACGTCAATGTTTTACTTTGGCGGTAATCGACGATTTTTGGGTCAAATTATGACGTCACTTTTGCACCAGAAAGTTGTAATTCCCTAGGTTTTGCGAATTTTGCATGACTCCACACAGGAAAGTTGTTCAGGATGCTCAACTTGATCGATTTGCACCGTCAAAACGCGGTTTCTAGAGTTGACTATAAGAAAAACAAGATGGCCGCTCTTCCCTTTTCCCTGCCCGGGGAATAAACTTTTTAATTTTCGTGGCACCCCGAAAAACTTAATTAGCGTGATTACTTCTTGCGGATACCCCACAAATTTGAACCCCGTCAATGTTTTACTTTGGCGGTAATCGACGATTTTTGGTCAAATTATGACGTCACTTTTGCACCAAAAATTTGTAAATCCCAAGGTTTTGCGAATTTTGCATGACTCCACACAGGAAAGTTGTTCAGGATGCTCAACTTGGTCGATTTGCACCGTCAAAACGCGATTTCCAGAGTTGACTATTAGCAAAACAAGATGGCCGCTCTTCCCTTTTCCCTGCCCGGGGAATAACCTTTTTAATTTTCGAGGCACCCCGAAATCCGAATTAGCGTGATTACTTCTTGCGGATACCCCACCCGAGTGTGCCGGTGCAAATTTGAAGCACGCCAATGTTTTACTTTGGCGGTAATCGACGATTTTTGGGTCAAATTATGACGTCACTTTTGCACCAAAAAGTTGTAATTCCCTAGGTTTTGCGAATTTTGCATGACTCCACACAGGAAAGTTGTTCAGGATGCTCAACTTGATCGATTTGCACCGTCCAAACGCGGTTTCCAGAGTTGACTATAAGAAAAACAAGATGGCCGCTCTTCCCTTTTCCCTGCCCGGGGAATAACCTTTTTAATTTTCGTGGCACCCCGAAAAGCCGAACTAGCGTGATTACTTCGTGCGGATAACCCACCCGAGTGTGCCGGTGCAAATTTGAACCCCGTCAATGTTTTACTTTGGCGGTAATCGACGATTTTTGGTCAAATTATGACTTCACTTTTGCACCAAAAATTTGTAATTCCCAAGGTTTTGCGAATTTTGCATGACTCCACACAGGAAAGTTGTTCAGGATGCTCAACTTGGTCGATTTGCACCGTCAAAACGCGATTTCCAGAGTTGACTATTAGAAAAACAAGATGGCCGCTCTTCCCTTTTCCCTGCCCGGGGAATAACCTTTTTAATTTTCGAAGCACCCCGAAAAGCCGAATTAGCGTGATTACTTATTGCGGATACCCCACCCGAGTGTGCCGGTGCAAATTTGAAGCACGCCAATGTTTTACTTTGGCGGTAATCGACGATTTTTGGGTCAAATTATGACGTCACTTTTGCACCAAAAAGTTGTAATTCCCTAGGTTTTGCGAATTTTGCATGACTCCACACAGGAAAGTTGTTCAGGATGCTCAACTTGATCGATTTGCACCGTCCAAACGCGGTTTCCAGAGTTGACTATAAGAAAAACAAGATGGCCGCTCTTCCCTTTTCCCTGCCCGGGGAATAACCTTTTTAATTTTCGTGGCACCCCGAAAAGCCGAACTAGCGTGATTACTTCGTGCGGATAACCCACCCGAGTGTGCCGGTGCAAATTTGAACCCCGTCAATGTTTTACTTTGGCGGTAATCGACGATTTTTGGTCAAATTATGACGTCACTTTTGCACCAAAAATTTGTAATTCCCAAGGTTTTGCGAATTTTGCATGACTCCACACAGGAAAGTTGTTCAGGATGCTCAACTTGGTCGATTTGCACCGTCAAAACGCGATTTCCAGAGTTGACTATTAGAAAAACAAGATGGCCGCTCTTCCCTTTTCCCTGCCCGGGGAATAACCTTTTTAATTTTCGAAGCACCCCGAAAAGCCGAATTAGCGTGATTACTTATTGCGGATACCCCACCCGAGTGTGCCGGTGCAAATTTGAAGCACGCCAATGATTTACTTTGGCGGTAATCGACGATTTTTTGGTCAAATTATGACGTCACTTTTGCACCAAAGAGTTGTAATTCCCAAGGTTTTGCGAATTTTGCATGACTCCACACTGGAAAGTTGTTCAGGATGCTCAACTTGGTCGATTTGCACCGTCAAAACGCGATTTCCAGAGTTGACTATTAGAAAAACAAGATGGCCGCTCTTCCCTTTTTCTTGCCCGGGGAATAACCTTTTTAATTTTTGTGGCACCCCGAAAAGCCGAACTAGCGTGATTACTTCTTGCGGATACCCCACCCGAGTGTGCCGGTGCAAATTTGAACCACGCCAATGTTTTACTTTGGCGGTAATCGACGATTTTGGGTCAAATTATGACGTCACTTTTGCACCAAAAAGTTGTAATTCCCTAGGTTCTGCGAATTGTGCATGACTCCACACAGGAAAGTTGTTCAGGATGCTCAACTTGATCGATTTGCAACGTCAAAACGCGGTTTCCAGAGTTGACTATAAGAAAAACAAGATGGCCGCTCTTCCCTTTTCCCTGCCCGGGGAATAACCTTTTTAATTTTCGAGGCACCCCGAAATCCGAATTAGCGTGATTACTTCTTGCGGATACCCCAGCCGAGTGTGCCGGTGCAAATTTGAACCACGCCAATGTTTTACTTTGGCGGTAATCGACGATTTTGGGTCAAATTATGACGTCACTTTTGCACCAAAAAGTTGTAATTCCCTAGGTTTTGCGAATTTTGCATGACTCCACAATGGAAAGTTGTTCAGGATGCTCAACTTGGTCGATTTGCACCGTCAAAACGCGATTTCCAGAGTTGACTATTAGAAAAACAAGATGGCCGCTCTTCCCTTTTCCCTGCCCGGGGAATAACCTTTTTAATTTTCGAAGCACCCCGAAAAGCCGAATTAGCGTGATTACTTCTTGCGGATACCCCACCCGAGTGTGCCGGTGCAAATTTGAAGCACGCCAATGATTTACTTTGGCGGTAATCGACGATTTTTGGTCAAATTATGACGTCACTTTTGCACCAAAGAGTTGTAATTCCCTAGGTTTTGCGAATTTTGCATGACTCCACACTGGAAAGTTGTTCAGGATGCTCAACTTGGTCGATTTGCACCGTCAAAACGCGATTTCCAGAGTTGACTATTAGAAAAACAAGATGGCCGCTCTTCCCTTTTTCCTGCCCGGGGAATAACCTTTTTAATTTTTGTGGCACCCCGAAAAGCCGAACTAGCGTGATTACTTCTTGCGGATACCCCACCCGAGTGTGCCGGTGCAAATTTGAACCACGCCAATGTTTTACTTTGGCGGTAATCGACGATTTTGGGTCAAATTATGACGTCACTTTTGCACCAAAAAGTTGTAATTCCCAAGGTTTTGCGAATTTTGCATGACTCCACACAGGAAAGTTGTTCAGGATGCTCAACTTGATCGATTTGCACCGTCAAAACGCGATTTCCAGAGTTGACTATTAGAAAAACAAGAAGGCCGCTCTTCCCTTTTCCCTGCCCGGGGAATAACCTTTTTAATTTTCGAGGCACCCCGAAATCCGAATTAGCGTGATTACTTCTTGCGGATATTCCACCCGAGTGTGCCGGTGCAAATTTGAAGCACGCCAATGTTTTACTTTGGCGGTAATCGACGATTTTTGGGTCAAATTATGACGTCACTTTTGCACCAGAAAGTTGTAATTCCCTAGGTTTTGCGAATTTTGGATGACTCCACACTGGAAAGTTGTTCAGGATGCTCAACTTGGTCGATTTGCACCGTCAAAACGCGATTTCCAGAGTTGACTATTAGAAAAACAAGATGGCCGCTCTTCCCTTTTTCCTGCCCGGGGAATAACCTTTTTAATTTTTGTGGCACCCCGAAAAGCCGAACTAGCGTGATTACCTCTTGCGGATACCCCACCCGAGTGTGCCGGTGCAAATTTGAACCACGCCAATGTTTTACTTTGGCGGTAATCGACGATTTTGGGTCAAATTATGACGTCACTTTTGCACCAAAAAGTTGTAATTCCCAAGGTTTTGCGAATTTTGCATGACTCCACACAGGAAAGTTGTTCAGGATGCTCAACTTGATCGATTTGCACCGTCAAAACGCGATTTCCAGAGTTGACTATTAGAAAAACAAGAAGGCCGCTCTTCCCTTTTCCCTGCCCGGGGAATAACCTTTTTAATTTTCGAGGCACCCCGAAATCCGAATTAGCGTGATTACTTCTTGCGGATATTCCACCCGAGTGTGCCGGTGCAAATTTGAAGCACGCCAATGTTTTCCTTTGGCGGTAATCGACGATTTTTGGGTCAAATTATGACGTCACTTTTGCACCAGAAAGTTGTAATTCCCTAGGTTTTGCGAATTTTGCATGACTCCACACAGGAAAGTTGTTCAGGATGCTCAACTTGATCGATTTGCACCGTCAAAACGCGGTTTCTAGAGTTGACTATAAGAAAAACAAGATGGCCGCTCTTCCCTTTTCCCTGCCCAGGGAATAACCTTTTTAATTTTCGAGGCACCCCGAAATCCGAATTAGCGTGATTACTTCTTGCGGATACCCCACCCGAGTGTGCCGTTGCAAATTTGAAGCACGCCAATGTTTTACTTTGGCGGTAATCGACGATTTTTGGTCAAATTATGACGTCACTTTTGCACCAAAAAGTTGTAATTCCCAAGGTTTTGCGAATTTTGCATGACTCCACACAGGAAAGTTGTTCAGGATGCTCAACTTGGTCGATTTGCACCGTCAAAACGCGATTTCCAGAGTTGACTATTAGAAAAACAAGATGGCCGCTCTTCCCTTTTCCCTGCCCGGGGAATAAACTTTTTAATTTTCGTGGCACCCCGAAAAACTTAATTAGCGTGATTACTTCTTGCGGATACCCCACCCGAGTGTGCCGGTGCAAATTTGAACCCCGTCAATGTTTTACTTTGGCGGTAATCGACGATTTTTGGTCAAATTATGACGTCACTTTTGCACCAAAAAGTTGTAATTCCCAAGGTTTTGCGAATTTTGCATGACTCCACACAGGAAAGTTGTTCAGGATGCTCAACTTGGTCGATTTGCACCGTCAAAACGCGATTTCCAGAGTTGACTATTAGCAAAACAAGATGGCCGCTCTTCCCTTTTCCCTGCCCGGGGAATAACCTTTTTAATTTTCGAGGCACCCCGAAATCCGAATTAGCGTGATTACTTCTTGCGGATACCCCACCCGAGTGTGCCGGTGCAAATTTGAAGCACGCCAATGTTTTACTTTGGCGGTAATCGACGATTTTTGGGTCAAATTATGACGTCACTTTTGCACCAAAAAGTTGTAATTCCCTAGGTTTTGCGAATTTTGCATGACTCCACACAGGAAAGTTGTTCAGGATGCTCAACTTGATCGATATGCACCGTCAAAACGCGGTTTCCAGAGTTGACTATTAGAAAAACAAGATGGCCGCTCTTCCCTTTTCCCTGCCCGGGGAATAACCTTTTTAATTTTCGTGGCACCCCGAAAAGCCGAACTAGCGTGATCACTTCTTGCGGATACCCCACCCGAGTGTGCCGGTGCAAATTTGAAGCACGCCAATGTTTTACTTTGGCGGTAATCGATGATTTTGGGTCAAATTATGACGTCACTTTTGCACCAAAAAGTTGTAATTCCCTAGGTTTTGCGAATTTTGCATGACTCCACACAGGAAAGTTGTTCAGGATGCTCAACTTGATCGATTTGCACCGTCAAAACGCGGTTTCTAGAGTTGACTATTAGAAAAACAAGATGGCCGCTCTTCCCTTTCCCCTGCCCGGGGAATAACCTTTTTAATTTTCGAGGCACCCCGAAATCCGAATTAGCGTGATTACTTCTTGCGGATACCCCACCCGAGTGTGCCGTTGCAAATTTGAAGCACGCCAATGTTTTACTTTGGCGGTAATCGACGTTTTTTGGTCAAATTATGACGTCACTTTTGCACCAAAAAGTTGTAATTCCCAAGGTTTTGCGAATTTTGCATGACTCCACACAGGAAAGTTGTTCAGGATGCTCAACTTGGTCGATTTGCACCGTCAAAACGCGATTTCCAGAGTTGACTATTAGCAAAACAAGATGGCCGCTCTTCCCTTTTCCCTGCCCGGGGAATAACCTTTTTAATTTTCGAGGCACCCCGAAATCCGAATTAGCGTGATTACTTCTTGCGGATACCCCACCCGAGTGTGCCGGTGCAAATTTGAAGCACGCCAATGTTTTACTTTGGCGGTAATCGACGATTTTTGGGTCAAATTATGACGTCACTTTTGCACCAAAAAGTTGTAATTCCCTAGGTTTTGCGAATTTTGCATGACTCCACACAGGAAAGTTGTTCAGGATGCTCAACTTGATCGATATGCACCGTCAAAACGCGGTTTCCAGAGTTGACTATTAGAAAAACAAGATGGCCGCTCTTCCCTTTTCCCTGCCCGGGGAATAACCTTTTTAATTTTCGTGGCACCCCGAAAAGCCGAACTAGCGTGATCACTTCTTGCGGATACCCCACCCGAGTGTGCCGGTGCAAATTTGAAGCACGCCAATGTTTTACTTTGGCGGTAATCGATGATTTTGGGTCAAATTATGACGTCACTTTTGCACCAAAAAGTTGTAATTCCCTAGGTTTTGCGAATTTTGCATGACTCCACACAGGAAAGTTGTTCAGGATGCTCAAC
The DNA here is from genome assembly GCF_032118995.1 of Asterias amurensis. Taxonomy (NCBI): domain Eukaryota; kingdom Metazoa; phylum Echinodermata; class Asteroidea; order Forcipulatida; family Asteriidae; genus Asterias; species Asterias amurensis. The sequence goes on along the minus strand of NC_092662.1, from coordinate 10,874,031 downwards.
TTGATCGATTTGCACCGTCAAAACGCGGTTTCTAGAGTTGACTATTAGAAAAACAAGATGGCCGCTCTTCCCTTTCCCCTGCCCGGGGAATAACCTTTTTAATTTTCGAGGCACCCCGAAATCCGAATTAGCGTGATTACTTCTTGCGGATACCCCACCCGAGTGTGCCGTTGCAAATTTGAAGCACGCCAATGTTTTACTTTGGCGGTAATCGACGTTTTTTGGTCAAATTATGACGTCACTTTTGCACCAAAAAGTTGTAATTCCCAAGGTTTTGCGAATTTTTTATGACTCCACACAGGAAAGTTGTTCAGGATGCTCAACTTGGTCGATTTGCACCGTCAAAACGCGATTTCCAGAGTTGACTATTAGAAAAACAAGAAGGCCGCTCTTCCCTTTTCCCTGCCCGGGGAATAACCTTTTTAATTTTCGAGGCACCCCGAAATCCGAATTAGCGTGATTACTTCTTGCGGATACCCCACCCGAGTGTGCCGTTGCAAATTTGAAGCACGCCAACGTTTTACTTTGGCGGTAATCGACGTTTTTTGGTCAAATTATGACGTCACTTTTGCACCAAAAAGTTGTAATTCCCAAGGTTTTGCGAATTTTGCATGACTCCACACAGGAAAGTTGTTCAGGATGCTCAACTTGATCGATTTGCACCGTCAAAACGCGGTTTCTAGAGTTGACTATTAGCAAAACAAGATGGCCGCTCTTCCCTTTTCCCTGCCCGGGGAATAACCTTTTTAATTTTCGTGGCACCCCGAAAAGCCGAACTAGCGTGATCACTTCTTGCGGATACCTCACCCGAGTGTGCCGGTGCAAATTTGAAGCACGCCAATGTTTTACTTTGGCGGTAATCGACGTTTTTTGGTCAAATTATGACGTCACTTTTGCACCAAAAAGTTGTAATTCCCTAGGTTTTGCGAATTTTGCATGACTCCACACAGGAAAGTTGTTCAGGATGCTCAACTTGATCGATTTGCACCGTCAAAACGCGGTTTCTAGAGTTGACTATTAGAAAAACAAGATGGCCGCTCTTCCCTTTCCCCTGCCCGGGGAATAACCTTTTTAATTTTCGAGGCACCCCGAAATCCGAATTAGCGTGATTACTTCTTGCGGATACCCCACCCGAGTGTGCCGTTGCAAATTTGAAGCACGCCAATGTTTTACTTTGGCGGTAATCGACGTTTTTTGGTCAAATTATGACGTCACTTTTGCACCAAAAAGTTGTAATTCCCAAGGTTTTGCGAATTTTGCATGACTCCACACAGGAAAGTTGTTCAGGATGCTCAACTTGGTCGATTTGCACCGTCAAAACGCGATTTCCAGAGTTGACTATTAGAAAAACAAGAAGGCCGCTCTTCCCTTTTCCCTGCCCGGGGAATAACCTTTTTAATTTTCGAGGCACCCCGAAATCCGAATTAGCGTGATTACTTCTTGCGGATACCCCACCCGAGTGTGCCGTTGCAAATTTGAAGCACGCCAACGTTTTACTTTGGCGGTAATCGACGTTTTTTGGTCAAATTATGACGTCACTTTTGCACCAAAAAGTTGTAATTCCCAAGGTTTTGCGAATTTTGCATGACTCCACACAGGAAAGTTGTTCAGGATGCTCAACTTGGTCGATTTGCACCGTCAAAACGCGATTTCCAGAGTTGACTATTAGAAAAACAAGAAGGCCGCTCTTCCCTTTTCCCTGCCCGGGGAATAACCTTTTTAATTTTCGAGGCACCCCGAAATCCGAATTAGCGTGATTACTTCTTGCGGATACCCCACCCGAGTGTGCCGTTGCAAATTTGAAGCACGCCAACGTTTTACTTTGGCGGTAATCGACGTTTTTTGGTCAAATTATGACGTCACTTTTGCACCAAAAAGTTGTAATTCCCAAGGTTTTGCGAATTTTGCATGACTCCACACAGGAAAGTTGTTCAGGATGCTCAACTTGATCGATTTGCACCGTCAAAACGCGGTTTCTAGAGTTGACTATTAGCAAAACAAGATGGCCGCTCTTCCCTTTTCCCTGCCCGGGGAATAACCTTTTTAATTTTCGAGGCACCCCGAAATCCGAATTAGCGTGATTACTTCTTGCGGATACCCCACCCGAGTGTGCCGGTGCAAATTTGAAGCACGCCAATGTTTTACTTTGGCGGTAATCGACGTTTTTTGGGTCAAATTATGACGTCACTTTTGCACCAAAAAGTTGTAATTCCCTAGGTTTTGCGAATTTTGCATGACTCCACACAGGAAAGTTGTTCAGGATGCTCAACTTGATCGATATGCACCGTCAAAACGCGGTTTCCAGAGTTGACTATAAGAAAAACAAGATGGCCGCTCTTCCCTTTTCCCTGCCCGGGGAATAACCTTTTTAATTTTCGTGGCACCCCGAAAAGCCGAACTAGCGTGATCACTTCTTGCGGATACCTCACCCGAGTGTGCCGGTGCAAATTTGAAGCACGCCAATGTTTTACTTTGGCGGTAATCGATGATTTTGGGTCAAATTATGACGTCACTTTTGCACCAAAAAGTTGTAATTCCCTAGGTTTTGCGAATTTTGCATGACTTCACACAGGAAAGTTGTTCAGGATGCTCAACTTGATCGATTTGCACCGTCAAAACGCGGTTTCTAGAGTTGACTATTAGAAAAACAAGATGGCCGCTCTTCCCTTTCCCCTGCCCGGGGAATAACCTTTTTAATTTTCGAGGCACCCCGAAATCCGAATTAGCGTGATTACTTCTTGCGGATACCCCACCCGAGTGTGCCGTTGCAAATTTGAAGCACGCCAATGTTTTACTTTGGCGGTAATCGACGTTTTTTGGTCAAATTATGACGTCACTTTTGCACCAAAAAGTTGTAATTCCCTAGGTTTTGCGAATTTTGCATGACTCCACACAGGAAAGTTGTTCAGGATGCTCAACTTGATCGATTTGCACCGTCAAAACGCGGTTTCTAGAGTTGACTATTAGAAAAACAAGATGGCCGCTCTTCCCGTTCCCCTGCCCGGGGAATAACCTTTTTAATTTTCGAGGCACCCCGAAATCCGAATTAGCGTGATTACTTCTTGCGGATACCCCACCCGAGTGTGCCGTTGCAAATTTGAAGCACGCCAATGTTTTACTTTGGCGGTAATCGACGTTTTTTGGTCAAATTATGACGTCACTTTTGCACCAAAAAGTTGTAATTCCCAAGGTTTTGCGAATTTTGCATGACTCCACACAGGAAAGTTGTTCAGGATGCTCAACTTGGTCGATTTGCACCGTCAAAACGCGATTTCCAGAGTTGACTATTAGAAAAACAAGAAGGCCGCTCTTCCCTTTTCCCTGCCCGGGGAATAACCTTTTTAATTTTCGAGGCACCCCGAAATCCGAATTAGCGTGATTACTTCTTGCGGATACCCCACCCGAGTGTGCCGTTGCAAATTTGAAGCACGCCAACGTTTTACTTTGGCGGTAATCGACGTTTTTTGGTCAAATTATGACGTCACTTTTGCACCAAAAAGTTGTAATTCCCAAGGTTTTGCGAATTTTGCATGACTCCACACAGGAAAGTTGTTCAGGATGCTCAACTTGATCGATTTGCACCGTCAAAACGCGGTTTCTAGAGTTGACTATTAGCAAAACAAGATGGCCGCTCTTCCCTTTTCCCTGCCCGGGGAATAACCTTTTTAATTTTCGAGGCACCCCGAAATCCGAATTAGCGTGATTACTTCTTGCGGATACCCCACCCGAGTGTGCCGGTGCAAATTTGAAGCACGCCAATGTTTTACTTTGGCGGTAATCGACGTTTTTTGGGTCAAATTATGACGTCACTTTTGCACCAAAAAGTTGTAATTCCCTAGGTTTTGCGAATTTTGCATGACTCCACACAGGAAAGTTGTTCAGGATGCTCAACTTGATCGATATGCACCGTCAAAACGCGGTTTCCAGAGTTGACTATAAGAAAAACAAGATGGCCGCTCTTCCCTTTTCCCTGCCCGGGGAATAACCTTTTTAATTTTCGTGGCACCCCGAAAAGCCGAACTAGCGTGATCACTTCTTGCGGATACCCCACCCGAGTGTGCCGGTGCAAATTTGAAGCACGCCAATGTTTTACTTTGGCGGTAATCGATGATTTTGGGTCAAATTATGACGTCACTTTTGCACCAAAAAGTTGTAATTCCCTAGGTTTTGCGAATTTTGCATGACTCCACACAGGAAAGTTGTTCAGGATGCTCAACTTGATCGATTTGCACCGTCAAAACGCGGTTTCTAGAGTTGACTATTAGAAAAACAAGATGGCCGCTCTTCCCTTTCCCCTGCCCGGGGAATAACCTTTTTAATTTTCGAGGCACCCCGAAATCCGAATTAGCGTGATTACTTCTTGCGGATACCCCACCCGAGTGTGCCGTTGCAAATTTGAAGCACGCCAATGTTTTACTTTGGCGGTAATCGACGTTTTTTGGTCAAATTATGACGTCACTTTTGCACCAAAAAGTTGTAATTCCCAAGGTTTTGCGAATTTTGCATGACTCCACACAGGAAAGTTGTTCAGGATGCTCAACTTGGTCGATTTGCACCGTCAAAACGCGATTTCCAGAGTTGACTATTAGAAAAACAAGATGGCCGCTCTTCCCTTTTCCCTGCCCGGGGAATAACCTTTTTAATTTTTGTGGCACCCCGAAAAGCCGAACTAGCGTGATTACTTCTTGCGGATACCCCACCCGAGTGTGCCGGTGCAAATTTGAAGCACGCCAATGTTTTACTTTGGCGGTAATCGACGATTTTGAGTCAAATTATGACGTCACTTTTGCACCAAAAAATTGTAATTCCCTAGGTTTTGCGAATTGTGCATGACTCCACACAGGAAAGTTGTTCAGGATGCTCAACTTGATCGATTTGCACCGTCAAAACGCGATTTCCAGAGTTGACTATTAGAAAAACAAGAAGGCCGCTCTTCCCTTTTCCCTGCCCGGGGAATAACCTTTTTAATTTTCGAGGCACCCCGAAATCCGAATTAGCGTGATTACTTCTTGCGGATACCCCACCCGAGTGTGCCGTTGCAAATTTGAAGCACGCCAATGTTTTACTTTGGCGGTAATCGACGTTTTTTGGTCAAATTATGACGTCACTTTTGCACCAAAAAGTTGTAATTCCCTAGGTTTTGCGAATTTTGCATGACTCCACACAGGAAAGTTGTTCAGGATGCTCAACTTGATCGATTTGCACCGTCAAAACGCGGTTTCTAGAGTTGACTATTAGAAAAACAAGATGGCCGCTCTTCCCTTTTCCCTGCCCGGGGAATAACCTTTTTAAAGATGGACTATAATGGTACTCCTACATTAAAATCACTATCAGAACTTGTTTATGTTGTGTTCAGCTATCAATTCATTGTTGTGGTCATGTTTTTCTCCAAATAATTTTGCTACAATTTGACCGAAAAAATTTGACCTCGATTCTTCGATTTTGAAATTTCCCGCCCTGCACTGGTTCCCGGCTATTAAACCAACACTGAAATCCAAGCGGATTTGTAAACCAGCGGACGTCATGAACGCGGTCAAAAAATGGTGATGTCATACCCATGAAGCAACGAGAGTAAACAAAGATTACGCCATGTTACTCCGTGTGTTGTGTATGCGTTTTCATCCACACTATAGGCGTGCGTGTGTGCTACGAAGCTTTTTGTTTCTAATGTATCAGCTATAAATACTGCCGACTATTTGGTTGTTTGTGGATGCACTAGAAGTTTCAAAGTTTGTGTAAGAAGCCTGGATCGATTCCGAAATTTAAACCTCTAAGCACTGAGAGAATTCAGGGGGATCTTCTACAACCAGGCCCCAGCCAGTGCTGCTTGTGCATGCTACGACGTCGGCGGGGTCCCTCTGCCGTGGCCCTGGTCGCAAGTGGCCGTGGAACAGCAAAAGAATCAAGTGGCATTACAGAAAAGAGAGGGAGAAAAGCCTGGTAAGTACTTGTTAATAATTTTTACAAATCTACTACTGAGAAACTATCTCCATTATTAATTCAGGCCCAATACATGTACATGTAATTGTAATAAGAAAAATAGTAAACAATCTCTAGTCTCTACCCTTTTCATGCAAGGAACAATCATCTTGTTGTCAAATGACACGATGTCATGCTCTGAATCTGACCCGACTACCATAAAATAGCTACATAGTGTATTGACTCTGTTGAGTGATGAATCCATGTAGCCACCCAAGAGCTTTAGGCATGTTTATGCCCTGGTTTACACTTTCTGGCATGTTCATGCTCAACCATGTGTGAACACTATATTAATCCACTTAAAAAGTTGATTGTTACAGTTAACAGTTTATTGGCCTCGCTGACATGTATTTATATTGGTCTATACTGGATTGCTGGACATGTATTTATATTGGTCGATACTGGATTGCTGGACATTGTTTTTGCCAAAGCTGCCTAAGAATTGTTCGCTTTTTTTTTTAAGGCACAGCTCAAAAATATGTTCAAACTCCCATCCATATAATTGCCCATCCATGGTCATTCAGAATTTTTCCCTCCTAATTCAGGAATTACCAATTCCAGAGAAGTTTAGTCTGAAGTTTTCCTATAACTGTGTTTATTGGCTTGGCACGGTTAATTATGGAGTGTTTACTATATTTGCATTTGTAAAATAAGGCCAGTTCTTTTTCAGCACTAGTTTTTTTATTTATTTATTTATTTTTTGTTTTTATATTTTTTTGTACAGAAATAACTCGCAGCTCTACACTACAATGAGAATGCAGGACGAAGACAATGCAGTACGGAGACATGCTAGCCAGAACTAGAAATGGAGACCTAAGATTCTCAATAGCACTTTAGGTAAGTAGTAGGCCTATGCATGCAAATTTTCAGAGGATCAGATGATTTCTTCATTTTTAGTTTTTCAGCTGCCCCTTTGAAAACTGTTCACGGTGGAGGGGGGGGGGGGGGGGGAGGGGATGGGGTGTTGAATCGCAAGAACAACCCCCCCCCCCCACCCGATCTGTACCTGAACAGTTTTGTACTAGGTGTAGATCTGGGGGAGGGGGGTGGTTGGAGGTCATGTTTTCTATCTGACATAAAGAAAACCTGCCCCCTTGGTTTTGTTGCATGTGGACTCCTTTTGTACTGGTTTTGCGTTAACTCCTGTAAGGTTCTTTTTAAAACTACGCCAACTCAAAGAGAGATTGTCAGTACATGGCGTTACGTCAAACCTTCCGAGATTGTATTTCTGCCTTGTAAATTTTCAAGAAATCCCACATAACGATTATTTGGTTTTGTTTTTTATTTTTCATTAAACAGATACGCATAGAATGCATGCACAATGCACTTGTTCATTGTCAGCAGGGTGACAAGACATGAAAACAACTCCATCCGCAGCTGATGTGTAACCCCCGTGTCATTGACATCAACCTTCACCAACCGGAAAAGGATGCAACAGCTTTTTTTTTTTTTTTTTTGGGGGGGGGGTGGGGGTTCAAAGGTAGTGGGTTCAACTTTGTTTGAAGAAAGAATGACCTGTGCCCAATTTCATGGATCTGTTCACCACCAAAATGTGCGCTATGATCACGGTTCTCTGCTTACGTCCAAAGGCTAAATTTCTGCGCTTAATACTTTGTAAGCGTAGAATGCCTGGTATAAACCAAGTATGCACCCATGACCCGCAAAAGGCAAAATTTGCTGGTAACCTGTGAAACACGCTTGACGTAAGCACAGAACTTCCTGCTTCCGCAAGTGTCGATTCTTTGTTTACAGTAAGCAGATCCATGAAATTGGGCCCTAGCTTGTACACATTGATGTGGGTTTTTATTTTATTTTTTATATATATTTTTTTTTTTGGGGGGGGGGGTAACCAGGGTAGTACAATCAACTTTGTTTAAAAACAGAATGACATGGTCTGTACACAATGATTTTATTATATTCTTTTAATGTACAACTTAATTTACAATTTACAAAGAGAACCACAGCTAACTAGGTACATAACATGGCTTAGGTTTTCTTTTCTTTTTTTTTGGGGGGGAGGGGCGTTGACAGGGTTGTATAGTTAACTTTTTTTGATGATGGAATGTTCAGATGATTTCGCTATCACTAGGCAACCTTTTTTCAATTTTGATATTTTAAACTCAAAAATAAACTATTGTCGCTTGCAAATACATACAGTTTTAGTGTTGTCGTTATTATGGAGGTGTACATGGCTTCTGTTTTTTTGTTTTGTTTTTATATTTCTGCTAACCAAGTTGAATGTTGTTACCATGTTAATCATAGTGTATTGTTGACAACAGGGGACAAGTTTATTGCACATAAGTGCTAAATTAATCAATTTGAACCACACACCTAATTTTATAAGTCATAGTAATTTACATTTTGTGTCTTTCAGAGGGGTGGGTGGTTCAAATTAAATTAATCAATTTGAACCACCCACCCATCTGAAAGGAACAAAATGAAATAATATACATGTACATTTATACGTAAATTATTATGGCTTATCAAATTATTTCTCACTCCCTCTGGATCATTATAACTTGGAAAATTGTTACGACTGAAGACAAATAAACCAAAGCAAAGCTGCCTAATCCGTTGGTGGATACGAAAATCCTTCCACTGTACTGTACACGAGGGTTTGGAAACGTCCTTCGTGTTGCTGCCATCAAACATGATGTCAGTGGCAGCGGTTGAACGGACAAGATAGTCCTAAGCTCACCACTTGCTGATAATCATCATTGCAGTGTTTTCTGTAAAACAAAACAAAGAATTCATACAAAATTATTAACAAAAGAATTCATACAAAATTATTAACAACAGATTTGTGGGTTGCATGGTGAAGTGTTAATATTGCATGTGTGTACCTGAATTGCTTTAAAACTATACCCATGCCAGAAGGCAATCATAATCCAAAGTAGCAGTTACATACATGTACATGAGATATTTGTGTAGATGCACATGTGTCAACCACCACGCAGTTACTTGGTGGAGAAAAACAACAACATAGGTTATCTACAATATCAGTTTAAATTGATAATGTATGAATTTTGCCAACAAAGTATAAAACGCAAGACAAAAATTACCCCTCCCCTCACATTTCTACTGCCTAAGTCAGTGCATGTGTTGTTCACATACATGTATTATAACGTGAATGGAGGTAAACAATAAACCTTGTCCATCATGTTCGTTCATGTTTTAATTTAGTCAAGGATAGCCTTCAACTATTTTTGGGAGCAGAAATAAACTGATCAAACGAAGCATCATTCAGTATAATTCATGAAACGTTTTGTGGCCTTACCAGTCTGTCTTTAGCCGTCGATCATCAGGGTTTGGCTCATCGTCTTCGGCCTGACGATCATCGTCTCCGGGCTGGTTAACTACATGTACTCATAACACGTCTTCGGCTTCTCTCTCGTCCGGTGAGCTCCCCTTATCGCTAGAGCCCTCACTTTCCTCTGAAGTGCCTCCCTGAAATGCCTTTTCCTCATCTATACTGTGGTTTTCCCAAGACCCGCTGCCATCGGACAGTTTCGCTGTTTTTTGTGTTCAAAAAATGCAGCCTATAGTGTCCGATGTTATTCCACATTCAATGTACATGTAAAATGCACGCACACGATCGACCTGACACACTGTGTACAGAGCTTCGGTACGTGGTGTGACGTCACACACTGTGTATGAATGGTTCGTGGGTCACCGGCTTTTGCCGAAACTGAGTTTTCTGGGTCGGAGTACGCCGCGCGAATTTGTGTTTTTTTTGCATGAAGGTAAAGGTTTTATTGAATACTACTAAAATATCAGTCCTTATTTTACATTTCTTGTACAAAAATAGTAATATTGGCTATATCAATAATCTGTTATAGTCCACCTTTAATTTTCGAGGCACCCCGAAATCCGAATTAGCGTGATTACTTCTTGCGGATACCCCACCCGAGTGTGCCGTTGCAAATTTGAAGCACGCCAACGTTTTACTTTGGCGGTAATCGACGTTTTTTGGTCAAATTATGACGTCACTTTTGCACCAAAAAGTTGTAATTCCCTAGGTTTTGCGAATTTTGCATGACTCCACACAGGAAAGTTGTTCAGGATGCTCAACTTGATCGATTTGCACCGTCAAAACGCGGTTTCTAGAGTTGACTATTAGCAAAACAAGATGGCCGCTCTTCCCTTTTCCCTGCCCGGGGAATAAACTTTTTAATTTTCGAGGCACCCCGAAATCCGAATTAGCGTGATTACTTCTTGCGGATACCCCACCCGAGTGTGCCGGTGCAAATTTGAAGCACGCCAATGTTTTACTTTGGCGGTAATCGACGTTTTTTGGGTCAAATTTTGACGTCACTTTTGCACCAAAAAGTTGTAATTCCCTAGGTTTTGCGAATTTTGCATGACTCCACACAGGAAAGTTGTTCAGGATGCTCAACTTGATCGATATGCACCGTCAAAACGCGGTTTCCAGAGTTGACTATAAGAAAAACAAGATGGCCGCTCTTCCCTTTTCCCTGCCCGGGGAATAACCTTTTTAATTTTCGTGGCACCCCGAAAAGCCGAACTAGCGTGATCACTTCTTGCGGATACCCCACCCGAGTGTGCCGGTGCAAATTTGAAGCACGCCAATGTTTTACTTTGGCGGTAATCGATGATTTTGGGTCAAATTATGACGTCACTTTTGCCCCAAAAAGTTGTAATTCCCTAGGTTTTGCGAATTTTGCATGACTCCACACAGGAAAGTTGTTCAGGATGCTCAACTTGATCGATTTGCACCGTCAAAACGCGATTTCCAGAGTTGACTATTAGAAAAACAAGAAGGCCGCTCTTCCCTTTTCCCTGCCCGGGGAATAACCTTTTTAATTTTCGTGGCACCCCGAATAACCGAATTAGCGTGATTACTTCTTGCGGATACCCCACCCGAGTGTGCCGGTGCAAATTTGAACCCCGTCACTGTTTTACTTTGGCGGTAATCGACGATTTTTGGTCAAATTATGACGTCACTTTTGCACCAAAAAGTTGTAATTCCCTAGGTTTTGCGAATTTTGCATGACTCCACACAGGAAAGTTGTTCAGGATGCTCAACTTGATCGATTTGCACCGTCAAAACGCGGTTTCTAGAGTTGACTATTAGAAAAACAAGATGGCCGCTCTTCCCTTTTCCCTGCCCGGGGAATAACCTTTTTAATTTTCGAGGCACCCCGAAATCCGAATTAGCGTGATTACTTCTTGCGGATACCCCACCCGAGTGTGCCGTTGCAAATTTGAAGCACGCCAATGTTTTACTTTGGCGGTAATCGACGTTTTTTGGTCAAATTATGACGTCACTTTTGCACCAAAAAGTTGTAATTCCCAAGGTTTTGCGAATTTTGCATGACTCCACACAGGAAAGTTGTTCAGGATGCTCAACTTGGTCGATTTGCACCGTCAAAACGCGGTTTCTAGAGTTGACTATTAGAAAAACAAGATGGCCGCTCTAACCCTTTTCCCTGCTCGGGGAATAACCTTTTTAATTTTCGAGGCACCCCGAAATCCGAACTAGCGTGATTACTTCTTGCGGATACCCCACCCGAGAGTGCCGGTGCAAATTTGAAGCACGCCAATGTTTTACTTTGGCGGTAATCGACGTTTTTTGGTCAAATTATGACGTCACTTTTGCACCAAAAAGTTGTAATTCCCAAGGTTTTGCGAATTTTGCATGACTCCACACAGGAAAGTTGTTCAGGATGCTCAACTTGGTCGATTTGCACCGTCAAAACGCGATTTCCAGAGTTGACTATTAGAAAAACAAGATGGCCGCTCTTCCCTTTTCCCTGCCCGGGGAATAACCTTTTTAATTTTTGTGGCACCCCGAAAAGCCGAACTAGCGTGATTACTTCTTGCGGATACCCCACCCGAGTGTGCCGGTGCAAATTTGAAGCACGCCAATGTTTTACTTTGGCGGTAATCGACGATTTTGGGTCAAATTATGACGTCACTTTTGCACCAAAAAGTTGTAATTCCCTAGGCTTTGCGAATTGTGCATGACTCCACACAGGAAAGTTGTTCAGGATGCTCAACTTGATCGATTTGCACCGTCAAAACGCGATTTCCAGAGTTGACTATTAGAAAAACAAGAAGGCCGCTCTTCCCTTTTCCCTGCCCGGGGAATAACCTTTTTAATTTTCGTGGCACCCCGAAAAACCGAATTAGCGTGATTACTTCTTGCGGATACCCCACCCGAGTGTGCCGGTGCAAATTTGAACCCCGTCACTGTTTTACTTTGGCGGTAATCGACGATTTTTGGTCAAATTATGACGTCACTTTTGCACCAAAAAGTTGTAATTCCCTAGGTTTTGCGAATTTTGCATGACTCCACACTAGAAAGTTGTTCAGGATGCTCAACTTGGTCGATTTGCACCGTCAAAACGCGATTTCCAGAGTTGACTATTAGAAAAACAAGATGGCCGCTCTTCCCTTTTTCCTGCCCGGGGAATAAACTTTTTAATTTTCGTGGCCCTCGAAAAACCGAATTAGCGTGATTACTTTTTGCGGATACCCCACCCGAGTGTGCCGGTGCAAATTTGAACCCCGTCAATGTTTTACTTTGGCGGTAATCGACGATTTTTGGTCAAATTATGACGTCACTTTTGCACCAAAAAGTTGTAATTCCCTAGGCTTTGCGAATTGTGCATGACTCCACACAGGAAAGTTGTTCAGGATGCTCAACTTGATCGATTTGCACCGTCAAAATGCGATTTCCAGAGTTGACTATTAGAAAAACAAGATGGCCGCTCTTCCCTTTTCCCTGCCCGGGGAATAAACTTTTTAATTTTCGTGGCACCCCGAAAAGCCGAATTAGCGTGATTACTTCTTGCGGATACCCCACCCGAGTGTGTCGGTGCAAATTTGAACCCCCTCAATGTTTTACTTTGGCGGTAATCGACGATTTTTGGTCAAATTATGACGTCACTTTTGCACCAAAAAGTTGTAATTCCCAAGGTTTTTTGAATTTTGCATGACTCCACAGAGGAAAGTTGTTCAGGATGCTCAACTTGGTCGATTTGCACCGTCAAAACGCGATTTCCAGAGTTGAATTTTAGAAAAACAAGATGGCCGCTCTTCCCTTTTCCCTGCCCGGGGAATAAACTTTTTAATTTTCGTGGCACCCCGAAAAACCGAATTAGCGTGATTACTTCTTGCGGATACCCCACCCGAGTGTGCCGGTGCAAATTTGAACCCCGTCAATGTTTTACTTTGGCGGTAATCGACGATTTTGGGTCAAATTATGACGTCACTTTTGCACCAAAAAGTTGTAATTCCCAAGGTTTTGCGAATTTTGCATGACTCCACACAGGAAAGTTGTTCAGGATGCTCAACTTGGTCGATTTGCACCGTCAAAACGCGATTTTCAGAGTTGACTATTAGAAAAACAAGATGGCCGCTCATCCCTTTTCCCTGCCCGGGGAATAACCTTTTGTAATTTTCGAGGCACCCCGAAAAGCCGAATTAGCGTGATTACTTCTTGAGGATACCCCACCCGAGTGTGCCGGTGCAAATTTGAAGCACGCCAGTGATTTAATTTGGCGGTAATCGACGATTTTTGGTCAAATTATGACGTCACTTTTGCACCAAAAAGTTGTAATTCCCTAGGTTTTGCGAATTTTGCATGACTCCACACAGGAAAGTTGTTCAGGATGCTCAACTTGATCGATTTGCACCGTCAAAACGCGGTTTCCAGAGTTGACTATAAGATAAACAAGATGGCCGCTCTTCGCTTTTCCCTGCCCGGGGAATAACCTTTTTAATTTTCGAGGCACCCCAAAATCCGAATTAGCGTGATTACTTCTTGCGGATACCCCACCCGAGTGTGCCGGTGCAAATTTGAAGCACGCCAATGTTTTACTTTGGCGGTAATCGACGATTTTTGGGTCAAATTATGACGTCACTTTTGCACCAAAAAGTTGTAATTCCCTAGGTTTTGCGAATTTTGCATGACTCCACACAGGAAAGTTGTTCAGGATGCTCAACTTGATCGATTTGCACCGTCAAAACGCGGTTTCCAGAGTTGACTATTAGAAAAACAAGATGGCCGCTCTTCCCGTTTCCCTGCCCGGGGAATAACCTTTTTAATTTTCGAGGCACCCCGAAATCCGAATTAGCGTGATTACTTCTTGCGGATACCCCACCCGAGTGTGTCGGTGCAAATTTGAACCACGCCAATGTTTTACTTTGGCGGTAATCGACGATTTTGGGTCAAATTATGACGTCACCTTTGCACTAAAAAGTTGTAATTCCCTAGGTTTTGCGAATTTTGCATGACTCCACACAGGAAACGTGTTCAGGATGCTCAACTTGATCGATTTGCACCGTCAAAACGCGGTTTCCAGAGTTGACTATAAGAAAAACATGATGGCCGCTCTTCCCTTTTCCCTGCCAGGGGAATAACCTTTTTAATTTTCGAGGCACCCCGAAATCCGAACTAGCGTGATTACTTCTTGCGGATACCCCACCCGAGTGTGCCGGTGCAAATTTGAACCACGCCAATGTTTTACTTTGGCGGTAATCGACGATTTTGGGTCAAATTATGACGTCACTTTTGCACCAAAAAGTTGTAATTCCCTAGGTTTTGCGAATTTTGCATGACTCCACATAGGAAAGTTGTTCAGGATGCTCAACTTGGTCGATTTGCACCGTCAAAACGCGATTTCCAGAGTTGACTATTAGAAAAACAAGATGGCCGCTCTTCCCTTTTTCCTGCCCGGGGAATAAACTTTTTAATTTTCGTGGCACCCCGAAAAACCGAATAAGCGTGATTACTTCTTGCGGATACCCCACCCGAGTGTGCCGGTGCAAATTTGAACCCCGTCAATGTTTTTCTTTGGCGGTAATCGACGATTTCTGGTCAAATTATGACGTCACTTTTGCACCAAAAAGTTGTAATTCCCTAGGTTTTGCGAATTTTGCGTGACTCCACACAGGAAAGTTGTTCAGGATGCTCAACTTGATCGATATGCACCGTCAAAACGCGGTTTCCAGAGTTGACTATAGGAAAAACAAGATGGCCGCTCTTCCCTTTTCCCTGCCCGGGGAATAACCTTTTTAATTTTCGTGGCACCCCGAAAAACCGAACTAGCGTGATCACTTCTTGCGGATACCCCACCCGAGTGTGCCGGTGCAAATTTGAAGCACGCCAATGTTTTACTTTGGCGGTAATCGATGATTTTGGGTCAAATTATGACGTCACTTTTGCACCAAAAAGTTGTAATTCCCTAGGTTTTGCGAATTTTGCATGACTCCACACAGGAAAGTTGTTCAGGATGCTCAACTTGATCGTATTGCACCTTCATAACGCGGTTTCCAGAGTTGACTATAAGAAAAACAAGATGGCCGCTCTTCGCTTTTCCCTGCCCGGGGAATAACCTTTTTAATTTTCGAGGCACCCCGAAATCCGAATTAGCGTGATTACTTCTTGCGGATACCCCACCCGAGTGTGCCGGTGCAAATTTGAACCACGCCAATGTTTTACTTTGGCGGTAATCGACGATTTTTGGTCAATATATGACGTCACTTTTGCTCAAAAAAGTTGTAATTCCCAAGGTTATGCGAATTTTGCATGACTCCACACAGGAAAGTTGTTCAGGATGCTCAACTTGGTCGATTTGCACCGTCAAAACGCGATTTCCAGAGTTGACTATTAGAAAAACAAGATGGCCGCTCTTCCCTATCCCTGCCCGGGAAATAAACTTTTTAATTTTCGTGGCACCCCGAAAAACCGAATTAGCGTGATTACTTCTTGCGGATACCCCACCCGAGTGTGCCGGTGCAAATTTAAACCCCGTCAATGTTTTACTTTGGCGGTAATCGACGACTTTTGGTCAAATTATGACGTCACTTTTGCACCAAAAAGTTGTAATTCCCAAGGTTTTGCGAATTTTGCATGACTCCACACTAGAAAGTTGTTCAGGATGCTCAACTTGGTCGATTTGCACCGTCAAAACGCGATTTCCAGAGTTGACTATTAGAAAAACAAGATGGCCGCTCTTCCCTTTTTCCTGCCCGGGAAATAAACTTTTTAATTTTCGTGGCCCTCGAAAAACCGAATTAGCGTGATTACTTTTTGCGGATACCCCACCCGAGTGTGCCGGTGCAAATTTGAACCCCGTCAATGTTTTACTTTGGCGGTAATCGACGATTTTTGGTCAAATTATGACGTCACTTTTGCACCAAAAAGTTGTAATTCCCAAGGTTTTGCGAATTTTGCATGACTCCACACTAGAAAGTTGTTCAGGATGCTCAACTTGGTCGATTTGCACCGTCAAAACGCGATTTCCAGAGTTGACTATTAGAAAAACAAGATGGCCGCTCTTCCCTTTTTCCTGCCCGGGGAATAAACTTTTTAATTTTCGTGGCACCCCGAAAAGCCGAATTAGCGTGATTACTTCTTGCGGATACCCCACCCGAGTGTGTCGGTGCAAATTTGAACCCCCTCAATGTTTTACTTTGGCGGTAATCGACGATTTTTGGTCAAATTATGTCGTCACTTTTGCACCAAAAAGTTGTAATTCCCTAGGTTTTGCGAATTTTGCATGACTCCACACAGGAAAGTTGTTCAGGATGCTCAACTTGATCGATTTGCACCGTCAAAACGCGGTTTCCAGAGTTGACTATAAGAAAAACAAGATGGCCGCTCTTCGCTTTTCCCTGCCCGGGGAATAACCTTTTTAATTTTCGAGGCACCCCAAAATCCGAATTAGCGTGATTACTTCTTGCGGATACCACACCCGAGTGTGCCGGTGCAAATTTGAAGCACGCCAATGTTTTACTTTGGCGGTAATCGACGATTTTTGGGTCAAATTATGACGTCACTTTTGCACCAAAAAGTTGTAATTCCCTAGGTTTTGCGAATTTTGCATGACTCCACACAGGAAAGTTGTTCAGGATGCTCAACTTGATCGATTTGCACCGTCAAAACGCGGTTTCCAGAGTTGACTATTAGAAAAACAAGATGGCCGCTCTTCCCGTTTCCCTGCCCGGGGAATAACCTTTTTAATTTTCGAGGCACCCCGAAATCCGAATTAGCGTGATTACTTCTTGCGGATACCCCACCCGAGTGTGTCGGTGCAAATTTGAACCACGCCAATGTTTTACTTTGGCGGTAATCGACGTTTTTGGGTCAAATTATGACGTCACCTTTGCACTAAAAAGTTGTAATTCCCTAGGTTTTGCGAATTTTGCATGACTCCACACAGGAAACGTGTTCAGGATGCTCAACTTGATCGATTTGCACCGTCAAAACGCGGTTTCCAGAGTTGACTATAAGAAAAACATGATGGCCGCTCTTCCCTTTTCCCTGCCCGGGGAATAACCTTTTTAATTTTCGAGGCACCCCGAAATCCGAATTAGCGTGATTACTTCTTGCGGATACCCCACCCGAGTGTGCCGGTGCAAATTTGAACCCCGTCACTGTTTTACTTTGGCGGTAATCGACGATTTTTGGTCAAATTATGACGTCACTTTTGCACCAAAAAGTTGTAATTCCCTAGGTTTTGCGAATTTTGCATGACTCCACACAGGAAAGTTGTTCAGGATGCTCAACTTGATCGATTTGCACCGTCAAAACGCGGTTTCTAGAGTTGACTATTAGAAAAAAAAGATGGCCGCTCTTCCCTTTTCCCTGCCCGGGGAATAACCTTTTTAGTTTTCGAGGCACTCCGAAATCCGAATTAGCGTGATTACTTCTTGCGGATACCCCACCCGAGTGTGCCGTTGCAAATTTGAAGCACGCCAATGTTTTACTTTGGCGGTAATCGACGTTTTTTGGTCAAATTATGACGTCACTTTTGCACAAAAAAGTTGTAATTCCCAAGGTTTTGCGAATTTTGCATGACTCCACACTAGAAAGTTGTTCAGGATGCTCAAATTGGTCGATTTGCACCGTCAAAACGCGATTTCCAGAGTTGACTATTAGAAAAACAAGATGGCCGCTCTTCCCTTTTTCCTGCCCGGGGAATAAACTTTTTAATTTTCGTGGCCCTCGAAAAACCGAATTAGCGTGATTACTTTTTGCGGATACCCCACCCGAGTGTGCCGGTGCAAATTTGAACCCCGTCAATGTTTTACTTTGGCGGTAATCGACGATTTTTGGTCAAATTATGACGTCACTTTTGCACCAAAAAGTTGTAATTCCCTAGGCTTTGCGAATTGTGCATGACTCCACACAGGAAAGTTGTTCAGGATGCTCAACTTGATCGATTTGCACCGTCAAAACGCGATTTCCAGAGTTGACTATTAGAAAAACAAGATGGCCGCTCTTCCCTTTTCCCTGCCCGGGGAATAAACTTTTTAATTTTCGTGGCACCCCGAAAAGCCGAATTAGCGTGATTACTTCTTGCGGATACCCCACCCGAGTGTGTCGGTGCAAATTTGAACCCCCTCAATGTTTTACTTTGGCGGTAATCGACGATTTTTTGTCAAATTATGACGTCACTTTTGCACTAAAAAGTTGTAATTCCCAAGGTTTTTTGAATTTTGCATGACTCCACAGAGGAAAGTTGTTCAGGATGCTCAACTTGGTCGATTTGCACCGTCAAAACGCGATTTCCAGAGTTGAATTTTAGAAAAACAAGATGGCCGCTCTTCCCTTTTCCCTGCCCGGGGAATAAACTTTTTAATTTTCGTGGCACCCCGAAAAACCGAATTAGCGTGATTACTTCTTGCGGATACCCCACCCGAGTGTGCCGGTGCAAATTTGAACCCCGTCAATGTTTTACTTTGGCGGTAATCGACGATTTTGGGTCAAATTATGACGTCACTTTTGCACCAAAAAGTTGTAATTCCCAAGGTTTTGCGAATTTTGCATGACTCCACACAGGAAAGTTGTTCAGGATGCTCAACTTGGTCGATTTGCACCGTCAAAACGCGATTTTCAGAGTTGACTATTAGAAAAACAAGATGGCCGCTCATCCCTTTTCCCTGCCCGGGGAATAACCTTTTGTAATTTTCGAGGCACCCCGAAAAGCCGAATTAGCGTGATTACTTCTTGAGGATACCCCACCCGAGTGTGCCGGTGCAAATTTGAAGCACGCCAGTGATTTAATTTGGCGGTAATCGACGATTTTTGGTCAAATTATGACGTCACTTTTGCACCAAAAAGTTGTAATTCCCTAGGTTTTGCGAATTTTGCATGACTCCACACAGGAAAGTTGTTCAGGATGCTCAACTTGATCGATTTGCACCGTCAAAACGCGGTTTCCAGAGTTGACTATAAGAAAAACAAGATGGCCGCTCTTCGCTTTTCCCTGCCCGGGGAATAACCTTTTTAATTTTCGAGGCACCCCAAAATCCGAATTAGCGTGATTACTTCTTGCGGATACCCCACCCGAGTGTGCCGGTGCAAATTTGAAGCACGCCAATGTTTTACTTTGGCGGTAATCGACGATTTTTGGGTCAAATTATGACGTCACTTTTGCACCAAAAAGTTGTAATTCCCTAGGTTTTGCGAATTTTGCATGACTCCACACAGGAAAGTTGTTCAGGATGCTCAACTTGATCGATTTGCACCGTCAAAACGCGGTTTCCAGAGTTGACTATTAGAAAAACAAGATGGCCGCTCTTCCCGTTTCCCTGCCCGGGGAATAACCTTTTTAATTTTCGAGGCACCCCGAAATCCGAATTAGCGTGATTACTTCTTGCGGATACCCCACCCGAGTGTGTCGGTGCAAATTTGAACCACGCCAATGTTTTACTTTGGCGGTAATCGACGATTTTGGGTCAAATTATGACGTCACCTTTGCACTAAAAAGTTGTAATTCCCTAGGTTTTGCGAATTTTGCATGACTCCACACAGGAAACGTGTTCAGGATGCTCAACTTGATCGATTTGCACCGTCAAAACGCGGTTTCCAGAGTTGACTATAAGAAAAACATGATGGCCGCTCTTCCCTTTTCCCTGCCCGGGGAATAACCTTTTTAATTTTCGAGGCACCCCGAAATCCGAACTAGCGTGATTACTTCTTGCGGATACCCCACCCGAGTGTGCCGGTGCAAATTTGAACCACGCCAATGTTTTACTTTGGCGGTAATCGACGATTTTGGGTCAAATTATGACGTCACTTTTGCACCAAAAAGTTGTAATTCCCTAGGTTTTGCGAATTTTGCATGACTCCACATAGGAAAGTTGTTCAGGATGCTCAACTTGGTCGATTTGCACCGTCAAAACGCGATTTCCAGAGTTGACTATTAGAAAAACAAGATGGCCGCTCTTCCCTTTTTCCTGCCCGGGGAATAAACTTTTTAATTTTCGTGGCACCCCGAAAAACCGAATAAGCGTGATTACTTCTTGCGGATACCCCACCCGAGTGTGCCGGTGCAAATTTGAACCCCGTCAATGTTTTTCTTTGGCGGTAATCGACGATTTCTGGTCAAATTATGACGTCACTTTTGCACCAAAAAGTTGTAATTCCCTAGGTTTTGCGAATTTTGCGTGACTCCACACAGGAAAGTTGTTCAGGATGCTCAACTTGATCGATATGCACCGTCAAAACGCGGTTTCCAGAGTTGACTATAGGAAAAACAAGATGGCCGCTCTTCCCTTTTCCCTGCCCGGGGAATAACCTTTTTAATTTTCGTGGCACCCCGAAAAACCGAACTAGCGTGATCACTTCTTGCGGATACCCCACCCGAGTGTGCCGGTGCAAATTTGAAGCACGCCAATGTTTTACTTTGGCGGTAATCGATGATTTTGGGTCAAATTATGACGTCACTTTTGCACCAAAAAGTTGTAATTCCCTAGGTTTTGCGAATTTTGCATGACTCCACACAGGAAAGTTGTTCAGGATGCTCAACTTGATCGATTTGCACCGTCATAACGCGGTTTCCAGAGTTGACTATAAGAAAAACAAGATGGCCGCTCTTCGCTTTTCCCTGCCCGGGGAATAACCTTGTTAATTTTCGAGGCACCCCGAAATCCGAATTAGCGTGATTACTTCTTGCGGATACCCCACCCGAGTGTGCCGGTGCAAATTTGAACCACGCCAATGTTTTACTTTGGCGGTAATCGACGATTTTTGGTCAATATATGACGTCACTTTTGCTCAAAAAAGTTGTAATTCCCAAGGTTATGCGAATTTTGCATGACTCCACACAGGAAAGTTGTTCAGGATGCTCAACTTGGTCGATTTGCACCGTCAAAACGCGATTTCCAGAGTTGACTATTAGAAAAACAAGATGGCCGCTCTTCCCTATCCCTGCCCGGGGAATAAACTTTTTAATTTTCGTGGCACCCCGAAAAACCGAATTAGCGTGATTACTTCTTGCGGATACCCCACCCGAGTGTGCCGGTGCAAATTTAAACCCCGTCAATGTTTTACTTTGGCGGTAATCGACGACTTTTGGTCAAATTATGACGTCACTTTTGCACCAAAAAGTTGTAATTCCCAAGGTTTTGCGAATTTTGCATGACTCCACACTAGAAAGTTGTTCAGGATGCTCAACTTGGTCGATTTGCACCGTCAAAACGCGATTTCCAGAGTTGACTATTAGAAAAACAAGATGGCCGCTCTTCCCTTTTTCCTGCCCGGGAAATAAACTTTTTAATTTTCGTGGCCCTCGAAAAACCGAATTAGCGTGATTACTTTTTGCGGATACCCCACCCGAGTGTGCCGGTGCAAATTTGAACCCCGTCAATGTTTTACTTTGGCGGTAATCGACGATTTTTGGTCAAATTATGACGTCACTTTTGCACCAAAAAGTTGTAATTCCCAAGGTTTTGCGAATTTTGCATGACTCCACACTAGAAAGTTGTTCAGGATGCTCAACTTGGTCGATTTGCACCGTCAAAACGCGATTTCCAGAGTTGACTATTAGAAAAACAAGATGGCCGCTCTTCCCTTTTTCCTGCCCGGGGAATAAACTTTTTAATTTTCGTGGTACCCCGAAAAGCCGAATTAGCGTGATTACTTCTTGCGGATACCCCACCCGAGTGTGTCGGTGCAAATTTGAACCCCCTCAATGTTTTACTTTGGCGGTAATCGACGATTTTTGGTCAAATTATGACGTCACTTTTGCACCAAAAAGTTGTAATTCCCTAGGTTTTGCGAATTTTGCATGACTCCACACAGGAAAGTTGTTCAGGATGCTCAACTTGATCGATTTGCACCGTCAAAACGCGGTTTCCAGAGTTGACTATAAGAAAAACAAGATGGCCGCTCTTCGCTTTTCCCTGCCCGGGGAATAACCTTTTTAATTTTCGAGGCACCCCAAAATCCGAATTAGCGTGATTACTTCTTGCGGATACCACACCCGAGTGTGCCGGTGCAAATTTGAAGCACGCCAATGTTTTACTTTGGCGGTAATCGACGATTTTTGGGTCCAATTATGACGTCACTTTTGCACCAAAAAGTTGTAATTCCCTAGGTTTTGCGAATTTTGCATGACTCCACACAGGAAAGTTGTTCAGGATGCTCAACTTGATCGATTTGCACCGTCAAAACGCGGTTTCCAGAGTTGACTATTAGAAAAACAAGATGGCCGCTCTTCCCTTTTCCCTGCCCGGGGAATAACCTTTTTAATTTTCGAGGCACCCCGAAATCCGAATTAGCGTGATTACTTCTTGCGGATACCCCACCCGAGTGTGTCGGTGCAAATTTGAACCACGCCAATGTTTTACTTTGGCGGTAATCGACGTTTTTGGGTCAAATTATGACGTCACCTTTGCACTAAAAAGTTGTAATTCCCTAGGTTTTGCGAATTTTGCATGACTCCACACAGGAAACGTGTTCAGGATGCTCAACTTGATCGATTTGCACCGTCAAAACGCGGTTTCCAGAGTTGACTATAAGAAAAACATGATGGCCGCTCTTCCCTTTTCCCTGCCCGGGGAATAACCTTTTTAATTTTCGAGGCACCCCGAAATCCGAATTAGCGTGATTACTTCTTGCGGATACCCCACCCGAGTGTGCCGGTGCAAATTTGAACCACGCCAATGTTTTACTTTGGCGGTAATCGACGATTTTGGGTCAAATGATGACGTCACTTTTGCACCAAAAAGTTGTAATTCCCTAGGTTTTGCGAATTTTGCATGACTCCACACAGGAAAGTTGTTCAGGATGCTCAACTTGATCGATTTGCACCGTCAAAACGCGGTTTCCAGAGTTGACTATAAGAAAAACAAGATGGCCGCTCTTCCCTTTTCCCTGCCCGGGGAATAACCTTTTTAATTTTCGAGGCACCCCGAAATCCAAATTAGCGTGATTACTTCTTGCGGATACCCCACCCGAGTGTGCCGGTGCAAATTTGAAGCACGCCAATGTTTTACTTTGGCGGTAATCGACGATTATGGGGTCAAATTATGACGTCACTTTTGCACCAAAAAGTTGTAATTCCCTGGGTTTTGCGAATTTTGCATGACTCCACACAGGAAAGTTGTTCAGGATGCTCAACTTGATCGATTTGCACCGTCAAAACGCGGTTTCCAGAGTTGACTATAAGAAAAACAAGATGGCCGCTCTTCCCTTTTCCCTGCCCGGGGAATAACCTTTTTAATTTTCGAGGCACCCCGAAATCCGAATTAGCGTGATTACTTCTTGCTGATACCCCACCCGAGTGTGCCGGTGCAAATTTGAAGCACGCCAATGTTTTACTTTGGCGGTAATCTACGATTTTTGGTCAATATATGACGTCACTTTTGCACAAAAAAGTTGTAATTCCCAAGGTTATGCGAATTTTGCATGACTTTACACAGGAAAGTTGTTCAGGATGCTCAACTTGATCGATTTGCACCGTCAAAACGCGATTTCCAGAGTTGACTATTAGAAAAACAAGATGGCCGCTCTTCCCGTTTCCCTGCCCGGGGAATAACCTTTTTAATTTTAGAGGCACCCCGAAATCCAAATTAGCGTGATTACTTCTTGCGGATACCCCACCCGAGTGTGCCGGTGCAAATTTGAAGCACGCCAATGTTTTACTTTGGCGGTAATCGACGATTTTGGGGTCAAATTATGACGTCACTTTTGCACCAAAAAGTTGTAATTCCCTGGGTTTTGCGAATTTTGCATGACTCCACACAAGAAAGTTGTTCAGGATGCTCAACTTGATCGATTTGCACCGTCAAAACGCGGTTTCCAGAGTTGACTATAAGAAAAACAAGATGGCCGCTCTTCCCTTTTCCCTGCCCGGGGAATAACCTTTTTAATTTTCGAGGCACCCCGAAATCCAAATTAGCGTGATTACTTCTTGCGGATACCCCACCCGAGTGTGCCGGTGCAAATTTGAAGCACGCCAATGTTTTACTTTGACGGTAATCGACGATTTTGGGGTCAAATTATGACGTCACTTTTGCACCAAAAATTGTAATTCCCTGGGTTTTGCGAATTTTGCATGACTCCACACAGGAAAGTTGTTCAGGATGCTCAACTTGATCGATTTGCACCGTCAAAACGCGGTTTCCAGAGTTGACTATAAGAAAAACAAGATGGCCGCTCTTCCCTTTTCCCTGCCCGCGGAATAACCTTTTTAATTTTCGAGGCACCCCGAAAAGCCGAATTAGCGTGATTACTTCTTGCGGATACCCCACCCGAGTGTGCCGGTGCAAATTTGAACCCCGTCAAAGTTTTACTTTGGCGGTAATCGACGATTTTTGGTCAAATTATGACGTCACTTTTGCACCAAAAAGTTGTAATTCCCAAGGTTTTGCGAATTGTGCATGACTCCACACAGGAAAGTTGTTCAGGATGCTCAACTTGGTCGATTTGCACCGTCAAAACGCGATTTCCAGAGTTGACTATTAGAAAAACAAGATGGCCGCTCTTCCCTTTTCCCTGCCCGCGGAATAACCTTTTTAATTTTCGAGGCACCCCGAAAAGCCGAATTAGCGTAATTACCTCTTGCGGATACCCCACCCGAGTGTGCCGGTGCAAATTTGAACCACGAGAATGGTTTACTTTGGCGGTAATCGACGATTTTTGGTCAAATTATGACGTCACTTTTGCACCAAAAAGTTGTAATTCCCAAGGTTTTGCGAATTTTGCATGACTCCACACAGGAAAGTTGTTCAGGATGCTCAACTTGATCGATTTGCACCGTCATAACGCGATTTCCAGAGTTGACTATTAGAAAAACAAGATGGCCGCTCTTCCCTTTTCCCTGCCCGGGGATTAAACTTTTTAATTTTCGTGGCACCCCGAAAAACCGAACTAGAGTGATTACTTCTAGCGGATACCCCACCCGAGTGTGCCGGTGCAAATTTGAACCAAGTCAATGTTTTACTTTGGCGGTAATCGACGATTTTTGGTCAAGTTATGACGTCACTTTTGCACCAAAAAGTAGTAATTCGCAAGGTTTTTGCGAATTTTGCATGACTCCACACAGGAAAGTTGTTCAGGATGCTCAACTTGATCGATTTGCACCGTCAAAACGCGATTTCCAGAGTTGACTATTAGAAAAACAAGATGGCCGCTCTTCCCTTTTCCCTGCCCGCGGAATAACCTTTTTAATTTTCGAGGCACCCCGAAAAGCCGAATTAGCGTGATTACCTCTTGCGGATACCCCACCCGAGTGTGCCGGTGCAAATTTGAACCACGACAATGGTTTACTTTGGCGGTAATCGACGATTTTTGGTCAAATTATGACGTCACTTTTGCACCAAAAAGTTGTAATTCCCAAGGTTTTGCGATTTTTGCATGACTCCACACAGGAAAGTTGTTCAGGATGCTCAACTTGATCGATTTGCACCGTCATAACGCGATTTCCAGAGTTGACTATTAGAAAAACAAGATGGCCGCTCTTCCCTTTTCCCTGCCCGGGGATTAAACTTTTTAATTTTCGTGGCACTCCGAAAAACCGAACTAGAGTGATTACTTCTAGCGGATACCCCACCCGAGTGTGCCGGTGCAAATTTGAACCAAGTCAATGTTTTACTTTGGCGGTAATCGACGATTTTTGGTCAAGTTATGACGTCACTTTTGCACCAAAAAGTAGTAATTCGCAAGGTTTTTGCGAATTTTGCATGACTCCACACAGGAAAGTTGTTCAGGATGCTCAACTTGATCGATTTGCACCGTTAAAACGGGATTTCCAGAGTTGACTATTAGAAAAACAAGATGGCCGCTCTTCCCTTTTCCCTGCCCGCGGAATAACCTTTTTAATTTTCGACGCACCCCGAAAAGCCGAATTAGCGTGATTACCTCTTGCGGATACCCAAACCGAGTGTGCCGGTGCAAATTTGAACCACGACAATGGTTTACTTTGGCGGTAATCGACGATTTTTGGTCAAATTATGACGTCACTTTTGCACCAAAAAGTTGTAATTCCCAAGGTTTTGCGAATTTTGCATGACTCCACACAGGAAAGTTGTTCAGGATGCTCAACTTGGTCGATTTGCACCGTCAAAACGCGATTTCCAGAGTTGACTATTAGAAAAACAAGATGGCCGCTCTTCCCTTTTCCCTGCCCGCGGAATAACCTTTTTAATTTTCGAGGCACCCCGAAAAGCCGAATTAGCGTGATTACCTCTTGCGGATACCCCACCCGAGTGTGCCGGTGCAAATTTGAAGCACGCCAATGGTTTACTTTGGCGGTAATCGACGATTTTTGGTCAAATTATGACGTCACTTTTGCACCAAAAAGTTGTAATTTCCAAGGTTTTGCGTTTTTTGCATGACTCCACACAGGAAAGTTGTTCAGGATGCTCAACTTGATCGATTTGCACCGTCATAACGCGATTTCCAGAGTTGACTATTAGAAAAACAAGATGGCCGCTCTTCCCTTTTCCCTGCCCGGGGATTAAACTTTTTAATTTTCGTGGCACCCCGAAAAACCGAACTAGAGTGATTACTTCTAGCGGATACCCCACCCGAGTGTGCCGGTGCAAATTTGAACCAAGTCAATGTTTTACTTTGGCGGTATTCGACGATTTTTGGTCTAATTATGACGTCACTTTTGCACCAAATAGTTGTAATTCCCAAGGTTTTGCGAATTTTGCATGACTCCACACTGGAAAGTTGTTCAGGATGCTCAACTTGGTCGATTTGCACCGTCAAAACGCGATTTCCAGAGTTGACTATTAGAAAAACAAGATGGCCGCTCTTCCCTTTTTCCTGCCCGGGGAATAACCTTTTTAATTTTCGTGGCACCCCGAAAAGCCGAACTAGCGTGATTACTTCTTGTGGATACCCCACCCGAGTGTGCCGGTGCAAATTTGAACCAAGTCAATGTTTTACTTTGGCGGTAATCGACGATTTTTGGTCAAGTTATGACGTCACTTTTGCACCAAAAAGTAGTAATTCGCAAGGTTTTTGCGAATTTTGCATGACTCCACACAGGAAAGTTGTTCAGGATGCTCAACTTGGTCGATTTGCACCGTCAAAACGCGATTTCCAGAGTTGACTATTAGAAAAACAAGATGGCCGCTCTTCCCTTTTCCCTGCCCGGGGATTAAACTTTTTAATTTTCGTGGCACCCCGAAAAACCGAACTAGCGTGATTACTTCTTGCGGATACCCCACCCGAGTGTGCCGGTGCAAATTTGAACCCCGTCAATGTTTTACTTTGGCGGTATTCGACGATTTTTGGTCAAATTATGACGTCACTTTTGCACCAAATATTTGTTATTCCCAAGGTTTTGCGAATTTTGCATGACTCCACACTGGAAAGTTGTTCAGGATGCTCAACTTGGTCGATTTGCACCGTCAAAACGCGATTTCCAGAGTTGACTTTTTAGAAAAACAAGATGGCCGCTCTTCCCTTTTTCCTGCCCGGGGAATAACCTTTTTAATTTTCGTGGCACCCCGAAAAGCCGAACTAGCGTGATTACTTCTTGTGGATACCCCACCCGAGTGTGCCGGTGCAAATTTGAACCAAGTCAATGTTTTACTTTGGCGGTAATCGACGATTTTTGGTCAAGTTATGACGTCACTTTTGCACCAAAAAGTAGTAATTCGCAAGGTTTTTGCGAATTTTGCATGACTCCACACAGGAAAGTTGTTCAGGATGCTCAACTTGGTTGATTTGCACCGTCAAAACGCGATTTCCAGAGTTGACTATTAGAAAACCAAGATGGCCGCTCTTCCCTTTTCCCTGCCCGGGGATTAAACTTTTTAATATTCGTGGCACCCCGAAAAACCGAACTGGCGTGATTACTTCTTGCGGATACCCCACCCGAGTGTGCCGGTGCAAATTTGAACCCCGTCAATGTTTTACTTTGGCGGTATTCGACGATATTTGGTCAAATTATGACGTCACTTTTGCACCAAATAGTTGTAATTCCCAAGGTTTTGCGAATTTTGCATGACTCCACACTGGAAAGTTGTTCAGGATGCTCAACTTAGTCGATTTGCACCGTCAAAACGCGATTTCCAGAGTTGACTATTAGAAAAACAAGATGGCCGCTCTTCCCTTTTTCCTGCCCGGGGAATAACCTTTTTAATTTTCGTGGCACCCCGAAAAGCCGAACTAGCGTGATTACTTCTTGCGGATACCCCACCCGAGTGTGCCGGTTCAAATTTGAACCAAGTCAATGTTTTACTTTGGCGGTAATCGACGATTTTGGGTCAAATTATGACGTCACTTTTGCACCAAAAAGTTGTAATTCCCTAGGTTTGCGAATTTTGCATGACTCCACACAGGAAAGTTGTTCAGGATGCTCAACTTAGTCGATTTGCACCGTCAAAACGCGATTTCCAGAGTTGACTATTAGAAAAACAAGATGACTGCTCTTCCCTTTTTCCTGCCCGGGGAATAACCTTTTTAATTTTCGTGGCACCCCGAAAATCCGAACTAGCGTGATTACTTCTTGCGGATACCCCACCCGAGTGTGCCGGTGCAAATTTGAACCAAGTCAATGTTTTACTTTGGCGGTAATCGACGATTTTGGGTCAAATTACGACGTCACTTTTGCACCAAAAAGTTGTAATTCCCTAGGTTTTGCGAATTTTGCATGACTCCACACAGGAAAGTTGTTCAGGATGCTCAACTTGGTCGATTTGCACCGTCAAAACGCGGTTTCCAGAGTTGACTATAAGAAAAACAAGATGGCCGCTCTTCCCTTTTACCTGCCCGGGGAATAACCTTTTTAATTTTCGAGGCACCCCGAAATCCGAATTAGCGTGATTACTTCTTGCGGATACCCCACCCGAGTGTGCCGGTGCAAATTTGAAGCACGCCAATGTTTTACTTTGGCGGTAATCGACAATTTTGGGTCAAATTATGACGTCACTTTTGCACCAAAAAGTTGTAATTCCCTAGGTTTGCGAATGTTGCATGACTCCACACAGGAAAGTTGTTCAGGATGCTCAACTTGGTCGATTTGCACCGTCAAAACGCGATTTCCAGAGTTGACTATTAGAAAAACAAGATGGCCGCTCTTCCCTTTTTCCTGCCCGGGGAATAACCTTTTTAATTTCCGTGGCACCCCGAAAAGCCGAACTAGCGTGATTACTTCTTGCGGATACCCCACCCGAGTGTGCCGGGGCAAATTTGAACCAAGTCAATGTTTTACTTTGGCGGTAATCGACGATTTTGGGTCAAATAACGACGTCACTTTTGCACCAAAAAGTTGTAATTCCCAAGGTTTTGCGAATTTTGCATGACTCCACACAGGAAAGTTGTGGTCAGGATGCTCAACTTGATCGATTTGCACCGTCAAAACGCGGTTTCCAGAGTTGACTATAAGAAAAACAAGATGGCCGCTCTTCCCTTTTACCTGCCCGGGGAATAACCTTTTTAATTTTCGAGGCACCCCGAAATCCGAATTAGCGTGATTACTTCTTGCGGATACCCCACCCGAGTGTGCCGGTGCAAATTTGAAGCACGCCAATGTTTTACTTTGGCGGTAATCGACGATTTTTGGTCAATATATGACGTCACAATTGCACAAAACAGTGGTAATTCGCAAGGTTTTGCGAATTTTGCATGACTCCACACAGGAAAGTTGTTCAGGATGCTCAACTTGGTCGATTTGCACCGTCAAAACGCGATTTCCACAGTTGACTTTTAGAAAACAACATGGCCGCTCTTCCCGTTTCCCTGCCCGGGAAATAAACTTTTTAATTTTCGTGGCACCCCGAAAAACTTAATTAGCGTGATTACTTCTTGCGGATACCCCACCCGAGTGTGCCCGTGCAAATTTGAACCCCGTCAATGTTTTACTTTGGCGGTAATCGACGATTTTTGGTCAAATTATGACGTCACTTTTGCACCAAAAAGTTGTAATTCCCAAGGTTTTGCGAATTTTGCATGACTCCACACTGGAAAGTTGTTCAGGATGCTCAACTTGGTCGATTTGCACCGTCAAAACGCGATTTCCAGAGTTGACTATTATAAAAACAAGATGGCCGCTCTTCCCTTTTCCCTGCCCGGGGAATAAACTTTTTAATTTTCGAGGCACCCCGAAAAGCCGAATTAGCGTGATTTCTTCTTGCGGATACCCCACCCGAGTGTGCCGGTGCAAATTTGAACCCCGTCAATGTTTTACTTTGGCGGTAATCGACGATTTTTGGTCAAATTATGACGTCACTTTTACACCAAAAAATTGTAATTCCCAAGGTTTTGCGAATTTTGCATGACTGCACACAGGAAAGTTGTTCAGGATGCTCAACTTGGTCGATTTGCACCGTCAAAACGCGATTTTCAGAGTTGACTATTAGAAAAACAAGATGGCCGCTCTTCCCTTTTCCCTGCCCGGGGAATAAACTTTTTAATTTTCGTGGCACCCATAAAAACCGAATTAGCGTGATTACTTCTTGCGGATACCCCACCCGAGTGTGCCGGTGCAAATTTGAAGCACGCCAATGTTTTACTTTGGCGGTAATCGACGATTTTGGGTCAAATTATGACGTCACTTTTGCACCAAAAAATTGTAATTCCCTAGGTTTTGCGAATTTTGCATGACTCCACACAGGAAAGTTGTTCAGGATTCTCAACTTGATCGATTTGCACCGTCAAAACGCGATTTCCAGAGTTGACTATTAGAAAAACAAGATGGCCGCTCTTCCCTTTTCCCTGCCCGGGGAATAAACTTTTTAATTTTCGTGGCACCCCGAAAAACCGAATTAGCGTGATTACTTCTTGCGGATACCCCACCCGAGTCCGAGTGTGCCGGTGCAAATTTGAAGCACGCCAATGTTTTACTTTGGCGGTAATCGACAATTTTAGGTCAAATTATGACGTCACTTTTGCACCAAAAAGTTGTAATTCCCAAGGTTTTGCGAATTTTGTATGACTCCACACAGAAAAGTTGTTTAGGATGCTCAACTTGGTCGATTTGCACCGTCAAAACGCGATTTCCAGAGTTGACTTTAAGAAAACAAGATGGCCACTCTTCCCGTTTCCCTGCCCGGGGAATAAACTTTTTAATTTTCGAGGCACCGGCACCCCGAAAAGCCGAATTAGCGTGATTTCTTCTTGCGGATACCCCACCCGAGTGTGCCGGTGCAAATTTGAAAAACGCCAATGTTTTACTTTGGCGGTAATCGACGATTTTTGGTCAATATATGACGTCACTTTTGCACAAAATGTTGTAATTCGCAAGGTTTTGCGAATTTTGTATGACTCCACACAGGAAAGTTGTTCAGGATGCTCAACTTGGTCGATTTGCACCGTCAAAACGCGATTTCCAGAGTTGACTTTTAGAAAAACAAGATGGCCGCTCTTCCCTTTTCCCTGCCCGGGGAATAACCTTTTTAATTTTCGAGGCACCCCGAAAAGCCGAATTAGCGTGATTACTTCTTGCGGATACCCCACCCGAGTGTGCCGGTGCAAATTTGAACCACGCCAATGTTTTACTTTGGCGGTAATCGACGATTTTTGGTCAATATATGACGTCACTTTTGCACAAAAAAGTTGTAATTCGCAAGGTTTTGCGAATTTTGCATGACTCCACACAGGAAAGTTGTTCAGGATGCTCAACTTGGTCGATTTGCACCGTCAAAACGCGATTTCCAGAGTTGACTTTTAGAAAAACAAGATGGCGGCTCTTCCCTTTTCCCTGCCCGGGGAATAACCTTTTTAATTTTCGAGGCACACCGAAAAGCCGAATTAGCGTGATTACTTCTTGCGGATACCCCACCCGAGTGTGCCGGTGCAAATTTGAAGCACGCCAATGTTTTACTTTGGCGGTAATCGACGATTTTTGGTCAAATTATGACGTCACTTTTGCACCAAAAAATTGTAATTCCCAAGGTTTTGCGAATTGTGCATGACTCCACACAGGAAAGTTGTTCAGGATGCTCAACTTGGTCGATTTGCACCGTCAAAACGCGATTTCCAGAGTTGACTATTAGAAAAACAAGATGGCCGCTCTTCCCTTTTCCCTGCCCGGGGAATAAACTTTTTAATTTTCGAGGCACCCCGAAAAGCCGAATTAGCGTGATTTCTTCTTGCGGATACCCCACCCGAGTGTGCCGGTGCAAATTTGAACCACGCCAATGTTTTACTTTTGCGGTAATCGACGATTTTTGGTCAATATATGACGTCACTTTGGCACAAAAAAGTTGTAATTCGCAAGGTTTTGCGAATTTTGTATGACTCCACACAGGAAAGTTGTTCAGGATGCTCAACTTGGTCGATTTGCACCGTCAAAACGCGATTTCCAGAGTTGACTTTTAGAAAACAAGATGGCCGCTCTTCCCGTTTCCCTGCCCGGGAAATAAACTTTTTAATTTTCGTGGCAACCCGAAAAGCCGAATTAGCGTGATTACTTCTTGCGGATACCCCACCCGAGTGTGCCGGTGCAAATTTGAACCCCGTCAACGTTTACTTTGGAGGTAATCGACGATTTTTGGTCAAATTATGTCGTCACTTTTGCACCAAAAAGTTGTAATTCCAAAGGTTTTGCGAATTTTGCATGACTCCACACAGAAAAGCTGTTCAGGATGCTCAACTTGGTCGATTTGCACCGTCAAAACGCGATTTCCAGAGTTGACTATTAGAAAAACAAGATGGCCGCTCTTCCCTTTTCCCTGCCCGGGGAATAAACTTTTTAATTTTCGTGGCACCCCGAAAAGCCGAAATAGCGTGATTACTTCTTGCGGATACCCCACCCGAGTGTGCCGGTGCAAATTTGAACCACGCCAATGGTTTACTTTGGCGGTAATCGACGATTTTTGGTCAAATTATGACGTCACTTTTGCACCAAAAAAATGTAATTCCCAAGGTTTTGCGAATTTTGCATGACTCCACACAGGAAAGTTGTTCAGGATGCTCAACTTGGTCGATTTGCACCGTCAAAACGCGATTTCCAGAGTTGACTTTTAGAAAACAAGATGGCCACTCTTCCCGTTTCCCTGCCAGGGAAATAAACTTTTTAATTTTCGTGGCACCCCGAAAATCCGAATTAGCGTGATTACTTCTTGCGGATACCCCACCCGAGCGTGCCGGTGCAAATTTGAACCCCGTCAACGTTTACTTTGGCGGTAATCGACGATTTTTGGTCAAATTATGACGTCACTTTTGCACCAAAAAGTTGTAATTCCCAAGGTTTTGCGAATTTTGCATGACTCCACACAGGAAAGTTGTTCAGGATGCTCAACTTGGTCGATTTGCACCGTCAAAACGCGATTTCCAGAGATGACTATTAGAAAAACAAGATGGCCGCTCTTCCCTTTTCTCTACCCGGGGAATAAACTTTTTAATTTTCGTGGCACCCCGAAAAACCGAATTAGCGTGATTACTTCTTGCGGATACCCCACCCGAGTGTGCCGGTGCAAATTTGAACCCCGTCAATGTTTTACTTTGGCGGTAATCGACGATTTTTGGTCAAATTATGACGTCACTTTTGCACCAAAAAGTTGTATATCCCAAGGTTTTGCGAATTTCGCATGACTCCACACAGGAAAGTTGTTCAGGATGCTCAACTTGGTCGATTTGCACCGTCAAAACGAGATTTCCAGAGTTGACTATTAGAAAAACAAGATGGCCGCTCTTCCCTTTTTCCTGCCCGGGGAATAACATTTTTAATTTTCGTGGCACCCCGAAAAGCCGAACTAGCGTGATTACTTCTTGCGGATACCCCACCCGAGTGTGCCGGTGCAAATTTGAAGCACGCCAATGTTTTACTTTGGCGGTAATCGACGATTTTTGGTCAAATTATGACGTCACTTTTGCACCAAAAAATTGTAATTAACAAGGTTTTGCGAATTTTGCATGACTCCACACAGGAAAGTTGTTCAGGATGCTCAACTTGGTCGATTTGCACCGTCAAAACGCGATTTCCAGAGTTGACTTTTAGAAAACAAGATGGCCACTCTTCCCGTTTCCCTGCCCGGGAAATAAACTTTTTAATTTTCGTGGCACCCCGAAAAGCCAAATTAGCGTGATTACTTCTTGCGGATACCCCACCCGAGTGTGCCGGTGCAAATTTGAACCCCGTCAATGTTTTACTTTGGCGGTAATCGACGATTTTTGGTCAAATTATGACGTCACTTTTGCACAAAAAAGTTGTAATTCGCAAGGTTTTGCGAATTTTGCATGACTCCAAACAGGAAAGTTGTTCAGGATGCTCAACTTGGTCGATTTGCACCGTCAAAACGCGATTTCCAGAGTTGACTATTAGAAAAACAAGATGGCCGCTCTTCCCTTTTCCCTGCCCGGGGAATAAACTTTTTAATTTTCGAGGCACCCCGAAAAGCCGAATTAGCGTGATTTCTTCTTGCGGATACCCCACCCGAGTGTGCCGGTGCAAATTTGAACCACGACAATGTTTTACTTTGGCGGTAATCGACGATTTTTGGTCAAATTATGACGTCACTTTTGCACCAAAAAAGTTGTAATTCCCAAGGTTTTGCGAATTTTGCATGACTCCACACAGGAAAGTTGTTCAGGATGCTCAACTTGGTCGATTTGCACCGTCAAAACGCGATTTCCAGAGTTGACTATTAGAAAAACAAGATGACCGCTCTTCCCTTTTCCCTGCCCGGGGAATAAAGTTTTTAATTTTCGTGGTACCCCGAAAAACCGAGTAAGCGTGATTACTTCTTGCGGATACCCCACCCGAGTGTGCCGGTGCAAATTTGAAGCACGCCAATGTTTTACTTTGGCGGTAATCGACGATTTTTGGTCAAATTATGACGTCACTTTTGCACCAAAAAATTGTAATTAACAAGGTTTTGCGAATTTTGCATGACTCCACACAGGAAAGTTGTTCAGGATGCTCAACTTGGTCGATTTGCACCGTCAAAACGCGATTTCCAGAGTTGACTTTTAGAAAACAAGATGGCCACTCTTCCCGTTTCCCTGCCCGGGAAATAAACTTTTTAATTTTCGTGGCACCCCGAAAAGCCAAATTAGCGTGATTACTTCTTGCGGATACCCCACCCGAGTGTGCCGGTGCAAATTTGAACCCCGTCAATGTTTTACTTTGGCGGTAATCGACGATTTTTGGTCAAATTATGACGTCACTTTTGCACAAAAAAGTTGTAATTCGCAAGGTTTTGCAAATTTTGCATGACTCCACACAGGAAAGTTGTTCAGGATGCTCAACTTGGTCGATTTGCACCGTCAACACGCGATTTCCAGAGTTGACTATTAGAAAAACAAGATGGCCGCTCTTCCCTTTTCCCTGCCCGGGGAATAAACTTTTTAATTTTCGAGGCACCCCGAAAAGCCGAATTAGCGTGATTTCTTCTTGCGGATACCCCACCCGAGTGTGCCGGTGCAAATTTGAACCACGACAATGTTTTACTTTGGCGGTAATCGACGATTTTTGGTCAAATTATGACGTCACTTTTGCACCAAAAAAGTTGTAATTCCCAAGGTTTTGCGAATTTTGCATGACTCCACACAGGAAAGTTGTTCAGGATGCTCAACTTGGTCGATTTGCACCGTCAAAACGCGATTTCCAGAGTTGACTATTAGAAAAACAAGATGACCGCTCTTCCCTTTTCCCTGCCCGGGGAATAAACTTTTTAATTTTCGTGGTACCCCGAAAAACCGAGTAAGCGTGATTACTTCTTGCGGATACCCCACCCGAGTGTGCCGGTGCAAATTTGAACCACGCCAATGTTTTACTTTGGCGGTAATCGACAATTTTTGGTCAATATACGACGTCACTTTTGCACAAACAAGTTGTAATTCGCAAGGTTTTGCGAATTTTGTATGACTCCACACAGTTAAGTTGTTCAGGATGCTCAACTTGGTCGATTTGCACCGTCAAAACGCGATTTCCAGAGTTGACTATTAGAAAAACAAGATGGCCGCTCTTCCCTTTTCCCTGCCCGGGGAATAAACTTTTTAATTTTCGTGGTACCCCGAAAAACCGAGTAAGCGTGATTACTTCTTGCGGATACCCCACCCGAGTGTGCCGGTGCAAATTTGAACCACGCCAATGGTTTACTTTGGCGGTAATCGACGAATTTTGGTCAAATTATGACGTCACTTTTGCACCAAAAAATTGTAATTCCCAAGGTTTTGTGAATTTTGCATGACTCCACACAGGAAAGTTGTTCAGGATGCTCAACTTGGTCGATTTGCACCGTCAAAACGCGATTTCCAGAGTTGACTTTTAGAAAAACAAAATGGCCGCTCTTCCCTTTTCCCTGCCCGGGGAATAACCTTTTTAATTTTCGAGGGACCCCGAAAAGCCGAAATAGCGTGATTACTTCTTGCGGATACCCCACCCGAGTGTGCCGGTGCAAATTTGAACCACGCCAATGGTTTACTTTGGCGGTAATCGACGATTTTTGGTCAAATAATGACGTCACTTTTTCACCAAAAAAATGTAATTCCCAAGGTTTTGCGAATTTTGCATGACTCCACACAGGAAAGTTGTTCAGGATGCTCAACTTGGTCGATTTGCACCGTCAAAACGCGATTTCCAGAGTTGACTTTTAGAAAACAAGATGGCCACTCTTCCCGTTTCCCTGCCCGGGAAATAAACTTTTTAATTTTCGTGACACCCCGAAAAGCCGAATTAGCGTGATTACTTCTTGCGGATACCCCACCCGAGTGTGCCGGTGCAAATTTGAACCACGCCAATGGTTTACTTTGGCGGTAATCGACGATTTTTGGTCAAATAATGACGTCACTTTTGCACCAAAAAAGTTGTAATTCGCAAGGTTTTGCGAATTTTGCATGACTCCACACAGGAAAGTTGTTCAGGATGCTCAACTTGGTCGATTTGCACCGTCAAAACGCGATTTCCATAGTTGACTATTAGAAAAACAAGATGGCCGCTCTTCCCTTTTCCCTGCCCGGGGAATAAACTTTTTAATTTTCGAGGCACCCCGAAAAGCCAAATTAGCGTGATTTCTTCTTGCGGATACCCCACCCGAGTGTGCCGGTGCAAATTTGAACCACGCCAATGTTTTACTTTGGCGGTAATCGACGATTTTTGGTCAATATATGACGTCACTTTTGCACAAAAAAGTTGTAATTCGCAAGGTTTTGCGAATTTTGTATGACTCCACACAGGAAAGTTGTTCAGGATGCTCAACTTGGTCGATTTGCACCGTCAAAACGCGATTTCCAGAGTTGACTTTTAGAAAACAAGATGGCCACTCTTCCCGTTTCCCTGCCCGGGAAATAAACTTTTTAATTTTCGTGGCACCCCGAAAAGCCGAATTAGCGTGATTACTTCTTGCGGATACCCCACCCGAGTGTGCCGGTGCAAATTTGAACCCCGTCAACGTTTACTTTGGAGGTAATCGACGATTTTTGGTCAAATTATGTCGTCACTTTTGCACCAAAAAGTTGTAATTCCCATGGTTTTGCGAATTTTGCATGACTCCACACTGGAAAGTTGTTCAGGATGCTCAACTTGGTCGATTTGCACCGTCAAAACGCGATTTCCAGAGTTGACTTTTAGAAAAACAAGATGGCCGCTCTTCCCTTTTCCCTGCCCGGGGAATAACCTTTTTAATTTACGAGGCACACCGAAAAGCCGAATTAGCGTGATTACTTCTTGCGGATACCCCACCCGAGTGTGCCGGTGCAAATTTGAACCACGCCAATGGTTTACTTTGGCGGTAATCGACGATTTTTGGTCAAATTATGACGTCACTTTTGCACCAAAAAATTGTAATTCCCAAGGTTTTGCGAATTGTGCATGACTCCACACAGGAAAGTTGTTCAGGATGCTCAACTTGGTCGATTTGCACCGTCAAAACGCGATTTCCAGAGTTGACTTTTAGAAAACAAGATGGCCGCTCTTCCCTTTTCCCTGCCCGGGGAATAACCTTTTTAATTTTCGAGGGACCCCGAAAAGCCGAATTAGCGTGATTACTTCTTGCGGATACCCCACCCGAGTGTGCCGGTGCAAATTTGAACCACGCCAATGGTTTACTTTGGCGGTAATCGACGATTTTTGGTAAAATTATGACGTCACTTTTGCACCAAAAAAAATGTAATTCCCAAGGTTTCGCGAATTTTGCATGACTCCACACAGGAAAGTTGTTCAGGATGCTCAACTTGGTCGATTTGCACCGTCAAACGCGATTTCCAGAGTTGACTTTTAGAAAACAAGATGGCCACTCTTCCCGTTTCCCTGCCAGGGAAATAAACTTTTTAATTTTCGAGGCACCCCTAAAAGCCGAATTAGCGTGATTACTTCTTGCGGATACCCCACCCGAGTGTGCCGGTGCAAATTTGAACCCCGTCAACGTTTACTTTGGCGGTAATCGACGATTTTTGGTCAAAATATGACGTCACTTTTGCACCAAAAAGTTGTAATTCCCAAGGTTTTGCGAATTTTGCATGACTCCACACAGGAAAGCTGTTCAGGATGCTCAACTTGGTCGATTTGCACCGCCAAAACGCGATTTCCAGAGTTGACTATTAGAAAAACAAGATGGCCGCTCTTCCCTTTTCCCTGCCCGGGGAATAAACTTTTTAATTTTCGTGGCACCCCGAAAAACCGAATTACCGTGATTACTTCTTGCGGATACCCCACCCGAGTGTGCCGGTGCAAATTTGAACCCCGTCAATGTTTTACTTTG
Source organism: Asterias amurensis (assembly GCF_032118995.1). Lineage (NCBI taxonomy): Eukaryota > Metazoa > Echinodermata > Asteroidea > Forcipulatida > Asteriidae > Asterias > Asterias amurensis. The sequence continues at coordinate 10,835,190 of NC_092662.1, read as the reverse complement.
GCGGTAATCGACGATTTTTGGTCAAATTATGACGTCACTTTTGCACCAAAAAGTTGTAATTCCCAAGGTTTTGCGAATTGTGCATGACTCCATACAGGAAAGTTGTTCAGGATGCTCAACTTGGTCGATTTGCACCGTCAAAACGAGATTTCCAGAGTTGACTATTAGAAAAACAAGATGGCCGCTCTTCCCTTTTTCCTGCCCGGGGAATAACATTTTTAATTTTCGTGGCACCCCGAAAAGCCGAACTAGCGTGATTACTTCTTGCGGATACCCCACCCGAGTGTGCCGGTGCAAATTTGAAGCACGCCAATGTTTTACTTTGGCGGTAATCGACGATTTTGGGTGAAATTATGAGGTCACTTTTGCACCAAAAAATTGTAATTCCCTAAGTTTTGCGAATTTTGCATGACTCCACACAGGAAAGTTGTTCAGGATGCTCAACTTGATCGATTTGCACCGTCAAAACGCGATTTCCAGAGTTGACTTTTAGAAAACAAGATGGCCACTCTTCCCGTTTCCCTGCCCGGGAAATAAACTTTTTAATTTTCGTGACACCCCGAAAAGCCGAATTAGCGTGATTACTTCTTGCGGATACCCCACCCGAGTGTGCCGGTGCAAATTTGAACCACGCCAATGGTTTACTTTGGCGGTAATCGATTATTTTTGGTCAAATAATGACGTCACTTTTGCACCAAAAAAGTTGTAATTCGCAAGGTTTTGCGAATTTTGCATGACTCCACACAGGAAAGTTGTTCAGGATGCTCAACTTGGTCGATTTGCACCGTCAAAACGCGATTTCCATAGTTGACTATTACAAAAACAAGATGGCCGCTCTTCCCTTTTCCCTGCCCGGGGAATAAACTTTTTAATTTTCGAGGCACCCCGAAAAGCCGAATTAGCGTGATTTCTTCTTGCGGATACCCCACCCGAGTGTGCCGGTGCAAATTTGAACCACGCCAATGTTTTACTTTGGCGGTAATCGACGATTTTTGGTCAATATATGACGTCACTTTTGCACAAAAAATTTGTAATTCGCAAGGTTTTGCGAATTTTGTATGACTCCACACAGGAAAGCTGTTCAGGATGCTCAACTTGGTCGATTTGCACCGTCAAAACGCGATTTCCAGAGTTGACTTTTAGAAAACAAGATGGCCACTCTTCCCGTTTCCCTGCCCGGGAAATAAACTTTTTAATTTTCGTGGCACCCCGAAAAGCCAAATTAGCGTGATTACTTCTTGCGGATACCCCACCCGAGTGTGCCGGTGCAAATTTGAACCCCGTCAATGTTTTACTTTGGCGGTAATCGACGATTTTTGGTCAAATTATGACGTCACTTTTGCACAAAAAAGTTGTAATTCGCAAGGTTTTGCGAATTTTGCATGACTCCAAACAGGAAAGTTGTTCAGGATGCTCAACTTGGTCGATTTGCACCGTCAAAACGCGATTTCCAGAGTTGACTATTAGAAAAACAAGATGGCCGCTCTTCCCTTTTCCCTGCCCGGGGAATAAACTTTTTAATTTTCGAGGCACCCCGAAAAGCCGAATTAGCGTGATTTCTTCTTGCGGATACCCCACCCGAGTGTGCCGGTGCAAATTTGAACCACGACAATGTTTTACTTTGGCGGTAATCGACGATTTTTGGTCAAATTATGACGTCACTTTTGCACCAAAAAAGTTGTAATTCCCAAGGTTTTGCGAATTTTGCATGACTCCACACAGGAAAGTTGTTCAGGATGCTCAACTTGGTCGATTTGCACCGTCAAAACGCGATTTCCAGAGTTGACTATTAGAAAAACAAGATGACCGCTCTTCCCTTTTCCCTGCCCGGGGAATAAAGTTTTTAATTTTCGTGGTACCCCGAAAAACCGAGTAAGCGTGATTACTTCTTGCGGATACCCCACCCGAGTGTGCCGGTGCAAATTTGAAGCACGCCAATGTTTTACTTTGGCGGTAATCGACGATTTTTGGTCAAATTATGACGTCACTTTTGCACCAAAAAATTGTAATTAACAAGGTTTTGCGAATTTTGCATGACTCCACACAGGAAAGTTGTTCAGGATGCTCAACTTGGTCGATTTGCACCGTCAAAACGCGATTTCCAGAGTTGACTTTTAGAAAACAAGATGGCCACTCTTCCCGTTTCCCTGCCCGGGAAATAAACTTTTTAATTTTCGTGGCACCCCGAAAAGCCAAATTAGCGTGATTACTTCTTGCGGATACCCCACCCGAGTGTGCCGGTGCAAATTTGAACCCCGTCAATGTTTTACTTTGGCGGTAATCGACGATTTTTGGTCAAATTATGACGTCACTTTTGCACAAAAAAGTTGTAATTCGCAAGGTTTTGCAAATTTTGCATGACTCCACACAGGAAAGTTGTTCAGGATGCTCAACTTGGTCGATTTGCACCGTCAACACGCGATTTCCAGAGTTGACTATTAGAAAAACAAGATGGCCGCTCTTCCCTTTTCCCTGCCCGGGGAATAAACTTTTTAATTTTCGAGGCACCCCGAAAAGCCGAATTAGCGTGATTTCTTCTTGCGGATACCCCACCCGAGTGTGCCGGTGCAAATTTGAACCACGACAATGTTTTACTTTGGCGGTAATCGACGATTTTTGGTCAAATTATGACGTCACTTTTGCACCAAAAAAGTTGTAATTCCCAAGGTTTTGCGAATTTTGCATGACTCCACACAGGAAAGTTGTTCAGGATGCTCAACTTGGTCGATTTGCACCGTCAAAACGCGATTTCCAGAGTTGACTATTAGAAAAACAAGATGACCGCTCTTCCCTTTTCCCTGCCCGGGGAATAAACTTTTTAATTTTCGTGGTACCCCGAAAAACCGAGTAAGCGTGATTACTTCTTGCGGATACCCCACCCGAGTGTGCCGGTGCAAATTTGAACCACGCCAATGTTTTACTTTGGCGGTAATCGACAATTTTTGGTCAATATACGACGTCACTTTTGCACAAACAAGTTGTAATTCGCAAGGTTTTGCGAATTTTGTATGACTCCACACAGTTAAGTTGTTCAGGATGCTCAACTTGGTCGATTTGCACCGTCAAAACGCGATTTCCAGAGTTGACTATTAGAAAAACAAGATGGCCGCTCTTCCCTTTTCCCTGCCCGGGGAATAAACTTTTTAATTTTCGTGGTACCCCGAAAAACCGAGTAAGCGTGATTACTTCTTGCGGATACCCCACCCGAGTGTGCCGGTGCAAATTTGAACCACGCCAATGGTTTACTTTGGCGGTAATCGACGAATTTTGGTCAAATTATGACGTCACTTTTGCACCAAAAAATTGTAATTCCCAAGGTTTTGTGAATTTTGCATGACTCCACACAGGAAAGTTGTTCAGGATGCTCAACTTGGTCGATTTGCACCGTCAAAACGCGATTTCCAGAGTTGACTTTTAGAAAAACAAAATGGCCGCTCTTCCCTTTTCCCTGCCCGGGGAATAACCTTTTTAATTTTCGAGGGACCCCGAAAAGCCGAAATAGCGTGATTACTTCTTGCGGATACCCCACCCGAGTGTGCCGGTGCAAATTTGAACCACGCCAATGGTTTACTTTGGCGGTAATCGACGATTTTTGGTCAAATAATGACGTCACTTTTTCACCAAAAAAATGTAATTCCCAAGGTTTTGCGAATTTTGCATGACTCCACACAGGAAAGTTGTTCAGGATGCTCAACTTGGTCGATTTGCACCGTCAAAACGCGATTTCCAGAGTTGACTTTTAGAAAACAAGATGGCCACTCTTCCCGTTTCCCTGCCCGGGAAATAAACTTTTTAATTTTCGTGACACCCCGAAAAGCCGAATTAGCGTGATTACTTCTTGCGGATACCCCACCCGAGTGTGCCGGTGCAAATTTGAACCACGCCAATGGTTTACTTTGGCGGTAATCGACGATTTTTGGTCAAATAATGACGTCACTTTTGCACCAAAAAAGTTGTAATTCGCAAGGTTTTGCGAATTTTGCATGACTCCACACAGGAAAGTTGTTCAGGATGCTCAACTTGGTCGATTTGCACCGTCAAAACGCGATTTCCATAGTTGACTATTAGAAAAACAAGATGGCCGCTCTTCCCTTTTCCCTGCCCGGGGAATAAACTTTTTAATTTTCGAGGCACCCCGAAAAGCCAAATTAGCGTGATTTCTTCTTGCGGATACCCCACCCGAGTGTGCCGGTGCAAATTTGAACCACGCCAATGTTTTACTTTGGCGGTAATCGACGATTTTTGGTCAATATATGACGTCACTTTTGCACAAAAAAGTTGTAATTCGCAAGGTTTTGCGAATTTTGTATGACTCCACACAGGAAAGTTGTTCAGGATGCTCAACTTGGTCGATTTGCACCGTCAAAACGCGATTTCCAGAGTTGACTTTTAGAAAACAAGATGGCCACTCTTCCCGTTTCCCTGCCCGGGAAATAAACTTTTTAATTTTCGTGGCACCCCGAAAAGCCGAATTAGCGTGATTACTTCTTGCGGATACCCCACCCGAGTGTGCCGGTGCAAATTTGAACCCCGTCAACGTTTACTTTGGAGGTAATCGACGATTTTTGGTCAAATTATGTCGTCACTTTTGCACCAAAAAGTTGTAATTCCCATGGTTTTGCGAATTTTGCATGACTCCACACTGGAAAGTTGTTCAGGATGCTCAACTTGGTCGATTTGCACCGTCAAAACGCGATTTCCAGAGTTGACTTTTAGAAAAACAAGATGGCCGCTCTTCCCTTTTCCCTGCCCGGGGAATAACCTTTTTAATTTACGAGGCACACCGAAAAGCCGAATTAGCGTGATTACTTCTTGCGGATACCCCACCCGAGTGTGCCGGTGCAAATTTGAACCACGCCAATGGTTTACTTTGGCGGTAATCGACGATTTTTGGTCAAATTATGACGTCACTTTTGCACCAAAAAATTGTAATTCCCAAGGTTTTGCGAATTGTGCATGACTCCACACAGGAAAGTTGTTCAGGATGCTCAACTTGGTCGATTTGCACCGTCAAAACGCGATTTCCAGAGTTGACTTTTAGAAAACAAGATGGCCGCTCTTCCCTTTTCCCTGCCCGGGGAATAACCTTTTTAATTTTCGAGGGACCCCGAAAAGCCGAATTAGCGTGATTACTTCTTGCGGATACCCCACCCGAGTGTGCCGGTGCAAATTTGAACCACGCCAATGGTTTACTTTGGCGGTAATCGACGATTTTTGGTAAAATTATGACGTCACTTTTGCACCAAAAAAAATGTAATTCCCAAGGTTTCGCGAATTTTGCATGACTCCACACAGGAAAGTTGTTCAGGATGCTCAACTTGGTCGATTTGCACCGTCAAACGCGATTTCCAGAGTTGACTTTTAGAAAACAAGATGGCCACTCTTCCCGTTTCCCTGCCAGGGAAATAAACTTTTTAATTTTCGAGGCACCCCTAAAAGCCGAATTAGCGTGATTACTTCTTGCGGATACCCCACCCGAGTGTGCCGGTGCAAATTTGAACCCCGTCAACGTTTACTTTGGCGGTAATCGACGATTTTTGGTCAAAATATGACGTCACTTTTGCACCAAAAAGTTGTAATTCCCAAGGTTTTGCGAATTTTGCATGACTCCACACAGGAAAGCTGTTCAGGATGCTCAACTTGGTCGATTTGCACCGCCAAAACGCGATTTCCAGAGTTGACTATTAGAAAAACAAGATGGCCGCTCTTCCCTTTTCCCTGCCCGGGGAATAAACTTTTTAATTTTCGTGGCACCCCGAAAAACCGAATTACCGTGATTACTTCTTGCGGATACCCCACCCGAGTGTGCCGGTGCAAATTTGAACCCCGTCAATGTTTTACTTTGGCGGTAATCGACGATTTTTGGTCAAATTATGACGTCACTTTTGCACCAAAAAGTTGTAATTCCCAAGGTTTTGCGAATTGTGCATGACTCCATACAGGAAAGTTGTTCAGGATGCTCAACTTGGTCGATTTGCACCGTCAAAACGAGATTTCCAGAGTTGACTATTAGAAAAACAAGATGGCCGCTCTTCCCTTTTTCCTGCCCGGGGAATAACATTTTTAATTTTCGTGGCACCCCGAAAAGCCGAACTAGCGTGATTACTTCTTGCGGATACCCCACCCGAGTGTGCCGGTGCAAATTTGAAGCACGCCAATGTTTTACTTTGGCGGTAATCGACGATTTTGGGTGAAATTATGAGGTCACTTTTGCACCAAAAAATTGTAATTCCCTAAGTTTTGCGAATTTTGCATGACTCCACACAGGAAAGTTGTTCAGGATGCTCAACTTGATCGATTTGCACCGTCAAAACGCGATTTCCAGAGTTGACTTTTAGAAAACAAGATGGCCACTCTTCCCGTTTCCCTGCCCGGGAAATAAACTTTTTAATTTTCGTGACACCCCGAAAAGCCGAATTAGCGTGATTACTTCTTGCGGATACCCCACCCGAGTGTGCCGGTGCAAATTTGAACCACGCCAATGGTTTACTTTGGCGGTAATCGATTATTTTTGGTCAAATAATGACGTCACTTTTGCACCAAAAAAGTTGTAATTCGCAAGGTTTTGCGAATTTTGCATGACTCCACACAGGAAAGTTGTTCAGGATGCTCAACTTGGTCGATTTGCACCGTCAAAACGCGATTTCCATAGTTGACTATTACAAAAACAAGATGGCCGCTCTTCCCTTTTCCCTGCCCGGGGAATAAACTTTTTAATTTTCGAGGCACCCCGAAAAGCCGAATTAGCGTGATTTCTTCTTGCGGATACCCCACCCGAGTGTGCCGGTGCAAATTTGAACCACGCCAATGTTTTACTTTGGCGGTAATCGACGATTTTTGGTCAATATATGACGTCACTTTTGCACAAAAAATTTGTAATTCGCAAGGTTTTGCGAATTTTGTATGACTCCACACAGGAAAGCTGTTCAGGATGCTCAACTTGGTCGATTTGCACCGTCAAAACGCGATTTCCAGAGTTGACTATTAGAAAAACAAGATGGCCGCTCTTCCCTTTTCCCTGCCCGGGGAATAAACTTTTTAATTTTCGTGGCACCCCGAAAAGCCGAATTAGCGTGATTACTTCTTGCGGATACCCCACCCGAGTGTGCCGGTGCAAAGTTGAACCCCCTCAATGTTTTACTTTGGCGGTAATCGACGATTTTTGGTCAAATTATGACGTCACTTTTGCACCAAAAAGTTGTAATTCCCAAGGTTTTACGAATTTTGCATGACTCCACACTGGAAAGTTGTTCAGGATGCTCAACTTGGTCGATTTGCACCGTCAAAACGCGATTTCCAGAGTTGACTTTTAGAAAAACAAGATGGCCGCTCTTCCCTTTTCCCTGCCCGGGGAATAACCTTTTTAATTTACGAGGCACACCGAAAAGCCGAATTAGCGTGATTACTTCTTGCGGATACCCCACCCGAGTGTGCCGGTGCAAATTTGAACCACGCCAATGGTTTACTTTGGCGGTAATCGACGATTTTTGGTCAAATTATGACGTCACTTTTGCACCAAAAAATTGTAATTCCCAAGGTTTTGCGAATTGTGCATGACTCCACACAGGAAAGTTGTTCAGGATGCTCAACTTGGTCGATTTGCACCGTCAAAACGCGATTTCCAGAGTTGACTTTTAGAAAACAAGATGGCCGCTCTTCCCTTTTCCCTGCCCGGGGAATAACCTTTTTAATTTTCGAGGGACCCCGAAAAGCCGAATTAGCGTGATTACTTCTTGCGGATACCCCACCCGAGTGTGCCGGTGCAAATTTGAACCACGCCAATGGTTTACTTTGGCGGTAATCGACGATTTTTGGTAAAATTATGACGTCACTTTTGCACCAAAAAAAATGTAATTCCCAAGGTTTCGCGAATTTTGCATGACTCCACACAGGAAAGTTGTTCAGGATGCTCAACTTGGTCGATTTGCACCGTCAAACGCGATTTCCAGAGTTGACTTTTAGAAAACAAGATGGCCACTCTTCCCGTTTCCCTGCCAGGGAAATAAACTTTTTAATTTTCGAGGCACCCCTAAAAGCCGAATTAGCGTGATTACTTCTTGCGGATACCCCACCCGAGTGTGCCGGTGCAAATTTGAACCCCGTCAACGTTTACTTTGGCGGTAATCGACGATTTTTGGTCAAAATATGACGTCACTTTTGCACCAAAAAGTTGTAATTCCCAAGGTTTTGCGAATTTTGCATGACTCCACACAGGAAAGCTGTTCAGGATGCTCAACTTGGTCGATTTGCACCGCCAAAACGCGATTTCCAGAGTTGACTATTAGAAAAACAAGATGGCCGCTCTTCCCTTTTCCCTGCCCGGGGAATAAACTTTTTAATTTTCGTGGCACCCCGAAAAACCGAATTACCGTGATTACTTCTTGCGGATACCCCACCCGAGTGTGCCGGTGCAAATTTGAACCCCGTCAATGTTTTACTTTGGCGGTAATCGACGATTTTTGGTCAAATTATGACGTCACTTTTGCACCAAAAAGTTGTAATTCCCAAGGTTTTGCGAATTGTGCATGACTCCATACAGGAAAGTTGTTCAGGATGCTCAACTTGGTCGATTTGCACCGTCAAAACGAGATTTCCAGAGTTGACTATTAGAAAAACAAGATGGCCGCTCTTCCCTTTTTCCTGCCCGGGGAATAACATTTTTAATTTTCGTGGCACCCCGAAAAGCCGAACTAGCGTGATTACTTCTTGCGGATACCCCACCCGAGTGTGCCGGTGCAAATTTGAAGCACGCCAATGTTTTACTTTGGCGGTAATCGACAATTTTTGGTCAATACATGACGTCACTTTTGCACAAACAAGTTTTAATTCGCAAGGTTTTGCGAATTTTGTATGACTCCACACAGGAAAGTTGTTCAGGATGCTCAACTTGGTCGATTTGCACCGTCAAAACGCGATTTCCAGAGTTGACTTTTAGAAAACAAGATGGCCACTCTTCCCGTTTCCCTGCCCGGGAAATAAACTTTTTAATTTTCGTGGCACCCCGAAAAGCCAAATTAGCGTGATTACTTCTTGCGGATACCCCACCCGAGTGTGCCGGTGCAAATTTGAACCCCGTCAATGTTTTACTTTGGCGGTAATCGACGATTTTTGGTCAAATTATGACGTCACTTTTGCACCAAAAAGTTTTAATTCCCAAGGTTTTGCGAATTTTGCATGACTCCACACAGGAAAGTTGTTCAGGATGCTCAACTTGGTCGATTTGCACCGTCAAAACGCGATTTCCAGAGTTGACTATTAGAAAAACAAGATGGCCGCTCTTCCCTTTTCCCTGCCCGGGGAATAAACTTTTTAATTTTCGTGGCACGCCGAAAAACCGAATCAGCGTGATTACTTCTTGCGTATACCCCACCCGAGTGTGCCGGTGCAAATTTGAACCCCGTCAATGTTTTACTTTGGCGGTAATCGACGATTTTTGGTCAAATTATGACAAACGTCACTTTTGCACCAAAAAAATTGTAATTCCCAAGGTTTTGCGAATTTTGCATGACTCCACACAGGAAAGTTGTTCAGGATGCTCAACTTGATCGATTTGCACCTTAAAAACGCGATTTCCAGAGTTGACTAGTAGAAAACAAGATGGCCGCTCTTCCCTTTTCCCTGCCCGGGGAATAACATTTTTAATTTTCGAGGCACCGGCACCCCGAAACGCCGAATTAGCGTGATTTCTTCTTATGGATACCCCACCCGAGTGTGCCGGTGCTAATTTGAACCACGTCAATGTTTTACTTTGGCGGTAATCGACGATTTTTAGTCAATATATGACGTCACTTTTGCACAAAAGGTTGTAATTCGCAAGGTTTTGCGAATTTTGTATGACTCCACACAGGAAAGTTGTTCAGGATGCTCAACTTGGTCGATTTGCACCGTCAAAACGCGATTTCCAGAGTTGACTTTTAGAAAAACAAGATGGCCGCTCTTCCCTTTTCCCTGCCCGGGGAATAACCTTTTTAATTTACGAGGCACACCGAAAAGCCGAATTAGCGTGATTACTTCTTGCGGATACCCCACCCGAGTGTGCCGGTGCAAATTTGAACCACGCCAATGGTTTACTTTGGCGGTAATCGACGATTTTTGGTCAAATTATGACGTCACTTTTGCACCAAAAAATTGTAATTCCCAAGGTTTTGCGAATTGTGCATGACTCCACACAGGAAAGTTGTTCAGGATGCTCAACTTGGTCGATTTGCACCGTCAAAACGCGATTTCCAGAGTTGACTTTTAGAAAACAAGATGGCCGCTCTTCCCTTTTCCCTGCCCGGGGAATAACCTTTTTAATTTTCGAGGGACCCCGAAAAGCCGAATTAGCGTGATTACTTCTTGCGGATACCCCACCCGAGTGTGCCGGTGCAAATTTGAACCACGCCAATGGTTTACTTTGGCGGTAATCGACGATTTTTGGTAAAATTATGACGTCACTTTTGCACCAAAAAAATGTAATTCCCAAGGTTTCGCGAATTTTGCATGACTCCACACAGGAAAGTTGTTCAGGATGCTCAACTTGGTCGATTTGCACCGTCAAACGCGATTTCCAGAGTTGACTTTTAGAAAACAAGATGGCCACTCTTCCCGTTTCCCTGCCAGGGAAATAAACTTTTTAATTTTCGAGGCACCCCTAAAAGCCGAATTAGCGTGATTACTTCTTGCGGATACCCCACCCGAGTGTGCCGGTGCAAATTTGAACCCCGTCAACGTTTACTTTGGCGGTAATCGACGATTTTTGGTCAAAATATGACGTCACTTTTGCACCAAAAAGTTGTAATTCCCAAGGTTTTGCGAATTTTGCATGACTCCACACAGGAAAGCTGTTCAGGATGCTCAACTTGGTCGATTTGCACCGCCAAAACGCGATTTCCAGAGTTGACTATTAGAAAAACAAGATGGCCGCTCTTCCCTTTTCCCTGCCCGGGGAATAAACTTTTTAATTTTCGTGGCACCCCGAAAAACCGAATTACCGTGATTACTTCTTGCGGATACCCCACCTGAGTGTGCCGGTGCAAATTTGAACCCCGTCAATGTTTTACTTTGGCGGTAATCGACGATTTTTGGTCAAATTATGACGTCACTTTTGCACCAAAAAGTTGTAATTCCCAAGGTTTTGCGAATTGTGCATGACTCCATACAGGAAAGTTGTTCAGGATGCTCAACTTGGTCGATTTGCACCGTCAAAACGAGATTTCCAGAGTTGACTATTAGAAAAACAAGATGGCCGCTCTTCCCTTTTTCCTGCCCGGGGAATAACATTTTTAATTTTCGTGGCACCCCGAAAAGCCGAACTAGCGTGATTACTTCTTGCGGATACCCCACCCGAGTGTGCCGGTGCAAATTTGAAGCACGCCAATGTTTTACTTTGGCGGTAATCGACAATTTTTGGTCAATACATGACGTCACTTTTGCACAAACAAGTTTTAATTCGCAAGGTTTTGCGAATTTTGTATGACTCCACACAGGAAAGTTGTTCAGGATGCTCAACTTGGTCGATTTGCACCGTCAAAACGCGATTTCCAGAGTTGACTTTTAGAAAACAAGATGGCCACTCTTCCCGTTTCCCTGCCCGGGAAATAAACTTTTTAATTTTCGTGGCACCCCGAAAAGCCAAATTAGCGTGATTACTTCTTGCGGATACCCCACCCGAGTGTGCCGGTGCAAATTTGAACCTCGTCAATGTTTTACTTTGGCGGTAATCGACGATTTTTGGTCAAATTATGACGTCACTTTTGCACCAAAAAGTTGTAATTCCCAAGGTTTTGCGAATTTTGCATGACTCCACACAGGAAAGTTGTTCAGGATGCTCAACTTGGTCGATTTGCACCGTCAAAACGCGATTTCCAGAGTTGACTATTAGAAAAACAAGATGGCCGCTCTTCCCTTTACCCTGCCCGGGGAATAACATTTTTAATTTTCGTGGCACCCCGAAAAACCAAATTAGCGTGATTTCTTCTTGCGGATACCCCACCCGAGTGTGCCGGTGCAAATTTCAACCACGCCAATGTTTTACTTTGGCGGTAATCGACGATTTTAGGTCAAATTATGACGTCACTTTTGCACCAAAAAGTTTTAATTCCCAAGGTTTTGCGAATTTTGCATGACTCCACTCAGGAAAGTTGTTCAGGATGCTCAACTTGGTCGATTTGCACCGTCAAAACGCGATTTCCAGAGTTGACTATTAGAAAAACAAGATGGCCGCTCTTCCCTTTTCCCTGCCCGGGGAATAAACTTTTTAATTTTCGTGGCACGCCGAAAAACCGAATCAGCGTGATTACTTCTTGCGTATACCCCACCCGAGTGTGCCGGTGCAAATTTGAACCCCGTCAATGTTTTACTTTGGCGGTAATCGACGATTTTTGGTCAAATTATGACAAACGTCACTTTTGCACCAAAAAAATTGTAATTCCCAAGGTTTTGCGAATTTTGCATGACTCCACACAGGAAAGTTGTTCAGGATGCTCAACTTGATCGATTTGCACCTTAAAAACGCGATTTCCAGAGTTGACTAGTAGAAAACAAGATGGCCGCTCTTCCCTTTTCCCTGCCCGGGGAATAACATTTTTAATTTTCGAGGCACCGGCACCCCGAAACGCCGAATTAGCGTGATTTCTTCTTATGGATACCCCACCCGAGTGTGCCGGTGCTAATTTGAACCACGTCAATGTTTTACTTTGGCGGTAATCGACGATTTTTAGTCAATATATGACGTCACTTTTGCACAAAAGGTTGTAATTCGCAAGGTTTTGCGAATTTTGTATGACTCCACACAGGAAAGTTGTTCAGGATGCTCAACTTGGTCGATTTGCACCGTCAAAACGCGATTTCCAGAGTTGACTTTTAGAAAACAAGATGGCCACTCTTCCCGTTTCCCTGCCCGGGAAATAAACTTTTTAATTTTCGTGGCACCCCGAAAAACCGAATAAGCGTGATTACTTCTTGCGGATACCCCACCCGAGTGTGCCGGTGCAAATTTGAAGCACGCCAATGTTTTACTTTGGCGGTAATCGACGATTTTTGGTCAAATTATGACGTCACTTTTGCACCAAAAAGTTGTAATTCCCAAGGTTTAGCGAATTTTGCATGACTCCACACAGGAAAGTTGTTCAGGATGCTCAACTTGGTCGGTTTGCACCGTCAAAACGCGATTTCCAGAGTTGACTATTAGAAAAACAAGATGGCCGCTCTTCCCTTTTCCCTGCCCGGGGAATAAACTTTTTAATTTTCGTGGCACCCCGAAAAGCCGAATTAGCGTGATTACTTCTTGCGGATACCCCCACCCGAGTGTGCCGGTGCAAATTTGAAGCACGTCAATGTTTTACTTTGGCGGTAATCGCCGATTTTGGGTCAAATTATGACGTCACTTTTGCACCAAAAATGTAATTCCCTAGGTTTTGCGAATTTTGCATGACTCCACACAGGAAAGTTGTTCAGGATGCTCAACTTGGTCGATTTGCACCGTCAAAATGCGATTTCCAGAGTTGACTATTAGAAAAACAAGATGGCCGCTCTTCCTTTTTTCCTGCCCGGGGAATAACCTTTTTAATTTTCGTGGCACTCCGAAAAGCCGAGCTAGCATGATTTCTTCTTGCGGATACCCCACCCGAGTGTGCCGGTGCAAATTTGAACCACGCCAATGTTTTACTTTGGCGGTAATCGACAATTTTTGGTCAATACATGACGTCACTTTTGCACAAACAAGTTTTAATTCGCAAGGTTTTGCGAATTTTGTATGACTCCACACAGGAAAGTTGTTCAGGATGCTCAACTTGGTCGATTTGCACCGTCAAAACGCGATTTCCAGAGTTGACTTTTAGAAAACAAGATGGCCACTCTTCCCGTTTCCCTGCCCGGGAAATAAACTTTTTAATTTTCGTGGCACCCCGAAAAGCCGAGCTAGCATGATTTCTTCTTGCGGATACCCCACCCGAGTGTGCCGGTGCAAATTTGAACCACGCCAATGTTTTACTTTGGCGGTAATCGACAATTTTTGGTCAATACATGACGTCACTTTTGCACCAAAAAGTTGTAATTCCCAAGGTTTTGCGAATTTTGCATGACTCCACACAGGAAAGTTGTTCAGGATGCTCAACTTGATCGATTTGCACCGTCAAAACGCGATTTCCAGAGTTGACTAGTAGAAAACAAGATGGCCGCTCTTCCCTTTTCCCTGCCCGGGGAATAACATTTTTAATTTTCGAGGCACCGGCACCCCGAAAAGCCGAATTAGCGTGATTTCTTCTTATGTATACCCCACCCGAGTGTGCCGGTGCTAATTTGAACCACGCCAATGTTTTACTTTGGCGGTAATCGACGATTTTTAGTCAATATATGACGTCACTTTTGCACAAAAGGTTGTAATTCGCAAGGTTTTGCGAATTTTGTATGACTCCACACAGGAAAGTTGTTCAGGATGCTCAACTTGGTCGATTTGCACCGTCAAAACGCGATTTCCAGAGTTGACTTTTAGAAAAACAAGATGGCCGCTCTTCCCTTTACCCTGCCCGGGGAATAACATTTTTAATTTTCGTGGCACCCCGAAAAACCAAATTAGCGTGATTACTTCTTGCGGATACCCCACCCGAGTGTGCCGGTGCAAATTTGAACCCCGTCAATGTTTTACTTTGGCGGTAATCGACGATTTTTGGTCAAATTATGACGTCACTTTTGCACCAAAAAGTTGTAATTCCCAAGGTTTTGCGAATTTTGCATGACTCCACACTGGAAAGTTGTTCAGGATGCTCAACTTGGTCGATTTGCACCGTCAAAACGCGATTTCCAGAGTTGACTTTTAGAAAACAAGATGGCCACTCTTCCCGTTTCCCTGCCCGGGAAATAAACTTTTTAATTTTCGTGGCACCCCGAAAAACCGAATAAGCGTGATTACTTCTTGCGGATACCCCACCCGAGTGTGCCGGTGCAAATTTGAAGCACGCCAATGTTTTACTTTGGCGGTAATCGACGATTTTTGGTCAAATTATGACGTCACTTTTGCACCAAAAAGTTGTAATTCCCAAGGTTTTGCGAATTTTGCATGACTCCACACAGGAAAGTTGTTCAGGATGCTCAACTTGGTCGATTTGCACCGTCAAAACGCGATTTCCAGAGTTGACTTTTAGAAAAACAAGATGGCCGCTCTTCCCTTTACCCTGCCCGGGGAATAACATTTTTAATTTTCGTGGCACCCCGAAAAACCAAATTAGCGTGAGTACTTCTTGCGGATACCCCACCCGAGTGTGCCGGTGCAAATTTGAACCCCGTCAATGTTTTACTTTGGCGGTAATCGACGATTTTTGGTCAAATTATGACGTCACTTTTGCACCAAAAAGTTGTAATTCCCAAGGTTTTGCGAATTTTGCATGACTCCACACTGGAAAGTTGTTCAGGATGCTCAACTTGGTCGATTTGCACCGTCAAAACACGATTTCCAGAGTTGACTATTAGAAAAACAAGATGGCCGCTCTTCCTTTTTTCCTGCCCGGGGAATAACCTTTTTAATTTTCGTGGCACCCCGAAAAGCCGAGCTAGCATGATTTCTTCTTGCGGATACCCCACCCGAGTGTGCCGGTGCAAATTTGAACCACGCCAATGTTTTACTTTGGCGGTAATCGACGATTTTTGGTCAAATTATGACGTCACTTTTGCACCAAAAAGTTTTAATTCCCAAGGTTTTGCGAATTTTGCATGACTCCACACAGGAAAGTTGTTCAGGATGCTCAACTTGGTCGATTTGCACCGTCAAAACGCGATTTCCAGAGTTGACTATTAGAAAAACAAGATGGCCGCTCTTCCCTTTTCCCTGCCCGGGGAATAAACTTTTTAATTTTCGTGGCACGCCGAAAAACCGAATCAGCGTGATTACTTCTTGCGTATACCCCACCCGAGTGTGCCGGTGCAAATTTGAACCCCGTCAATGTTTTACTTTGGCGGTAATCGACGATTTTTGGTCAAATTATGACAAACGTCACTTTTGCACCAAAAAAATTGTAATTCCCAAGGTTTTGCGAATTTTGCAAGACTCCACACAGGAAAGTTGTTCAGGATGCTCAACTTGATCGATTTGCACCGTCAAAACGCGATTTCCAGAGTTGACTAGTAGAAAACAAGATGGCCGCTCTTCCCTTTTCCCTGCCCGGGGAATAACATTTTTAATTTTCGAGGCACCGGCACCCCGAAAAGCCGAATTAGCGTGATTTCTTCTTATGTATACCCCACCCGAGTGTGCCGGTGCAAATTTGAACCACGCCAATGTTTTACTTTGGCGGTAATCGACAATTTTTGGTCAATACATGACGTCACTTTTGCACCAAAAAGTTGTAATTCCCAAGGTTTTGCGAATTTTGCATGACTCCACACAGGAAAGTTGTTCAGGATGCTCAACTTGATCGATTTGCACCGTCAAAACGCGATTTCCAGAGTTGACTAGTAGAAAACAAGATGGCCGCTCTTCCCTTTTCCCTGCCCGGGGAATAACATTTTTAATTTTCGAGGCACCGGCACCCCGAAAAGCCGAATTAGCGTGATTTCTTCTTATGTATACCCCACCCGAGTGTGCCGGTGCTAATTTGAACCACGCCAATGTTTTACTTTGGCGGTAATCGACGATTTTTAGTCAATATATGACGTCACTTTTGCACAAAAGGTTGTAATTCGCAAGGTTTTGCGAATTTTGTATGACTCCACACAGGAAAGTTGTTCAGGATGCTCAACTTGGTCGATTTGCACCGTCAAAACGCGATTTCCAGAGTTGACTTTTAGAAAAACAAGATGGCCGCTCTTCCCTTTACCCTGCCCGGGGAATAACATTTTTAATTTTCGTGGCACCCCGAAAAACCAAATTAGCGTGATTACTTCTTGCGGATACCCCACCCGAGTGTGCCGGTGCAAATTTGAACCCCGTCAATGTTTTACTTTGGCGGTAATCGACGATTTTTGGTCAAATTATGACGTCACTTTTGCACCAAAAAGTTGTAATTCCCAAGGTTTTGCGAATTTTGCATGACTCCACACTGGAAAGTTGTTCAGGATGCTCAACTTGGTCGATTTGCACCGTCAAAACGCGATTTCCAGAGTTGACTTTTAGAAAACAAGATGGCCACTCTTCCCGTTTCCCTGCCCGGGAAATAAACTTTTTAATTTTCGTGGCACCCCGAAAAACCGAATAAGCGTGATTACTTCTTGCGGATACCCCACCCGAGTGTGCCGGTGCAAATTTGAAGCACGCCAATGTTTTACTTTGGCGGTAATCGACGATTTTTGGTCAAATTATGACGTCACTTTTGCACCAAAAAGTTGTAATTCCCAAGGTTTTGCGAATTTTGCATGACTCCACACAGGAAAGTTGTTCAGGATGCTCAACTTGGTCGATTTGCACCGTCAAAACGCGATTTCCAGAGTTGACTTTTAGAAAAACAAGATGGCCGCTCTTCCCTTTACCCTGCCCGGGGAATAACATTTTTAATTTTCGTGGCACCCCGAAAAACCAAATTAGCGTGAGTACTTCTTGCGGATACCCCACCCGAGTGTGCCGGTGCAAATTTGAACCCCGTCAATGTTTTACTTTGGCGGTAATCGACGATTTTTGGTCAAATTATGACGTCACTTTTGCACCAAAAAGTTGTAATTCCCAAGGTTTTGCGAATTTTGCAAGACTCCACACTGGAAAGTTGTTCAGGATGCTCAACTTGGTCGATTTGCACCGTCAAAACACGATTTCCAGAGTTGACTATTAGAAAAACAAGATGGCCGCTCTTCCCTTTTCCCTGCCCGGGGAATAAACTTTTTAATTTTCGTGGCACGCCGAAAAACCGAATCAGCGTGATTACTTCTTGCGTATACCCCACCCGAGTGTGCCGGTGCAAATTTGAACCCCGTCAATGTTTTACTTTGGCGGTAATCGACGATTTTTGGTCAAATTATGACAAACGTCACTTTTGCACCAAAAAAATTGTAATTCCCAAGGTTTTGCGAATTTTGCAAGACTCCACACAGGAAAGTTGTTCAGGATGCTCAACTTGATCGATTTGCACCGTCAAAACGCGATTTCCAGAGTTGACTAGTAGAAAACAAGATGGCCGCTCTTCCCTTTTCCCTGCCCGGGGAATAACATTTTTAATTTTCGAGGCACCGGCACCCCGAAAAGCCGAATTAGCGTGATTTCTTCTTATGGATACCCCACCCGAGTGTGCCGGTGCTAATTTGAACCACGCCAATGTTTTACTTTGGCGGTAATCGACGATTTTTGGTCAAATTATGACGTCACTTTTGCACCAAAAAGTTGTAATTCCCAAGGTTTTGCGAATTTTGCATGACTCCACACAGGAAAGTAATTCAGGATGCTCAACTTGGTCGATTTGCACCGTCAAAACGTGATTTCCAGAGTTGACTTTTAGAAAAACAAGATGGCCGCTCTTCCCTTTTCCCTGCCCGGGAAATAAACTTTTTAATTTTCGTGGCACCCTGAAAAACCGAATTAGCGTGATTACTTCTTGCGGATACCCCACCCGAGTGTGCCGGTGCAAATTTGAACCCCGTCAATGTTTTACTTTGGCGGTAATCGACGATTTTTGGTCAAATTATTACGTCACTTTTGCACCAAAAAGTTGTAATTCCCAAGGTTTTGCGAATTTTGCATGACTCCACACAGGAAAGTTGTTCAGGATGCTCAACTTGGTCGATTTGCACCGTCAAAACGTGATTTTAGAAAAACAAGATGGCCGCTCTTCCCTTTTCCCTGCCCGGGGAATAACCTTTTTAATTTTCGAGGCACCCCGAAAAGCCGAATTAGCGTGATTACTTCTTGCGGATACCCCACCCGAGTGTGCCGGTGCAAATTTGAACCACGCCAATGGTTTACTTTGGCGGTAATCGACGATTTTTGGTCAAATGATGACGTCACTTTTGCACCAAAAAATTGTAATTCGCAAGGTTTTGCGAATTTTGTATGACTCCACACAGGAAAGTTGTTCAGGATGCTCAACTTGGTCGATTTGCACCGTCAAAACGCGATTTCCAGAGTTGACTATTAGAAAAACAAGATGGCCGCTCTTCCCTTTTCCCTGCCCGGGGAATAAACTTTTTAATTTTCGTGGCACGCCGAAAAACCGAATCAGCGTGATTACTTCTTGCGTATACCCCACCCGAGTGTGCCGGTGCAAATTTGAACCCCGTCAATGTTTTACTTTGGCGGTAATCGACGATTTTTGGTCAAATTATGACAAACGTCACTTTTGCACCAAAAAAATTGTAATTCCCAAGGTTTTGCGAATTTTGCAAGACTCCACACAGGAAAGTTGTTCAGGATGCTCAACTTGATCGATTTGCACCGTCAAAACGCGATTTCCAGAGTTGACTAGTAGAAAACAAGATGGCCGCTCTTCCCTTTTCCCTGCCCGGGGAATAACATTTTTAATTTTCGAGGCACCGGCACCCCGAAAAGCCGAATTAGCGTGATTTCTTCTTATGTATACCCCACCCGAGTGTGCCGGTGCAAATTTGAACCACGCCAATGTTTTACTTTGGCGGTAATCGACAATTTTTGGTCAATACATGACGTCACTTTTGCACCAAAAAGTTGTAATTCCCAAGGTTTTGCGAATTTTGCATGACTCCACACAGGAAAGTTGTTCAGGATGCTCAACTTGATCGATTTGCACCGTCAAAACGCGATTTCCAGAGTTGACTAGTAGAAAACAAGATGGCCGCTCTTCCCTTTTCCCTGCCCGGGGAATAACATTTTTAATTTTCGAGGCACCGGCACCCCGAAAAGCCGAATTAGCGTGATTTCTTCTTATGTATACCCCACCCGAGTGTGCCGGTGCTAATTTGAACCACGCCAATGTTTTACTTTGGCGGTAATCGACGATTTTTAGTCAATATATGACGTCACTTTTGCACAAAAGGTTGTAATTCGCAAGGTTTTGCGAATTTTGTATGACTCCACACAGGAAAGTTGTTCAGGATGCTCAACTTGGTCGATTTGCACCGTCAAAACGCGATTTCCAGAGTTGACTTTTAGAAAAACAAGATGGCCGCTCTTCCCTTTACCCTGCCCGGGGAATAACATTTTTAATTTTCGTGGCACCCCGAAAAACCAAATTAGCGTGATTACTTCTTGCGGATACCCCACCCGAGTGTGCCGGTGCAAATTTGAACCCCGTCAATGTTTTACTTTGGCGGTAATCGACGATTTTTGGTCAAATTATGACGTCACTTTTGCACCAAAAAGTTGTAATTCCCAAGGTTTTGCGAATTTTGCATGACTCCACACTGGAAAGTTGTTCAGGATGCTCAACTTGGTCGATTTGCACCGTCAAAACGCGATTTCCAGAGTTGACTTTTAGAAAACAAGATGGCCACTCTTCCCGTTTCCCTGCCCGGGAAATAAACTTTTTAATTTTCGTGGCACCCCGAAAAACCGAATAAGCGTGATTACTTCTTGCGGATACCCCACCCGAGTGTGCCGGTGCTAATTTGAAGCACGCCAATGTTTTACTTTGGCGGTAATCGACGATTTTTGGTCAAATTATGACGTCACTTTTGCACCAAAAAGTTGTAATTCCCAAGGTTTTGCGAATTTTGCATGACTCCACACAGGAAAGTTGTTCAGGATGCTCAACTTGGTCGATTTGCACCGTCAAAACGCGATTTCCAGAGTTGACTTTTAGAAAAACAAGATGGCCGCTCTTCCCTTTACCCTGCCCGGGGAATAACATTTTTAATTTTCGTGGCACCCCGAAAAACCAAATTAGCGTGAGTACTTCTTGCGGATACCCCACCCGAGTGTGCCGGTGCAAATTTGAACCCCGTCAATGTTTTACTTTGGCGGTAATCGACGATTTTTGGTCAAATTATGACGTCACTTTTGCACCAAAAAGTTGTAATTCCCAAGGTTTTGCGAATTTTGCATGACTCCACACTGGAAAGTTGTTCAGGATGCTCAACTTGGTCGATTTGCACCGTCAAAACACGATTTCCAGAGTTGACTATTAGAAAAACAAGATGGCCGCTCTTCCTTTTTTCCTGCCCGGGGAATAACCTTTTTAATTTTCGTGGCACCCCGAAAAGCCGAGCTAGCATGATTACTTCTTGCGGATACCCCACCCGAGTGTGCCGGTGCAAATTTCAACCACGCCATTGTTTTACTTTGGCGGTAATCGACGATTTTTGGTCAAATTATGACGTCACTTTTGCACCAAAAAGTTTTAATTCCCAAGGTTTTGCGAATTTTGCATGACTCCAAACAGGAAAGTTGTTCAGGATGCTCAACTTGGTCGATTTGCACCGTCAAAACGCGATTTCCAGAGTTGACTATTAGAAAAACAAGATGGCCGCTCTTCCCTTTTCCCTGCCCGGGGAATAAACTTTTTAATTTTCGTGGCACGCCGAAAAACCGAATCAGCGTGATTACTTCTTGCGTATACCCCACCCGAGTGTGCCGGTGCAAATTTGAACCCCGTCAATGTTTTACTTTGGCGGTAATCGACGATTTTTGGTCAAATTATGACAAACGTCACTTTTGCACCAAAAAAATTGTAATTCCCAAGGTTTTGCGAATTTTGCAAGACTCCACACAGGAAAGTTGTTCAGGATGCTCAACTTGATCGATTTGCACCGTCAAAACGCGATTTCCAGAGTTGACTAGTAGAAAACAAGATGGCCGCTCTTCCCTTTTCCCTGCCCGGGGAATAACATTTTTAATTTTCGAGGCACCGGCACCCCGAAAAGCCGAATTAGCGTGATTTCTTCTTATGGATACCCCACCCGAGTGTGCCGGTGCTAATTTGAACCACGCCAATGTTTTACTTTGGCGGTAATCGACGATTTTTGGTCAAATTATGACGTCACTTTTGCACCAAAAAGTTGTAATTCCCAAGGTTTTGCGAATTTTGCATGACTCCACACAGGAAAGTA
Source organism: Asterias amurensis (assembly GCF_032118995.1). NCBI lineage: Eukaryota > Metazoa > Echinodermata > Asteroidea > Forcipulatida > Asteriidae > Asterias > Asterias amurensis. The sequence goes on along the minus strand of NC_092662.1, from coordinate 10,813,275 downwards.
ATTCAGGATGCTCAACTTGGTCGATTTGCACCGTCAAAACGTGATTTCCAGAGTTGACTTTTAGAAAAACAAGATGGCCGCTCTTCCCTTTTCCCTGCCCGGGAAATAAACTTTTTAATTTTCGTGGCACCCTGAAAAACCGAATTAGCGTGATTACTTCTTGCGGATACCCCACCCGAGTGTGCCTGTGCAAATTTGAACCCCATCAATGTTTTACTTTGGCGGTAATCGACGATTTTTGGTCAAATTATGACGTCACTTTTGCACCAAAAAGTTTTAATTCCCAAGGTTTTGCGAATTTTGCATGACACCACTCAGGAAAGTTGTTCAGGATGCTCAACTTGGTCGATTTGCACCGTCAAAACGCGATTTCCAGAGTTGACTATTAGAAAAACAAGATGGCCGCTCTTCCCTTTTCCCTGCCCGGGGAATAAACTTTTTAATTTTCGTGGCACGCCGAAAAACCGAATCAGCGTGATTACTTCTTGCGTATACCCCACCCGAGTGTGCCGGTGCAAATTTGAACCCCGTCAATGTTTTACTTTGGCGGTAATCGACGATTTTTGGTCAAATTATGACAAACGTCACTTTTGCACCAAAAAAATTGTAATTCCCAAGGTTTTGCGAATTTTGCATGACTCCACACTTTTAATTTCCAGAGTTGACTAGTAGAAAACAAGATGGCCGCTCTTCCCTTTTCCCTGCCCGGGGAATAACATTTTTAATTTTCGAGGCACCGGCACCCCGAAAAGCCGAATTAGCGTGATTTCTTCTTATGGATACCCCACCCGAGTGTGCCGGTGCTAATTTGAACCACGCCAATGTTTTACTTTGGCGGTAATCGACGATTTTTAGTCAATATATGACGTCACTTTTGCACAAAAGGTTGTAATTCGCAAGGTTTTGCGAATTTTGTATGACTCCACACAGGAAAGTTGTTCAGGATGCTCAACTTGGTCGATTTGCACCGTCAAAACGCGATTTCCAGAGTTGACTTTTAGAAAACAAGATGGCCACTCTTCCCGTTTCCCTGCCCGGGAAATAAACTTTTTAATTTTCGTGGCACCCCGAAAAACCGAATAAGCGTGATTACTTCTTGCGGATACCCCACCCGAGTGTGCCGGTGCAAATTTGAAGCACGCCAATGTTTTACTTTGGCGGTAATCGACGATTTTTGGTCAAATTATGACGTCACTTTTGCACCAAAAAGTTGTAATTCCCAAGGTTTTGCGAATTTTGCATGACTCCACACAGGAAAGTAATTCAGGATGCTCAACTTGGTCGATTTGCACCGTCAAAACGTGATTTCCAGAGTTGACTTTTAGAAAAACAAGATGGCCGCTCTTCCCTTTTCCCTGCCCGGGAAATAAACTTTTTAATTTTCGTGGCACCCTGAAAAACCGAATTAGCGTGATTACTTCTTGCGGATACCCCACCCGAGTGTGCCGGTGCAAATTTGAACCACGCCAATGTTTTACTTTGGCGGTAATCGACGATTTTTGGTCAAATTATTACGTCACTTTTGCACCAAAAAATTGTAATTCCCTAGGTTTTGCGAATTTTGCATGACTCCACACAGGAAAGTTGTTCAGGATGCTCAACTTGGTCGATTTGCACCGTCAAAACGCGATTTCCAGAGTTGACTTTTAGAAAAACAGGATGGCCGCTCTTTTCTTTTCCCTGCCCGGGGAATAAACTTTTTAATTTTCGTGGCACCCCGAAAAACCGAATTAGCGTGATTACTTCTTGCGGATACCCCACCCGAGTGTGCCGGTGCAAATTTGAACCCCGTCAATGTTTTACTTTGGCGGTAATCGACGATTTTGGGTCAAATTATGACGTCACTTTTGCACCAAAAAGTTGTAATTCCCTAGGTTTTGCGAATTTTGCATGACTCCACACAGGAAAGTTGTTCAGGATGCTCAACTTGATCGATTTGCACCGTCAAAACGCGATTTCCAGAGTTGACTATTAGAAAAACAAGATAGCCGCTCTTCCCTTTTCCCTGCCCGGGGAATAAACTTTTTAATTTTCGTGGCACCCCGATAAACCGAATTAGCGTGATTACTTCTTGCGGATACCCCACCCGAGTGTGCCGGTGCAAATTTGAAGCACGTCAATGTTTTACTTTGGCGGTAATCGACGATTTGGGGTCAAATTATAACGTCACTTTTGCACCAAAAAATTGTAATTCCCTAGGTTTTGCGAATTTTGCATGACTCCACACAGGAAAGTTATTCAGGATGCTCAACTTGGTCGATTTCCACCGTCAAAACGCGATTTCCAGAGTTGACTATTAGAAAAACAAGATGGCCGCTCTTCCCTTTTGCCTGCCCGGGGAATAAACTTTTTAATTTTCGAGCTCCCGAAGAGCCGAATTAGCGTGATTACTTCTTGCGGATACCCCACCCGAGAGTGCCGGTGCAAATTTGAACCCCGTCATTGTTTTACTTTGGCGGTAATCGACGATTTTTTGTCTTATTATGACGTCACTTTTGCACCAAAAAGTTGTAATTCCCTAGGTTTTGCGAATTTTGCATGACTCCACACAGGAAAGTTAATCAGGATGCTCAACTTGGTCGATTTGCACCGTCAAAACGCGATTTCCAGAGTTAAATATTAGAAAAACAAGATGTCCGCTCTTCCATTTTCCCTGACCGGAGAATAACTTTTTAATTTTCGAGCCACCCGAAAAGCCGAATTAGCGTGATTACTTCTTGCGGATACCCCACCCGAGTGTGCCGGTGCAAATTTGAACCCCGTCAATGTTTTACTTTGGCGGTAATCGACGATTTTTGGACAAATTATGACGTCACTTTTGCACCAAAAAGTTGTAATTCCCAAGGTTTTACGAATTTTGCATGACTCCACACAGGAAAGTTGTTCAGGATGCTCAACTTGGTCGATTTGCACCGTCAAAACGCGATTTCCAGAGTTGACTATAAGAAAAACAAGATGGCCGCTCTTCCCTTTTCCCTGCCCGGGGAATAAACTTTTTAATTTTCGAGCTCCCGAAAAGCCGAATTAGCGTGATTACTTCTTGCGGATACCCCACCCGAGTGTGCCTGTGCAAATTTGAACCCCATCAATGTTTTACTTTGGCGGTAATCGACGATTTTTTGTCAAACTATGACGTCACTTTTGCACCAAAAAGTTGTAATTCCCAAGGTTTTGCGAATTTTGCATGACTCCACACAGGAAAGTTGTTCAGGATGCTCAACTTGGTCGATTTGCACCGTCAAAACGCGATTTCCAGAGTTGACTCTTAGAAAAACAAGATGGCCGCTCTTCCCTTTTCCCTGCCCGGGGAATAAACTTTTTAATTTTCGAGCTCCCGAAAAGCCGAATTAGCGTGATTACTTCTTGCGGATACCCCACCCGAGTGTGCCGGTGCAAATTTGAACCCATTTAATGTTTCACTTTGGCGGTAATCGACGATTTTTGGTCAAATTATGACGTCACTTTTGCACCAAAAAGTTGTAATTCCCAAGGTTTTGCGAATTTTGCATGACTCCACACAGGAAAGTTGTTCAGGATGCTCAACTTGGTCGATTTGCACCGTCAAAACGCGATTTCCAGAGTTGACTATTAGAAAAACAAGATGGCCGCTCTTCCCTTTTCCCTGCCCAGGGAATAAACTTTTTAATTTTCGAGCCCCCAAAAAGCCAAATTAGCGTGATTACTTCTTGCGGATACCCCACCCGAGTGTGCCTGTGCAAATTTGAACCAAGTCAATGTTTTACTTTGGCGGTAATCGACGATTTTTGGTCAAATAATGACGTCACTTTTGCACCAAAAAGTTGTAATTCCCTAGGTTTTGCGAATTTTGCATGACTCCACACAGGAAAGTTAATCAGGATGCTCAACTTGGTCGATTTGCACCGTCAAAACGCGATTTCCAGAGTTAAATATTAGAAAAACAAGATGTCCGCTCTTCCATTTTCCCTGACCGGAGAATAACTTTTTAATTTTCGAGCCACCCCGAAAAGCCGAATTAGCGTGATTACTTCTTGCGGATACCCCACCCGAGTGTGCCGGTGCAAATTTGAAGCACGTCAATGTTTTACTTTGGCGGTAATCGACGATTTGGGGTCAAATTATAACGTCACTTTTGCACCAAAAAATTGTAATTCCCTAGGTTTTGCGAATTTTGCATGACTCCACACAGGAAAGTTATTCAGGATGCTCAACTTGGTCGATTTCCACCGTCAAAACGCGATTTCCAGAGTTGACTTTTAGAAAAACAAGATGGCCGCTCTTCCCTTTTTCCTGCCCGGGGAAAAAACTTTTTAATTTTCGTGGCACCCCGAAAAACCGAATTAGCGTGATTACTTCTTGCGGATACCCCACCCGAGTGTGCCGGTGCAAATTTGAACCCCGTCAATGTTGTACTTTGGCGGTAATCGACGATTTTGGGTCAAATTATGACGTCACTTTTGCACCAAAAAGTTGTAATTCCCTAGGTTTTGCGAATTTTGCAAGACTCCACACAGGAAAGTTGTTCAGGATGCTCAACTTGATCGATTTGCACCGTCAAAACGCGATTTCCAGAGTTGACTATTAGAAAAACAAGATGGCCGCTCTTCCCTTTTCCCTGCCCGGGGAATAAACTTTTTAATTTTCGCGGAACCCCGAAATCCGAATTAGCGTGATTACTTCTTGCGGATACCCCACCCGAGTGTGCCGGTGCAAATTTGAACCCCGTCAATGTTTTACTTTGGCGGTAATCGACGATTTTTGGTCAAATTATGACGTCACTTTTGCACCAAAAAGTTGTAATTCCCTAGGTTTTGCGAATTTTGCATGACTCCACACAGGAAAGTTGTTCAGGATGCTCAACTTGATCGATTTGCTCCGTCAAAACGCGATTTCCAGAGTTGACTATTAGAAAAACAAGATGGCCGCTCTTCCCTTTTCTCTGCCCGGGGAATAAACTTTTTAATTTTCAAGGCACCCCGAAAAGCCGAATTAGCGTGATTACTTCTTGTGGATACCCCACCCGAGTGTGCCGGTGCAAATTTGAAGCACGCCAATGTTTTACTTTGGCGGTAATCGACGATTTTTGGTCAAATTATGACGTCACTTTTGCACCAAAAAATTGTAATTCCCAAGGTTTTGCGAATTTTGCATGACTCCACACAGGAAAGTTGTTCAGGAAGCTCAACTTGGTCGATTTGCACCGTCAAAACGCGATTTCCAGAGTTGACTATTAGAAAACAAGATGGCCGCTCTTCCCTTTTCCCTGCCCGGGGAATAAACTTTTTAATTTTCGAGGAACCGGCACCCCGAAAAGCCGAATTAGCGTGATTTCTTCTTGTGGATACCCCACCCGAGTGTGCCGGTGCAAATTTGAACCACGCCAATGTTTTACTTTGGCGGTAATCGACGATTTTTGGTCAATATATGACGTCACTTTTGCACAAAAGGTTGTAATTCGCAAGGTTTTGCGAATTTTGTATGACTCCACACAGGAAAGTTGTTCAGGATGCTCAACTTGGTCGATTTGCACCGTCAAAACGCGATTTCCAGAGTTGACTTTTAGAAAACAAGACGGCCACTCTTCCCGTTTCCCTGCCCGGGAAATAGACTTTTTAATTTTCGTGGCACCCCGAAAAGCCGAATTAGCGTTATTACTTCTTGCGGATACCCCACCCGAGTGTGCCGGTGCAAATTTGAACCCCGTCAATGTTTTACTTTGGCGGTAATCGACGATTTTTGGTCAAATTATGACGTCACTTTTGCACCAAAAAAATTGTAATTCCCAAGGTTTTGCGAATTTTGCATGACTCCACACAGGAAAGTTGTTCAGGATGCTCAACTTGGTCGATTTGCACCGTCAAAACGCGATTTCCAGAGTTGACTATTAGAAAAACAAGATGGCCGCTCTTCCCTTTTCCCTGCCCGGGGAATAAACTTTTTAATTTTCGTGGCACCCCGAAAAACCGAATTAGCGTGATTACTTCTTGTGGATACCCCACCCGAGTGTGCCGGTGCAAATTTGAAGCACGCCAATGTTTTACTTTGGCGGTAATCGACGATTTTTGGTCAAATTATGACGTCAATTTTGAACCAAAAAATTGTAATTCCCAAGGTTTTGCGAATTTTGCATGACTCCACACAGGAAAGTTGTTCAGGATACTCAACTTGGTCGATTTGCACCGTCAAAACGCGATTTCCAGAGTTGACTATTAGAAAACAAGATGGCCGCTCTTCCCTTTTCCCTGCCCGGGGAATAAACTTTTTAATTTTCGAGGAACCGGCACCCCGAAAAGCCGAATTAGCGTGATTTCTTCTTGTGGATACCCCACCCGAGTGTGCCGGTGCAAATTTGAACCACGCCAATGTTTTACTTTGGCGGTAATCGACGATTTTTGGTCAAATTATGACGTCACTTTTGCACAAAAGGTTGTAATTCGCAAGGTTTTGCGAATTTTGTATGACTCCACACAGGAAAGTTGTTCAGGATGCTCAACTTGGTCGATTTGCACCGTCAAAACGCGATTTCCAGAGTTGACTTTTAGAAAACAAGATGGCCACTCTTCCCGTTTCCCTGCCCGGGAAATAAACTTTTTAATTTTCGTGGCACCCCGAAAAACCGAATTAGCGTGATTACTTCTTGCGGATACCCCACCCGAGTGTGCCGGTGCAAATTTGAACCCCGTCAATGTTTTACTTTGGCGGTAATCGACGATTTTTGGTCAAATTATGACGTCACTTTTGCACCAAAAAGTTGTAATTCCCAAGGTTTTGCGAATTTTGCATGACTCCACACTGGAAAGCTGTTCAGGATGCTCAACATGGTCGATTTATACCGTCAAAACGTGATTTCCAGAGTTGACTTTTAGAAAAACAAGATGGCCGCTCTTCAATTTTCCCTGCCCGGGGAATAACCTTTTTAATTTTCGAGGCACCCCGAAAAGCCGAATTAGCGTGATTACTTCTTGCGGATACCCCACCCGAGTGTGCCGGTGCAAATTTTAACCACGCCAATGGTTTACTTTGGCGGTAATCGACGATTTTTGGTCAAATTATGACGTCACTTTTGCACCAAAAAATTGTAATTCCCTAGGTTTTGCGAATTTTGCATGACTCCACACAGGAAAGTTGTTCAGGATGCTCAACTTGGTCGATTTGCACCGTCAAAACGCGATTTCCAGAGTTGACTTTTAGAAAACAAGATGGCCACTCTTCCCGTTTCCCTGCCCGGGAAATAAACTTTTTAATTTTCGTGGCACCCCGAAAAACCGAATTAGCGTGATTACTTCTTGCGGATACCCCACCCGAGTGTGCCGGTGCAAATTTGAACCCCGTCAATGTTTTACTTTGGCGGTAATCGACGATTTTTGGTCAAATTATGACGTCACTTTTGCACCAAAAAGTTGTAATTCCCAAGGTTTTGCGAATTTTGCATGACTCCACACTGGAAAGCTGTTCAGGATGCTCAACATGGTCGATTTATACCGTCAAAACGTGATTTCCAGAGTTGACTTTTAGAAAAACAAGATGGCCGCTCTTCAATTTTCCCTGCCCGGGGAATAACCTTTTTAATTTTCGAGGCACCCCGAAAAGCCGAATTAGCGTGATTACTTCTTGCGGATACCCCACCCGAGTGTGCCGGTGCAAATTTTAACCACGCCAATGGTTTACTTTGGCGGTAATCGACGATTTTTGGTCAAATTATGACGTCACTTTTGCACCAAAAAATTGTAATTCCCAAGGTTTTGCGAATTTTGCATAACTCCACACAGGAAAGTTGTTCAGGATGCTCAACTTGGTCGATTTGCACCGTCAAAACGCGATTTCCAGAGTTGACTTTTAGAAAACAAGATGGCCACTCTTCCCGTTTCCCTGCCCGGGAAATAAACTTTTTAATTTTCGTGGCACCCTGAAAAACCGAATTAGCGTGATTACTTCTTGCGGATACCCCACCCGAGTGTGCCGGTGCAAATTTGAACCCCGTCAATGTTTTACTTTGGCGGTAATCGACGATTTTTGGTCAAATTATGACGTCACATTTGCACCAAAAAGTTGTAATTCCCAAGGTTTTGCGAATTTTGCATGACTCCACACTGGAAAGCTGTTCAGGATGCTCAACATGGTCGATTTATACCGTCAAAACGTGATTTCCAGAGTTGACTTTTAGAAAAACAAGATGGCCGCTCTTCCCTTTTCCCTGCCCGGGGAATAACCTTTTTAATTTTCGAGGCACCCCGAAAAGCCGAATTAGCGTGATTACTTCTTGCGGATACCCCACCCGAGTGTGCCGGTGCAAATTTGAACCACGCCAATGGTTTACTTTGGCGGTAATCGACGATTTTTGGTCAAATTATGACGTCACTTTTGCACCAAAAAATTGTAATTCCCAAGGTTTTGCGAATTTTGCATGACTCCACACAGGAATGTTGTTCAGGATGCTCAACTTGGTCGATTTGCACCGTCAAAACGCGATTTCCAGAGTTGACTTTTAGAAAAACAAGATGGCCGCTCTTCCCTTTTCCCTGCCCGGGGAATAAACTTTTAATTTTCGAGGCACCCCGAAAAGCCGAATTAGTGTGATTTCTTCTTGCGGATACCCCACCCGAGTGTGCCGGTGCAAATTTGAACCACGCCAATGTTTTACTTTGGCGGTAATCGACGATTTTGGGTCAAATTATGACGTCACTTTTGCACCAAAAAATTGTAATTCCCTAGGTTTTGCGAATTTTGCATGACTCCACACAGGAAAGTTGTTCAGGATGCTCAACTTGGTCGATTTGCACCGTCAAAACGCGATTTCCAGAGTTGACTATTAGAAAAACAAGATGACCGCTCTTCCCTTTTCCCTGCCCAGGGAATTAACTTTTTAATTTTCGAGGCACCCCGAAAAGCCGAATTAGTGTGATTTCTTCTTGCGGATACCCCACCCGAGTGTGCCGGTGCAAATTTGAACCACGCCAATGTTTTACTTTGGCGGTAATCGACGATTTTGGGTCAAATTATGACGTCACTTTTGCACCAAAATATTTTAATTCCCTAGGTTTTGCGAATTTTGCATGACTCCACACAGGAAAGTTGTTCAGGATGCTCAACTTGGTCGATTTGCACCGTCAAAACGCGATTTCCAGAGTTGACTATTAGAAAAACAAGATGACCGCTCTTCCCTTTTCCCTGCCCAGGGAATTAACTTTTTAATTTTCGAGGCACCCCGAAAAGCCGAATTAGCGTGATTTCTTCTTGCGGATACCCCACCCGAGTTTGCCGGTGCAAATTTGAACCACGCCAATGTTTTACTTTGGCGGTAATCGACGATTTTGGGTCTAATTATGACGTCACTTTTGCACCAAAAAATTGTAATTCCCTAGGTTTTGCGAATTTTGCATGACTCCACACAGGAAAGTTGTTCAGGATTCACAACTTGATCGATTTGCACCGTCAAAACGCGATTTCCAGAGTTGACTATAAGAAAAACAAGATGGCCGCTCTTCCCTTTTCCCTGCCCGGGGAATAAACTTTTTAATTTTCGTGGCACCCCGAAAAACCGAATTAGCGTGATTACTTCTTGCGGATACCCCACCCGAGTGTGCCGGTGCAAATTTGAAGCACGCCAATGTTTTACTTTGGCGGTCATCGAAGATTTTTGGTCAAATTATGACGTCACTTTTGCACCAAAAAATTGTAATTCCCAAGGTTTTGCGAATTTTGCATGACTCCACACAGGAAAGTTGTTCAGGATGCTCAACTTGGTCGATTTGCACCGTCAAAACGCGATTTCCAGAGTTGACTTTTAGAAAAACAAGATGGCCGCTCTTCCCTTTTCCCTGCCCGGGGAATAAACTTTTAATTTTCGAGGCACCCCGAAAAGCCGAATTAGTGTGATTTCTTCTTGCGGATACCCCACCCGAGTGTGCCGGTGCAAATTTGAACCACGCCAATGTTTTACTTTGGCGGTAATCGACGATTTTTGGTCAAATTATGACGTCACTTTTGCACCAAAAAATTGTAGTTCCCAAGGTTTTGCGAATTTTGCATGACTCCACACAGGAAAGTTGTTCAGGATGCTCAACTTGGTCGATTTGCACCGTCAAAACGCGATTTCCAGAGTTGACTATTAGAAAAACAAGATGACCGCTCTTCCCTTTTCCCTGCCCGGGGAATTAACTTTTTAATTTTCGAGGCACCCCGAAAAGCCGAATTAGCGTGATTTCTTCTTGCGGATACCCCACCCGAGTGTGCCGGTGCAAATTTGAACCACGCCAATGTTTTACTTTGGCGGTAATCGACAATTTTTGGTCAATATATGACGTCACTTTTGCACAAACAAGTTGTAATTCGCAAGGTTTTGCGAATTTTGTATGACTCCACACAGGAAAGTTGTTCAGGATGCTCAACTTGGTCGATTTGCACCGTCAAAACGCGATTTCCAGAGTTGACTTTTAGAAAACAAGATGGCCACTCTTCCCGTTTCCCTGCCCGGGAAATAAACTTTTTAATTTTCGTGGCACCCCGAAAAGCCGAATTAGCGTGATTACTTCTTGCGGATACCCCACCCGAGTGTGCCGGTGCAAATTTGAAGCACTCCAATGGTTTACTTTGGCGGTAATCGACGATTTTTGGTCAAATTATGACGTCACTTTTGCACCAAAAAATTGTAATTCCCAAGGTTTTGCGAATTTTGCATGACTCCACACAGGAAAGTTGTTCAGGATGCTCAACTTGGTCGATTTGCACCGTCAAAACGCGATTTCCAGAGTTGACTATTAGAAAAACAAGATGGCCGCTCTTCCCTTTTCCCTGCCCGGGGAATAAACTTTTTAATTTTCGTGGCACCCCGAAATCCGAATTAGCGTGATTACTTCTTGCGGATACCCCACCCGAGTGTGCCGGTGCAAATTTGAAGCACGCCAATGTTTTACTTTGGCGGTAATCGACGATTTTGGGTCAAATTATGACGTCACTTTTGCACCAAAAAATTGTAATTCCCTAGGTTTTGCGAATTTTGCATGACTCCACACAGGAAAGTTGTTCAGGATTCTCAACTTGATTGATTTGCACCGTCAAAACGCGATTTCCAGAGTTGACTATTAGAAAAACAAGATGGCCGCTCTTCCCTTTTCCCTGCCCGGGGAATTAACTTTTTAATTTTCGAGGCACCCCGAAAAGCCGAATTAGCGTGATTTCTTCTTGCGGATACCCCACCCGAGTGTGCCGGTGCAAATTTGAACCACGCCAATGTTTTACTTTGGCGGTAATCGACAATTTTTGGTCAATATATGACGTCACTTTTGCACAAACAAGTTGTAATTCGCAAGGTTTTGCGAATTTTGTATGACTCCACACAGGAAAGTTGTTCAGGATGCTCAACTTGGTCGATTTGCACCGTCAAAACGCGATTTCCAGAGTTGACTTTTAGAAAACAAGATGGCCACTCTTCCCGTTTCCCTGCCCGGGAAATAAACTTTTTAATTTTCGTGGCACCCCGAAAAGCCGAATTAGCGTGATTACTTCTTGCGGATACCCCACCCGAGTGTGCCGGTGCAAATTTGAAGCACTCCAATGGTTTACTTTGGCGGTAATCGACGATTTTTGGTCAAATTATGACGTCACTTTTGCACCAAAAAATTGTAATTCCCAAGGTTTTGCGAATTTTGCATGACTCCACACAGGAAAGTTGTTCAGGATGCTCAACTTGGTCGATTTGCACCGTCAAAACGCGATTTCCAGAGTTGACTATTAGAAAAACAAGATGGCCGCTCTTCCCTTTTCCCTGCCCGGGGAATAAACTTTTTAATTTTCGTGGCACCCCGAAATCCGAATTAGCGTGATTACTTCTTGCGGATACCCCACCCGAGTGTGCCGGTGCAAATTTGAAGCACGCCAATGTTTTACTTTGGCGGTAATCGACGATTTTGGGTCAAATTATGACGTCACTTTTGCACCAAAAAATTGTAATTCCCTAGGTTTTGCGAATTTTGCATGACTCCACACAGGAAAGTTGTTCAGGATTCTCAACTTGATTGATTTGCACCGTCAAAACGCGATTTCCAGAGTTGACTATTAGAAAAACAAGATGGCCGCTCTTCCCTTTTCCCTGCCCGGGGAATAAACTTTTTAATTTTCGTGGCACCCCGAAAAACCGAATTAGCGTGATTACTTCTTGTGGATACCCCACCCGAGTGTGCCGGTGCAAATTTGAAGCACGCCAATGTTTTACTTTGGCGGTAATCGACGATTTTGGGTCAAATTATGACGTCACTTTTGCACCAAAAAATTGTAATTCCCTAGGTTTTGTGAATTTTAAATGACTCCACACAGGAAAGTTGTTCAGGATGCTCAACTTGGTCGATTTGCACCGTCAAAACGCGATTTCCAGAGTTGACTATTATAAAAACAAGATGGCCGCTCTTCCCTTTTCCTGCCCGGGGAATAACCTTTTTAATTTTCGAGGCACCCCGAAATCCGAATTAGCGTGATTACTTCTTGCGGATACCCCACCCGAGTGTGCCGGTGCAAATTTAAAGCACGCCAATGTTTTACTTTGGCGGTAATCGACGATTTTTGGTCAAATTATGACGTCACTTTTGCACCAAAAAATTGTAATTCCCTAGGTTTTGCGAATTTTGCATGACTCCACACAGGAAAGTTGTTCAGGATTCACAACTTGATCGATTTGCACCGTCAAAACGCGATTTCCAGAGTTGACTATTAGAAAAACAAGATGGCCGCTCTTCCCTTTTCCCTGCCCAGGGAATAAACTTTTTAATTTTCGTGGCACCCCGAAAAACCGAATTAGCGTGATTACTTCTTGCGGATACCCCACCCGAGTGTGCCGGTGCAAATTTGAAGCACGCCAATGTTTTACTTTGGCGGTAATCGACGATTTCTGGTCAAACTATGAAGTCACTTTTGCACCAAAAAGTTGTAATTCCCAAGGTTTTGCGAATTTTGCATGACTCCACACAGGAAAATTGTTCAGGATGCTCAACTTGGTCGATTTGCACAGTCAAAACGCGATTTCCAGAGTTGACTTTTAGAAAACAAGATGGCCACTCTTCCCGTTTTCCTGCCCGGGAAATAAACTTTTTAATTTTCGTGGCAACCCGAAAAGCCGAATTAGCGTGATTACTTCTTGCGGATACCCCACCCGAGTGTGCCGGTGCAAATTTGAAGCACGCCATTGTTTTACTTTGGCGGTAATCGACGATTTTTGGTCAAATTATGACGTCACTTTTGCACCAAAAAGTTGTAATTCCCAAGGTTTTGCGAATTTTGCATGACTCCACACAGGAAAGTTGTTCAGGATGCTCAACTTTATCGATTTGCACCGTCAAAACGCGATTTCCAGAGTTGACTATTAGAAAAACAAGATGGCCGCTCTTCCCTTTTCCCTGCCCGGGGAATAACCTTTTTAATTTTCGAGCATCCCGAAATCCGAATTAGCGTGATTACTTCTTGCGGATACCCCACCCGAGTGTGCCGGTGCAAATTTGAAGCACGCCAATGTTTTACTTTGGCGGTAATCGACAATTTTTGGTCAATATATGACGTCACTTTTGCACAAACAAGTTGTAATTCGCAAGGTTTTGCGAAATTTGTATGACTCCACACAGGAAAGTTGTTCAGGATGCTCAACTTGGTCGATTTGCACCGTCAAAACGCGATTTCCAGAGTTGACTTTTAGAAAACAAGATGGCCACTCTTCCCTTCCCTGCCCAGGAAATAAACTTTTTAATTTTCGTGGCACCCCGAAAAGCCGAATTAGCGTGATTACTTCTTGCGGATACCCCACCCGAGTGTGCCGGTGCAAATTTGAAGCACGCCATTGTTTTACTTTGGCGGTAATCGACGATTTTTGGTCAAATTATGACGTCACTTTTGCACCAAAAAAATTGTAATTCCCAAGGTTTTGCGAATTTTGCATGACTCCACACAGGAAAGTTGTTCAGGATGCTCAACTTGGTCGATTTGCACCGTCAAAACGCGATTTCCAGAGTTGACTATTAGAAAAACAAGATGGCCGCTCTTCCCTTTTCCCTGCCCGGGGAATAACCTTTTTAATTTTCGAGGCACCCCGAAATCCGAATTAGCGTGATTACTTCTTGCGGATACCCCACCCGAGTGTGCCGGTGCAAATTTGAAGCACGCCAATGTTTTACTTTGGCGGTAATCGACGATTTTGGGTCAAATTATGACGTCACTTTTGCACCAAAAAATTGTAATTCCCTAGGTTTTGCGAATTTTACATGACTCCACACAGGAAAGTTGTTCAGGATTCACAACTTGATCGATTTGCACCGTCAAAACGCGATTTCCAGAGTTGACTATTAGAAAAACAAGATGGCCGCTCTTCCCTTTTCCCTGCCCGGGGAATAAACTTTTTAATTTTCGTGGCACCCCGAAAAGCCGAATTAGCGTGATTACTTCTTGCGGATACCCCACCGAGTGTGCCGGTGCAAATTTGAAGCACGCCATTGTTTTACTTTGGCGGTAATCGACGATTTTTGGTCAAATTATGACGTCACTTTTGCACCAAAAAGTTGTAATTCCCAAGGTTTTGCGAATTTTGCATGACTCCACACAGGAAAGTTGTTCAGGATGCTCAACTTTATCGATTTGCACCGTCAAAACGCGATTTCCAGAGTTGACTATTAGAAAAACAAGATGGCCGCTCTTCCCTTTTCCCTGCCCGGGGAATAACCTTTTTAATTTTCGAGGCACCCCGAAATCCGAATTAGCGTGATTACTTCTTGCGGATACCCCACCCGAGTGTGCCGGTGCAAATTTGAAGCACGCCAATGTTTTACTTTGGCGGTAATCGACGATTTTGGGTCAAATTATGACGTCACTTTTGCACCAAAAAGTTGTAATTCCCTACGTTTTGCGAAATTTGCATGACTCCACACAGGAAAGGTGTTCAGGATTCACAACTTGATCGATTTGCACCGTCAAAACGCGATTTCCAGAGTTGACTATTAGAAAAACAAGATGGCCGCTCTTCCCTTTTCCCTGCCCGGGGAATAAACTTTTTAATTTTCGAGGCACCCCGAAAAGCCGAATTAGTGTGATTTCTTCTTGCGGATACCCCACCCGAGTGTGCCGGTGCAAATTTGAACCACGCCAATGTTTTACTTTGGCGGTAATCGACGATTTTTGGTCAAATTATGACGTCACTTTTGCACCAAAAAATTGTAGTTCCCAAGGTTTTGCGAATTTTGCATGACTCCACACAGGAAAGTTGTTCAGGATGCTCAACTTGGTCGATTTGCACCGTCAAAACGCGATTTCCAGAGTTGACTATTAGAAAAACAAGATGACCTCTCTTCCCTTTTCCCTGCCCGGGGAATTAACTTTTTAATTTTCGAGGCACCCCGAAAAGCCGAATTAGCGTGATTTCTTCTTGCGGATACCCCACCCGAGTGTGCCGGTGCAAATTTGAACCACGCCAATGTTTTACTTTGGCTGTAATCGAAAATTTTTGGTCAATATATGACGTCACTTTTGCACAAACAAGTTGTAATTCGCAAGGTTTTGCGAATTTTGTATGACTCCACACAGGAAAGTTGTTCAGGATGCTCAACTTGGTCGATTTGCACCGTCAAAACGCGATTTCCAGAGTTGACTTTTAGAAAAACAAGATGGCCGCTCTTCCCTTTTCCCTGCCCGGGGAATAAACTTTTAATTTTCGAGGCACCCCGAAAAGCCGAATTAGTGTGATTTCTTCTTGCGGATACCCCACCCGAGTGTGCCGGTGCAAATTTGAACCACGCCAATGTTTTACTTTGGCGGTAATCGACGATTTTTGGTCAAATTATGACGTCACTTTTGCACCAAAAAATTGTAGTTCCCAAGGTTTTGCGAATTTTGCATGACTCCACACAGGAAAGTTGTTCAGGATGCTCAACTTGGTCGATTTGCACCGTCAAAACGCGATTTCCAGAGTTGACTATTAGAAAAACAAGATGACCGCTCTTCCCTTTTCCCTGCCCGGGGAATTAACTTTTTAATTTTCGAGGCACCCCGAAAAGCCGAATTAGCGTGATTTCTTCTTGCGGATACCCCACCCGAGTGTGCCGGTGCAAATTTGAACCACGCCAATGTTTTACTTTGGCGGTAATCGACAATTTTTGGTCAATATATGACGTCACTTTTGCACAAACAAGTTGTAATTCGCAAGGTTTTGCGAATTTTGTATGACTCCACACAGGAAAGTTGTTCAGGATGCTCAACTTGGTCGATTTGCACCGTCAAAACGCGATTTCCAGAGTTGACTTTTAGAAAACAAGATGGCCACTCTTCCCGTTTCCCTGCCCGGGAAATAAACTTTTTAATTTTCGTGGCACCCCGAAAAGCCGAATTAGCGTGATTACTTCTTGCGGATACCCCACCCGAGTGTGCCGGTGCAAATTTGAAGCACTCCAATGGTTTACTTTGGCGGTAATCGACGATTTTTGGTCAAATTATGACGTCACTTTTGCACCAAAAAATTGTAATTCCCAAGGTTTTGCGAATTTTGCATGACTCCACACAGGAAAGTTGTTCAGGATGCTCAACTTGGTCGATTTGCACCGTCAAAACGCGATTTCCAGAGTTGACTATTAGAAAAACAAGATGGCCGCTCTTCCCTTTTCCCTGCCCGGGGAATAAACTTTTTAATTTTCGTGGCACCCCGAAATCCGAATTAGCGTGATTACTTCTTGCGGATACCCCACCCGAGTGTGCCGGTGCAAATTTGAAGCACGCCAATGTTTTACTTTGGCGGTAATCGACGATTTTGGGTCAAATTATGACGTCACTTTTGCACCAAAAAATTGTAATTCCCTAGGTTTTGCGAATTTTGCATGACTCCACACAGGAAAGTTGTTCAGGATTCTCAACTTGATTGATTTGCACCGTCAAAACGCGATTTCCAGAGTTGACTATTAGAAAAACAAGATGGCCGCTCTTCCCTTTTCCCTGCCCGGGGAATAAACTTTTTAATTTTCGTGGCACCCCGAAAAACCGAATTAGCGTGATTACTTCTTGTGGATACCCCACCCGAGTGTGCCGGTGCAAATTTGAAGCACGCCAATGTTTTACTTTGGCGGTAATCGACGATTTTGGGTCAAATTATGACGTCACTTTTGCACCAAAAAATTGTAATTCCCTAGGTTTTGTGAATTTTAAATGACTCCACACAGGAAAGTTGTTCAGGATGCTCAACTTGGTCGATTTGCACCGTCAAAACGCGATTTCCAGAGTTGACTATTATAAAAACAAGATGGCCGCTCTTCCCTTTTCCTGCCCGGGGAATAACCTTTTTAATTTTCGAGGCACCCCGAAATCCGAATTAGCGTGATTACTTCTTGCGGATACCCCACCCGAGTGTGCCGGTGCAAATTTAAAGCACGCCAATGTTTTACTTTGGCGGTAATCGACGATTTTTGGTCAAATTATGACGTCACTTTTGCACCAAAAAAATTGTAATTCCCTAGGTTTTGCGAATTTTGCATGACTCCACACAGGAAAGTTGTTCAGGATTCACAACTTGATCGATTTGCACCGTCAAAACGCGATTTCCAGAGTTGACTATTAGAAAAACAAGATGGCCGCTCTTCCCTTTTCCCTGCCCAGGGAATAAACTTTTTAATTTTCGTGGCACCCCGAAAAACCGAATTAGCGTGATTACTTCTTGCGGATACCCCACCCGAGTGTGCCGGTGCAAATTTGAAGCACGCCAATGTTTTACTTTGGCGGTAATCGACGATTTCTGGTCAAACTATGAAGTCACTTTTGCACCAAAAAGTTGTAATTCCCAAGGTTTTGCGAATTTTGCATGACTCCACACAGGAAAATTGTTCAGGATGCTCAACTTGGTCGATTTGCACAGTCAAAACGCGATTTCCAGAGTTGACTTTTAGAAAACAAGATGGCCACTCTTCCCGTTTTCCTGCCCGGGAAATAAACTTTTTAATTTTCGTGGCAACCCGAAAAGCCGAATTAGCGTGATTACTTCTTGCGGATACCCCACCCGAGTGTGCCGGTGCAAATTTGAAGCACGCCATTGTTTTACTTTGGCGGTAATCGACGATTTTTGGTCAAATTATGACGTCACTTTTGCACCAAAAAGTTGTAATTCCCAAGGTTTTGCGAATTTTGCATGACTCCACACAGGAAAGTTGTTCAGGATGCTCAACTTTATCGATTTGCACCGTCAAAACGCGATTTCCAGAGTTGACTATTAGAAAAACAAGATGGCCGCTCTTCCCTTTTCCCTGCCCGGGGAATAACCTTTTTAATTTTCGAGCATCCCGAAATCCGAATTAGCGTGATTACTTCTTGCGGATACCCCACCCGAGTGTGCCGGTGCAAATTTGAAGCACGCCAATGTTTTACTTTGGCGGTAATCGACAATTTTTGGTCAATATATGACGTCACTTTTGCACAAACAAGTTGTAATTCGCAAGGTTTTGCGAAATTTGTATGACTCCACACAGGAAAGTTGTTCAGGATGCTCAACTTGGTCGATTTGCACCGTCAAAACGCGATTTCCAGAGTTGACTTTTAGAAAACAAGATGGCCACTCTTCCCTTCCCTGCCCAGGAAATAAACTTTTTAATTTTCGTGGCACCCCGAAAAGCCGAATTAGCGTGATTACTTCTTGCGGATACCCCACCCGAGTGTGCCGGTGCAAATTTGAAGCACGCCATTGTTTTACTTTGGCGGTAATCGACGATTTTTGGTCAAATTATGACGTCACTTTTGCACCAAAAAAAATTGTAATTCCCAAGGTTTTGCGAATTTTGCATGACTCCACACAGGAAAGTTGTTCAGGATGCTCAACTTGGTCGATTTGCACCGTCAAAACGCGATTTCCAGAGTTGACTATTAGAAAAACAAGATGGCCGCTCTTCCCTTTTCCCTGCCCGGGGAATAACCTTTTTAATTTTCGAGGCACCCCGAAATCCGAATTAGCGTGATTACTTCTTGCGGATACCCCACCCGAGTGTGCCGGTGCAAATTTGAAGCACGCCAATGTTTTACTTTGGCGGTAATCGACGATTTTGGGTCAAATTATGACGTCACTTTTGCACCAAAAAATTGTAATTCCCTAGGTTTTGCGAATTTTACATGACTCCACACAGGAAAGTTGTTCAGGATTCACAACTTGATCGATTTGCACCGTCAAAACGCGATTTCCAGAGTTGACTATTAGAAAAACAAGATGGCCGCTCTTCCCTTTTCCCTGCCCGGGGAATAAACTTTTTAATTTTCGTGGCACCCCGAAAAGCCGAATTAGCGTGATTACTTCTTGCGGATACCCCACCGAGTGTGCCGGTGCAAATTTGAAGCACGCCATTGTTTTACTTTGGCGGTAATCGACGATTTTTGGTCAAATTATGACGTCACTTTTGCACCAAAAAGTTGTAATTCCCAAGGTTTTGCGAATTTTGCATGACTCCACACAGGAAAGTTGTTCAGGATGCTCAACTTTATCGATTTGCACCGTCAAAACGCGATTTCCAGAGTTGACTATTAGAAAAACAAGATGGCCGCTCTTCCCTTTTCCCTGCCCGGGGAATAACCTTTTTAATTTTCGAGGCACCCCGAAATCCGAATTAGCGTGATTACTTCTTGCGGATACCCCACCCGAGTGTGCCGGTGCAAATTTGAAGCACGCCAATGTTTTACTTTGGCGGTAATCGACGATTTTGGGTCAAATTATGACGTCACTTTTGCACCAAAAAGTTGTAATTCCCTACGTTTTGCGAAATTTGCATGACTCCACACAGGAAAGGTGTTCAGGATTCACAACTTGATCGATTTGCACCGTCAAAACGCGATTTCCAGAGTTGACTATTAGAAAAACAAGATGGCCGCTCTTCCCTTTTCCCTGCCCGGGGAATAAACTTTTTAATTTTCGAGGCACCCCGAAAAGCCGAATTAGTGTGATTTCTTCTTGCGGATACCCCACCCGAGTGTGCCGGTGCAAATTTGAACCACGCCAATGTTTTACTTTGGCGGTAATCGACGATTTTTGGTCAAATTATGACGTCACTTTTGCACCAAAAAATTGTAGTTCCCAAGGTTTTGCGAATTTTGCATGACTCCACACAGGAAAGTTGTTCAGGATGCTCAACTTGGTCGATTTGCACCGTCAAAACGCGATTTCCAGAGTTGACTATTAGAAAAACAAGATGACCTCTCTTCCCTTTTCCCTGCCCGGGGAATTAACTTTTTAATTTTCGAGGCACCCCGAAAAGCCGAATTAGCGTGATTTCTTCTTGCGGATACCCCACCCGAGTGTGCCGGTGCAAATTTGAACCACGCCAATGTTTTACTTTGGCTGTAATCGAAAATTTTTGGTCAATATATGACGTCACTTTTGCACAAACAAGTTGTAATTCGCAAGGTTTTGCGAATTTTGTATGACTCCACACAGGAAAGTTGTTCAGGATGCTCAACTTGGTCGATTTTCACCGTCAAAACGCGATTTCCAGAGTTGACTTTTAGAAAACAAGATGGCCACTCTTCCCGTTTCCCTGCCCGGGAAATAAACTTTTTAATTTTCGTGGCACCCCGAAAAGCCGAATTAGCGTGATTACTTCTTGCGGATACCCCACCCGAGTGTGCCGGTGCAAATTTGAAGCACGCCATTGTTTTACTTTGGCGGTAATCGACGATTTTTGGTCAAATTTTGACGTCACTTTTGCACCAAAAAAATTGTAATTCCCAAGGTTTTGCGAATTTTGTATGACTCCACACAGGAAAGTTGTTCAGGATGCTCAACTTGGTCGATTTGCACCGTCAAAACGCGATTTCCAGAGTTGACTATTAGAAAAACAAGATGGCCGCTCTTCCCTTTTCCCTGCCCGGGGAATAAACTTTTTAATTTTCGAGGCACCCCGAAAAGCCGAATTAGTGTGATTTCTTCTTGCGGATACCCCACCCGAGTGTGCCGGTGCAAATTTGAACCACGCCAATGTTTTACTTTGGCGGTAATCGACGATTTTTGGTCAAATTATGACGTCACTTTTGCACCAAAAAATTGTAGTTCCCAAGGTTTTGCGAATTTTGCATGACTCCACACAGGAAAGTTGTTCAGGATGCTCAACTTGGTCGATTTGCACCGTCAAAACGCGATTTCCAGAGTTGACTATTAGAAAAACAAGATGACCTCTCTTCCCTTTTCCCTGCCCGGGGAATTAACTTTTTAATTTTCGAGGCACCCCGAAAAGCCGAATTAGCGTGATTTCTTCTTGCGGATACCCCACCCGAGTGTGCCGGTGCAAATTTTGAACCACGCCAATGTTTTACTTTGGCGGTAATCGAAAATTTTTGGTCAATATATGACGTCACTTTTGCACAAACAAGTTGTAATTCGCAAGGTTTTGCGAATTTTGTATGACTCCACACAGGAAAGTTGTTCAGGATGCTCAACTTGGTCGATTTGCACAGTCAAAACGCGATTTCCAGAGTTGACTATTAGAAAAACAAAATGACCTCTCTTCCCTTTTCCCTGCCCGGGGAATTAACTTTTTAATTTTCGAGGCACCCCGAAAAGCCGAATTAGCGTGATTTCTTCTTGCGGATACCCCACCCGAGTGTGCCGGTGCAAATTTGAACCACGCCAATGTTTTACTTTGGCGGTAATCGAAAATTTTTGGTCAATATATGACGTCACTTTTGCACAAACAAGTTGTAATTCGCAAGGTTTTGCGAATTTTGTATGACTCCACACAGGAAAGTTGTTCAGGATGCTCAACTTGGTCGATTTTCACCGTCAAAACGCGATTTCCAGAGTTGACTTTTAGAAAACAAGATGGCCACTCTTCCCGTTTCCCTGCCCGGGAAATAAACTTTTTAATTTTCGTGGCACCCCGAAAAGCCGAATTAGCGTGATTACTTCTTGCGGATACCCCACCCGAGTGTGCCGGTGCAAATTTGAAGCACGCCATTGTTTTACTTTGGCGGTAATCGACGATTTTTGGTCAAATTTTGACGTCACTTTTGCACCAAAAAAATTGTAATTCCCAAGGTTTTGCGAATTTTGTATGACTCCACACAGGAAAGTTGTTCAGGATGCTCAACTTGGTCGATTTGCACCGTCAAAACGCGATTTCCAGAGTTGACTATTAGAAAAACAAGATGGCCGCTCTTCCCTTTTCCCTGCCCGGGGAATAACCTTTTTAATTTTCGAGCCACCCCGAAATCCGAATTAGCGTGATTACTTCTTGCGGATACCCCACCCGAGTTTGCCGGTGCAAATTTGAAGCACGCAAATGTTTACTTTGGCGGTAATCGACGATTTTGGGTCAAATTATGACGTCACTTTTGCACCAAAAAGTTGTAATTCCCTAGGTTTTGCGAATTTTGCATGACTCCACACAGGAAAGTTGTTCAGGATTCACAACTTGATCGATTTGCACCGTCAAAACTCGATTTCCAGAGTTGACTATTAGAAAAACAAGATGGCCGCTCTTCCCTTTTCCCTGCCCGGGGAATAAACTTTTTAATTTTCGTGGCAACCCGAAAAACCGAATTAGCGTGATTACTTCTTGCGGATACCCCACCCGAGTGTGCCGGTGCAAATTTGAACCACGCCAATGTTTTACTTTGGCGGTAATCGAAAATTTTTGGTCAATATATGACGTCACTTTTGCACAAACAAGTTGTAATTCGCAAGGTTTTGCGAATTTTGTATGACTCCACACAGGAAAGTTGTTCAGGATGCTCAACTTGGTCGATTTTCACCGTCAAAACGCGATTTCCAGAGTTGACTTTTAGAAAACAAGATGGCCACTCTTCCCGTTTCCCTGCCCGGGAAATAAACTTTTTAATTTTCGTGGCACCCCGAAAAGCCGAATTAGCGTGATTACTTCTTGCGGATACCCCACCCGAGTGTGCCGGTGCAAATTTGAAGCACGCCATTGTTTTACTTTGGCGGTAATCGACGATTTTTGGTCAAATTTTGACGTCACTTTTGCACCAAAAAAATTGTAATTCCCAAGGTTTTGCGAATTTTGTATGACTCCACACAGGAAAGTTGTTCAGGATGCTCAACTTGGTCGATTTGCACCGTCAAAACGCGATTTCCAGAGTTGACTATTAGAAAAACAAGATGGCCGCTCTTCCCTTTTCCCTGCCCGGGGAATAACCTTTTTAATTTTCGAGGCACCCCGAAATCCGAATTAGCGTGATTACTTCTTGCGGATACCCCACCCGAGTTTGCCGGTGCAAATTTGAAGCACGCAAATGTTTTACTTTGGCGGTAATCGACGATTTTGGGTCAAATTATGACGTCACTTTTGCACCAAAAAGTTGTAATTCCCTAGGTTTTGCGAATTTTGCATGACTCCACACAGGAAAGTTGTTCAGGATTCACAACTTGATCGATTTGCACCGTCAAAACTCGATTTCCAGAGTTGACTATTAGAAAAACAAGATGGCCGCTCTTCCCTTTTCCCTGCCCGGGGAATAAACTTTTTAATTTTCGTGGCAACCCGAAAAACCGAATTAGCGTGATTACTTCTTGCGGATACCCCACCCGAGTGTGCCGGTGCAAATTTGAAGCACGCCAATGTTTTACTTTGGCGGTAATCGACGATTTTGGGTCAAATTATGACGTCACTTTTGCACCAAAAAATTGTAATTCCCAAGGTTTTGCGAATTTTGCATGACTCCACACAGGAAAGTTGTTCAGGATGCTCAACTTGGTCGATTTGCACCGTCAAAACGCGATTTCCAGAGTTGACTATTAGAAAAACAAGATGGCCGCTCTTCCCTTTTCCCTGCCCGGGGAATAACCTTTTTAATTTTCGAGGCACCCCGAAATCCGAATTAGCGTGATTACTTCTTGCGGATACCCCACCCGAGTTTGCCGGTGCAAATTTGAAGCACGCCATTGTTTTACTTTGGCGGTAATAGACGATTTTGGGTCAAATTATGACGTCACTTTTGCACCAAAAAATTGTAATTCCCTAGGTTTTGCGAATTTTGCATGACTCCACACAGGAAAGTTGTTCAGGATTCACAACTTGATCGATTTGCACCGTCAAATGCGATTTCCAGAGTTGACTATTAGAAAAACAAGATGGCCGCTCTTCCCTTTTCCCTGCCCGGGGAATAAACTTTTTAATTTTCGTGGCAACCCGAAAAACCGAATTAGCGTGATTACTTCTTGCGGATACCCCACCCGAGTGTGCCGGTGCAAATTTGAAGCACGCCAATGTTTTACTTTGGCGGTAATCGACGATTTTGGGTCAAATTATGACGTCACTTTTGCACCAAAAAATTGTAATTCCCAAGGTTTTGCGAATTTTGCATGACTCCACACAGGAAAGTTGTTCAGGATGCTCAACTTGGTCGATTTGCACCGTCAAAACGCGATTTCCAGAGTTCACTATTAGAAAAACAAGATGGCCGCTCTTCCCTTTTCCCTGCCCGGGGAATAAACTTTTTAATTTTCGAGGCACCCCGAAAAGCCGAATTAGTGTGATTTCTTCTTGCGGATACCCCACCCGAGTGTGCCGGTGCAAATTTGAACCTCGCCAATGTTTTACTTTGGCGGTAATCGACGATTTTTGGTCAAATTATGACGTCACTTTTGCACCAAAAAATTGTAGTTCCCAAGGTTTTGCGAATTTTGCATGACTCCACACAGGAAAGTTGTTCAGGATGCTCAACTTGGTCGATTTGCACCGTCAAAACGCGATTTCCAGAGTTGACTATTAGAAAAACAACTTGACTGCTCTTCCCTTTTCCCTGCCCGGGGAATTAACTTTTTAATTTTCGAGGCACCCCGAAAAGCCGAATTAGCGTGATTTCTTCTTGCGGATACCCCACCCGAGTGTGCCGGTGCAAATTTGAACCACGCCAATGTTTTACTTTGGCGGTAATCGACAATTTTTGGTCAATATATGACGTCACTTTTGCACAAACAAGTTGTAATTCGCAAGGTTTTGCGAATTTTGTATGACTCCACACAGGAAAGTTGTTCAGGATGCTCAACTTGGTCGATTTGCACCGTCAAAACGCGATTTCCAGAGTTGACTTTTAGAAAACAAGATGGCCACTCTTCCCGTTTCCCAGCCCGGGAAATAAACTTTTTAATTTTCGTGGCACCCCGAAAAGCCGAATTAGCGTGATTACTTCTTGCGGATACCCCACCCGAGTGTGCCGGTGCAAATTTGAAGCACGCCATTGTTTTACTTTGGCGGTAATCGACAATTTTTGGTCAAATTATGACGTCACTTTTGCACCAAAAAAATTGTAATTCCCAAGGTTTTGCGAATTTTGCATGACTCCACACAGGAAAGTTGTTCAAGATGCTCAACTTGGTCGATTTGCACCGTCAAAACGCGATTTCCAGAGTTGACTATTATAAAAACAAGATGGCCGCTCTTCCCTTTTCCCTGCCCGGGGAATTAACTTTTTAATTTTCGAGGCACCCCGAAAAGCCGAATTAGCGTGATTTCTTCTTGCGGATACCCCACCCGAGTGTGCCGGTGCAAATTTGAACCACGCCAATGTTTTACTTTGGCGGTAATCGACAATTTTTGGTCAATATATGACGTCACTTTTGCACAAACAAGTTGTAATTCGCAAGGTTTTGCGAATTTTGTATGACTCCACACAGGAAAGTTGTTCAGGATGCTCAACTTGGTCGATTTGCACCGTCAAAACGCGATTTCCAGAGTTGACTTTTAGAAAACAAGATGGCCACTCTTCCCGTTTCCCTGCCCGGGAAATAAACTTTTTAATTTTCGTGGCACCCCGAAAAGCCGAATTAGCGTGATTACTTCTTGCGGATACCCCACCCGAGTGTGCCGGTGCAAATTTGAAGCACGCCATTGTTTTACTTTGGCGGTAATCGACGATTTTTGGTCAAATTATGACGTCACTTTTGCACCAAAGAAATTGTAATTCCCAAGGTTTTGCGAATTTTGCATGACTCCACACAGGAAAGTTGTTCAGGATGCTCAACTTGGTCGATTTGCACCGTCAAAACGCGATTTACAGAGTTGACTATTAAAAAAACAAGTTGGCCGCTCTTCCCTTTTCCCTGCCCGGGGAATAACCTTTTTAATTTTCGAGGCACCCCGAAATCCGAATTAGCGTGATTACTTCTTGCGGATACCCCACCCGAGTGTGCCGGTGCAAATTTGAAGCACGCCAATGTTTTACTTTGGCGGTAATCGACGATTTTGGGTCAAATTATGACGTCACTTTTGCACCAAAAAATTGTAATTCCCTAGGTTTTGCGAATTTTGCATGACTCCACACAGGAAAGTTGTTCAGGATTCACAACTTGATCGATTTGCACCGTCAAAACGCGATTTCCAGAGTTGACTATTAGAAAAACAAGATGGCCGCTCTTCCCTTTTCCCTGCCCGGGGAATAAACTTTTTAATTTTCGTGGCACCCCGAAAAACCGAATTAGCGTGATTACTTCTTGCGGATACCCCACCCGAGTGTGCCGGTGCAAATTTGAAGCACGCCAATGTTTTACTTTGGCGGTAATCGACGATTTTTGGTCAAATTATGACGTCACTTTTGCACCAAAAAATTGTAATTCCCAAGGTTTTGCGAATTTTGCATGACTCCACACAGGAAAGTTGTTCAGGATGCTCAACTTGGTCGATTTGCACCGTCAAAACGCGATTTCCAGAGTTGACTATTAGAAAAACTAGATGGCCGCTCTTCCCTTTTCCCTGCCCGGGGAATAAACTTTTTAATTTTCGTGGCACCCCGAAAAGCCGAATTAGCGTGATTACTTCTTGCTGATACCCCACCCGAGTGTGCCGGTGCAAATTTGAACCTCGCCAATGTTTTACTTTGGCGGTAATCGACGATTTTTGGTCAAATTATGACGTCACTTTTGCACCAAAAAATTGTAGTTCCCAAGGTTTTGCGAATTTTGCATGACTCCACACAGGAAAGTTGTTCAGGATGCTCAACTTGGTCGATTTGCACCGTCAAAACGCGATTTCCAGAGTTGACTTTTAGAAAACAAGATGGCCACTCTTCCCGTTTCCCTGACCGGGAAATAAACTTTTTAATTTTCGAGGCACCCCGAAATCCGAATTAGCGTGATTACTTCTTGCGGATACCCCACCCGAGTTTGCCGGTGCAAATTTGAAGTACGCCAATGTTTTACTTTGGCGGTAATCGACGATTTTGGGTCAAATTATGACGTCACTTTTGCACCAAAAAGTTGTAATTCCCTACGTTTTGCGAATTTTGCATGACTCCACACAGGAAAGTTGTTCAGGATGCTCAACTTGGTCGATTTGCACCGTCAAAACGCGATTTCCAGAGTTGACTATTAGAAAAACAAGATGGCCGCTCTTCCCTTTTCCCTGCCCGGGGAATAAACTTTTTAATTTTCGAGGCACCCCGAAAAGCCGAATTAGTGTGATTTCTTCTTGCGGATACCCCACCCGAGTGTGCCGGTGCAAATTTGAACCTCGCCAATGTTTTACTTTGGCGGTAATCGACGATTTTTGGTCAAATTATGACGTCACTTTTGCACCAAAAAATTGTAGTTCCCATGGTTTTGCGAATTTTGCATGACTCCACACAGGAAAGTTGTTCAGGATGCTCAACTTTATCGATTTGCACCGTCAAAACGCGATTTCCAGAGTTGACTATTAGAAAAACAAGATGGCCGCTCTTCCCTTTTCCCTGCCCGGGGAATAAACTTTTTAATTTTCGTGGCACCCCGAAAAACCGAATTAGCGTGATTACTTCTTGCGGATACCCCACCCGAGTGTGCCGGTGCAAATTTGAAGCACGCCATTGTTTTACTTTGGCGGTAATCGACGATTTTTGGTCAAATTATGACGTCACTTTTGCACCAAAAAATTGTAATTCCCAAGGTTTTGCGAATTTTGCATGACTCCACACAGGAATGTTGTTCAGGATGCTCAACTTGGTCGATTTGCACCGTCAAAACGCGATTTCCAGAGTTGACTATTAGAAAAACAAGATGGCCGCTCTTCCCTTTTCCCTGCCCGGGGAATAAACTTTTTAATTTTCGAGGCACCCCGAAAAACCGAATTAGTGTGATTTCTTCTTGCGGATACCCCACCCGAGTGTGCCGGTGCAAATTTGAAGTACGCCAATGTTTTACTTTGGCGGTAATCGACGATTTTTGGTCAAATTATGACGTCACTTTTGCACCAAAAAATTGTAGTTCCCAAGGTTTTGCGAATTTTGCATGACTCCACACAGGAAAGTTGTTCAGGATGCTCAACTTGGTCGATTTGCACCGTCAAAATGCGATTTCCAGAGTTGACTATTAGAAAAACAAGATGACCGCTCTTCCCTTTTCCCTGCCCGGGGAATTAACTTTTTAATTTTCGAGGCACCCCGAAAAGCCGAATTAGCGTGATTTCTTCTTGCGGATACCCCACCCGAGTGTGCCGGTGCAAATTTGAACCACGCCAATGTTTTACTTTGGCGGTAATCGACAATTTTTGGTCAATATATGACGTCACTTTTGCACAAACAAGTTGTAATTCGCAAGGTTTTGCGAATTTTGTATGACTCCACACAGGAAAGTTGTTCAGGATGCTCAACTTTGTCGATTTGCACCATCAAAACACGATTTCCAGAGTTGACTTTTAGAAAACAAGATGGCCACTCTTCCCGTTTCCCTGCCCGGGAAATAAACTTTTTAATTTTCGTGGCACCCCGAAAAGCCGAATTAGCGTGATTACTTCTTGCGGATACCCCACCCGAGTGTGCCGGTGCAAATTTGAAGCACGCCATTGTTTTACTTTGGCGGTAATCGACGATTTTTGGTCAAATTTTGACGTCACTTTTGCACCAAAAAAATTGTAATTCCCAAGGTTTTGCGAATTTTGTATGACTCCACACAGGAAAGTTGTTCAGGATGCTCAACTTGGTCGATTTGCACCGTCAAAACGCGATTTCCAGAGTTGACTTTTAGAAAAGTAGATGGCCACTCTTCCCTTCCCTGCCCAGGAAATAAACTTTTTAATTTTCGTGGCACCCCGAAAAGCCGAATTAGCGTGATTACTTCTTGCGGATACCCCACCCGAGTGTGCCGGTGCAAATTTGAAGCACGCCATTGTTTTACTTTGGCGGTAATCGACGATTTTTGGTCAAATTATGACGTCACTTTTGCACCAAAAAAATTGTAATTCCCAAGGTTTTGCGAATTTTGCATGACTCCACACAGGAAAGTTGTTCAGGATGCTCAACTTGGTCGATTTGCACCGTCAAAACGCGATTTCCAGAGTTGACTATTAGAAAAACAAGATGGCCGCTCTTCCCTTTTCCCTGCCCGGGGAATAACCTTTTTAATTTTCGAGGCACCCCGAAATCCGAATTAGCGTGATTACTTCTTGCGGATACCCCACCCGAGTGTGCCGGTGCAAATTTGAAGCACGCCAATGTTTTACTTTGGCGGTAATCGACGATTTGGGGTCAAATTATGACGTCACTTTTGCACCAAAAAATTGTAATTCCCTAGGTTTTGCGAATTTTACATGACTCCACACAGGAAAGTTGTTCAGGATTCACAACTTGATCGATTTGCACCGTCAAAACGCGATTTCCAGAGTTGACTATTAGAAAAACAAGATGGCCGCTCTTCCCTTTTCCCTGCCCGGGGAATAAACTTTTTAATTTTCGTGGCACCCCGAAAAGCCGAATTAGCGTGATTACTTCTTGCGGATACCCCACCGAGTGTGCCGGTGCAAATTTGAAGCACGCCATTGTTTTACTTTGGCGGTAATCGACGATTTTTGGTCAAATTATGACGTCACTTTTGCACCAAAAAGTTGTAATTCCCAAGGTTTTGCGAATTTTGCATGACTCCACACAGGAAAGTTGTTCAGGATGCTCAACTTTATCGATTTGCACCGTCAAAACGCGATTTCCAGAGTTGACTATTAGAAAAACAAGATGGCCGCTCTTCCCTTTTCCCTGCCCGGGGAATAAACTTTTTAATTTTCGTGGCACCCCGAAAAACCGAATTAGCGTGATTACTTCTTGCGGATACCCCACCCGAGTGTGCCGGTGCAAATTTGAAGCACGCCATTGTTTTACTTTGGCGGTAATCGACGATTTTTGGTCAAATTATGACGTCACTTTTGCACCAAAAAATTGTAATTCCCAAGGTTTTGCGAATTTTGCATGACTCCACACAGGAAAGTTGTTCAGGATGCTCAACTTGGTCGATTTGCACCGTCAAAATGCGATTTCCAGAGTTGACTATTAGAAAAACAAGATGACCGCTCTTCCCTTTTCCCTGCCCGGGGAATTAACTTTTTAATTTTCGAGGTACCCCGAAAAGCCGAATTAGCGTGATTTCTTCTTGCGGATACCCCACCCGAGTGTGCCGGTGCAAATTTGAACCACGCCAATGTTTTACTTTGGCGGTAATCGACAATTTTTGGTCAATATATGACGTCACTTTTGCACAAACAAGTTGTAATTCGCAAGGTTTTGCGAATTTTGTATGACTCCACACAGGAAAGTTGTTCAGGATGCTCAACTTTGTCGATTTGCACCATCAAAACACGATTTCCAGAGTTGACTTTTAGAAAACAAGATGGCCACTCTTCCCGTTTCCCTGCCCGGGAAATAAACTTTTTAATTTTCGTGGCACCCCGAAAAGCCGAATTAGCGTGATTTCTTCTTGCGGATACCCCACCCGAGTGTGCCGGTGCAAATTTGAACCACGCCAATGTTTTACTTTGGCGGTAATCGAACATTTTTGGTCAATATATGACGTCACTTTTGCACAAACAAGTTGTAATTCGCAAGGTTTTGCGAATTTTGTATGACTCCACACAGGAAAGTTGTTCAGGATGCTCAACTTGGTCGATTTTCACCGTCAAAACGCGATTTCCAGAGTTGACTTTTAGAAAACAAGATGGCCACTCTTCCCGTTTCCCTGCCCGGGAAATAAACTTTTTAATTTTCGTGGCACCCCGAAAAGCCGAATTAGCGTGATTACTTCTTGCGGATACCCCACCCGAGTGTGCCGGTGCAAATTTGAAGCACGCCATTGTTTTACTTTGGCGGTAATCGACGATTTTTGGTCAAATTTTGACGTCACTTTTGCACCAAAAAAATTGTAATTCCCAAGGTTTTGCGAATTTTGTATGACTCCACACAGGAAAGTTGTTCAGGATGCTCAACTTGGTCGATTTGCACCGTCAAAACGCGATTTCCAGAGTTGACTATTAGAAAAACAAGATGGCCGCTCTTCCCTTTTCCCTGCCCGGGGAATAACCTTTTTAATTTTCGAGGCACCCCGAAATCCGAATTAGCGTGATTACTTCTTGCGGATACCCCACCCGAGTGTGCCGGTGCAAATTTGAAGCACGCCAATGTTTTACTTTGGCGGTAATCGACGATTTTGGGTCAAATTATGACGTCACTTTTGCACCAAAAAATTGTAATTCCCTAGGTTTTGCGAATTTTGCATGACTCCACACAGGAAAGTTGTTCAGGATTCACAACTTGATCGATTTGCACCGTCAAAACGCGATTTCCAGAGTTGACTATTAGAAAAACAAGATGGCCGCTCTTCCCTTTTCCCTGCCCGGGGAATAAACTTTTTAATTTTCGTGGCACCCCGAAAAACCGAATTAGCGTGATTACTTCTTGCGGATACCCCACCCGAGTGTGCCGGTGCAAATTTGAAGCACGCCATTGTTTTACTTTGGCGGTAATCGACGATTTTTGGTCAAATTTTGACGTCACTTTTGCACCAAAAAAATTGTAATTCCCAAGGTTTTGCGAATTTTGTATGACTCCACACAGGAAAGTTGTTCAGGATGCTCAACTTGGTCGATTTGCACCGTCAAAACGCGATTTCCAGAGTTGACTATTAGAAAAACAAGATGGCCGCTCTTCCCTTTTCCCTGCCCGGGGAATAACCTTTTTAATTTTCGAGGCACCCCGAAATCCGAATTAGCGTGATTACTTCTTGCGGATACCCCACCCGAGTGTGCCGGTGCAAATTTGAAGCACGCCAATGTTTTACTTTGGCGGTAATCGACGATTTTGGGTCAAATTATGACGTCACTTTTGCACCAAAAAATTGTAATTCCCTAGGTTTTGCGAATTTTGCATGACTCCACACAGGAAAGTTGTTCAGGATTCACAACTTGATCGATTTGCACCGTCAAAACGCGATTTCCAGAGTTGACTATTAGAAAAACAAGATGGCCGCTCTTCCCTTTTCCCTGCCCGGGGAATAAACTTTTTAATTTTCGTGGCACCCCGAAAAACCGAATTAGCGTGATTACTTCTTGCGGATACCCCACCCGAGTGTGCCGGTGCAAATTTGAAGCACGCCAATGTTTTACTTTGGCGGTAATCGACGATTTTTGGTCAAATTATGACGTCACTTTTGCACCAAAAAATTGTAATTCCCAAGGTTTTGCGAATTTTGCATGACTCCACACAGGAAAGTTGTTCAGGATGCTCAACTTGGTCGATTTGCACCGTCAAAACGCGAAATCCAGAGTTGACTATTAGATAAACTAGATGGCCGCTCTTCCCTTTTCCCTGCCCGGGGAATAAACTTTTTAATTTTCGTGGCACCCCGAAAAGCCGAATTAGCGTGATTACTTCTTGCGGATACCCCACCCGAGTGTGCCGGTGCAAATTTGAACCTCGCCAATGTTTTACTTTGGCGGTAATCGACGATTTTTGGTCAAATTATGACGTCACTTTTGCACCAAAAAATTGTAGTTCCCAAGGTTTTGCGAATTTTGCATGACTCCACACAGGAAAGTTGTTCAGGATGCTCAACTTGGTCGATTTGCACCGTCAAAACGCGATTTCCAGAGTTGACTTTTAGAAAACAAGATGGCCACTCTTCCCGTTTCCCTGACCGGGAAATAAACTTTTTAATTTTCGAGGCACCCCGAAATCCGAATTAGCGTGATTACTTCTTGCGGATACCCCACCCGAGTTTGCCGGTGCAAATTTGAAGCACGCCAATGTTTTACTTTGGCGGTAATCGACGATTTTGGGTCAAATTATGACGTCACTTTTGCACCAAAAAGTTGTAATTCCCTAGGTTTTGCGAATTTTGCATGACTCCACACAGGAAAGTTGTTCAGGATTCACAACTTGATCGATTTGCACCGTCAAAACGCGATTTCCAGAGTTGACTATTAGAAAAACAAGATGGCCGCTCTTCCCTTTTCACTGCCCGGGGAATAAACTTTTTAATTTTCGTGGCACCCCGAAAAACCGAATTAGCGTGATTACTTCTTGCGGATACCCCACCCGAGTGTGCCGGTGCAAATTTGAAGCACGCCAATGTTTTACTTTGGCGGTAATCGACGATTTTGGGTCAAATTATGACGTCACTTTTGCACCAAAAAATTGTAATTCCCAAGGTTTTGCGAATTTTGCATGACTCCACACAGGAAAGTTGTTCAGGATGCTCAACTTGGTCGATTTGCACCGTCAAAACGCGATTTCCAGAGTTGACTATTAGAAAAACAAGATGGCCGCTCTTCCCTTTTCCCTGCCCGGGGAATAAACTTTTTAATTTTCGAGGCACCCCGAAAAGCCGAATTAGTGTGATTTCTTCTTGCGGATACCCCACCCGAGTGTGCCGGTGCAAATTTGAACCTCGCCAATGTTTTACTTTGGCGGTAATCGACGATTTTTGGTCAAATTATGACGTCACTTTTGCACCAAAAAATTGTAGTTCCCATGGTTTTGCGAATTTTGCATGACTCCACACAGGAAAGTTGTTCAGGATGCTCAACTTTATCGATTTGCACCGTCAAAACGCGATTTCCAGAGTTGACTATTAGAAAAACAAGATGGCCGCTCTTCCCTTTTCCCTGCCCGGGGAATAAACTTTTTAATTTTCGTGGCACCCCGAAAAACCGAATTAGCGTGATTACTTCTTGCGGATACCCCACCCGAGTGTGCCGGTGCAAATTTGAAGCACGCCATTGTTTTACTTTGGCGGTAATCGACGATTTTTGGTCAAATTATGACGTCACTTTTGCACCAAAAAATTGTAATTCCCAAGGTTTTGCGAATTTTGCATGACTCCACACAGGAATGTTGTTCAGGATGCTCAACTTGGTCGATTTGCACCGTCAAAACGCGATTTCCAGAGTTGACTATTAGAAAAACAAGATGGCCGCTCTTCCCTTTTCCCTGCCCGGGGAATAAACTTTTTAATTTTCGAGGCACCCCGAAAAACCGAATTAGTGTGATTTCTTCTTGCGGATACCCCACCCGAGTGTGCCGGTGCAAATTTGAAGTACGCCAATGTTTTACTTTGGCGGTAATCGACGATTTTTGGTCAAATTATGACGTCACTTTTGCACCAAAAAATTGTAGTTCCCAAGGTTTTGCGAATTTTGCATGACTCCACACAGGAAAGTTGTTCAGGATGCTCAACTTGGTCGATTTGCACCGTCAAAATGCGATTTCCAGAGTTGACTATTAGAAAAACAAGATGACCGCTCTTCCCTTTTCCCTGCCCGGGGAATTAACTTTTTAATTTTCGAGGCACCCCGAAAAGCCGAATTAGCGTGATTTCTTCTTGCGGATACCCCACCCGAGTGTGCCGGTGCAAATTTGAACCACGCCAATGTTTTACTTTGGCGGTAATCGACAATTTTTGGTCAATATATGACGTCACTTTTGCACAAACAAGTTGTAATTCGCAAGGTTTTGCGAATTTTGTATGACTCCACACAGGAAAGTTGTTCAGGATGCTCAACTTTGTCGATTTGCACCATCAAAACACGATTTCCAGAGTTGACTTTTAGAAAACAAGATGGCCACTCTTCCCGTTTCCCTGCCCGGGAAATAAACTTTTTAATTTTCGTGGCACCCCGAAAAGCCGAATTAGCGTGATTACTTCTTGCGGATACCCCACCCGAGTGTGCCGGTGCAAATTTGAAGCACGCCATTGTTTTACTTTGGCGGTAATCGACGATTTTTGGTCAAATTTTGACGTCACTTTTGCACCAAAAAAATTGTAATTCCCAAGGTTTTGCGAATTTTGTATGACTCCACACAGGAAAGTTGTTCAGGATGCTCAACTTGGTCGATTTGCACCGTCAAAACGCGATTTCCAGAGTTGACTATTAGAAAAACAAGATGGCCGCTCTTCCCTTTTCCCTGCCCGGGGAATAACCTTTTTAATTTTCGAGGCACCCCGAAATCCGAATTAGCGTGATTACTTCTTGCGGATACCCCACCCGAGTTTGCCGGTGCAAATTTGAAGCACGCAAATGTTTTACTTTGGCGGTAATCGACGATTTTGGGTCAAATTATGACGTCACTTTTGCACCAAAAAGTTGTAATTCCCTAGGTTTTGCGAATTTTGCATGACTCCACACAGGAAAGTTGTTCAGGATTCACAACTTGATCGATTTGCACCGTCAAAACGCGATTTCCAGAGTTGACTATTAGAAAAACAAGATGGCCGCTCTTCCCTTTTCCCTGCCCGGGGAATAAACTTTTTAATTTTCGTGGCAACCCGAAAAACCGAATTAGCGTGATTACTTCTTGCGGATACCCCACCCGAGTGTGCCGGTGCAAATTTGAAGCACGCCAATGTTTTACTTTGGCGGTAATCGACGATTTTGGGTCAAATTATGACGTCACTTTTGCACCAAAAAATTGTAATTCCCAAGGTTTTGCGAATTTTGCATGACTCCACACAGGAAAGTTGTTCAGGATGCTCAACTTGGTCGATTTGCACCGTCAAAACGCGATTTCCAGAGTTGACTATTAGAAAAACAAGATGGCCGCTCTTCCCTTTTCCCTGCCCGGGGAATAAACTTTTTAATTTTCGAGGCACCCCGAAAAGCCGAATTAGTGTGATTTCTTCTTGCGGATACCCCACCCGAGTGTGCCGGTGCAAATTTGAACCTCGCCAATGTTTTACTTTGGCGGTAATCGACGATTTTTGGTCAAATTATGACGTCACTTTTGCACCAAAAAATTGTAGTTCCCATGGTTTTGCGAATTTTGCATGACTCCACACAGGAAAGTTGTTCAGGATGCTCAACTTTATCGATTTGCACCGTCAAAACGCGATTTCCAGAGTTGACTATTAGAAAAACAAGATGGCCGCTCTTCCCTTTTCCCTGCCCGGGGAATAAACTTTTTAATTTTCGTGGCACCCCGAAAAACCGAATTAGCGTGATTACTTCTTGCGGATACCCCACCCGAGTGTGCCGGTGCAAATTTGAAGCACGCCATTGTTTTACTTTGGCGGTAATCGACGATTTTTGGTCAAATTATGACGTCACTTTTGCACCAAAAAATTGTAATTCCCAAGGTTTTGCGAATTTTGCATGACTCCACACAGGAATGTTGTTCAGGATGCTCAACTTGGTCGATTTGCACCGTCAAAACGCGATTTCCAGAGTTGACTATTAGAAAAACAAGATGGCCGCTCTTCCCTTTTCCCTGCCCGGGGAATAAACTTTTTAATTTTCGAGGCACCCCGAAAAACCGAATTAGTGTGATTTTTTCTTGCGGATACCCCACCCGAGTGTGCCGGTGCAAATTTGAAGTACGCCAATGTTTTACTTTGGCGGTAATCGACGATTTTTGGTCAAATTATGACGTCACTTTTGCACCAAAAAGTTGTAATTCCCTACGTTTTGCGAAATTTGCATGACTCCACACAGGAAAGGTGTTCAGGATTCACAACTTGATCGATTTGCACCGTCAAAACGCGATTTCCAGAGTTGACTATTAGAAAAACAAGATGGCCGCTCTTCCCTTTTCCCTGCCCGGGGAATAAACTTTTTAATTTTCGAGGCACCCCGAAAAGCCGAATTAGTGTGATTTCTTCTTGCGGATACCCCACCCGAGTGTGCCGGTGCAAATTTGAACCACGCCAATGTTTTACTTTGGCGGTAATCGACGATTTTTGGTCAAATTATGACGTCACTTTTGCACCAAAAAATTGTAGTTCCCAAGGTTTTGCGAATTTTGCATGACTCCACACAGGAAAGTTGTTCAGGATGCTCAACTTGGTCGATTTGCACCGTCAAAACGCGATTTCCAGAGTTGACTATTAGAAAAACAAGATGACCTCTCTTCCCTTTTCCCTGCCCGGGGAATTAACTTTTTAATTTTCGAGGCACCCCGAAAAGCCGAATTAGCGTGATTTCTTCTTGCGGATACCCCACCCGAGTGTGCCGGTGCAAATTTGAACCACGCCAATGTTTTACTTTGGCGGTAATCGAAAATTTTTGGTCAATATATGACGTCACTTTTGCACAAACAAGTTGTAATTCGCAAGGTTTTGCGAATTTTGTATGACTCCACACAGGAAAGTTGTTCAGGATGCTCAACTTGGTCGATTTTCACCGTCAAAACGCGATTTCCAGAGTTGACTTTTAGAAAACAAGATGGCCACTCTTCCCGTTTCCCTGCCCGGGAAATAAACTTTTTAATTTTCGTGGCACCCCGAAAAGCCGAATTAGCGTGATTACTTCTTGCGGATACCCCACCCGAGTGTGCCGGTGCAAATTTGAAGCACGCCATTGTTTTACTTTGGCGGTAATCGACGATTTTGGGTCAAATTATGACGTCACTTTTGCACCAAAAAGTTGTAATTCCCTAGGTTTTGCGAATTTTGCTTGACTCCACACAGGAAAGTTGTTCAGGATTCACAACTTGA
Source organism: Asterias amurensis (assembly GCF_032118995.1). Taxonomy (NCBI): domain Eukaryota; kingdom Metazoa; phylum Echinodermata; class Asteroidea; order Forcipulatida; family Asteriidae; genus Asterias; species Asterias amurensis. The sequence goes on along the minus strand of NC_092662.1, from coordinate 10,775,645 downwards.
TCGATTTGCACCGTCAAAACGCGATTTCCAGAGTTGACTATTAGAAAAACAAGATGGCCGCTCTTCCCTTTTCCCTGCCCGGGGAATAAACTTTTTAATTTTCGTGGCAACCCGAAAAACCGAATTAGCGTGATTACTTCTTGCGGATACCCCACCCGAGTGTGCCGGTGCAAATTTGAAGCACGCCAATGTTTTACTTTGGCGGTAATCGACGATTTTGGGTCAAATTATGACGTCACTTTTGCACCAAAAAATTGTAATTCCCAAGGTTTTGCGAATTTTGCATGACTCCACACAGGAAAGTTGTTCAGGATGCTCAACTTGGTCGATTTGCACCGTCAAAACGCGATTTCCAGAGTTGACTATTAGAAAAACAAGATGGCCGCTCTTCCCTTTTCCCTGCCCGGGGAATAACCTTTTTAATTTTCGAGGCACCCCGAAATCCGAATTAGCGTGATTACTTCTTGCGGATACCCCACCCGAGTTTGCCGGTGCAAATTTGAAGCACGCCATTGTTTTACTTTGGCGGTAATCGACGATTTTGGGTCAAATTATGACGTCACTTTTGCACCAAAAAGTTGTAATTCCCTAGGTTTTGCGAATTTTGCATGACTCCACACAGGAAAGTTGTTCAGGATGTTCAACTTGGTCGATTTGCACCGTCAAAACGCGATTTCCAGAGTTGACTATTAGAAAAACAAGATGGCCGCTCTTCCCTTTTCCCTGCCCGGGGAATAACCTTTTTAATTTTCGAGGCACCCCGAAATCCGAATTAGCGTGATTACTTCTTGCGGATACCCCACCCGAGTTTGCCGGTGCAAATTTGAAGCACGCCATTGTTTTACTTTGGCGGTAATCGACGATTTTGGGTCAAATTATGACGTCACTTTTGCACCAAAAAGTTGTAATTCCCTAGGTTTTGCGAATTTTGCATGACTCCACACAGGAAAGTTGTTCAGGATTCACAACTTGATCGATTTGCACCGTCAAATGCGATTTCCAGAGTTGACTATTAGAAAAACAAGATGGCCGCTCTTCCCGTTTCCCTGCCCGGGAAATAAACTTTTTAATTTTCGTGGCACCCCGAAAAGCCGAATTAGCGTGATTACTTCTTGCGGATACCCCACCCGAGTTTGCCGGTGCAAATTTGAAGCACGCCATTGTTTTACTTTGGCGGTAATCGACGATTTTTGGTCAAATTATGACGTCACTTTTGCACCAAAAAGTTGTAATTCCCAAGGTTTTGCGAATTTTGCATGACTCCACACAGGAAAGTTGTTCAGGATGCTCAACTTTATCGATTTGCACCGTCAAAACGCGATTTCCAGAGTTGACTATTAGAAAAACAAGATGGCCGCTCTTCCCTTTTCCCTGCCCGGGGAATAACCTTTTTAATTTTCGAGGCACCCCGAAATCCGAATTAGCGTGATTACTTCTTGCGGATACCCCACCCGAGTGTGCCGGTGCAAATTTGAAGCACGCCAATGTTTTACTTTGGCGGTAATCGACGATTTTGGGTCAAATTATGACGTCACTTTTGCACCAAAAAGTTGTAATTCCCTACGTTTTGCGAAATTTGCATGACTCCACACAGGAAAGGTGTTCAGGATTCACAACTTGATCGATTTGCACCGTCAAAACGCGATTTCCAGAGTTGACTATTAGAAAAACAAGATGGCCGCTCTTCCCTTTTCCCTGCCCGGGGAATAAACTTTTTAATTTTCGAGGCACCCCGAAAAGCCGAATTAGTGTGATTTCTTCTTGCGGATACCCCACCCGAGTGTGCCGGTGCAAATTTGAACCACGCCAATGTTTTACTTTGGCGGTAATCGACGATTTTTGGTCAAATTATGACGTCACTTTTGCACCAAAAAATTGTAGTTCCCAAGGTTTTGCGAATTTTGCATGACTCCACACAGGAAAGTTGTTCAGGATGCTCAACTTGGTCGATTTGCACCGTCAAAACGCGATTTCCAGAGTTGACTATTAGAAAAACAAGATGACCTCTCTTCCCTTTTCCCTGCCCGGGGAATTAACTTTTTAATTTTCGAGGCACCCCGAAAAGCCGAATTAGCGTGATTTCTTCTTGCGGATACCCCACCCGAGTGTGCCGGTGCAAATTTGAACCACGCCAATGTTTTACTTTGGCGGTAATCGAAAATTTTTGGTCAATATATGACGTCACTTTTGCACAAACAAGTTGTAATTCGCAAGGTTTTGCGAATTTTGTATGACTCCACACAGGAAAGTTGTTCAGGATGCTCAACTTGGTCGATTTTCACCGTCAAAACGCGATTTCCAGAGTTGACTTTTAGAAAACAAGATGGCCACTCTTCCCGTTTCCCTGCCCGGGAAATAAACTTTTTAATTTTCGTGGCACCCCGAAAAGCCGAATTAGCGTGATTACTTCTTGCGGATACCCCACCCGAGTGTGCCGGTGCAAATTTGAAGCACGCCATTGTTTTACTTTGGCGGTAATCGACGATTTTTGGTCAAATTTTGACGTCACTTTTGCACCAAAAAAATTGTAATTCCCAAGGTTTTGCGAATTTTGTATGACTCCACACAGGAAAGTTGTTCAGGATGCTCAACTTGGTCGATTTGCACCGTCAAAACGCGATTTCCAGAGTTGACTATTAGAAAAACAAGATGGCCGCTCTTCCCTTTTCCCTGCCCGGGGAATCACCTTTTTAATTTTCGAGGCACCCCGAAATCCGAATTAGCGTGATTACTTCTTGCGGATACCCCACCCGAGTTTGCCGGTGCAAATTTGAAGCAAGCAAATGTTTTACTTTGGCGGTAATCGACGATTTTGGGTCAAATTATGACGTCACTTTTGCACCAAAAAGTTGTAATTCCCTAGGTTTTGTGAATTTTGCTTGACTCCACACAGGAAAGTTGTTCAGGATTCACAACTTGATCGATTTGCACCGTCAAAACGCGATTTCCAGAGTTGACTATTAGAAAAACAAGATGGCCGCTCTTCCCTTTTCCCTGCCCGGGGAATAAACTTTTTAATTTTCGTGGCAACCCGAAAAACCGAATTAGCGTGATTACTTCTTGCGGATACCCCACCCGAGTGTGCCGGTGCAAATTTGAAGCACGCCAATGTTTTACTTTGGCGGTAATCGACGATTTTGGGTCAAATTATGACGTCACTTTTGCACCAAAAAATTGTAATTCCCAAGGTTTTGCGAATGTTGCATGACTCCACACAGGAAAGTTGTTCAGGATGCTCAACTTGGTCGATTTGCACCGTCAAAACGCGATTTCCAGAGTTGACTATTAGAAAAACAAGATGGCCGCTCTTCCCTTTTCCCTGCCCGGGGAATAACCTTTTTAATTTTCGAGGCACCCCGAAATCCGAATTAGCGTGATTACTTCTTGCGGATACCCCACCCGAGTTTGCCGGTGCAAATTTGAAGCACGCCATTGTTTTACTTTGGCGGTAATCGACGATTTTGGGTCAAATTATGACGTCACTTTTGCACCAAAAAGTTGTAATTCCCTAGGTTTTGCGAATTTTGCATGACTCCACACAGGAAAGTTGTTCAGGATTCACAACTTGATCGATTTGCACCGTCAAATGCGATTTCCAGAGTTGACTATTAGAAAAACAAGATGGCCGCTCTTCCCTTTTCCCTGCCCGGGGAATAAACTTTTTAATTTTCGTGGCAACCCGAAAAACCGAATTAGCGTGATTACTTCTTGCGGATACCCCACCCGAGTGTGCCGGTGCAAATTTGAAGCACGCCAATGTTTTACTTTGGCGGTAATCGACGATTTTGGGTCAAATTATGACGTCACTTTTGCACCAAAAAATTGTAATTCCCAAGGTTTTGCGAATTTTGCATGACTCCACACAGGAAAGTTGTTCAGGATGCTCAACTTGGTCGATTTGCACCGTCAAAACGCGATTTCCAGAGTTGACTATTAGAAAAACAAGATGGCCGCTCTTCCCTTTTCCCTGCCCGGGGAATAAACTTTTTAATTTTCGAGGCACCCCGAAAAGCCGAATTAGTGTGATTTCTTCTTGCGGATACCCCACCCGAGTGTGCCGGTGCAAATTTGAACCTCGCCAATGTTTTACTTTGGCGGTAATCGACGATTTTTGGTCAAATTATGACGTCACTTTTGCACCAAAAAATTGTAGTTCCCAAGGTTTTGCGAATTTTGCATGACTCCACACAGGAAAGTTGTTCAGGATGCTCAACTTGGTCGATTTGCACCGTCAAAACGCGATTTCCAGAGTTGACTATTAGAAAAACAACTTGACTGCTCTTCCCTTTTCCATGCCCGGGGAATTAACTTTTTAATTTTCGAGGCACCCCGAAAAGCCGAATTAGCGTGATTTCTTCTTGCGGATACCCCACCCGAGTGTGCCGGTGCAAATTTGAACCACGCCAATGTTTTACTTTGGCGGTAATCGACAATTTTTGGTCAATATATGACGTCACTTTTGCACAAACAAGTTGTAATTCGCAAGGTTTTGCGAATTTTGTATGACTCCACACAGGAAAGTTGTTCAGGATGCTCAACTTGGTCGATTTGCACCGTCAAAACGCGATTTCCAGAGTTGACTTTTAGAAAACAAGATGGCCACTCTTCCCGTTTCCCAGCCCGGGAAATAAACTTTTTAATTTTCGTGGCACCCCGAAAAGCCGAATTAGCGTGATTACTTCTTGCGGATACCCCACCCGAGTGTGCCGGTGCAAATTTGAAGCACGCCATTGTTTTACTTTGGCGGTAATCGACAATTTTTGGTCAAATTATGACGTCACTTTTGCACCAAAAAAATTGTAATTCCCAAGGTTTTGCGAATTTTGCATGACTCCACACAGGAAAGTTGTTCAAGATGCTCAACTTGGTCGATTTTCACCGTCAAAACGCGATTTCCAGAGTTGACTTTTAGAAAACAAGATGGCCACTCTTCCCGTTTCCCTGCCCGGGAAATAAACTTTTTAATTTTCGTGGCACCCCGAAAAGCCGAATTAGCGTGATTACTTCTTGCGGATACCCCACCCGAGTGTGCCGGTGCAAATTTGAAGCACGCCATTGTTTTACTTTGGCGGTAATCGACAAATTTTTGGTCAAATTTTGACGTCACTTTTGCACCAAAAAAATTGTAATTCCCAAGGTTTTGCGAATTTTGTATGACTCCACACAGGAAAGTTGTTCAGGATGCTCAACTTGGTCGATTTGCACCGTCAAAACGCGATTTCCAGAGTTGACTATTAGAAAAACAACATGGCCGCTCTTCCCTTTTCCCTGCCCGGGGAATCACCTTTTTAATTTTCGAGGCACCCCGAAATCCGAATTAGCGTGATTACTTCTTGCGGATACCCCACCCGAGTTTGCCGGTGCAAATTTGAAGCAAGCAAATGTTTTACTTTGGCGGTAATCGACGATTTTGGGTCAAATTATGACGTCACTTTTGCACCAAAAAGTTGTAATTCCCTAGGTTTTGCGAATTTTGCTTGACTCCACACAGGAAAGTTGTTCAGGATTCACAACTTGATCGATTTGCACCGTCAAAACGCGATTTCCAGAGTTGACTATTAGAAAAACAAGATGGCCGCTCTTCCCTTTTCCCTGCCCGGGGAATAAACTTTTTAATTTTCGTGGCAACCCGAAAAACCGAATTAGCGTGATTACTTCTTGCGGATACCCCACCCGAGTGTGCCGGTGCAAATTTGAAGCACGCCAATGTTTTACTTTGGCGGTAATCGACGATTTTGGGTCAAATTATGACGTCACTTTTGCACCAAAAAATTGTAATTCCCAAGGTTTTGCGAATGTTGCATGACTCCACACAGGAAAGTTGTTCAGGATGCTCAACTTGGTCGATTTGCACCGTCAAAACGCGATTTCCAGAGTTGACTATTAGAAAAACAAGATGGCCGCTCTTCCCTTTTCCCTGCCCGGGGAATAACCTTTTTAATTTTCGAGGCACCCCGAAATCCGAATTAGCGTGATTACTTCTTGCGGATACCCCACCCGAGTTTGCCGGTGCAAATTTGAAGCACGCCATTGTTTTACTTTGGCGGTAATCGACGATTTTGGGTCAAATTATGACGTCACTTTTGCACCAAAAAGTTGTAATTCCCTAGGTTTTGCGAATTTTGCATGACTCCACACAGGAAAGTTGTTCAGGATTCACAACTTGATCGATTTGCACCGTCAAATGCGATTTCCAGAGTTGACTATTAGAAAAACAAGATGGCCGCTCTTCCCTTTTCCCTGCCCGGGGAATAAACTTTTTAATTTTCGTGGCAACCCGAAAAACCGAATTAGCGTGATTACTTCTTGCGGATACCCCACCCGAGTGTGCCGGTGCAAATTTGAAGCACGCCAATGTTTTACTTTGGCGGTAATCGACGATTTTGGGTCAAATTATGACGTCACTTTTGCACCAAAAAATTGTAATTCCCAAGGTTTTGCGAATTTTGCATGACTCCACACAGGAAAGTTGTTCAGGATGCTCAACTTGGTCGATTTGCACCGTCAAAACGCGATTTCCAGAGTTGACTATTAGAAAAACAAGATGGCCGCTCTTCCCTTTTCCCTGCCCGGGGAATAAACTTTTTAATTTTCGAGGCACCCCGAAAAGCCGAATTAGTGTGATTTCTTCTTGCGGATACCCCACCCGAGTGTGCCGGTGCAAATTTGAACCTCGCCAATGTTTTACTTTGGCGGTAATCGACGATTTTTGGTCAAATTATGACGTCACTTTTGCACCAAAAAATTGTAGTTCCCAAGGTTTTGCGAATTTTGCATGACTCCACACAGGAAAGTTGTTCAGGATGCTCAACTTGGTCGATTTGCACCGTCAAAACGCGATTTCCAGAGTTGACTATTAGAAAAACAACTTGACTGCTCTTCCCTTTTCCATGCCCGGGGAATTAACTTTTTAATTTTCGAGGCACCCCGAAATCCGAATTAGCGTGATTACTTCTTGCGGATACCCCACCCGAGTTTGCCGGTGCAAATTTGAAGCACGCCATTGTTTTACTTTGGCGGTAATCGACGATTTTGGGTCAAATTATGACGTCACTTTTGCACCAAAAAGTTGTAATTCCCTAGGTTTTGCGAATTTTGCATGACTCCACACAGGAAAGTTGTTCAGGATTCACAACTTGATCGATTTGCACCGTCAAATGCGATTTCCAGAGTTGACTATTAGAAAAACAAGATGGCCGCTCTTCCCTTTTCCCTGCCCGGGGAATAAACTTTTTAATTTTCGTGGCAACCCGAAAAACCGAATTAGCGTGATTACTTCTTGCGGATACCCCACCCGAGTGTGCCGGTGCAAATTTGAAGCACGCCAATGTTTTACTTTGGCGGTAATCGACGATTTTGGGTCAAATTATGACGTCACTTTTGCACCAAAAAATTGTAATTCCCAAGGTTTTGCGAATTTTGCATGACTCCACACAGGAAAGTTGTTCAGGATGCTCAACTTGGTCGATTTGCACCGTCAAAACGCGATTTCCAGAGTTGACTATTAGAAAAACAAGATGGCCGCTCTTCCCTTTTCCCTGCCCGGGGAATAAACTTTTTAATTTTCGAGGCACCCCGGAAAGCCGAATTAGTGTGATTTCTTCTTGCGGATACCCCACCCGAGTGTGCCGGTGCAAATTTGAACCTCGCCAATGTTTTACTTTGGCGGTAATCGACGATTTTTGGTCAAATTATGACGTCACTTTTGCACCAAAAAATTGTAGTTCCCAAGGTTTTGCGAATTTTGCATGACTCCACACAGGAAAGTTGTTCAGGATGCTCAACTTGGTCGATTTGCACCGTCAAAACGCGATTTCCAGAGTTGACTATTAGAAAAACAACTTGACTGCTCTTCCCTTTTCCATGCCCGGGGAATTAACTTTTTAATTTTCGAGGCACCCCGAAAAGCCGAATTAGCGTGATTTCTTCTTGCGGATACCCCACCCGAGTGTGCCGGTGCAAATTTGAACCACGCCAATGTTTTACTTTGGCGGTAATCGACAATTTTTGGTCAATATATGACGTCACTTTTGCACAAACAAGTTGTAATTCGCAAGGTTTTGCGAATTTTGTATGACTCCACACAGGAAAGTTGTTCAGGATGCTCAACTTGGTCGATTTGCACCGTCAAAACGCGATTTCCAGAGTTGACTTTTAGAAAACAAGATGGCCACTCTTCCCGTTTCCCAGCCCGGGAAATAAACTTTTTAATTTTCGTGGCACCCCGAAAAGCCGAATTAGCGTGATTACTTCTTGCGGATACCCCACCCGAGTGTGCCGGTGCAAATTTGAAGCACGCCATTGTTTTACTTTGGCGGTAATCGACAATTTTTGGTCAAATTATGACGTCACTTTTGCACCAAAAAAATTGTAATTCCCAAGGTTTTGCGAATTTTGCATGACTCCACACAGGAAAGTTGTTCAAGATGCTCAACTTGGTCGATTTGCACCGTCAAAACGCGATTTCCAGAGTTGACTATTATAAAAACAAGATGGCCGCTCTTCCCTTTTCCCTGCCCGGGGAATTAACTTTTTAATTTTCGAGGCACCCCGAAAAGCCGAATTAGCGTGATTTCTTCTTGCGGATACCCCACCCGAGTGTGCCGGTGCAAATTTGAACCACGCCAATGTTTTACTTTGGCGGTAATCGACAATTTTTGGTCAATATATGACGTCACTTTTGCACAAACAAGTTGTAATTCGCAAGGTTGCGAATTTTGTATGACTCCACACAGGAAAGTTGTTCAGGATGCTCAACTTGGTCGATTTGCACCGTCAAAACGCGATTTCCAGAGTTGACTTTTAGAAAACAAGATGGCCACTCTTCCCGTTTCCCTGCCCGGGAAATAAACTTTTTAATTTTCGTGGCACCCCGAAAAGCCGAATTAGCGTGATTACTTCTTGCGGATACCCCACCCGAGTGTGCCGGTGCAAATTTGAAGCACGCCATTGTTTTACTTTGGCGGTAATCGACGATTTTTGGTCAAATTTTGACGTCACTTTTGTACCAAAAAAATTGTAATTCCCAAGGTTTTGCGAATTTTGTATGACTCCACACAGGAAAGTTGTTCAGGATGCTCAACTTGGTCGATTTGCACCGTCAAAACGCGATTTCCAGAGTTGACTATTAGAAAAACAAGATGGCCGCTCTTCCCTTTTCCCTGCCCGGGGAATCACCTTTTTAATTTTCGAGGCACCCCGAAATCCGAATTAGCGTGATTACTTCTTGCGGATACCCCACCCGAGTTTGCCGGTGCAAATTTGAAGCAAGCAAATGTTTTACTTTGGCGGTAATCGACGATTTTGGGTCAAATTATGACGTCACTTTTGCACCAAAAAGTTGTAATTCCCTAGGTTTTGCGAATTTTGCTTGACTCCACACAGGAAAGTTGTTCAGGATTCACAACTTGATCGATTTGCACCGTCAAAACGCGATTTCCAGAGTTGACTATTAGAAAAACAAGATGGCCGCTCTTCCCTTTTCCCTGCCCGGGGAATAAACTTTTTAATTTTCGTGGCAACCCGAAAAACCGAATTAGCGTGATTACTTCTTGCGGATACCCCACCCGAGTGTGCCGGTGCAAATTTGAAGCACGCCAATGTTTTACTTTGGCGGTAATCGACGATTTTGGGTCAAATTATGACGTCACTTTTGCACCAAAAAATTGTAATTCCCAAGGTTTTGCGAATTTTGCATGACTCCACACAGGAAAGTTGTTCAGGATGCTCAACTTGGTCGATTTGCACCGTCAAAACGCGATTTCCAGAGTTGACTATTAGAAAAACAAGATGGCCGCTCTTCCCTTTTCCCTGCCCGGGGAATAACCTTTTTAATTTTCGAGGCACCCCGAAATCCGAATTAGCGTGATTACTTCTTGCGGATACCCCACCCGAGTTTGCCGGTGCAAATTTGAAGCACGCCATTGTTTTACTTTGGCGGTAATCGACGATTTTGGGTCAAATTATGACGTCACTTTTGCACCAAAAAGTTGTAATTCCCTAGGTTTTGCGAATTTTGCATGACTCCACACAGGAAAGTTGTTCAGGATTCACAACTTGATCGATTTGCACCGTCAAATGCGATTTCCAGAGTTGACTATTAGAAAAACAAGATGGCCGCTCTTCCCTTTTCCCTGCCCGGGGAATAAACTTTTTAATTTTCGTGGCAACCCGAAAAACCGAATTAGCGTGATTACTTCTTGCGGATACCCCACCCGAGTGTGCCGGTGCAAATTTGAAGCACGCCAATGTTTTACTTTGGCGGTAATCGACGATTTTGGGTCAAATTATGACGTCACTTTTGCACCAAAAAATTGTAATTCCCAAGGTTTTGCGAATTTTGCATGACTCCACACAGGAAAGTTGTTCAGGATGCTCAACTTGGTCGATTTGCACCGTCAAAACGCGATTTCCAGAGTTGACTATTAGAAAAACAAGATGGCCGCTCTTCCCTTTTCCCTGCCCGGGGAATAAACTTTTTAATTTTCGAGGCACCCCGAAAAGCCGAATTAGTGTGATTTCTTCTTGCGGATACCCCACCCGAGTGTGCCGGTGCAAATTTGAACCTCGCCAATGTTTTACTTTGGCGGTAATCGACGATTTTTGGTCAAATTATGACGTCACTTTTGCACCAAAAAATTGTAGTTCCCAAGGTTTTGCGAATTTTGCATGACTCCACACAGGAAAGTTGTTCAGGATGCTCAACTTGGTCGATTTGCACCGTCAAAACGCGATTTCCAGAGTTGACTATTAGAAAAACAACTTGACTGCTCTTCCCTTTTCCATGCCCGGGGAATTAACTTTTTAATTTTCGAGGCACCCCGAAAAGCCGAATTAGCGTGATTTCTTCTTGCGGATACCCCACCCGAGTGTGCCGGTGCAAATTTGAACCACGCCAATGTTTTACTTTGGCGGTAATCGACAATTTTTGGTCAATATATGACGTCACTTTTGCACAAACAAGTTGTAATTCGCAAGGTTTTGCGAATTTTGTATGACTCCACACAGGAAAGTTGTTCAGGATGCTCAACTTGGTCGATTTGCACCGTCAAAACGCGATTTCCAGAGTTGACTTTTAGAAAACAAGATGGCCACTCTTCCCGTTTCCCAGCCATGGAAATAAACTTTTTAATTTTCGTGGCACCCCGAAAAGCCGAATTAGCGTGATTACTTCTTGCGGATACCCCACCCGAGTGTGCCGGTGCAAATTTGAAGCACGCCATTGTTTTACTTTGGCGGTAATCGACAATTTTTGGTCAAATTATGACGTCACTTTTGCACCAAAAAAATTGTAATTCCCAAGGTTTTGCGAATTTTGCATGACTCCACACAGGAAAGTTGTTCAAGATGCTCAACTTGGTCGATTTGCACCGTCAAAACGCGATTTCCAGAGTTGACTATTATAAAAACAAGATGGCCGCTCTTCCCTTTTCCCTGCCCGGGGAATTAACTTTTTAATTTTCGAGGCACCCCGAAAAGCCGAATTAGCGTGATTTCTTCTTGCGGATACCCCACCCGAGTGTGCCGGTGCAAATTTGAACCACGCCAATGTTTTACTTTGGCGGTAATCGACAATTTTTGGTCAATATATGACGTCACTTTTGCACAAACAAGTTGTAATTCGCAAGGTTTTGCGAATTTTGTATGACTCCACACAGGAAAGTTGTTCAGGATGCTCAACTTGGTCGATTTGCACCGTCAAAACGCGATTTCCAGAGTTGACTTTTAGAAAACAAGATGGCCACTCTTCCCGTTTCCCTGCCCGGGAAATAAACTTTTTAATTTTCGTGGCACCCCGAAAAGCCGAATTAGCGTGATTACTTCTTGCGGATACCCCACCCGAGTGTGCCGGTGCAAATTTGAAGCACGCCATTGTTTTACTTTGGCGGTAATCGACGATTTTTGGTCAAATTATGACGTCACTTTTGCACCAAAAAAAATGTAATTCCCAAGGTTTTGCGAATTTTGCATGACTCCACACAGGAAAGTTGTTCAGGATGCTCAACTTGGTCGATTTGCACCGTCAAAACGCGATTTACAGAGTTGACTATTAAAAAAACAAGTTGGCCGCTCTTCCCTTTTCCCTGCCCGGGGAATAACCTTTTTAATTTTCGAGGCACCCCGAAATCCGAATTAGCGTGATTACTTCTTGCGGATACCCCACCCGAGTGTGCCGGTGCAAATTTGAAGCACGCCAATGTTTTACTTTGGCGGTAATCGACGATTTTGGGTCAAATTATGACGTCACTTTTGCACCAAAAAATTGTAATTCCCTAGGTTTTGCGAATTTTGCATGACTCCACACAGGAAAGTTGTTCAGGATTCACAACTTGATCGATTTGCACCGTCAAAACGCGATTTCCAGAGTTGACTATTAGAAAAACAAGATGGCCGCTCTTCCCTTTTCCTGCCCGGGGAATAAACTTTTTAATTTTCGTGGCACCCCGAAAAACCGAATTAGCGTGATTACTTCTTGCGGATACCCCACCCGAGTGTGCCGGTGCAAATTTGAAGCACGCCAATGTTTTACTTTGGCGGTAATCGACGATTTTTGGTCAAATTATGACGTCACTTTTGCACCAAAAAATTGTAATTCCCAAGGTTTTGCGAATTTTGCATGACTCCACACAGGAAAGTTGTTCAGGATGCTCAACTTGGTCGATTTGCACCGTCAAAACGCGATTTCCAGAGTTGACTATTAGATAAACTAGATGGCCGCTCTTCCCTTTTCCCTGCCCGGGGAATAAACTTTTTAATTTTCGTGGCACCCCGAAAAGCCGAATTAGCGTGATTACTTCTTGCGGATACCCCACCCGAGTGTGCCGGTGCAAATTTGAACCTCGCCAATGTTTTACTTTGGCGGTAATCGACGATTTTTGGTCAAATTATGACGTCACTTTTGCACCAAAAAATTGTAGTTCCCAAGGTTTTGCGAATTTTGCATGACTCCACACAGGAAAGTTGTTCAGGATGCTCAACTTGGTCGATTTGCACCGTCAAAACGCGATTTCCAGAGTTGACTTTTAGAAAACAAGATGGCCACTCTTCCCGTTTCCCTGACCGGGAAATAAACTTTTTAATTTTCGAGGCACCCCGAAATCCGAATTAGCGTGATTACTTCTTGCGGATACCCCACCCGAGTTTGCCGGTGCAAATTTGAAGCACGCCAATGTTTTACTTTGGCGGTAATCGACGATTTTGGGTCAAATTATGACGTCACTTTTGCACCAAAAAGTTGTAATTCCCTAGGTTTTGCGAATTTTGCATGACTCCACACAGGAAAGTTGTTCAGGATTCACAACTTGATCGATTTGCACCGTCAAAACGCGATTTCCAGAGTTGACTATTAGAAAAACAAGATGGCCGCTCTTCCCTTTTCACTGCCCGGGGAATAAACTTTTTAATTTTCGTGGCACCCCGAAAAACCGAATTAGCGTGATTACTTCTTGCGGATACCCCACCCGAGTGTGCCGGTGCAAATTTGAAGCACGCCAATGTTTTACTTTGGCGGTAATCGACGATTTTGGGTCAAATTATGACGTCACTTTTGCACCAAAAAATTGTAATTCCCAAGGTTTTGCGAATTTTGCATGACTCCACACAGGAAAGTTGTTCAGGATGCTCAACTTGGTCGATTTGCACCGTCAAAACGCGATTTCCAGAGTTGACTATTAGAAAAACAAGATGGCCGCTCTTCCCTTTTCCCTGCCCGGGGAATAAACTTTTTAATTTTCGAGGCACCCCGAAAAGCCGAATTAGTGTGATTTCTTCTTGCGGATACCCCACCCGAGTGTGCCGGTGCAAATTTGAACCTCGCCAATGTTTTACTTTGGCGGTAATCGACGATTTTTGGTCAAATTATGACGTCACTTTTGCACCAAAAAATTGTAGTTCCCATGGTTTTGCGAATTTTGCATGACTCCACACAGGAAAGTTGTTCAGGATGCTCAACTTGGTCGATTTGCACCGTCAAAACGCGATTTCCAGAGTTGACTATTAGAAAAACAAGATGACCGCTCTTCCCTTTTCCCTGCCCGGGGAATTAACTTTTTAATTTTCGAGGCACCCCGAAAAGCCGAATTAGCGTGATTTCTTCTTGCGGATACCCCACCCGAGTGTGCCGGTGCAAATTTGAAGCACGCCAATGTTTTACTTTGGCGGTAATCGACAATTTTTGGTCAATATATGACGTCACTTTTGCACAAACAAGTTGTAATTCGCAAGGTTTTGCGAATTTTGTATGACTCCACACAGGAAAGTTGTTCAGGATGCTCAACTTGGTCGATTTGCACCGTCAAAACGCGATTTCCAGAGTTGACTTTTAGAAAACAAGATGGCCACTCTTCCCGTTTCCCTGCCCGGGAATAACCTTTTTAATTTTCGAGGCACTCCGAAAAGCCGAATTAGCGTGATTTCTTCTTGCGGATACCCCACCCGAGTGTGCCGGTGCAAATTTGAACCACGCCAATGTTTTACTTTGGCGGTAATCGACGATTTTTGGTCAATATATGACGTCACTTTTTTCACAAAAAAGTTGTAATTCGCAAGGTTTTGCGAATTTTGTATGACTCCACACAGGAAAGTTGTTCAGGATGCTCAACTTGGTCGATTTGCACCGTCAAAACGCGATTTCCAGAGTTGACTATTAGAAAAACAAGATGGCCGCTCTTCCCTTTTCCCTGCCCGGGGAATAACCTTTTTAATTTTCGAGGCACCCCGAAATCCGAATTAGCGTGATTACTTCTTGCGGATACCCCACCCGAGTGTGCCGGTGCAAATTTGAAGCACGCCAATGTTTTACTTTGGCGGTAATCGACGATTTTGGGTCAAGTTATGACGTCACTTTTGCACCAAAAAGTTGTAATTCCCTAGGTTTTGCGAATTTTGCATGACTCCACACAGGAAAGTTGTTCAGGATTCACAACTTGATCGATTTGCACCGTCAAAACGCGATTTCCAGAGTTGACTAATAGAAAAACAAGATGGCCGCTCTTCCCTTTTCCCTGCCCGGGGAATAAACTTTTTAATTTTCGTGGCACCCCGAAAAACCGAATTAGCGTGATTACTTCTTGCGGATACCCCACCCGAGTGTGCCGGTGCAAATTTGAAGCACGCCAATGTTTTACTTTGGCGGTAATCGACGATTTTTGGTCAAATTATGACGTCACTTTTGCACCAAAAAATTGTAATTCCCAAGGTTTTGCGAATTGTGCATGACTCCTCACAGGAAAGTTGTTCAGGATGCTCAACTTGGTCGATTTGCACCGTCAAAACGCGATTTCCAGAGTTGACTATAAGAAAAACAAGATGGCCGCTCTTCCCTTTTCCCTGCCCGGGGAATAAACTTTTTAATTTTCGAGGCACCCAAAAAAGCCGAATTAGTGTGATTTCTTCTTGCGGATACCCCACCCGAGTGTGCCGGTGCAAATTTGAACCTCGCCAATGTTTTACTTTGGCGGTAATCGACGATTTTTGGTCAAATTATGACGTCACTTTTGCACCAAAAAATTGTAGTTCCCAAGGTTTTGCGAATTTTGCATGACTCCACACAGGAAAGTTGTTCAGGATGCTCAACTTGGTCGATTTGCACCGTCAAAACGCGATTTCCAGAGTTGACTATTAGAAAAACAAGATGACTGCTCTTCCCTTTTCCCTGCCCGGGGAATTAACTTTTTAATTTTCGAGGCACCCCGAAAAGCCGAATTAGCGTGATTTCTTCTTGCGGATACCCCACCCGAGTGTGCCGGTGCAAATTTGAACCACGCCAATGTTTTACTTTGGCGGTAATCGACAATTTTTGGTCAATATATGACGTCACTTTTGCACAAACAAGTTGTAATTCGCAAGGTTTTGCGAATTTTGCATGACTCCACACAGGAAAGTTGTTCAGGATGCTCAACTTGGTCGATTTGCACCGTCAAAACGCGATTTCCAGAGTTGACTATTATAAAAATAAGATGGCCGCTCTTCCCTTATCCCTGCCCGGGGAATAACCTTTTTAATTTTCGAGGCACCCCGAAATCCGAATTAGCGTGATTACTTCTTGCGGATACCCCACCCGAGTGTGCCGGTGCAAATTTGAAGCACGCCAATGTTTTACTTTGTCGGTAATCGACGATTTTGGGTCAAATTATGACGTCACTTTTGCACCAAAAAGTTGTAATTCCCTAGGTTTTGCGAATTTTGCATGACTCCACACAGGAAAGTTGTTCAGGATTCACAACTTGATCGATTTGCACCGTCAAAACGCGATTTCCAGAGTTGACTAATAGAAAAACAAGATGGCCGCTCTTCCCTTTTCCCTGCCCGGGGAATAAACTTTTTAATTTTCGTGGCACCCCGAAAAACCGAATTAGCGTGATTACTTCTTGCGGATACCCCACCCGAGTGTGCCGGTGCAAATTTGAAGCACGCCAATGTTTTACTTTGGCGGTAATCGACGATTTTTGGTCAAATTATGACGTCACTTTTGCACCAAAAAATTGTAATTCCCAAGGTTTTGCGAATTGTGCATGACTCCTCACAGGAAAGTTGTTCAGGATGCTCAACGTGGTCGATTTGCACCGTCAAAACGCGATTTCCAGAGTTGACTATAAGAAAAACAAGATGGCCGCTCTTCCCTTTTCCCTGCCCGGGGAATAAACTTTTTAATTTTCGAGGCACCCCGAAAAGCCGAATTAGTGTGATTTCTTCTTGCGGATACCCCACCCGAGTGTGCCGGTGCAAATTTGAACCTCGCCAATGTTTTACTTTGGCGGTAATCGACGATTTTTGGTCAAATTATGACGTCACTTTTGCACCAAAAAATTGTAGTTCCCAAGGTTTTGCGAATTTTGCATGACTCCACACAGGAAATATGTTCAGGATGCTCAACTTGGTCGATTTGCACCGTCAAAACGCGATTTCCAGAGTTGACTATTAGAAAAACAAGATGACTGCTCTTCCCTTTTCCCTGCCCGGGGAATTAACTTTTTAATTTTCGAGGCACCCCGAAAAGCCGAATTAGCGTGATTTCTTCTTGCGGATACCCCACCCGAGTGTGCCGGTGCAAATTTGAACCACGCCAATGTTTTACTTTGGCGGTAATCGACAATTTTTGGTCAATATATGACGTCACTTTTGCACAAACAAGTTGTAATTCGCAAGGTTTTGCGAATTTTGCATGACTCCACACAGGAAAGTTGTTCAGGATGCTCAACTTGGTCGATTTGCACCGTCAAAACGCGATTTCCAGAGTTGACTATTATAAAAATAAGATGGCCGCTCTTCCCTTATCCCTGCCCGGGGAATAACCTTTTTAATTTTCGAGGCACCCCGAAATCCGAATTAGCGTGATTACTTCTTGCGGATACCCCACCCGAGTGTGCCGGTGCAAATTTGAAGCACGCCAATGTTTTACTTTGGTGGTAATCGACGATTTTGGGTCAAATTATGACGTCACTTTTGCACCAAAAAATTGTAATTCCCTAGGTTTTGCGAATTTTGCATGACTCCACACAGGAAAGTTGTTCAGGATTCACAACTTGATCGATTTGCACCGTCAAAACGCGATTTCCAGAGTTGACTATTAGAAAAACAAGATGGCCGCTCTTCCCTTTTCCCTGCCCGGGGAATAAACTTTTTAATTTTCGTGGCACCCCGAAAAACCGAATTAGCGTGATTACTTCTTGCGGATACCCCACCCGAGTGTGCCGGTGCAAATTTGAAGCACGCCAATGTTTTACTTTGGCGGTAATCGACGATTTTTGGTCAAATTATGACGTCACTTTTGCACCAAAAAATTGTAATTCCCAAGGTTTTGCGAATTTTGCATGACTCCACACAGGAAAGTTGTTCAGGATGCTCAACTTGGTCGATTTGCACCATCAAAACGCGATTTCCAGAGTTGACTATTAGATAAACTAGATGGCCGCTCTTCCCTTTTCCCTGCCCGGGGAATAAACTTTTTAATTTTCGTGGCACCCCGAAAAGCCGAATTAGCGTGATTACTTCTTGCGGATACCCCACCCGAGTGTGCCGGTGCAAATTTGAAGCACGCCATTGTTTTACTTTGGCGGTAATCGACAATTTTTGGTCAAATTATGACGTCACTTTTGCACCAAAAAAATTGTAATTCCCAAGGTTTTGCGAATTTTGCATGACTCCACACAGGAAAGTTGTTCAGGATGTTCAACTTGGTCGATTTGCACCGTCAAAACGCGATTTCCAGAGTTGACTATTATAAAAACAAGATGGCCGCTCTTCCCTTTTCCCTGCCCGGGGAATAACCTTTTTAATTTTCGAGGCACTCCGAAAAGCCGAATTAGCGTGATTTCTTCTTGCGGATACCCCACCCGAGTGTGCCGGTGCAAATTTGAACCACGCCAATGTTTTACTTTGGCGGTAATCGACGATTTTTGGTCAATATATGACGTCACTTTTTTCACAAAAAAAGTTGTAATTCGCAAGGTTTTGCGAATTTTGTATGACTCCACACAGGAAAGTTGTTCAGGATGCTCAACTTGGTCGATTTGCACCGTCAAAACGCGATTTCCAGTTTTGACTTTTAGAAAACAAGATGGCCACTCTTCCCGTTTACCTGCCCGGGAAATAAACTTTTTAATTTTCGTGGCACCCCGAAAAGCCGAATTAGCGTGATTACTTCTTGCGGATACCCCACCCGAGTGTGCCGGTGCAAATTTGAACCACGCCAATGGTTTACTTTGGCGGTAATCGGCGATTTTTTGTCAAATTATGACGTCACTTTTGCACCAAAAAATTGTAATTCCCAAGGTTTTGCGAATTTTGCATGACTCCACACAGGAAAGTTGTTCAGGATGCTCAACTTGGTCGATTTGCACCGTCAAAACGCGATTTCCAGAGTTGACTATAAGAAAAACAAGATGGCCGCTCTTCCCTTTTCCCTGCCCGGGGAATAACCTTTTTAATTTTCGAGGCACCCCGAAATCCGAATTAGCGTGATTACTTCTTGCGGATACCCCACCCGAGTGTGCCGGTGCAAATTTGAAGCACGCCAATGTTTTACTTTGGCGGTAATCGACGATTTTGGGTCAAATTATGACGTCACTTTTGCACCAAAAAAATTGTAATTCCCTAGGTTTTGCGAATTTTGCATGGCGCCACACAGGAAAGTTGTTCAGGATTCACAACTTGATCGATTTGCACCGTCAAAACGCGATTTCCAGAGTTGACTATTAGAAAAACAAGATGGCCGCTCTTCCCTTTTCCCTGCCCGGGGAATTAACTTTTTAATTTTCGAGGCACCCCGAAAAGCCGAATTAGCGTGATTTCTTCTTGCGGATACCCCACCCGAGTGTGCCGGTGCAAATTTGAACCACGCCAATGTTTTACTTTGGCGGTAATCGACAATTTTTGGTCAATATATGACGTCACTTTTGCACAAACAAGTTGTAATTCGCAAGGTTTTGCGAATTTTGCATGACTCCACACAGGAAAGTTGTTCAGGATGCTCAACTTGGTCGATTTGCACCGTCAAAACGCGATTTCCAGAGTTGACTATTATAAAAATAAGATGGCCGCTCTTCCCTTATCCCTGCCCGGGGAATAACCTTTTTAATTTTCGAGGCACCCCGAAATCCGAATTAGCGTGATTACTTCTTGCGGATACCCCACCCGAGTGTGCCGGTGCAAATTTGAAGCACGCCAATGTTTTACTTTGGCGGTAATCGACGATTTTGGGTCAAATTATGACGTCACTTTTGCACCAACAAGTTGTAATTCCCTAGGTTTTGCGAATTTTGCATGACTCCACACAGGAAAGTTGTTCAGGATTCACAACTTGATCGATTTGCACCGTCAAAACGCGATTTCCAGAGTTGACTAATAGAAAAACAAGATGGCCGCTCTTCCCTTTTCCCTGCCCGGGGAATAAACTTTTTAATTTTCGTGGCACCCCGAAAAACCGAATTAGCGTGATTACTTCTTGCGGATACCCCACCCGAGTGTGCCGGTGCAAATTTGAAGCACGCCAATGTTTTACTTTGGCGGTAATCGACGATTTTTGGTCAAATTATGACGTCACTTTTGCACCAAAAAATTGTAATTCCCAAGGTTTTGCGAATTGTGCATGACTCCTCACAGGAAAGTTGTTCAGGATGCTCAACTTGGTCGATTTGCACCGTCAAAACGCGATTTCCAGAGTTGACTATAAGAAAAACAAGATGGCCGCTCTTCCCTTTTCCCTGCCCGGGGAATAAACTTTTTAATTTTCGAGGCACCCCGAAAAGCCGAATTAGTGTGATTTCTTCTTGCGGATACCCCACCCGAGTGTGCCGGTGCAAATTTGAACCTCGCCAATGTTTTACTTTGGCGGTAATCGACGATTTTTGGTCAAATTATGACGTCACTTTTGCACCAAAAAATTGTAGTTCCCAAGGTTTTGCGAATTTTGCATGACTCCACACAGGAAAGTTGTTCAGGATGCTCAACTTGGTCGATTTGCACCGTCAAAACGCGATTTCCAGAGTTGACTATTAGAAAAACAAGATGACTGCTCTTCCCTTTTCCCTGCCCGGGGAATTAACTTTTTAATTTTCGAGGCACCCCGAAAAGCCGAATTAGCGTGATTTCTTCTTGCGGATACCCCACCCGAGTGTGCCGGTGCAAATTTGAACCACGCCAATGTTTTACTTTGGCGGTAATCGACAATTTTTGGTCAATATATGACGTCACTTTTGCACAAACAAGTTGTAATTCGCAAGGTTTTGCGAATTTTGCATGACTCCACACAGGAAAGTTGTTCAGGATGCTCAACTTGGTCGATTTGCACCGTCAAAACGCGATTTCCTGAGTTGACTATTATAAAAATAAGATGGCCGCTCTTCCCTTATCCCTGCCCGGGGAATAACCTTTGTAATTTTCGAGGCACCCCGAAATCCGAATTAGCGTGATTACTTCTTGCGGATACCCCACCCGAGTGTGCCGGTGCAAATTTGAAGCACGCCAATGTTTTACTTTGGTGGTAATCGACGATTTTGGGTCAAATTATGACGTCACTTTTGCACCAAAAAATTGTAATTCCCTAGGTTTTGCGAATTTTGCATGACTCCACACAGGAAAGTTGTTCAGGATTCACAACTTGATCGATTTGCACCGTCAAAACGCGATTTCCAGAGTTGACTATTAGAAAAACAAGATGGCCGCTCTTCCCTTTTCCCTGCCCGGGGAATAAACTTTTTAATTTTCGTGGCACCCCGAAAAACCGAATTAGCGTGATTACTTCTTTCGGATACCCCACCCGAGTGTGCCGGTGCAAATTTGAAGCACGCCAATGTTTTACTTTGGCGGTAATCGACGATTTTTGGTCAAATTATGACGTCACTTTTGCACCAAAAAATTGTAATTCCCAAGGTTTTGCGAATTTTGCATGACTCCACACAGGAAAGTTGTTCAGGATGCTCAACTTGGTCGATTTGCACCATCAAAACGCGATTTCCAGAGTTGACTATTAGATAAACTAGATGGCCGCTCTTCCCTTTTCCCTGCCCGGGGAATAAACTTTTTAATTTTCGTGGCACCCCGAAAAGCCGAATTAGCGTGATTACTTCTTGCGGATACCCCACCCGAGTGTGCCGGTGCAAATTTGAAGCACGCCATTGTTTTACTTTGGCGGTAATCGACAATTTTTGGTCAAATTATGACGTCACTTTTGCACCAAAAAAATTGTAATTCCCAAGGTTTTGCGAATTTTGCATGACTCCACACAGGAAAGTTGTTCAGGATGTTCAACTTGGTCGATTTGCACCGTCAAAACGCGATTTCCAGAGTTGACTATTATAAAAACAAGATGGCCGCTCTTCCCTTTTCCCTGCCCGGGGAATAACCTTTTTAATTTTCGAGGCACTCCGAAAAGCCGAATTAGCGTGATTTCTTCTTGCGGATACCCCACCCGAGTGTGCCGGTGCAAATTTGAACCACGCCAATGTTTTACTTTGGCGGTAATCGACGATTTTTGGTCAATATATGACGTCACTTTTTTCACAAAAAAAGTTGTAATTCGCAAGGTTTTGCGAATTTTGTATGACTCCACACAGGAAAGTTGTTCAGGATGCTCAACTTGGTCGATTTGCACCGTCAAAACGCGATTTCCAGTTTTGACTTTTAGAAAACAAGATGGCCACTCTTCCCGTTTACCTGCCCGGGAAATAAACTTTTTAATTTTCGTGGCACCCCGAAAAGCCGAATTAGCGTGATTACTTCTTGCGGATACCCCACCCGAGTGTGCCGGTGCAAATTTGAACCACGCCAATGGTTTACTTTGGCGGTAATCGGCGATTTTTTGTCAAATTATGACGTCACTTTTGCACCAAAAAATTGTAATTCCCAAGGTTTTGCGAATTTTGCATGACTCCACACAGGAAAGTTGTTCAGGATGCTCAACTTGGTCGATTTGCACCGTCAAAACGCGATTTCCAGAGTTGACTATAAGAAAAACAAGATGGCCGCTCTTCCCTTTTCCCTGCCCGGGGAATAACCTTTTTAATTTTCGAGGCACCCCGAAATCCGAATTAGCGTGATTACTTCTTGCGGATACCCCACCCGAGTGTGCCGGTGCAAATTTGAAGCACGCCAATGTTTTACTTTGGCGGTAATCGACGATTTTGGGTCAAATTATGACGTCACTTTTGCACCAAAAAAATTGTAATTCCCTAGGTTTTGCGAATTTTGCATGGCGCCACACAGGAAAGTTGTTCAGGATTCACAACTTGATCGATTTGCACCGTCAAAACGCGATTTCCAGAGTTGACTAATAGAAAAACAAGATGGCCGCTCTTCCCTTTTCCCTGCCCGGGGAATAACCTTTTTAATTTTCGAGGCACCCCGAAATCCGAATTAGCGTGATTACTTCTTGCGGATACCCCACCCGAGTGTGCCGGTGCAAATTCGAAGCACGCCAATGTTTTACTTTGGCGGTAATCGACGATTTTTGGTCAATTTATGACGTCACTTTTGCACCAAAAAAATTGTAATTCCCAAGGTTTTGCGAATTTTGCATGACTCCACACAGGAAAGTTGTTCAGGATGCTCAACTTGGTCGATTTGCACCGTCAAAACGCGATTTCCAGAGTTGACTATTATAAAAACAAGATGGCCGCTCTTCCCTTTTCCCTGCCCGGGGAATAACCTTTTTAAATTTCGAGGCACCCCGAAATCCGAATTAGCGTGATTACTTCTTGCGGATACCCCACCCGAGTGTGCCGGTGCAAATTTGAAGCACGCCAATGTTTTACTTTGGCGGTAATCGACGATTTTGGGTCAAATTATGACGTCACTTTTGCACCAAAAAATTGTAATTCCCTAGGTTTTGCGAATTTTGCATGACTCCACACAGGAAAGTTGTTCAGGATTCACAACTTGATCGATTTGCACCGTCAAAACGCGATTTCCAGAGTTGACTATTAGAAAAACAAGATGGCCGCTCTTCCCTTTTCCCTGCCCGGGGATAAAACTTTTTAATTTTCGTGGCACCCCGAAAAACCGAATTAGCGTGATTAATTCTTGCGGATACCCCACCCGAGTGTGCCGGTGCAAATTTGAAGCAAGCCAATGTTTTACTTTGGCGGTAATCGACGATTTTTGGTCAAATTATGACGTCACTTTTGCACCAAAAAATTGTAATTCCCAAGGTTTTGCGAATTGTGCATGACTCCTCACAGGAAAGTTGTTCAGGATGCTCAACTTGGTCGATTTGCACCGTCAAAACGCGATTTCCAGAGTTGACTATTAGAAAAACAAGATGGCCGCTCTTCCCTTTTCCCTGCCCGGGGAATAAACTTTTTAATTTTCGAGGCACCCCGAAAAGCCGAATTAGTGTGATTTCTTCTTGCGGATACCCCACCCGAGTGTGCCGGTGCAAATTTGAACCTCGCCAATGTTTTACTTTGGCGGTAATCGACGATTTTTGGTCAAATTATGACGTCACTTTTGCACCAAAAAATTGTAGTTCCCAAGGTTTTGCGAATTTTGCATGACTCCACACAGGAAAGTTGTTCAGGATGCTCAACTTGGTCGATTTGCACCGTCAAAACGCGATTTCCAGAGTTGACTATTAGAAAAACAAGATGACTGCTCTTCCCTTTTCCCTGCCCGGGGAATTAACTTTTTAATTTTCGAGGCACCCCGAAAAGCCGAATTAGCGTGATTTCTTCTTGCGGATACTCCACCCGAGTGTGCCGGTGCAAATTTGAACCACGCCAATGTTTTACTTTGGCGGTAATCGACAATTTTTGGTCAATATATGACGTCACTTTTGCACAAACAAGTTGTAATTCGCAAGGTTTTGCGAATTTTGTATGACTCCACACAGGAAAGTTGTTCAGGATGCTCAACTTGGTCGATTTGCACCGTCAAAACGCGATTTCCAGAGTTGACTTTTAGAAAACAAGATGGCCACTCTTCCCGTTTCCCAGCCCGGGAAATAAACTTTTTAATTTTCGTGGCACCCCGAAAAGCCGAATTAGCGTGATTACTTCTTGCGGATACCCCACCCGAGTGTGCCGGTGCAAATTTGAAGCACGCCATTGTTTTACTTTGGCGGTAATCGACGATTTTTGGTCAAATTATGACGTCACTTTTGCACCAAAAAAATTGTAATTCCCAAGGTTTTGCGAATTTTGCATGACTCCACACAGGAAAGTTGTTCAGGATGCTCAACTTGGTCGATTTGCACCGTCAAAACGCGATTTCCAGAGTTGACTATTATAAAAATAAGATGGCCGCTCTTCCCTTTTCCCTGCCCGGGGAATAAACTTTTTAATTTTCGAGGCACCCCGAAAAGCCGAATTAGTGTGATTTCTTCTTGCGGATACCCCACCCGAGTGTGCCGGTGCAAATTTGAACCTCGCCAATGTTTTACTTTGGCGGTAATCGACGATTTTTGGTCAAATTATGACGTCACTTTTGCACCAAAAAATTGTAGTTCCCAAGGTTTTGCGAATTTTGCATGACTCCACACAGGAAAGTTGTTCAGGATGCTCAACTTGGTCGATTTGCACCGTCAAAACGCGATTTCCAGAGTTGACTATTAGAAAAACAAGATGACTGCTCTTCCCTTTTCCCTGCCCGGGGAATTAACTTTTTAATTTTCGAGGCACCCCGAAAAGCCGAATTAGCGTGATTTCTTCTTGCGGATACTCCACCCGAGTGTGCCGGTGCAAATTTGAACCACGCCAATGTTTTACTTTGGCGGTAATCGACAATTTTTGGTCAATATATGACGTCACTTTTGCACAAACAAGTTGTAATTCGCAAGGTTTTGCGAATTTTGTATGACTCCACACAGGAAAGTTGTTCAGGATGCTCAACTTGGTCGATTTGCACCGTCAAAACGCGATTTCCAGAGTTGACTTTTAGAAAACAAGATGGCCACTCTTCCCGTTTCCCAGCCCGGGAAATAAACTTTTTAATTTTCGTGGCACCCCGAAAAGCCGAATTAGCGTGATTACTTCTTGCGGATACCCCACCCGAGTGTGCCGGTGCAAATTTGAAGCACGCCATTGTTTTACTTTGGCGGTAATCGACGATTTTTGGTCAAATTATGACGTCACTTTTGCACCAAAAAAATTGTAATTCCCAAGGTTTTGCGAATTTTGCATGACTCCACACAGGAAAGTTGTTCAGGATGCTCAACTTGGTCGATTTGCACCGTCAAAACGCGATTTCCAGAGTTGACTATTATAAAAATAAGATGGCCGCTCTTCCCTTTTCCCTGCCCGGGGAATAACCTTTTTAATTTTCGAGGCACCCCGAAATCCGAATTAGCGTGATTACTTCTTGCGGATACCCCACCCGAGTGTGCCGGTGCAAATTTGAAGCACGCCAATGTTTTACTTTGGCGGTAATCGACGATTTTGGGTCAAATTATGACGTCACTTTTGCACCAAAAAATTGTAATTCCCTAGGTTTTGCGAATTTTGCATGACTCCACACAGGAAAGTTGTTCAGGATTCACAACTTGATCGATTTGCACCGTCAAAACGCGATTTCCAGAGTTGACTATTAGAAAAACAAGATGGCCGCTCTTCCATTTTCCCTGCCCGGGGAATAAACTTTTTAATTTTCGTGGCACCCCGAAAAACCGAATTAGCGTGATTACTTCTTGCGGATACCCCACCCGAGTGTGCCGGTGCAAATTTGAAGCACGCCAATGTTTTACTTTGGCGGTAATCGACGATTTTTGGTCAAATTATGACGTCACTTTTGCACCAAAAAATTGTAATTCCCAAGGTTTTGCGAATTTTGCATGACTCCACACAGGAAAGTTGTTCAGGATGCTCAACTTGGTCGATTTGCACCGTCAAAACGCGATTTCCAGAGTTGACTATTAGATAAACTAGATGGCCGCTCTTCCCTTTTCCCTGCCCGGGGAATAAACTTTTTAATTTTCGTGGCACCCCGAAAAGCCGAATTAGCGTGATTACTTCTTGCGGATACCCCACCCGAGTGTGCCGGTGCAAATTTGAACCTCGCCAATGTTTTACTTTGGCGGTAATCGACGATTTTTGGTCAAATTATGACGTCACTTTTGCACCAAAAAATTGTAGTTCCCAAGGTTTTGCGAATTTTGCATGACTCCACACAGGAAAGTTGTTCAGGATGCTCAACTTGTTCGATTTGCACCGTCAAAACGCGATTTCCAGAGTTGACTATTAGAAAAACAAGATGACCGCTCTTCCCTTTTCCCTGCCCGGGGAATTAACTTTTTAATTTTCGAGGCACCCCGAAAAGCCGAATTAGCGTGATTACTTCTTGGGATACCCCCACCCGAGTGTGCCGGTGCAAATTTGAACCACGCCAATGTTTTACTTTGGCGGTAATCGACAATTTTTGGTCAATATATGACGTCACTTTTGCAAAAACAAGTTGTAGTTCGCAAGGTTTTGCGAATTTTGTATGACTCCACACAGGAAAGTTGTTCAGGATGCTCAACTTGGTCGATTTGCACCGTCAAAACGCGATTTCCAGAGTTGACTTTTAGAAAACAAGATGGCCACTCTTCCCGTTTCCCTGCCCGGGAAATAAACTTTTTAATTTTCGTGGCACCCCGAAAAGCCGAATTAGCGTGATTACTTCTTGCGGATACCCCACCCGAGTGTGCCGGTGCAAATTTGAAGCACGCCATTGTTTTACTTTGGCGGTAATCGACAATTTTTGGTCAAATTATGACGTCACTTTTGCACCAAAAAAATTGTAATTCCCAAGGTTTTGCGAATTTTGCATGACTCCACACAGGAAAGTTGTTCAGGATGCTCAACTTGGTCGATTTGCACCGTCAAAACGCGATTTCCAGAGTTGACTATTATAAAAATAAGATGGCCGCTCTTCCCTTTTCCCTGCCCGGGGAATAAACTTTTTAATTTTCGAGGCACCCCGAAAAGCCGAATTAGTGTGATTTCTTCTTGCGGATACCCCACCCGAGTGTGCCGGTGCAAATTTGAACCTCGCCAATGTTTTACTTTGGCGGTAATCGACGATTTTTGGTCAAATTATGACGTCACTTTTGCACCAAAAAATTGTAGTTCCCAAGGTTTTGCGAATTTTGCATGACTCCACACAGGAAAGTTGTTCAGGATGCTCAACTTGGTCGATTTGCACCGTCAAAACGCGATTTCCAGAGTTGACTATTAGAAAAACAAGATGACTGCTCTTCCCTTTTCCCTGCCCGGGGAATTAACTTTTTAATTTTCGAGGCACCCCGAAAAGCCGAATTAGCGTGATTTCTTCTTGCGGATACTCCACCCGAGTGTGCCGGTGCAAATTTGAACCACGCCAATGTTTTACTTTGGCGGTAATCGACAATTTTTGGTCAATATATGACGTCACTTTTGCACAAACAAGTTGTAATTCGCAAGGTTTTGCGAATTTTGTATGACTCCACACAGGAAAGTTGTTCAGGATGCTCAACTTGGTCGATTTGCACCGTCAAAACGCGATTTCCAGAGTTGACTTTTAGAAAACAAGATGGCCACTCTTCCCGTTTCCCAGCCCGGGAAATAAACTTTTTAATTTTCGTGGCACCCCGAAAAGCCGAATTAGCGTGATTACTTCTTGCGGATACCCCACCCGAGTGTGCCGGTGCAAATTTGAAGCACGCCATTGTTTTACTTTGGCGGTAATCGACGATTTTTGGTCAAATTATGACGTCACTTTTGCACCAAAAAAATTGTAATTCCCAAGGTTTTGCGAATTTTGCATGACTCCACACAGGAAAGTTGTTCAGGATGCTCAACTTGGCCGATTTGCACCGTCAAAACGCGATTTCCAGAGTTGACTATTATAAAAATAAGATGGCCGCTCTTCCCTTTTCCCTGCCCGGGGAATAAACTTTTTAATTTTCGAGGCACCCCGAAAAGCCGAATTAGTGTGATTTCTTCTTGCGGATACCCCACCCGAGTGTGCCGGTGCAAATTTGAACCTCGCCAATGTTTTACTTTGGCGGTAATCGACGATTTTTGGTCAAATTATGACGTCACTTTTGCACCAAAAAATTGTAGTTCCCAAGGTTTTGCGAATTTTGCATGACTCCACACAGGAAAGTTGTTCAGGATGCTCAACTTGGTCGATTTGCACCGTCAAAACGCGATTTCCAGAGTTGACTATTAGAAAAACAAGATGACTGCTCTTCCCTTTTCCCTGCCCGGGGAATTAACTTTTTAATTTTCGAGGCACCCCGAAAAGCCGAATTAGCGTGATTTCTTCTTGCGGATACTCCACCCGAGTGTGCCGGTGCAAATTTGAACCACGCCAATGTTTTACTTTGGCGGTAATCGACAATTTTTGGTCAATATATGACGTCACTTTTGCACAAACAAGTTGTAATTCGCAAGGTTTTGCGAATTTTGTATGACTCCACACAGGAAAGTTGTTCAGGATGCTCAACTTGGTCGATTTGCACCGTCAAAACGCGATTTCCAGAGTTGACTTTTAGAAAACAAGATGGCCACTCTTCCCGTTTCCCAGCCCGGGAAATAAACTTTTTAATTTTCGTGGCACCCCGAAAAGCCGAATTAGCGTGATTACTTCTTGCGGATACCCCACCCGAGTGTGCCGGTGCAAATTTGAAGCACGCCATTGTTTTACTTTGGCGGTAATCGACGATTTTTGGTCAAATTATGACGTCACTTTTGCACCAAAAAAATTGTAATTCCCAAGGTTTTGCGAATTTTGCATGACTCCACACAGGAAAGTTGTTCAGGATGCTCAACTTGGTCGATTTGCACCGTCAAAACGCGATTTCCAGAGTTGACTATTATAAAAATAAGATGGCCGCTCTTCCCTTTTCCCTGCCCGGGGAATAACCTTTTTAATTTTCGAGGCACCCCGAAATCCGAATTAGCGTGATTACTTCTTGCGGATACCCCACCCGAGTGTGCCGGTGCAAATTTGAAGCACGCCAATGTTTTACTTTGGCGGTAATCGACGATTTTGGGTCAAATTATGACGTCACTTTTGCACCAAAAAATTGTAATTCCCTAGGTTTTGCGAATTTTGCATGACTCCACACAGGAAAGTTGTTCAGGATTCACAACTTGATCGATTTGCACCGTCAAAACGCGATTTCCAGAGTTGACTATTAGAAAAACAAGATGGCCGCTCTTCCATTTTCCCTGCCCGGGGAATAAACTTTTTAATTTTCGTGGCACCCCGAAAAACCGAATTAGCGTGATTACTTCTTGCGGATACCCCACCCGAGTGTGCCGGTGCAAATTTGAAGCACGCCAATGTTTTACTTTGGCGGTAATCGACGATTTTTGGTCAAATTATGACGTCACTTTTGCACCAAAAAATTGTAATTCCCAAGGTTTTGCGAATTTTGCATGACTCCACACAGGAAAGTTGTTCAGGATGCTCAACTTGGTCGATTTGCACCGTCAAAACGCGATTTCCAGAGTTGACTATTAGATAAACTAGATGGCCGCTCTTCCCTTTTCCCTGCCCGGGGAATAAACTTTTTAATTTTCGTGGCACCCCGAAAAGCCGAATTAGCGTGATTACTTCTTGCGGATACCCCACCCGAGTGTGCCGGTGCAAATTTGAACCTCGCCAATGTTTTACTTTGGCGGTAATCGACGATTTTTGGTCAAATTATGACGTCACTTTTGCACCAAAAAATTGTAGTTCCCAAGGTTTTGCGAATTTTGCATGACTCCACACAGGAAAGTTGTTCAGGATGCTCAACTTGTTCGATTTGCACCGTCAAAACGCGATTTCCAGAGTTGACTATTAGAAAAACAAGATGACCGCTCTTCCCTTTTCCCTGCCCGGGGAATTAACTTTTTAATTTTCGAGGCACCCCGAAAAGCCGAATTAGCGTGATTACTTCTTGGGATACCCCCACCCGAGTGTGCCGGTGCAAATTTGAACCACGCCAATGTTTTACTTTGGCGGTAATCGACAATTTTTGGTCAATATATGACGTCACTTTTGCAAAAACAAGTTGTAGTTCGCAAGGTTTTGCGAATTTTGTATGACTCCACACAGGAAAGTTGTTCAGGATGCTCAACTTGGTCGATTTGCACCGTCAAAACGCGATTTCCAGAGTTGACTTTTAGAAAACAAGATGGCCACTCTTCCCGTTTCCCTGCCCGGGAAATAAACTTTTTAATTTTCGTGGCACCCCGAAAAGCCGAATTAGCGTGATTACTTCTTGCGGATACCCCACCCGAGTGTGCCGGTGCAAATTTGAAGCACGCCATTGTTTTACTTTGGCGGTAATCGACAATTTTTGGTCAAATTATGACGTCACTTTTGCACCAAAAAAATTGTAATTCCCAAGGTTTTGCGAATTTTGCATGACTCCACACAGGAAAGTTGTTCAGGATGTTCAACTTGGTCGATTTGCACCGTCAAAACGCGATTTCCAGAGTTGACTATTATAAAAACAAGATGGCCGCTCTTCCCTTTTCCCTGCCCGGGGAATAACCTTTTTAATTTTCGAGGCACTCCGAAAAGCCGAATTAGCGTGATTTCTTCTTGCGGATACCCCACCCGAGTGTGCCGGTGCAAGTTTGAACCACGCCAATGTTTTACTTTGGCGGTAATCGACGATTTTTGGTCAATATATGACGTCACTTTTTTCACAAAAAAAGTTGTAATTCGCAAGGTTTTGCGAATTTTGTATGACTCCACACAGGAAAGTTGTTCAGGATGCTCAACTTGGTCGATTTGCACCGTCAAAACGCGATTTCCAGCTTTGACTTTGAGAAAACAAGATGGCCACTCTTCCCGTTTACCTGCCCGGGAAATAAACTTTTTAATTTTCGTGGCACCCCGAAAAGCCGAATTAGCGTGATTACTTCTTGCGGATACCCCACCCGAGTGTGCCGGTGCAAATTTGAAGCACGCCAATGTTTTACTTTGGCGGTAATCGACGATTTTGGGTCAAATTATGACGTCACTTTTGCACCAAAAAAATTGTAATTCCCTAGGTTTTGCGAATTTTGCATGGCGCCACACAGGAAAGTTGTTCAGGATTCACAACTTGATCGATTTGCACCGTCAAAACGCGATTTCCAGAGTTGACTATTAGAAAAACAAGATGGCCGCTCTTCCCTTTTCCCTGCCCGGGGAATAACCTTTTTAATTTTCGAGGCACCCCGAAATCCGAATTAGCGTGATTACTTCTTGCGGATACCCCACCCGAGTGTGCCGGTGCAAATTTGAAGCACGCCAATGTTTTACTTTGGCGGTAATCGACGATTTTTGGTCAAATTATGACGTCACTTTTGCACCAAAAAAATTGTAATTCCCAAGGTTTTGCGAATTTTGCATGACTCCACACAGGAAAGTTGTTCAGGATGCTCAACTTGGTCGATTTGCACCGTCAAAACGCGATTTCCAGAGTTGACTATTATAAAAACAAGATGGCCGCTCTTCCCTTTTCCCTGCCCGGGGAATAACCTTTTTAAATTTCGAGGCACCCCGAAATCCGAATTAGCGTGATTACTTCTTGCGGATACCCCACCCGAGTGTGCCGGTGCAAATTTGAAGCACGCCAATGTTTTACTTTGGCGGTAATCGACGATTTTGGGTCAAATTATGACGTCACTTTTGCACCAAAAAATTGTAATTCCCTAGGTTTTGCGAATTTTGCATGACTCCACACAGGAAAGTTGTTCAGGATTCACAACTTGATCGATTTGCACCGTCAAAACGCGATTTCCAGAGTTGACTATTAGAAAAACAAGATGGCCGCTCTTCCCTTTTCCCTGCCCGGGGAATAACCTTTTTAATTTTCGAGGCACCCCGAAATCCGAATTAGCGTGATTACTTCTTGCGGATACCCCACCCGAGTGTGCCGGTGCAAATTTGAAGCACGCCAATGTTTTACTTTGGCGGTAATCGACGATTTTGGGTCAAATTATGACGTCACTTTTGCACCAAAAAATTTTAATTCCCTAGGTTTTGCGAATTTTGCATGGCGCCACACAGGAAAGTTGTTCAGGATTCACAACTTGATCGATTTGCACCGTCAAAACGCGATTTCCAGAGTTGACTATTAGAAAAACAAGATGGCCGCTCTTCCCTTTTCCCTGCCCGGGGAATAAACTTTTTAATTTTCGTGGCACCCCGAAAAACCGAATTAGCGTGATTACTTCTTGCGGATACCCCACCCGAGTGTGCCGGTGCAAATTTGAACCTCGCCAATGTTTTACTTTGGCGGTAATCGACGATTTTTGGTCAAATTATGACGTCACTTTTGCACCAAAAAATTGTAATTCCCAAGGTTTTGGGAATTTTGCATGACTCCACACAGGAAAGTTGTTCAGGATGCTCAACTTGGTCGATTTGCACCGTCAAAACGCGATTTCCAGAGTTGACTATTAGATAAACAAGATGGCCGCTCTTCCCTTTTCCCTGCCCGGGGAATAAACTTTTTAATTTTTGAGGCACCCCGAAAAGCCGAATTATTGTGATTTCTTCTTGCGGATACCCCACCCGAGTGTGCCGGTGCAAATTTGAACCTCGCCAATGTTTTACTTTGGCGGTAATCGACGATTTTTACTCAAATTATGACGTCACTTTTGCACCAAAAAATTGTAGTTCCCAAGGTTTTGCGAATTTTGCATGACTCCACACAGGAAAGTTGTTCAGGATGCTCAACTTGGTCGATTTGCACCGTCAAAACGCGATTTTCAGAGTTGACTATTAGAAAAACAAGATGACCGCTCTTCCCTTTTCCCTGCCCGGGGAATTAACTTTTTAATTTTCGAGGCACCCCGAAAAGCCGAATTAGCGTGATTTCTTCTTGGGATACCCCACCCAAGTGTGCCGGTGCAAATTTGAACCACGCCAATGTTTTACTTTGGCGGTAATCGACAATTTTTGGTCAATATATGACGTCACTTTTGCACAAACAAGTTGTAATTCGCAAGGTTTTGCGAATTTTGTATGACTCCACACAGGAAAGTTGTTCAGGATGCTCAACTTGGTCGATTTGCACCGTCAAAACGCGATTTCCAGAGTTGACTTTTAGAAAACAAGATGGCCACTCTTCCCGTTTCCCTGCCCGGGAAATAAACTTTTTAATTTTCGTGGCACCCCGAAAAGCCGAATTAGCGTGATTACTTCTTGCGGATACCCCACCCGAGTTTGCCGGTGCAAATTTGAAGCACGCCATTGTTTTACTTTGGCGGTAATCGACAATTTTTGGTCAAATTATGACGTCACTTTTGCACCAAAAAAATTGTAATTCCCAAGGTTTTGCGAATTTTGCATGACTCCACACAGGAAAGTTGTTCAGGATGCTCAACTTGGTCGATTTGCACCGTCAAAACGCGATTTCCAGAGTTGACTATTATAAAAACAAGATGGCCGCTCTTCCCTTTTCCCTGCCCGGGGAATAACCTTTTTAATTTTCGAGGCACTCCGAAAAGCCGAATTAGCGTGATTTCTTCTTGCGGATACCCTACCCGAGTGTGCCGGTGCAAATTTGAACCACGCCAATGGTTTACTTTGGCGGTAATCGACGATTTTTGGTCAAGTTATGACGTCACTTTTGCACCAAAAAACTGTAATTTCCAAGGTTTTGCGAATTTTGTATGACTCCACACAGGAAAGTTGTTCAGGATGCTCAACTTAGTCGATTTGCACCGTCAAAACGCGATTTCCAGAGTTGACTATTAGAAAAACAAGATGGCCGCTCTTCCCTTTTCCCTGCCCGGGGAATAAACTTTTTAATTTTCGTGGCACCCCGAAAAGCTGAATTAGCGTGATTACTTCTTGCGGATACCCCACCCGAGTGTGCCGGTGCAAATTTGAACCACGCCAATGTTTTACTTCGGCGGTAATCGACGATTTTTGGTCAATATATGACGTTACTTTTGCACCAAAAAGTTGTAAATCGCAAGGTTTTGCGAATTTTGCATGACTCCACACAGGAAAGTTGTTCAGGATGCTCAACTTGGTCGATTTGCACCGTCAAAACGCGATTTCCAGAGTTGACTTTTAGAAAACAATATGGCCGCTCTTCCCGTTTCCCTGCCCGGGAAATAAACTTTTTAATTTTCGTGGCACCCTGAAAAGCCGAATTAGCGTGATTACTTCTTGCGGATACCCCACCCGAGTGTGCCGGTGCAAATTTGAACCCCCTCAATGTTTTACTTTGGCGGTAATCGACGATTTTGGGTCAAATTATGACGTCACTTTTGCACCAAAAAGTTGTAATTTCCAAGGTTTTGCGAATTTTGCATGTCTCCACACAGGAAAGTTGTTCAGGATGCTCAACTTGATCGATTTGCACCGTCAAAACGCGATTTCCAGAGTTGACTATTAGAAAAACAAGATGGCCGCTCTTCCCTTTTCCCTACCCGGGGAATGACCTTTTTAATTTTCGAGGCACCCCGAAATCCGAATTAGCGTGATTACTTCTTGCGGATACCCTACCCGAGTGTGCCGGTGCAAATTTGAAGCACGCCAATGTTTTACTTTGGCGGTAATCGACGATTTTTGGTCAAATTATGACGTCACTTTTGCACCAAAAAGTTGTAATTTCCGAAGGTTTTGCAAATTTTGCATGTCTCCACACAGGAAAGTTGTTCAAGATGCTCAACTTGGTCGATTTGCACCGTCAAAACGCGATTTCCAGAGTTGATTATTAGAAAAACAAGATGGCCGCTCTTCCCTTTTCCCTACCCGGGGAATAAACTTTTTAATTTTCGGGCTCCCGAAAAGCCGAATTAGCGTGATTACTTCTTGCGGATACCCCACCCGAGTGTGCCGGTGCAAATTTGAACCCCGTCAACGTTTACTTTGGCGGTAATCGACGATTTTTGGTCAAATTATGACGTCACTTTTGCACCAAAAAGTTGTAATTCCCAAGGTTTTGCGAATTTAGCATGACTCCACACAGGAAAGTTGTTCAGGATGCTCAACTTGGTCGATTTGCACCGTCAAAACGCGATTTCCAGAATTGACAGTATTAGAAAAACAACATGGCCGCTCTTCCCTTTTCTCTGCCCGGGGAATAAACTTTTTAATTTTCGTGGCACCCAGAAAAACCGAATAAGCGTGATTACTTGTTGCGGATACCCCACCGAGTGTGCCGGTGCAAATTTGAAGCACGCCAATGTTTTACTTTGGCGGTAATCGACGATTTTGGGTAAAATTATGACGTCACTTTTGCACCAAAAAGTTGTTATTCCCTAGGTTTTGCGAATTTTGCATGACTCCACACAGGAAAGTTGTTCAGGATGCTCAACTTGATCGAATTGCACCGTCAAAACGCGATTTCAGAGTTGACTATTAGAAAAACAAGATGGCCGCTCTTCCCTTTTCCCTGCCCGGGGAATAACCTTTTTAATTTTCGAGGCACCCCGAAATCCGAATTAGCGTGATTTCTTCTTGCGGATACCCGACCCGAGTGTGCCGGTGCAAATTTAAAGCACGCCAATGTTTTACTTTGGCGGTAATCGACGATTTTTGGTCAAATTATGACGTCACTTTTGCACTAAAAAATTGTACCTCCCTAGGTTTTGCGAATTTTGCATGACTCCACACATAAAAGTTGTTCAGGATGCTCAACTTGATCGATTTGCACGGTCAAAACGCGATTTCCAGAGTTGACCTTTAGAAGACAAGATGGCCGCTCTTCCCGTTTCCCTGCCCGGGAAATAAACTTTTAAATTTTCGTGGCACCCCGAAAAGCCGAATTAGCGTGATTACTTCTTGCGGATACCCCACCCGAGTGTGCCGGTGCAAATTTGAACCCCCTCAATGTTTTACTTTGGCGGTAATCGACGATTTTTGGTCAAATTATGACGTCACTTCTGCACCAAAAAGTTGTAATTCCCAAGGTTTTGCGAATTTTGCATGACTCCACACTGGAAAGTTGTTCAGGATGCTCAACTTGGTCGATTTGCACCGTCACAACGCGGTTTCCAGAGTTGACTTTTAGAAAAACAAGATGGCCGCTCTTCCCTTTTCCCTGTCCGGGGAACAACCTTCTTAATTTTCGAGGCACCCCGAAATCCGAATTAGCGTGATTTCTTCTTGCGGATACCCCACCCGAGTGTGCCGGTGCAAATTTGAAGCACGCCAATGTTTTACTTTGGCGGTAATCGACGATTTTTGGTCAATATATGACGTCACTTTTGCACAAAAAAGTTGTAAATCGCAAGGTTTTTTGAATTTTGCATGACTCCACACAGGAAAGTTGTTCAGGATGCTCAACTTGGTCGATTAGCACCGTCAAAACGCGATTTCCAGAGTTGACTTTTAGAAAACAAGATGGCCGCTCTTCCCTTTTCCCTGCCCGGGGAATAACCTTTTTAATTTTCGTGGCACCCCGAAATCCGAATTAGCGTGATTTCTTCTTGCGGATACCCCACCCGAGTGTGCCGGTGCAAATTTGAACCCCGTCAATGTTTTACTTTGGCGGTAATCGACGATTTTTGGTCAAATTATGACGTCACTTTTGCACCAAAAAGTTGTAATTCCCAAGGTTTTGCGAATTTTGCATGTCTCCACACAGGAAAGTTGTTCAGGATGCTCAACTTGGTCGATTTGCACCGTCAAAACGCGATTTCCAGAGTTGACTATTAGAAAAACAAGATGGCCGCTCTTCCCTTTTCCCTATCCGGGGAATAAACTTTTTAATTTTCGGGCTCCCGAAAAGCCGAATTAGCGTGATAATTTCTTGCGGATACCCCACCCGAGTGTGCCGGTCAAATTTGAACCCCCTCAATGTTTTACTTTGGCGGTAATCGACGATTTTTGGTCAAATTATGACGTCACTTTTGCACCAAAAAGTTGTAATTCCCAAGGTTTTGCGAATTTCGCATGACTCCACACAGGAAAGTTGTTCAGGATGCTCAACTTGGTCGATTTGCACCGTCACAACGCGGTTTCCAGAGGTGACTTTTAGAAAAACAAGATGGCCGCTCTTCCCTTTTCCCTGTCCGGAGAACAACCTTTTTTATTGTCGAGGCACCCCGAAATCCGAATTAGCGTGATTTCTTCTTGCGGATACCCCACCCGAGTGTGCCGGTGCAAATTTGAAGCACGCCAATGTTTTACTTTGGCGGTAATCGACGATTTTTGGTCAATATATGACGTCACTTTTGCACAAAAAAGTTGTAAATCGCAAGGTTTTGCGAATTTTGCATGACTCCACACAGGAAAGTTGTTCAGGATGCTCAACTTGGTCGATTTGCACCGTCAAAACGCGATTTCCAGAGTTGACTTTTAGAAAACAAGATGGCCGCTCTTCCCGTTTCCCTGCCCGGGAAATAAACTTTTTAATTTTCGTGGCACCCCGAAAAGCCGAATTAGCGTGATTACTTCTTGCGGATACCCCACCCGAGTGTGCCGGTGCAAATTTGAACCCCCTCACTGTTTTACTTTGGCGGTAATCGACGATTTTTGGTCAAATTATGACGTCACTTTTGCATCAAAAAGTTGTAATTTCCAAGGTTTTGCGAATTTTGTATGACTCCACAAAGGAAAGTTGTTCAGGATGCTCAACTTGGTCGATTTGCACCGTCAAAACGCGATTTCCAGAGTTGACTATTAGAAAAACAAGATGGCCGCTCTTCCCTTTTCCCTACCCGGGGAATAAACTTTTTAATTTTCGGGCTCCCGAAAAGCCGAATTAGCGTGATTACTTCTTGCGGATACCCCACCCGAGTGTGCCGGTGCAAATTTGAACCCCGTCAACGTTTACTTTGGCGGTAATCGACGATTTTTGGTCAAATTATGACGTCACTTTTGCACCAAAAAGTTGTAATTCCCAAGGTTTTGCGAATTTTGCATGACTCCACACAGGAAAGTTGTTCAGGATGCTCAACTTTATCGATTTGCACCGTCAAAACGCGATTTCCAGAATTGACTATTAGAAAAACAAGATGGCCGCTCTTCCCTTTTCTCTGCCCGGGGAATAAACTTTTTAATTTTCGTGGCACCCAGAAAAACCGAATAAGCGTGATTACTTGTTGCGGATACCCCACCGAGTGTGCCGGTGCAAATTTGAACCACGCCAATGTTTTACTTTGGCGGTAATCGACGATTTTGGGTAAAATTATGACGTCACTTTTGCACCAAAAGGTTGTTATTCCCTAGGTTTTGCGAATTTTGCATGACTCCACACAGGAAAGTTGTTCAGGATGCTCAACTTGATCGAATTGCACCGTCAAAACGCGATTTCAGAGTTGACTATTAGAAAAACAAGATGGCCGCTCTTCCCTTTTCCCTGCCCGGGGAATAACCTTTTTAATTTTCGAGGCACCCCGAAATCCGAATTAGCGTGATTTCTTCTTGCGGATACCCGACCCGAGTGTGCCGGTGCAAATTTGAAGCACGCCAATGGTTTACTTTGGCGGTAATCGACGATTTTTGGTCAAATTATGACGTCACTTTTGCACTAAAAAATTGTACCTCCCTAGGTTTTGCGAATTTTGCATGACTCCACACATAAAAGTTGTTCAGGATGCTCAACTTGATCGATTTGCACCGTCAAAACACGATTTCCAGAGTTGACCTTTAGAAGACAAGATGGCCGCTCTTCCCGTTTCCCTGCCCGGGAAATAAACTTTTAAATTTTCGTGGCACCCCGAAAAGCCGAGTTAGCGTGATTACTTCTTGCGGATACCCCACCCGAGTGTGCCGGTGCAAATTTGAACCCCCTCAATGTTTTACTTTGGCGGTAATCGACGATTTTTGGTCAAATTATGACGTCACTTCTGCACCAAAAAGTTGTAATTCCCAAGGTTTTGCGAATTTTGCATGACTCCACACTGGAAAGTTGTTCAGGATGCTCAACTTGGTCGATTTGCACCGTCACAACGCGGTTTCCAGAGTTGACTTTTAGAAAAACAAGATGGCCGCTCTTCCCTTTTACCTGTCCGGGGAACAACCTTTTTAATTTTCGAGGCACCCCGAAATCCGAATTAGCGTGATTTCTTCTTGCGGATACCCCACCCGAGTGTGCCGGTGCAAATTTGAAGCACGCCAATGTTTTACTTTGGCGGTAATCGACGATTTTTGGTCAATATATGACGACACTTTTGCACAAAAAAGTTGTAAATCGCAAGGTTTTGCGAATTTTGCATGACTCCACACAGGAAAGTTGTTCAGGATGCTCAAGTTGGTCGATTTGCACCGTCAAAACGCGATTTCCAGAGTTGACTTTTAGAAAACAAGATGGCCGCTCTTCCCGTTTCCCTGCCCGGGAAATAAACTTTTTAATTTTCGTGGCACCCCGAAAAGCCGAATTAGCGTGATTACTTCTTGCGGATACCCCACCCGAGTGTGCCGGTGCAAATTTGAACCCCCTCAATGTTTTACTTTGGCGGTAATCGACGATTTTTGGTCAAATTATGACGTCACTTCTGCACCAAAAAGTTGTAATTCCCAAGGTTTTGCGAATTTTGCATGACTCCACACTGGAAAGTTGTTCAGGATGCTCAACTTGGTCGATTTGCACCGTCACAACGCGGTTTCCAGAGTTGACTTTTAGAAAAACAAGATGGCCGCTCTTCCCTTTTCCCTGTCCGGGGAACAACCTTTTTAATTTTCGAGGCACCCCGAAATCCGAATTAGCGTGATTTCTTCTTGCGGATACCCCACCCGAGTGTGCCGGTGCAAATTTGAAGCACGCCAATGTTTTACTTTGGCGGTAATCGACGATTTTTGGTCAATATATGACGACACTTTTGCACAAAAAAGTTGTAAATCGCAAGGTTTTGCGAATTTTGCATGACTCCACACAGGAAAGTTGTTCAGGATGCTCAACTTGATCGAATTGCACCGTCAAAACGCGATTTCAGAGTTGACTATTAGAAAAACAAGATGGCCGCTCTTCCCTTTTCCCTGCCCGGGGAATAACCTTTTTAATTTTCGAGGCACCCCGAAATCCGAATTAGCGTGATTTCTTCTTGCGGATACCCGACCCGAGTGTGCCGGTGCAAATTTAAAGCACGCCAATGTTTTACTTTGGCGGTAATCGACGATTTTTGGTCAAATTATGACGTCACTTTTGCACTAAAAAATTGTACCTCCCTAGGTTTTGCGAATTTTGCATGACTCCACACATAAAAGTTGTTCAGGATGCTCAACTTGATCGATTTGCACGGTCAAAACGCGATTTCCAGAGTTGACCTTTAGAAGACAAGATGGCCGCTCTTCCCGTTTCCCTGCCCGGGAAATAAACTTTTAAATTTTCGTGGCACCCCGAAAAGCCGAATTAGCGTGATTACTTCTTGCGGATACCCCACCCGAGTGTGCCGGTGCAAATTTGAACCCCCTCAATGTTTTACTTTGGCGGTAATCGACGATTTTTGGTCAAATTATGACGTCACTTCTGCACCAAAAAGTTGTAATTCCCAAGGTTTTGCGAATTTTGCATGACTCCACACTGGAAAGTTGTTCAGGATGCTCAACTTGGTCGATTTGCACCGTCACAACGCGGTTTCCAGAGTTGACTTTTAGAAAAACAAGATGGCCGCTCTTCCCTTTTCCCTGTCCGGGGAACAACCTTCTTAATTTTCGAGGCACCCCGAAATCCGAATTAGCGTGATTTCTTCTTGCGGATACCCCACCCGAGTGTGCCGGTGCAAATTTGAAGCACGCCAATGTTTTACTTTGGCGGTAATCGACGATTTTTGGTCAATATATGACGTCACTTTTGCACAAAAAAGTTGTAAATCGCAAGGTTTTTTGAATTTTGCATGACTCCACACAGGAAAGTTGTTCAGGATGCTCAACTTGGTCGATTTGCACCGTCAAAACGCGATTTCCAGAGTTGACTTTTAGAAAACAAGATGGCCGCTCTTCCCTTTTCCCTGCCCGGGGAATAACCTTTTTAATTTTCGTGGCACCCCGAAATCCGAATTAGCGTGATTTCTTCTTGCGGATACCCCACCCGAGTGTGCCGGTGCAAATTTGAACCCCGTCAATGTTTTACTTTGGCGGTAATCGACGATTTTTGGTCAAATTATGACGTCACTTTTGCACCAGAAAGTTGTAATTCCCAAGGTTTTGCGAATTTTGCATGTCTCCACACAGGAAAGTTGTTCAGGATGCTCAACTTGGTCGATTTGCACCGTCAAAACGCGATTTCCAGAGTTGACTATTAGAAAAACAAGATGGCCGCTCTTCCCTTTTCCCTATCCGGGGAATAAACTTTTTAATTTTCGGGCTCCCGAAAAGCCG
The DNA here is from genome assembly GCF_032118995.1 of Asterias amurensis. Taxonomy (NCBI): domain Eukaryota; kingdom Metazoa; phylum Echinodermata; class Asteroidea; order Forcipulatida; family Asteriidae; genus Asterias; species Asterias amurensis. The sequence goes on along the minus strand of NC_092662.1, from coordinate 10,733,981 downwards.
AATTAGCGTGATAATTTCTTGCGGATACCCCACCCGAGTGTGCCGGTCGAATTTGAACCCCCTCAATGTTTTACTTTGGCGGTAATCGACGATTTTTGGTCAAATTATGACGTCACTTTTGCACCAAAAAGTTGTAATTCCCAAGGTTTTGCGAATTTCGCATGACTCCACACAGGAAAGTTGTTCAGGATGCTCAACTTGGTCGATTTGCACCGTCACAACGCGGTTTCCAGAGGTGACTTTTAGAAAAACAAGATGGCCGCTCTTCCCTTTTCCCTGTCCGGAGAACAACCTTTTTTATTTTCGAGGCACCCCGAAATCCGAATTAGCGTGATTTCTTCTTGCGGATACCCCACCCGAGTGTGCCGGTGCAAATTTGAAGCACGCCAATGTTTTACTTTGGCGGTAATCGACGATTTTTGGTCAATATATGACGTCACTTTTGCACAAAAAAGTTGTAAATCGCAAGGTTTTGCGAATTTTGCATGACTCCACACAGGAAAGTTGTTCAGGATGCTCAACTTGGTCGATTTGCACCGTCAAAACGCGATTTCCAGAGTTGACTTTTAGAAAACAAGATGGCCGCTCTTCCCGTTTCCCTGCCCGGGAAATAAACTTTTTAATTTTCGTGGCACCCCGAAAAGCCGAATTAGCGTGATTACTTCTTGCGGATACCCCACCCGAGTGTGCCGGTGCAAATTTGAACCCCCTCACTGTTTTACTTTGGCGGTAATCGACGATTTTTGGTCAAATTATGACGTCACTTTTGCACCAAAAAGTTGTAATTTCCAAGGTTTTGCGAATTTTGTATGACTCCACAAAGGAAAGTTGTTCAGGATGCTCAACTTGGTCGATTTGCACCGTCAAAACGCGATTTCCAGAGTTGACTATTAGAAAAACAAGATGGCCGCTCTTCCCTTTTCCCTACCCGGGGAATAAACTTTTTAATTTTCGGGCTCCCGAAAAGCCGAATTAGCGTGATTACTTCTTGCGGATACCCCACCCGAGTGTGCCGGTGCAAATTTGAACCCCGTCAACGTTTACTTTGGCGGTAATCGACGATTTTTGGTCAAATTATGACGTCACTTTTGCACCAAAAAGTTGTAATTCCCAAGGTTTTGCGAATTTTGCATGACTCCACACAGGAAAGTTGTTCAGGATGCTCAACTTTATCGATTTGCACCGTCAAAACGCGATTTCCAGAATTGACTATTAGAAAAACAAGATGGCCGCTCTTCCCTTTTCTCTGCCCGGGGAATAAACTTTTTAATTTTCGTGGCACCCAGAAAAACCGAATAAGCGTGATTACTTGTTGCGGATACCCCACCGAGTGTGCCGGTGCAAATTTGAACCACGCCAATGTTTTACTTTGGCGGTAATCGACGATTTTGGGTAAAATTATGACGTCACTTTTGCACCAAAAGGTTGTTATTCCCTAGGTTTTGCGAATTTTGCATGACTCCACACAGGAAAGTTGTTCAGGATGCTCAACTTGATCGAATTGCACCGTCAAAACGCGATTTCAGAGTTGACTATTAGAAAAACAAGATGGCCGCTCTTCCCTTTTCCCTGCCCGGGGAATAACCTTTTTAATTTTCGAGGCACCCCGAAATCCGAATTAGCGTGATTTCTTCTTGCGGATACCCGACCCGAGTGTGCCGGTGCAAATTTGAAGCACGCCAATGGTTTACTTTGGCGGTAATCGACGATTTTTGGTCAAATTATGACGTCACTTTTGCACTAAAAAATTGTACCTCCCTAGGTTTTGCGAATTTTGCATGACTCCACACATAAAAGTTGTTCAGGATGCTCAACTTGATCGATTTGCACCGTCAAAACACGATTTCCAGAGTTGACCTTTAGAAGACAAGATGGCCGCTCTTCCCGTTTCCCTGCCCGGGAAATAAACTTTTAAATTTTCGTGGCACCCCGAAAAGCCGAGTTAGCGTGATTACTCCTTGCGGATACCCCACCCGAGTGTGCCGGTGCAAATTTGAACCCCCTCAATGTTTTACTTTGGCGGTAATCGACGATTTTTGGTCAAATTATGACGTCACTTCTGCACCAAAAAGTTGTAATTCCCAAGGTTTTGCGAATTTTGCATGACTCCACACTGGAAAGTTGTTCAGGATGCTCAACTTGGTCGATTTGCACCGTCACAACGCGGTTTCCAGAGTTGACTTTTAGAAAAACAAGATGGCCGCTCTTCCCTTTTCCCTGTCCGGGGAACAACCTTTTTAATTTTCGAGGCACCCCGAAATCCGAATTAGCGTGATTTCTTCTTGCGGATACCCCACCCGAGTGTGCCGGTGCAAATTTGAAGCACGCCAATGTTTTACTTTGGCGGTAATCGACGATTTTTGGTCAATATATGACGACACTTTTGCACAAAAAAGTTGTAAATCGCAAGGTTTTGCGAATTTTGCATGACTCCACACAGGAAAGTTGTTCAGGATGCTCAAGTTGGTCGATTTGCACCGTCAAAACGCGATTTCCAGAGTTGACTTTTAGAAAACAAGATGGCCGCTCTTCCCGTTTCCCTGCCCGGGAAATAAACTTTTTAATTTTCGTGGCACCCCGAAAAGCCGAATTAGCGTGATTACTTCTTGCGGATACCCCACCCGAGTGTGCCGGTGCAAATTTGAACCCCCTCAATGTTTTACTTTGGCGGTAATCGACGATTTTTGGTCAAATTATGACGTCACTTCTGCACCAAAAAGTTGTAATTCCCAAGGTTTTGCGAATTTTGCATGACTCCACACTGGAAAGTTGTTCAGGATGCTCAACTTGGTCGATTTGCACCGTCACAACGCGGTTTCCAGAGTTGACTTTTAGAAAAACAAGATGGCCGCTCTTCCCTTTTCCCTGTCCGGGGAACAACCTTTTTAATTTTCGAGGCACCCCGAAATCCGAATTAGCGTGATTTCTTCTTGCGGATACCCCACCCGAGTGTGCCGGTGCAAATTTGAAGCACGCCAATGTTTTACTTTGGCGGTAATCGACGATTTTTGGTCAATATATGACGACACTTTTGCACAAAAAAGTTGTAAATCGCAAGGTTTTGCGAATTTTGCATGACTCCACACAGGAAAGTTGTTCAGGATGCTCAAGTTGGTCGATTTGCACCGTCAAAACGCGATTTCCAGAGTTGACTTTTAGAAAACAAGATGGCCGCTCTTCCCGTTTCCCTGCCCGGGAAATAAACTTTTTAATTTTCGTGGCACCCCGAAAAGCCGAATTAGCGTGATTACTTCTTGCGGATACCCCACCCGAGTGTGCCGGTGCAAATTTGAACCCCGTCAATGTTTTACTTTGGCGGTAATCGACGATTTTTGGTCAAATTATGACGTCACTTTTGCACCAAAAAGTTGTAATTCCCAAGGTTTTGCGAATTTTGCATGTCTCCACACAGGAAAGTTGTTCAGGATGCTCAACTTGGTCGATTTGCACCGTCAAAATGCGATTTCCAGAGTTGACTATTAGAAAAACAAGATGGCCGCTCTTCCCTTTTCCCTGCCCGGGGAATAAACTTTTTAATTTTCGGGCTCCCGAAAAGCCGAATTAGCGTGATTACTTCTTGCGGATACCCCACCCGAGTGTGCCGGTCAAATTTGAACCCCCTCAATGTTTTACTTTGGCGGTAATCGACGATTTTTGGTCAAATTATGACGTCACTTTTGCACCAAAAAGTTGTAATTCCCAAGGTTTTGCGAATTTTGCATGACTCCACACAGGAAAGTTGTTCAGGATGCTCAACTTGGTCGATTTGCACCGTCAAAACGCGATTTCCAGAATTGACTATTAGAAAAACAAGATGGCCGCTCTTCCCTTTTCTCTGCCCGGGGAATAAACTTCTTAATTTTCGTGGCACCCAGAAAAACCGAATAAGCGTGATTACTTGTTGCGGATACCCCACCGAGTGTGCCGGTGCAAATTTGAACCACGCCAATGTTTTACTTTGGCGGTAATCGACGATTTTGGGTAAAATTATGACGTCACTTTTGCACCAAAAAGTTGTTATTCCCTAGGTTTTGCGAATTTTGCATGACTCCACACAGGAAAGTTGTTCAGGATGCTCAACTTGATCGAATTGCACCGTCAAAACGCGATTTCCAGAGTTGACTATTAGAAAAACAAGATGGCCGCTCTTCCCTTTTCCCTGCCCGGGGAATAACCTTTTTAATTTTCGAGGCACCCCGAAATCCGAATTAGCGTGATTTCTTCTTGCGGATACCCTACCCGAGTGTGCCGGTGCAAATTTGAAGCACGCCAATGTTTTACTTTGGATGTAATCGACGATTTTTGGTCAATATATGACGACACTTTTGCACAAAAAAGTTGTAAATCGCAAGGTTTTGCGAATTTTGCATGACTCCACACAGGAAAGTTGTTCAGGATGCTCAAGTTGGTCGATTTGCACCGTCAAAACGCGATTTCCAGAGTTGACTTTTAGAAAACAAGATGGCCGCTCTTCCCGTTTCCCTGCCCGGGAAATAAACTTTTTAATTTTCGTGGCACCCCGAAAAGCCGAATTAGCGTGATTACTTCTTGCGGATACCCCACCCGAGTGTGCCGGTGCAAATTTGAACCCCCTCAATGTTTTACTTTGGCGGTAATCGACGATTTTTGGTCAAATTATGACGTCACTTCTGCACCAAAAAGTTGTAATTCCCAAGGTTTTGCGAATTTTGCATGACTCCACACTGGAAAGTTGTTCAGGATGCTCAACTTGGTCGATTTGCACCGTCACAACGCGGTTTCCAGAGTTGACTTTTAGAAAAACAAGATGGCCGCTCTTCCCTTTTCCCTGTCCGGGGAACAACCTTTTTAATTTTCGAGGCACCCCGAAATCCGAATTAGCGTGATTTCTTCTTGCGGATACCCCACCCGAGTGTGCCGGTGCAAATTTGAAGCACGCCAATGTTTTACTTTGGCGGTAATCGACGATTTTTGGTCAATATATGACGACACTTTTGCACAAAAAAGTTGTAAATCGCAAGGTTTTGCGAATTTTGCATGACTCCACACAGGAAAGTTGTTCAGGATGCTCAAGTTGGTCGATTTGCACCGTCAAAACGCGATTTCCAGAGTTGACTTTTAGAAAACAAGATGGCCGCTCTTCCCGTTTCCCTGCCCGGGAAATAAACTTTTTAATTTTCGTGGCACCCCGAAAAGCCGAATTAGCGTGATTACTTCTTGCGGATACCCCACCCGAGTGTGCCGGTGCAAATTTGAACCCCGTCAATGTTTTACTTTGGCGGTAATCGACGATTTTTGGTCAAATTATGACGTCACTTTTGCACCAAAAAGTTGTAATTCCCAAGGTTTTGCGAATTTTGCATGTCTCCACACAGGAAAGTTGTTCAGGATGCTCAACTTGGTCGATTTGCACCGTCAAAATGCGATTTCCAGAGTTGACTATTAGAAAAACAAGATGGCCGCTCTTCCCTTTTCCCTGCCCGGGGAATAAACTTTTTAATTTTCGGGCTCCCGAAAAGCCGAATTAGCGTGATTACTTCTTGCGGATACCCCACCCGAGTGTGCCGGTCAAATTTGAACCCCCTCAATGTTTTACTTTGGCGGTAATCGACGATTTTTGGTCAAATTATGACGTCACTTTTGCACCAAAAAGTTGTAATTCCCAAGGTTTTGCGAATTTTGCATGACTCCACACAGGAAAGTTGTTCAGGATGCTCAACTTGGTCGATTTGCACCGTCAAAACGCGATTTCCAGAATTGACTATTAGAAAAACAAGATGGCCGCTCTTCCCTTTTCTCTGCCCGGGGAATAAACTTCTTAATTTTCGTGGCACCCAGAAAAACCGAATAAGCGTGATTACTTGTTGCGGATACCCCACCGAGTGTGCCGGTGCAAATTTGAACCACGCCAATGTTTTACTTTGGCGGTAATCGACGATTTTGGGTAAAATTATGACGTCACTTTTGCACCAAAAAGTTGTTATTCCCTAGGTTTTGCGAATTTTGCATGACTCCACACAGGAAAGTTGTTCAGGATGCTCAACTTGATCGAATTGCACCGTCAAAACGCGATTTCCAGAGTTGACTATTAGAAAAACAAGATGGCCGCTCTTCCCTTTTCCCTGCCCGGGGAATAACCTTTTTAATTTTCGAGGCACCCCGAAATCCGAATTAGCGTGATTTCTTCTTGCGGATACCCTACCCGAGTGTGCCGGTGCAAATTTGAAGCACGCCAATGTTTTACTTTGGATGTAATCGACGATTTTTGGTCAAACTATGACGTCACTTTTGCACTAAAAAATTGTACCTCCCTAGGTTTTGCGAATTTTGCATGACTCCACACATGAAAGTTGTTCAGGATGCTCAACTTGATCGATTTGCACCGTCAAAACGCGATTTCCAGAGTTGACCTTTAGAAAAACAAGATGGCCGCTCTTCCCTTTTCCCTGCCCGGGGAATAACCTTATTAATTTTCGAGGCACCCCGAAAAGCCGAAATAGCGTGATTACTTCTTGCGGATACCCCACCCGAGTGTGCCGGTGCAAATTTGAACCCCGTCAACGTTTACTTTGGCGGTAATCGACGATTTTTGGTCAATATATGACGTCACTTTTGCACAAAAAAGTTGTAATTCGCAAGGTTTTGCGAATTTTGCATGACTCCACACAGGAAAGTTGTTCAGGATGCTCAACTTGGTCGATTTGAACCGTCAAAACGCGATTTCCAGAATTGACTATTAGAAAAACAAGATGGCCGCTCTTCCCTTTTCCCTACCCCTGGGAATAATTTTTTTAATTTTCGAGCCACCCCGGAAAGCCGAATTAGCGTGATTACTTCTTGCGGATACCCCACCCCAGTGTGCCGGTGCAAATTTGAACTCCGTCCCTTTTATATTTTGGCGGTAATCGACGATTTTTGGTCAAATTATGACGTCACTTTTGCAACAAAAAGTTGTAACTCCCAAGGTTTTGCGAATTTTGCATGACTCCAAACAGGAAAGTTGTTCAGGATGCTCAACTTGGTCGATTTGAACCGTCAAAACGCGATTTCCAGAATTGACTAATAGAAAAACAAGATGGCCGCTCTTCCCTTTTCCCTACCCCTGGGAATAATTTTTTTAATTTTCGAGCCACCCCGGAAAGCCGAATTAGCGTGATTACTTCTTGCGGATACCCCACCCCAGTGTGCCGGTGCAAATTTGAACTCCGTCCCTTTTATATTTTGGCGGTAATCGACGATTTTTGGTCAAATTATGACGTCACTTTTGCAACAAAAAGTTGTAACTCCCAAGGTTTTGCGAATTTTGCATGACTCCAAACAGGAAAGTTGTTCAGGATGCTCAACTTGGTCGATTTGAACCGTCAAAACGCGATTTCCAGAATTGACTATTAGAAAAACAAGATGGCCGCTCTTCCCTTTTCCCTACCCCTGGGAATAATTTTTTTAATTTTCGAGCCACCCCGGAAAGCCGAATTAGCGTGATTACTTCTTGCGGATACCCCACCCCAGTGTGCCGGTGCAAATTTGAACTCCGTCCCTTTTATATTTTGGCGGTAATCGACGATTTTTGGTCAAATTATGACGTCACTTTTGCAACAAAAAGTTGTAACTCCCAAGGTTTTGCGAATTTTGCATGACTCCAAACAGGAAAGTTGTTCAGGATGCCTCGTTATTATAACTGATCAATAGCAGTGATTCCCCTATTCTCTTATAATAGTGAAAAAGACAAGTCAAGAAAAATGCGAGAAAGGAGCTTACAGCAACTTCTCCTGTACAAATCAATAATTGTAAATCTCAGTCACGTTTGATCTTGGATTACATTCTTTGCAAAATATCATCTTGGTGCCTTTAATGGCCGTACTGTTACTGAGGGCGTTAGGAAAATGCTAGAGGAGACCTTCGACCATTGCCTATCACTGAGCTACAACCTCAGTGGTAAAGGCAAAACGGGTAAAAGGAGCTTCCAGAAACTTCTCCTGTACAAATCATTATTTGGGTAAGGATTTTCCGGTCATTGGTGGTACATGATTATTGGTTCAAGAAAAAAACAAACAGGAAAATGAACAATGAAATACAAAACGATTCCCGATTGTTTTTTTTCTCTTGGTTTGTTGTTGTTGTTATTATTTTCTATGTTGGGTGCTGGTTGAAAATGTGAAGTCAATGAGCTGAATTTATAAAAAGTAGCAATTGCTTTTTCTAGGCTTTTGCTTACATCTTCATAACAAGCAAAGCTCAAGTTCTAAGAAAAAACCAAAGCTTGTTTCTTGTTGCCTAAATACTACGTATACAAAGTAGGTAGTGAAATAGAAGGAGCCTGTGCAAGAGCCGTTTCCTTTTTAACCCTGCCACTGAAGATCAAGTAGAAGACCAAGTTCAAGAGGTGTTGGAAGTGCCAAAGACACCGGGTTCATCCTTTGACACGGCTGATTTTTTGGAAACCTCATCAACTAGCTCAGAACCGCCTCCTTACGGGAACAGATCACTGATCGACCGCATTAAAGGCGACCTGGACAAAAGGACGAAAATTCCCGAAATCAAAACCTCCTCAAAGAAACAACTGCCTACAGCGGACTTCGAACTCGTAAAGTCCCTGGCTGCCAACGTGGGATCACTCACAACAGCCAAGGCACACATCGACAAGCAGATTGTTTCTTTGACAAAAGCTGTCAAATTGAAAACACCACCCACTTACATCACTTCACAGGCAAGACCACCGCACCCTCACCACCTACTCACATTAGAGGAAAGTTTTCAAGCGAACTGGAAAGACCTTGAAGCGTACATGGGTCAAGCCTTCGCTAAACTCACCCTCGATCAGTACCAGAAATTTCAGTTGGACATTGAAAACCGATTGACAGAGGCTAGAAAAAAATCAACCGCCCAGCTAAACGAACACTTCAAAACGGGCGACAGCCGAACCACTGCCAAAAAGCTGTTTGGGTTTTTTTCAAAACCAAAACCAGTTCCAGGCAAGAACAACAAGAGGAAACGAGACGAAAGCCACTGACTTTCAACTAAAACAACCGGTCTTTTTCAAGACCACCCCATCTCCCAAAGAGAGATTCCAACACGTTTAAACTGTGTCTTTAATTAAATTATCTTGCTATCACTTTAGCGGATATATTTAATATTTTCCTTTAAATATACATTCCCAACACACAATAAACATGGTTAATCGGAAACATAATAAAAGAAAGTCACTCGCACGAACCCATAGAAAAGCCAATCGCTTTTCCCGCCATTGCTCAACCCTGTCCCAACAGAGACAACTTAATCTGTTATAAGATTTGGCTAATCAAAGCGAACAATTCATAACTAACCTTTCCAGTGTTGAACTTTCTATTAGATCAGAAAATCGCACTAGGTAAAGGTTTGAACTTCGTTCCCACCCCCGCCAAACCCACACGCCGTTCTCTTTTGATAGAGAAATGCCACTTTCAATCGAAGAATGAGAGTAAAATACTTTATGCACAATGAAACTTCCCGAACACAACCCTTCAAAACACAATCCACCAGGTCTCCCAAATCGAGGGTACATTTTTTGCAGATTTATCATCTTGGTGCCTTTAATGGCCGTACTGTTACTGAGGGTGTTAGGAAAATGCTGGAGGAGACCTTCGACCATTGCCAATCACTGAGCTACAACCTCAGTGGTAAAGGCAAAACGGGTAAAAGGAGCTTCCAGAGACTTCTCCTGTACAAATCAATATTTGGGTAAGGATATTCCGGTCATTGGTGGTACATGATTATTGGTTCAAGAAAAAAATCAAAGCGAACAATTCATAACGAACCTTTCCAGTGTTGAACTTTCTAAAGATCAGAAAATCGCACTGGGTAAAAGTTTGAACTTCGTTCCCACCCCCGCCAAACCCACACGCCGTTCTCTTTTGATAGATATGAACACTTTTAATCGAAGAATGAAAGTAAAATACCTTATGCACAATAAAACTTCCCGAACACAACCCTTCTTTCTATTTTATTTCTTTTTGGTTATTTTCAAGAATTTTGATTGTACTATGGGGAGCATTCTAAATGCTTGTTATTATTATTTGGCCCTATTCTTAGAAAAAAATTAACTACCATGCCACGCCCCAAAATGTGGTGGTTTGAAAATTTCGAGGACGGCATTTATTATGTATTCTAACAAGATACTGGCAACGGAGCCAACCATTTAGTTACTTCATCGTGGTAATCTTAGCTGCTATGGTACAGGTGAACCAAATGCACAATACACAGGTTCTGCGCAGAAAACAATTGAAATATCAAAACATTTCCACAAACAACAGGATGCAGGGAGTAATTGAAAAACGTATGGGGGAATTCAAACGTGTCAAATTACAGTATGAAAGATGCAGTCATCGCCATAACCAGGACTCAGACATGGAACACAATGAAATTCCGGGGATGGAACCATATCAATTTGAACTCGAATTGACCGATGACGAATCTGAGGGCCCCGAAGACGCTGCGGATGCCAACGATCTTGAACACCGGCGGGACAACACAGATTGGTAGGCACATTTACCTCCTCTTTTTCTGAAATTTTTACGACAAAACACGCACAGCAGTCACCAAGTTTCATCAGGTGTACAACGAATATGAGGTTTTTGGTTGTTGTTTTCAAGAATGTGGCAATTCTCGGTTGCGAAAGGTTCAAAGTGTGTGCTGTAACATTGATCAAGTCTCTAGAATAAATGCAGATATAATGGTTTGAAAATAAATGGCAAAATTTCCCCCAAGTCTTTATTTGGTTGACGATAAGATTTTGATCAGGTCTCGTGGGCGAGGCAAGGTTTCTAATACAGGTGTGTATGAAGGAGAAGTTATAAAAACAAACTATAATCGCCATACGTATAAGGTGCGACTCAAGGAGAGTGGTAGTAAATTTAAGAACAGCGGTACTGTCTGCGGACCAGTGAAGAAGTTGGCAGTATACGTGCCATCCACTGAAGCTGGCCCGAGTGCATCTGTGGCATTGGAAAACGACATAAGGGTAAGATAGGAAGAACTTAAATCACAAAAGTATAATTTGTATTTGTTTCATAAGCATGAAAATAAGTGTGAGTTTGAATTGAATTGAAGTCTAGGCTCATAAGATTCTGGTTTATATCTAGGAGTGCTAGATATATTGATAAAATGGAAATGGAAATAAAGAAGTATCGAATGCAAGTAGTGAACAGTTTATATTGTTCATCTTCTTCATCATTCAAAGAAGAGGGCTCAGACTTGGAACACAATGAAATTCAGGGGATGGAACCATATCAATTTGAACCTGAATTGACCGATGACGAATCTGAGGGCCCCGAAGACGCTACTGATGCCAACGATCTTGAACACCAGCGGGACAACACAGATTGGTAGGCACATTTACCTTCTCTTTTTTCTTCTTCTTTTTTTACGACAAAACACGCACAACAGTCACCATGAATATTTGCAAACTTGACTCACAAGTTTCATGAAGTGTTTATAAGGTTGTTGGTTGTTGTTTCAACTCAGGGGAATTATGTGACTACAGGGCCACTACATGTAACTGGATCGCTTTGATGTCTGTTCACCTCTTGTTGATAACACTCACCATAAACTACTGTTTGGTTTTACAACCCAGGGAAGATAGGCAAGATGTCAATGAGGCATGATAGATGCAATGCTACAGAGATGCCATTTCCACATTGACTGCGAAGACTTGGACTTCTATCAAACCATAGATACAAGAATTTGAGACACAATGCTGTTCAAGACACACTGTTGATAGACTTTAGACCTGCATTTAAAACTTTCCTTGCTGGAACATGTCTTGACACTGCAGACAAACACCAAACTACATGTAAGGATCTTGGCCATCAAACTGAGATGGCAATTGACAGAGGAGGTGATTTCTACAAAGACTCTTGGAAATCCAACCAGTGTTCATCATTTTCATCAAACAGTGTTAAAAACATGTACATTTCTTTGTTGATACTAACAATCTGTGAATGACTTCTTGGCTTTCTTCAGGCCAAGTATTACATGTCTCCATCAATTAATGGAACACTTACATGTAAGTGACTAGTGGCACCATGATTTTTAAAATTTTAATCTACTTTCTTTGAGGCCTCTGTGACCATCATCCAGCCTTTTTGGAACATCATACCTCTTTATTGGATGCCCAAGGCTACAGATTGAATATGACACAAAATCATCAGATGTGTAGAATGACAAAATGTTTCTTTGCAATAAAATGATATTTACTGAGTTTATGTCGCACGAAGTATGTATGCCTTCCCAGTGGACAGTATTTTTGTATTTTAGTCTATCGACATCTTGTATTTTGAAATAGACAATATTAAATAAATATTTTTCAACCAAGTCGTTCATCGAATGTACGATTATGATACTGATCTAAACTGCATATTACTGACCATCCATGTTTCATGTCCAGTTGCCTGGTTGGATGGGTCCTGGACATTGCTTACTAGCTACGCCTATCATCATAATTATGGCAATGCAGAGTCTGTTTGTTGTAAGGAGATCAACCAAGTCATTCATCGAATGTACAAGCATGACACTGACTGCATAACTGACCATCCAGGTTTCATGTCCAGTTGCCTGGATAGATTGGTCCTGGACATTGCTTGGACCAGCTTGAATTTTGTATGTGTTTGGACACGTTGCAATTTCAACCTCTAGAAAAAGCGAGAGTATAATTATCAACTTATCTTTACTATTCTCTCATCAATACAACAGTTTGTGGAAAGACACATAATAATTATGTGGTATTTGTTTAATCTGACCTATGTACAGTTGGCGTTTTTACTTGCCGAAGTGAAGGCAGCAGAGCATGACAGCAATGGCAGCGACAACGAATGGGACTACCAACTGCCCACAGGGACGACCGTTGAGGCCCTGTCTGATATTGCAGAGGTTTCTTTGAAGAGCATCCAAAAGAAAATTGACGAGCGAGATGCTCTGAAGAAGAAAGCTTCGTTGTCACAGGCACCAACCCCACATTGGTCATCCTCTCAATTGGTCTCGGAAGCCTTGGGGTGACCTCGGGGTGACCTCTGGGTGACCTCGATCGGGGAGCCCCACCCTGCCTCGGCATTCTCCGTCTCCGTCTCCAAGTCTTCTTCAATCGACAAGTCATCGGGCTCCCCACCGTCTTCAGTCCAACACCAATCGTCGGCCTTCCTCAAATTCTCCGTCTCCCAGTCTTCTTCAATCGACTAGTCACCGGTCTCCTCACCATCTTCAGTTCAACACCAATCGTCGGCCTTCCTCTCATTCTCCGTCTCCACGTCTCCTTCAATCGACAAGTCGCCGGTCTCCCCTCGTCTACCGTCGCCAATCTCCATAATGCGCGAATCTCACTTGGAAACGCATTCAGCCAGCAAGCTGCGTCCAACAGTCATTTTAGATCTTGGACACAAAGCCGAGAATAACAAAAGAGAGGCTGCAAGCTGCAGAAAAGACGATTGAAGAAATTGTCAGCTTCCTTGGGCTTAAGAAGAAAAAGCAGGCGACAGACGTCTTGGAACGGAAAGTCAATGAAAAGGGTTAAGCACGCCTAGTTTTTAGGAAAACTGTTTTGCAAAAGTTTGCATATCTGTTGCCAGACAGCATTGCGTTGGTCCGTAAGCTTGCTGGGCATATCTTCCATGACAAAGAATGGGTCAACGCAAACTGTAGGGGTGTGCGGGGAAAGCACAAGTTGGATCCAATGCGGGTGGATGCCATTTGGCATGCAGTAGACAAAATGACGCCAGGAACGTCTGCACAAAGGGCGACAATGTGGCAGAAATGTGTAAAGGCCATCGATACATACAATTGCAACTTAACAAGAAAGAAACTACGCCGGATTGAGCCAAATATTGATTACAGTATGTTTGCATGGTAAGTTTGATATGGATGCCTTTATTCAAAAGCAAATTGCTTTTCCAATTTCTTCAAAATGTCCAAGCATGTGCTAAGCCTCATTGATAAAGATTGCTAATGATCATTTTGCAAATATGAACCAGACTTCTTTGTTCTTCCAGCCTCGGGTTAGTTACAATGATATCGATATTGGCTGCACCATGATAGAGGTCTAAAGAGAATGCTATTAACTTGTTTCAAAAATTGTTATGATTTTTTTTAACATATCCTCAGCATGAAGATAAAAAAATTGTTAGCTATATTAATCAATTGTTTCTGTAGTGAAACACTGTGCATTAGAGTCTCTTCAGTATTTCTGTAGTATATCTCTTTGGGACAAAAAGCATTAATTCCATGCGGAACGTTTCCAAACGCTGTAGCGTACTTTTCACTAAACATAGATAATTTTAGTAAATACTTGCAAGTCAAAACTTTTTCTTGCTTTTATTCATATGGATGGTAAATGTTTTCTCGGTCAATTTGCTTGATATTTGGTCAAGTGAGGAGATTCTTAGCAAGTTTGAAGGCACCGTCCGTATCAGTCGTAACACAGCAGTGTTTGGGACAATTAAAAAAAAACTCGGGGGGAAGTTGGCTATGTCAGGAACGTGAAAGAAGTACGCAACAAAATCAAAAACATGAAGGGAAGCTACACGTACAAGAAGGCCAGGGCCACAAATATGAGGAGTGGTGCTGGCCGAATAGAAGTGCCATTTCAAGAGAAGATGGACTTGAATCTCGGAGATGCAACTAGTGAAGGCAGCAAAAATCAGACAAGACGAATGTTTGCTACTAAAACATCCAGGACAAAGATTGTTCTAACGGTAGCAACAGAAGCTAGACCATCAAAGCTGCTTTCTGCAAGAGTTGACCTGCTTCGCTTGTTCAACCAAGACAAGAGGGAGATCTTGTCAGTGCACCCAGGCCTCAGAAATAACCTTGTTTGGTCAAACATGACAAGAGGCCCTCTTGAAGAGGGGGATTAATGATACAAAAACCTTCAAAAAGTCCAAGATTAAGTCCAAGTACAAAGAACATGTATGCAGGGATGCAAGTGACTCTTTCCTTCAGAGCCTGAATTTTTTTTCGCAGCGCAGAGAGGGGGTCAGCCCCCCCCCCCCCCCCACCCCCGCTCAGACCCCCAAAACAATAAATAACAACTGATGATTTATTAAAAATAATTGAGGAACAAAACATTTTTTTTTTTTTTGGACGATCTTACCCCCTAATTTCAGCCCTTGATAATAATTTTTCTTCGTCAACAACAATTCTTTTGCATTAAAATGTTCAAACCACGACAAGTTTCTACCTAGCAGAATGTCGGTTTGAGTCCTGGTCTTAACACTGGTTTCCTTGAGCAAGACACTCACAGTTGAATAAAAGTTAAAATCCAGTTACTACAATTTTTTGTTTTATCTAATATGTTACTGGCACTAGCCAGTTTGCCCTTTTAATGTATAAAAACAGATTGTAATTCTTAATGTTTTTTTGTAATTTTTAAACATTTCGATTTTTTATGAATCTCTGTATTTTAAACTCAATTCAGCTTGTGGCTGCAATGTTTGAATGTATTTTAAACCAATAATAAATAACATTGTGACTTTGAAGGTGTCACACATTTTCTGTCTTAAAACTTGCTCGATAGTCAAACCTGCTGTCAAAACAATAAGGCTGAATTGCAGAATACCCCGCAACTCATAAGCACCACCTCGTAGCCGGCGGCTACAGCTACGCAGTCACGGAACAGTGACCGCACATAATGTACCGAAGTGATGGTTCGGTGTGTGTACTGTAGCATGAAGTATGGTGTGTACATGAAGTATGGGGGTCGACTTGCCACAGGTATCATACGTTACTAATACTATTTAATCTTGGATGGGCCGTACATGAAGTGCAGGATCGATATGTAAAAGTTTTTCACGATTGGGTCGGAACTCCTTTTCATTTGTCCGACCTTGGGGGACATTAATCAACCTCGTCCCTACCATGGATAAAGTTTATTTGGAAATGTTCCCCTTTCAAGGATTATTTAAAAAAGGGAAAG
Source organism: Asterias amurensis (assembly GCF_032118995.1). Lineage (NCBI taxonomy): Eukaryota > Metazoa > Echinodermata > Asteroidea > Forcipulatida > Asteriidae > Asterias > Asterias amurensis. Next base: position 10,718,065 of record NC_092662.1, on the reverse strand, counting down.
AACGCCCGAATTCCATTTACTTAATATTTATTCCGCTATGAAAATGTTCCCCTTTCAAAGATTATTTCAAAAAGGGAGAAAAAGCCCGAATTCCATTTACTTAACATTTATTACCGCTATGGAAATGTTCCCCATTCAAGGATTATTTAAAAAAGGGAGAGAAAGCCCGAATTTCATTTTCTTAATATTTATTCCGCTATGAAAATGTTCACCATTCAAGGATTATTTAAAAAAGGGAAAGAACGCCCGAATTCCATTTTCTTAATATTTATTATCGCTATGAATATGTTCCCCATTCAAGGATTATTTAAAAAAGGGAAAGAAAGCCCGAATTCCATTTTCTTAATATTTATTACCGCTATGGAAATGTTCCCCATTCAAGGATTGTTTTTAAAAGGGAAAGAACGCCCGAATTCCATTTTCTTAATATTTATTACCGCTATGGAAATGTTCCCTATTCAAAGATTATTTAAAAAAGGGAAAGAACGCCCGAATTCCATTTACTTAATATTTATTCCGCTATGAAAATGTTCCCCATTCAAGGATTAATTAAAAAAGGGAGAGAAAGCCCGAATTTCATTTACTTAATATTTATTCCGCTATGAAAATGTTCCCCATTCAAGGATTATTTTAAAAAGGGAGAGAAAGCCCGAATTCCATTTACTTAATATTTATTCCGCTATGGAAATGTTCCCCATTCAAGGATTATCAAAAAAATGGAGAGAAAGCCCGAATTCCATTTTCGTAATATTTATTGTATCCGCGTAGCCGCCACCGGGGTGACCAGTTTGGACAGAAAATATTCCCTTCCCTCCATAGCTTTATACACATTCACTGCCCACCCAACCTGGTATCCGCGTAGCCGCCACCGGGGTGACCAGTTTGGACATAAAAAATATTCCCTTCTCTCCATTGCTTTATAAACGTACACTGCCAACCCAACCTTGTATCCGCGTAGCCGCCACCGGGGTGACCAGTTTGGACATAGAACATATCCCTTCCCTCCATAGCTTTATACACGTACACTGCCAACCGAACCTCGTATCCGCGTAGCCGCCACCAGGGTGACAAGTTTGTACATGGGAAAATATTCCCTTCCCTCCATAGCTTTATACATGTACACTGCACTGACAACCTCGTATCCGCGTAGCCGCCACCTCCATCTGTATACACGTACACTCCCAACCCAACCTCGTATCCGCGTAGCTGCCACCAGGGTGACACAAACCGCCATCACCTGAGAACTGCTATACAGGAGAGTCTTGGCACATTCGTTAAATCTCTCCCCCCCCCCCCCCAAATGAAGGGGCGGGCTCTGCGGGAAACGTACGCACGCGCATTATGTCCCCCCCCCCCCGATTTTGGGGGGAGATTTAACGAATGTGCCAAGACTCTCCTGTGATAGCGGTTCGTGGTTGATAGCGCGTTGGGGGTGATAGCGCGCTCTCTTGTTATAAATCCAAGAGAGTCTTGAACCAAGACTAGTGTGATAGCGGTTCTCGGGTGATAGCGCGTTGCGGGTGATAGCGCGCCCTTTTGTGACAAATCCAGGAGAGTCTTGAACCAAGACTATGCCAAACCTTGCGTGCGGTCCGAGCATGTCCTTGCTCTTCCATTCGTCAAGAAGACACATGTTTATCGTTCCACGTGAATAAACGGTTTCAATACACTTCAATAGACATGAATAACCGGTTTCATTATTCGTTAATTCTTCGATCTTGTCTTTGTACCGCAAAATTCAAGTCTCTTCTCAAAACTTATCTTATGTCACAGGTTTTCAATGACTAATTTTGTTGTGTCTGTTTTTCTTTGTGTCGTGTTTTTGTTTTGTTTTGGTTTGGTTTACTGCGCCTTGAACACCCAGCAGGGTGGATATGTGCGCATTACAAGTCTTATTATCTATACTATTAAAAGCGTAACCTGCGCCATCTTGGATTGAAAATTAGAAGGTCCAGTGGTATGGCATCCTTGTGGAATCCAACACGGTTGGTTGTGTGGAATTCAATACGTTTGTGTGGTTTCAGACGTCGGGTTGCAAGTCTGCAAAACCCGGATCCAAACTCGCACTTACAAGTCATGTGATTGGAGGAAGTTTGGGCGGCGACCGTGCGTCAACCACTGGTCGATGTTGTTACCAGACTTCCTAGAAATCTTTCTGACAGGCGACTCATTGGACAGTGTTTCGCAGATGGTGCTCCGGATTGGTTCATTCATTGCCCCTTGAACGCCCACCCGCCATTCGATCCGCCCTTTTTGGTCAGGTTACTTTCGTGTTGTACTAAGCATGGTTCTCCGGATTGGTTCATTCATTGCCGCGCAGGGTCGAAAGGGTCGAAGAGGCTGTGTGCCAGGACAAATCCGAAACCAATCTCACGAATTTGACCGAATTTGCATTGAATGGATTAAGTACCGTAGATTGATGTTTCGCAGGTGACCATGTGTCAACCACTGGTCGACGTTGTTATCAGACTTCCTAGAAATCCTTCTGCGGGTGACTCATTTGTTGAAAAGATTAAATGGAGAATATTTATAAAAAAGCATTCACTTCCAAACGGCATGAGAATTATCATGATGAACAAGGATGGGATCAAACGGAAGCTTAATAATTTGGAAACATTGGGTAGGGCCGGCTATAGGTTGGAAGGTGTCTAAGGGAACTTTACAATTAATAACATTTTGGGGGTGGGGGGGCCTTACACAAAGAGCCATTCTGGTCAGTGTATTGTGAGCGGTGTGTTGTCTGGTTTGAGACAGGCCACCTGTTGCTTGGTGAAGAAGGTCGCCGTGGGACCACTTTAGGTTGACAGTGGGTGGCGACCTTGGACCTTTTGCCAGTAAACTCAAATGGGTACATGAATACCGTTTTAGAATACGGTCTGTTCATGGAGGTATAATGTTGCAGTTTCAGAGTTTAACCATGGCGGTAGAATTGTGAAACCATTCCTTACTCTATGGTGAAACTTATACACACACGTCAAAGGCTGTTTTGAAGCTGTAAAAAAAAGAACTTTGCTTTGCATTTGGTCAAAGTTGTTAAGCAAAACGACATTAAGTTTCCTTTTGAATAAGTCCATTCACAAAATTGGTTAGAGCAGTGTGTCGGTCAGGTCTCAGAATGTACATTTTGCCAAATCCATCATGAAGATTAATTTAGTCATCGGCCCGTCGGGTTGGTTACTGATGGAGATAATATTAACAAAAGAGACCTCGTGCGGCTGAATGGGGTACATTTTTAGGAGTTTGTCTATTGACCCAAACTGGACGTAACAAACCCTAAACATGACTTGACATGCTTTCTGAAAGTGAAATAAGTTAGAGAAAATTAAGGAGTGGGGACGAGTTTATCGTTTTTATTTAGTTTGTACGATATAGGGTTCCAGAGATATGGGATGTATGGAGGTTTGTTCCTAGAGCAGCGTGAACATGAACGCGGTCAGAAATTGTGTCGTTTGTCGTTCAAATTTCGCGAGATGCAATAAGCCCAAAGTGACAATAAAACAAAACCAGACCTGCCAAGTCTCACGCATTAGGCGTGAGACTCACGCATTTGGGCTCTGTCTCACGCTCACACGCACATCAACCATTATTGGGGCGAGATCGGGAAAAAAAATTAACGACATTTTTTGTACAAAATTTGTACAAACAGAGCGCAAAATTGCAGATTGCGCACGCGTTTGCTCATCCAGTAGGTTCAGCTCAAATTCGGCAGAGCGCAAAACGCTTATTGCGCACAAGTTTGTTCCGATTCTTTTAGCAAATTCGTTGAAATGCGCTCCACTAGCGAAGACACAACAGGCAGAAGAAGTGAGCGATTGATTTTGGACATCATTTTTAGTCTATTTTTTTCAAGTTTGGAAGGATATAATCTGACACAATCGAACCTCCACATTAACCATCAACATCTCCTGTGTACCTCAAGTGAGTTTTAATTATTCTGAGGAGGCTTTTGATGCATTTTGAAACACTTTTTGTCCACAATTAAATTTCACATTGTTTTATTTATTTATAAAAAAATAAAAAAAATAAATAAAAAAAAAAGTTGGGCGGCGATTTAAAAAGGCCTTCTTAAACTGGCAATTTTTTTTCCGGGGGGATGGGGTTGAGCTTTGAAAAATCTCACATATAGCTAGCCTCTGGACTTGGCATCTCTGCCTGCAAAACACTTTTTTGACGTTCACGTTAAGTGCTCCCGTTATACATGCAGCCTATTGACCAGAAAGTTTACAAGACCAATTCAGATGAGAATAAACTAAAAAGAGGCCTACGCTCTTACCACCCCCGCCCCCCCCCCCCCGAAAAAAAAAAACAGTAGATAAATTAGATTTGTGGCACACAGCATGTTCCAAAAACTCGCTTTACTTATAGTGCTGTAGCAACGCTATGTATCGTGGGACGTAAAAATGTCATTTTTGACGATGTTTTGTAAAAAGGAAATGCAAGCATTATGAATGAATATTGAGTGTGTGGAGAAAGTTTTGGTAGTGTAGTACAAAAGAAACTTTAGTTATTGCTGGCTAACGGTCAGTTTCACCTATCAACGCTGATTTGAAAAACGTGTAACGTTAGGGAGGCCCAACATATTAGACCCCTATAAGGATCACGGGGGAGCCTTATAGTTTCTAGATGCATAAGGTACGTTGTCTAACCCAAAACGAGGTGGGTACAGCCACTGCAAGTAGTGGTGGACGTGCGAAATAGCTTCATTTTGGGTTAGAATTATGACGCCATGCATAAATATTGAGAGAGGCGTATAACACTCTCACCCACATTTCGAAATATTTGTGTAAAGGATTTTTATATCCTAGCGGGGTGCCGCGCGAAGCGCGGCATCCCGCTAGTTATTATTATTTATTATTGTAAAGTCAATCTGACCATGACATTCCAACCTGCAGTTGTGTGTGCAGCGTGGATCATGTGTAGTGGCCGGCGTGTGAATCCATCCATCCAGGCACGTGTGACGAGCGCCCTCTGCTGTAGGAATTTGGGACAGCCAGTTTTGAGCATTATTTTTAATGGACCTAGTTTTGTCATGGTTTTGTCCTTCACTTGCTCTGTGGTCCTTCACATCAAACTTTGATGCAAGACACAGATAATATAAGTGTGTGATTTAAAACATAAGAAAGACTAACTTCACACAGAGACTATTCTTTGACAGGGTGTGTGAATAATCCCCTAGGTGATTCTGCCCCCCCCCCCCCCCGGACTATTGTGTCACTGCTTATTGTAAACTTTGAAATTAAAGAAAGGAGCTAGGTACAGGCGTAGGGCCTAAGGGATCTTAATTAGACAAAATGATACTGTGCCTGTGGATATAAAAGTATATTTATTAAAATGAATAATAATAGGAGATAGACTATTATTGCTCCATGGTTAAAGGTACTGTATGATATTAAAAATAATTGTTTGTGTAAAAACGTACTCGAAACGAGCACGAGAGGTTGTTAGTATAAAATGACAGGAAAAAAACGGAACAGTGTAAGGGAATGCTGAGCATCACAAAACACTATTTTTTTTTCTGGCGATGACACGGGATTGGGACTTGAGTCAAGTCTAACTGCATGGCAAATTCAGACTGAAGCTAGACTTTATTTCAAGCCTAAGATTGCGGTATTCCTCTGCATCAGCCATGAAAACGCCCCTACAGATGCTATCCTGCGCCCCAACTCGCAATGGCCGGAGGTTAATCTAACCATAGGAGGGCACTAACTCAGGCAACATTGTTTACCCGAACAATTAGGGTCTACATGACAGCCAAACCATGTTAAAGACCACACAAAATTAATCAGATTTTGTTACAAATTACATAAGGAATATTAGAACTTTGATATGAACTTTGATATCATGTACACGATTTTACTAAAAAACATTTTAGTATTGTTTTTTACTTCATTCAAAATTACAAAACAGTCCTGCTCAAATCTTTTTAAATTTGAGAATAAACCCACCTCTTCTTGAAAAATGAAAGTAAATGTCTTTAAAATACTACTTTGAGGGATACCAATCTTTAAATTTTCAAAGATCATTCTAACTCGTCGATCACAACGTCACTTTTGCATAACAATAACAAAATTGTACAAATTTGGGCACAATATTGTTAAGTGAAGTTGCAGGAAAACATTGAAAGGAAATGACAACCTATTGCTCCAACTACAAACACCTGAGCAGTTTTCAAGCGAGGTCACAAAGGATTTTCAGCCCACCCTTTTCTCTAAAATCAAGTCTCAAGTAATAATTGTGTTGTTTTCCTGAGAAGTTAACAGTCAAAAAGTTTATTTTATCGGAATATTTGGAAGGAACATCATCTTTCAGTCACTTGAAAGGAAATGTCATTAGATGTTGTAGAAGGCCATATGTGGTGATAACCAATTTGGAAACTTTGGAATATAATTGTTTCCTCCCCACTCTTTGTCCTGCGTTTTTAAAACAACAAAAACTAAATGTAATGCCGGGCTGCTGTAATGTAGCATTAGATGTTGCCATATCCACCCCCAAATACTGAAATTTTCCAGTAGCTTCAAGTGTGGAAATTAGAAAAAGCCAATTATTTTGTAAACAAAACTGCAAAATGTTAATAACAATAGAAAATACAAGCAAACCTCGTTTAAAAAGAACAAAAACAGATCTTGAAAGTACTTGTACGAAACCTAACTCTTCTTTCGTCATGCACCAATTTCTTTTCTTTTCATCACAATGCAAATTTGAAACTCACAAATTCTGAACTAAGCACCAGTGGAATCAAACCACTCACATCTGCTCTCATGGTAGTAGTACAAGAAATTGCTGCTATACCAAGAGAAATGTGTGTCAATCTGAAGTGCTTTGTTTAGTTACAAAACAGTGAGTATAACAACAGACAAATTTGAAAAATGTTTATGGGCAAACAATTGTGTTTTGTTTAAATACCAGTAGGCCTAGACCTTTATCATGATGCCTCTATCTTGGTCTTGTTCCTCGTATCAAATAATAATATTGAATGCTAATAATCATTTTGCAAATAGGAACCAGACTATTTTGTTCTTCCAGCCTCGGTTTGGTAACATTGATATCAATGGGAGAGTTTCAAGATGGCTGCACCATGATAAAGGTCTATTCTCACCCGTTGTATAATAATAGATGCATAAGAAAACAAATCTGTGAAAATTTTGACTCAATTGGTCATTTAATTTGCAAGAGAATAATGACAGAAAAAACACCCTTCTGCCCCAAAATCGTTGTGTGGTTTCAAGATGCCTAATAAAAAGCTTCATCAGACATGAAAGTCTTTTATTATTAAGCAAGAAATGTTACTTTACAGGGAGCTGATTCTCAGAATGTTTTACGTTATCAACAGCTCTGCATTGCTCGTTACCAAGTAAGTAAGTTTTAATGATAGCAACTATTTTGAGTAGTTACCAATAGTGTCCAATGCCTTTAAGCGAGAAATGTTACTTTACAGGGAGCTGATTCTCACAATGTTTTACGTTATCAACGGCTCTGCATTGCTCGTTACCAAGTAAGTAAGTTTTAATAATAGCAACTATTTTGAGTAGTTACCAATAGTGTCCAATGCCTTTAAGCGAGAAATGTTACTTTACAGGGAGCTGATTCTCACAATGTTTTACGTTATCAACGGCTCTGCATTGCTCGTTACCAAGTAAGTAAGTTTTAATAATAGCAACTATTTTGAGTAGTTACCAATAGTGTCCAATGCCTTTAAGCGAGAAATGTTACTTTACAGGGAGCTGATTCTCACAATGTTTTACGTTATCAACAGCTCTGCATTGCTCGTTACCAAGTAAGTAAGTTTTTATGATAGCAACTATTTGAGTCGTTACCAATAGTGTCCAGTGCCTTTAAAGCCATTGGACCCTTTCGGTACAGAAAAAAAAAAAAAAATTCACAGATTTAAAATAATTTACAGGGTTTACAGAAGGTAATGGTGAAAGACTTCTCTTGAAATATTAGTCCATGAAATGCTTTACTTTTTGAGAAAACGGTAAAACAATATAAATTCTCGTTAACGAGAATTACGGATTTGTTATAAACACATGTCATGACACGGCGAAACGCGCGAAAACAGGAGTGGGTTTTCCCGTTATTTTCTCCCGACTCCGATGTCCGATTGAGCCTAAATTTCCACAGGATTGTTATTTTATATATAAGTTGTGATACACGAAGTGTGGGACTTGGACAATACTGTTTACCGAAAGTGTATAATGGCTTTAAGCGAGAAACATTACTTTACAGGGAGCTGATTCTCAGAATGTTTTACGTTATCAACAGCTCTGCATTGCTTGTTACCAAGTAAGTAAGTTTTTATGATAGCAACTATTTTGAGTAGTTACCAATAGTGTCCAGTGCCTTTAATTTACAACTTGCAGTGGAAGAGCATTGTAGTGCTGCAGAGTAGGAATGCTATAGGCTGATGTTGCTTTGCTACCTTCTTTGGTTATGCATGTCATGATGGGCATGTGCAATCTGTATAGGGGCGACTTCTTCATACTTTGGATACTTTGCAGTGAGGGAAGATGGTTGGGACAGCAGTCTGCCTAAGTAAACTTTCAGTCCTTTGGTCGAGGTTCAAATTGATCCTTGTCAAAGTGCACTTGTAAACAAATTGAACAAAAACATAACCATTCATAAATATATTTGAAGGAATAGCATGTTGCCATAAAAGCTTCTGATAACATGTTTTATCTTTTCCAAATGCTCAAAAGATAAAAGGTTGCCCTATTTGTTTCCAATATCAAACAAGGCAAAGGGGCGCATGGCTTCTGACTGGCAACTCCCAATTTCTCAATTTGTAAGGATTCTGAGGATCACACATCAGAAGTTCCACCCAAAGTTTATTTAAAACAAAAAGTCTTTTCGTTTAAAATTCACAAAATTATGTATGTTTACAAACATAATTCAACAATGTTTTATTTTACTCAAAAACAAAATGCGTACAGTGACATTGTTGGTATCTTTCAAATGCATGTTTCAGTGGCTTGCTGAACAAAACCCTAAATGCCTAAAGTGGTCTTAGAATATGAAATGCATTGTTGAGCAGTTCGGTACAGTGTTAACCATCACTTGTCTCCAATTGCCGTAAATTTGTTGTTGAAAGTTTAGTTTTTAACTTACACAGTTTGAAAGTAAATGACAGTAGAAAGCTTCCCTTGAAATAGTTACTTACTGAGGTGCTGTAGTTTTTGAGAAATGAGTAAAACAAATAATTTTCGTCTCAGTTTTTGCATTTTAAATAGTTTTAACCAGTTATGCTATGTTTATGGTATAATATCAAAACTGGTTAATGGGTTTTTACATGCTAAAATAATTTTCACCTTGCTGAGAAGTAAATTTTGTGACTTGTTTTACTAATTTTTCAAAAATTACAGCACTTCAGCGAGTTGTATTTTATGAGAAGCTTTCTATCATCATTATCTTCAAACCCTGTAAGTTTAATTTAAAAAAATGGCCGGACCTTTTGAAAACAAAATTGATGCTTCAATTGAAGGCTAGTCTTTGACAATTACCAATAGTGTCCACTGCCTTTAATATCACACTCAATTGTTGCTATCAATTGACCATAAAAAAAAGTGTTTCAAGTTTACTTTAAAGGGGCACGCTGCTTGGGTAAGGCAACTTGGTGCATAAAAAGCGTTTATGTTTTTTTAATGAAACGCATATGGTAAGAAATATATTTTATAAGTAGAATATAATGAGCCACAAGAATATGCCTCCAAATCATGTGGTTTCCTTTAACTTTGCAAAATTACATGTTCAACCGATGCTCATCCCGTTAGTCATGGGGCATAATGTGCATGATTATATTCTACTTTCAAACATATGCATTTTATAAACGGTTACAAGCGCTTTTTATAAGATCGGTTATATTTTGAAGTTAAATGAGAATGTTGTCTCACCTCTATTTTCTCTATGAGCAAATAAATAGCAGGAATGTCAAAACAGAATCCTTTTCCCGTTGTCTTCTTACTTCCTAGTAACTGGATGATGATGATGAACCTTGACATGTGACCTGAAAGTAACAAACAAACACTACTTCTCATTAAGAACCCTCTTGTCAGTGACAAACTGCGGATATGGTCAATGTTTTTTGGGCAAGTACCGTCATTTGCTTAACTTCAAACATACAACATATCGCTCATGCCACAAAACGACCACAGCCAAAGCTCAGTGTTTTCTGAAAAAAGGTGTGTGAAGTTTAACTTTCAAACTGCTGTTTTAGACCATGCCTTTTACTGTAAACATTTTTTGGTCATCGTACTTGAAAACGATGAAAGAAAAAATAGCCTTGTTGCAAAGATTGTGTGCTTTCAGATGACTGAAAATGGCTTCATGCCCTAGCCTTGCTCAAGGCAGTCGCATTATTCGCTCCGAAAAGACGCAGCTGTAAACCCACCCGCCGTATACCCTGTGCATGGTGTGTAAAATCACACCGAATGACCAACCCGTATACACACTGTCACATCGCACGAATACTGTTCACACAAGTCATCGCACTCGTACATCACTAACCGCATGCGGAGGCCGTCAGGCCGACAGCCTTGTCGGGTCTGTATCTTCCCGTTTTAATGTGTTGTATTGAAAAAATTCCAATAGTGGACGAAATTGGGGGGGGCTCGAGGATATGCTAGTATGCAGCTTATGAATATGTATATCGTTCGTCAGACCTATCAGACAACACAGGATGTGAGGCAAATAAATTATTAATTTTGACGTCCAATCACGCACTTCCCTTATCACGACCTTTGGACCCTATCATGCGTCCGTGGTGGTGGTGTGTGAGGTAAACATGTCTCGTCTTTCGCGGTCATTATGGTAATGAGCTGACCGTGGGAACTCTTCGCTTATTATAGTAATGAGGTCAGTGGCTTCAACACAGATCCTACAAGGCTGTCGGCCTGACGGCCTCCGCCTCCGATAGTGTACGGGGGCATCGTGTCGTGCGATGTTACGCACAGTGAATACGGGTGGGTTTTAGGCACAGTGAATACGGGTGGGTTTTTATACAGCGGCGGTCTTTTTTCGGAGTGAATAATTCGACTGCCTTGAGCAAGGCTATTCATGCCCCTGAAGCCTTTGTACTTTGTACAAATTGAACTTTTTGACAAGGTATTTAGGCTGGTAACCTTTTTCTGGTAGCACAATTTTGTTGTGCTTAGCTAGTTTTTGTGCTTAAGCAGCTTTATGAAACTTAGCCCAGCACTGTGCATACTGCGGGGATGGGGGACACATTATTTTATAGTTGGCTTTACAGATGAGAACATGGGTCGAATATCAGTAAGCTGTTAATAAGCAGAAAATACTTCTTTCTCAGACAAACATCTTTGCTCGGAACAAATTACGCAGTGTAAGTTGGGCGCCAGTCACAGCAACTTGACTCATGATTTGATTTGGTTTGCTTTATGCTTTATCTAACTCATGCATACTATTAAGTCTGATAACTTACTGAGCATGACCTTGCCTCAATGTCACAATGATTGCAACTCACAGTAGATGACACTTTCCATTTAAAAATCGTATTCTGAAATGATTCTTATACACTTCTTACGAGATTCTGAAGAGAAAAAAAAAAACATTTTTAAGTTTCTCAAAAGATCCTGGTGTATTTCTTTTGAGATCTCACTAATTTACATATTAAATACTTGTAAGAATCACATAAGACTCTGATAAGATTCTTATAAGACTGCTCAATAGACTCTAATAAAATTCTATACGACTGCTCAATACAGGTTCTTATAAGATTCCTATAAGTTTCTTATAAGTTTGTTATAGAGTATTTTGTGAGGGAAGTAAGCCATGGCCCATTTTTTTTATTGACCATACACAGCCACATAAGCATATATAGCCTTGCCTGTAGTGTTGTGTTGGGTTGCAATGATGATGCCAAGCATAAAAGTGAATCACGGCAAACAATAATATAGGTTATTATTACATTCTTGTTGCTATCAATTGACCATAAGAATAGTGTTTCAAATTTACTTTAAAGGGACACGTTGCCTGGGATTGGACTTAGTTGGTGTTTAGAAATCGTTTTTTAACTTTTTTTTTATATAATATGCATATGTTAAGACGGATGTTTTAGAATACAATGAGCCACAAGAATATGCCCCAAAATTGTGTGGTTTTTCTTTTACTTCGCAAACTAACATGGCCAACCATTTTGTGGAGTATAAAATTTGACTCCACAAGCTGGCGTGTCATGTTAGTAGAGAACATTAGAAAAACTGTGCAAATGCTGGGCATAATGTGCTTAGTTAAATTCTACTTTCAACATTTTATAAACGGTTCCAAGCGCTTTTCATAAGATCAGTAACATTTTGAAGTTAAATGAGAATGTTGTCTCACCTCTATTTTCTCTATGAGCAGATTAATAGCAGGAATGTCAAAACAGAATCCTTTTCCCATTGTCTTCTTCCTTCCTAGTAACTGGATATGTTGAACCTTGAAATGTGACCTGAAAGTAACAAAGAAACAATACTACTCATTAAGAACCCTCTCGTTAGTGACAAACTGCGGATTTGGTCAATGTTTTTTTCTTGGTACGTACTGTCATTTGCTTAAAACACACCTCTGCCCACTGTTCTAAACAGGGATCGGCACGGGAAGCCGGGCAGTAGGAGTTTGACTAGGAGAGGCTATTTGAGACGCTGGCCATATAGAATGTTTCATGAGTGAGAAGTTGCTCAATACTTCACACACATTCTTGGCCGTTCCTAGCCCTTTGATCCCCACGATAAAAGTAACCGGCCAACAAATCTGATTAAAAACACAACAACATTTAAATTTATTTAGTTACACAGGGTAAAGAAAAGGGAAATGATAAATAAACCGGCACAATCTACACACAAACACAAAAAATTAAAACATCAAACATAGGTAAAAACTGGTAAACCAAGTAATTGAAAATAAAAGATTCTTAAAAAAAAAAAAGCAAGAGAGTGCCAGTCTACCTACTAACCACTGTAGGTTCTCTTGGTGGATCGAGGGGACTTCTCGCTCAGAACGTCGCTAACTCGGAGTGAGTTTTTACTATTTTTCATAATCCCAAATTTTCAAGCCCTCGCATCATAGGGTTTGGTTAGGTAGAGTGCCAGTCTACCAGCTACTACCGCAGAGTAGGTTCTCTAATGGATCCAGTGGACTTCTCACTCAGAACGTCACTTCCCTGGAGTGAGTTTTTATTCCTTCAATATATTCCCATAATCGCTAGTATCATAGGGTTTTGTTAGTTAGAGTGCCAGTCTACCTACTACCGCAGAGTAGGTTCTCTTAAAGGATCGAGTGGACTTCGCGTTCTTAACTTTACAGAGTTAAGATAAGTGGAATGAACAATTAACCGGCACCATCTGCACACAAACACAAAAAATTGTTGTTAAGGGAAATTTAAAAAAAGGCAAAAACTGGTAAAAACATGTCATTAAAAAAAAAAAAACAAGTTTCTTAAAAAAAAAAAACAAGAGATTGCCAGTCTACCTACTACCCACTGTAGGTTCTCTTGGTGGCTCGAATGGACCTCTCGCTCAGAACGTCACTGCACCGGAGTGAGTTCTTATTCCTTCAATATGTTCCCATATTCGCAAGTATCATAGAAACTTGTTAGGTAGAGTGCCAGTCTACCTACTTCCGCACCATAGGTTCTCTTATTGGATCAATAATACTTCTCGCTTAGAACGTCACTGCACCGGAGTGAGTTCTTATTCCTTCAATATATTCCCATATTTGCAAGTATCATAGAAACTTGTTAGGTAGAGTGCCAGTCTACCTACTTCCGCACCATAGGTTCTCTTATTGGATCAATCAGACTTCTCGCTTAGAACGTCACTGCACCGGAGTGAGTTCTTATTCCTTCAATACAATCCCGTATTCGCAAGTATCATAGGAAATTGTTACGTAGAGTGCCAGTCTACCTACTACCGCAGAGTAGGTTCTCTTATTGGATCGATTCGGACTTCTCGCTCAGAACGTCACTGCACCGGAGTGAGTTTTTATTCCTTCAATACAATCCCATATTCGCAAATATCATGGGAAATTGTTACGTAGAGTGCCAGTCTACCTACTACCGCAGAGTAGGTTCTCTGATTGGATCGATCGGACTTCTCGCTCAGAACATCACTGCACCGGAGTGAGTTCTTATTCCTTCAATATATTCCCATATTCGCAAGTATCTCAGGAAATTGTTACGTAGAGTGCCAGTCTACCTACTACCGCAGAGTAGGTTCTCTTAGTGGATCGATCGGACTTCTCGCTCAGAACGTCACTGCACCGGAGTGAGTTCTTATCCTTCAGTACAATCCCATACTCGCAAGTATCTTAGGAAATTGTTACGTAGAGTGCCAGTCTACCTACTACCGCAGAGTAGGTTCTCTTATTGGATCGTTCGGACTTCTCGCTCAGAACGTCACTGCACCGGAGTGAGTTCTTATTCCTTCAATACAATCCCATATTCGCAAGTATCATAAGAAATTGTTACGTAGAGTGCCAGTCTACCTACTACCGCAGAGTAGGTTCTCTTATTGGATCGATTCGGACTTCTCGCTCAGAACGTCACTGCACCGGAGTGAGTTTTTATTTCTTCAATACAATCCCATATTCGCAAGTATCATGGGAAATTGTTACGTAGAGTGCCAGTCTACCTACTACCGCAGAGTAGGTTCTCTTATTGGATCAATCGGACTTCTCGCTCAGAACGTCACTGCACCGGAGTGAGTTTTTATTCCTTCAATACAATCCCATATTCGCAAGTATCATGGGAAATTGTTACGTAGAGTGCCAGTCTACCTACTACCGCAGAGTAGGTTCTCTAAGTGGATCGATCGGACTTCTCGCTTGGAACATCACTGCACCGGAGTGAGTTCTTATTCCTTCAATATATTCCCATATTCGCAAGTATCATAGAAACCTGTTAGGTAGATTGCCAGTCTACCTACTTCCGCACCATAGGTTCTCTTATTGGATCGATCGGACTTCTCGCTTAGAACATCACTGCACCGGAGTGAGTTCTTATTCCTTCAATATATTCCCATATTCGCAAGTATCATAGAAACCTGTTAGGTAGAGTGCCAGTCTACCTTATTCCGCACCATAGATTCTCTTAGTGGATAGATCAGACTTCTCGCTCAGAACGTCACTGCACCGGAGTGAGTCCTCCAATATATTCCCATATTCGCAAGTATCATAGAAACCTGTTAGGTAGAGTGCCAGTCTAACTACTTCCGCACCATAGGTTCTCTTATTGGATCGATCGGACTTCTCGCTTAGAACATCACTGCACCGGAGTGAGTTCTTATTCCTTCAATATATTCCCATATTCGCAAGTATCATAGAAACCTGTTAGGTAGAGTGCCAGTCTACCTACTTCCGCACCATAGGTTCTCTTATTGGATCGATCGGACTTCTCGCTCAGAACGTCACTGCACCGGAGTGAGTTCTTATTCCTTCAATACAATCCCATATTCACAAGTATCATAGAAACTTGTTAGGTAGAGTGCCAGTCTACCTACTTCCACACCTTAGGTTCTCTTATTGGATCGATCGGACTTCTCGCTCAGAACGTCACTTCACCGGAGTGAGTTTTTATTCCTTCAATATATTCCCATATTCGCAAGTATCATAGAAACTTGTTAGGTAGAGTGCCAGTCTACCTACTTCCGCACCATAAGTTCTCTTAGTGGATAGATCGGACTTCTCGCTCAGAACGTCACTGCACCGGAATGAGTTCTTATTCCTTCAATATATTCCCATATTCGCAAAAATCATAAAAACTTGTTAGGTAGAGTCCCAGTCTACCTACTACCGCACCTAAGGTTCTCTTATTGGATCTCTCTATAGTTCTCTCTATTAACGACACCGCCTCATAAAGAGTTTGTATCCCTTCAATATATTCCCATATTCGCAAGTATCATAGAAATTTGTTACATAGAGTGCCATTCTACCTACTACCGCAGGGTAGGTTCTCTTATTGTATCAATGGACTTCTTGCTATTAACAGCACTGCCTCATTAAGAGTTTGTATCCCTTCAATATATTCCCATATTCGCAAGTATCATAGAAACTTGTTAGGTAGAGTGCCAGTCTACCTACTATCGCACCTAAGGTTCTCTTGATAGATCAATGGACTTCTCGCTATTAACGTCACTGCCTCATTAAGAGTTTGTATCCCTTCAATATATTCCCATATTCGCAAGTATCATAGGAATTTGTTACATAGAGTGCCAGTCTACCTACTACCGCACCTAAGGTTCTCTTATTGGATCAATGGACTTCTCGCTATTAACGTCACCGCCTCATAAAGAGTTTGTATCCCTTCAATATATTCCCATATTCGCAAGTATCATAGGAATTTGTTAGGTAGAGTGCCAGTCTACCTACTACCACACCTATAAGGTTCTCTTATTGGATCAATGGACTTCTCGCTATTAACGTCAACGCCTCATAAAGAGTAGTTTGTATCCCTTCAATATATTCCCATATTCCCAAGTATCATAGAAACTTGTTAGGTAGAGTGCCAGTCTACAACTACTACCGCAGAGTAGGATCGAGTTGGAACAACCTGTTTTGGGAATAAAGTTTTGTTAACATTGCATATAATATGATAAAGTAGGTAACAGTGTATAAGATATATAATGCCCACCTAACTAGAACCGACCAATTCGCTTAGCTGCAAAGAGCGCTCCTTACATCAAAGAGCCTCGTCCTGATCATTGACAACAAAAAGAATACAGTTAGTAACCAGGGAAGACGAGGGAGCTTTGGATCCAGGCAACCTGTTAAGGGACTAAAGTTTTGTTAACATTATATATGATAAAGTAGGTAATAGTGTATAAGATATTTATTGCCCACCTAACTAGAACCGACCAATTTGCTTTGCCGCAAAGAGCGCTCCATACATCAAAGGGCCTCGTCCTGCTAGACAACAAAAAGAATAGTTAGTAACCAGGCAACCTGTTTAGGGACTAAAAGTTTTGTTAACATTACATATATGATAACATAGGTAACAGTGTTTAAGATATTTAATGCCCACCTACACCTAACTAAAACCAATCGATAGCCTTGGCCGCGTAGAGCGCTCCATATACGAGGGGCCTAATGGTTGACACCACTAAGAAAATGGTTATCAGTGTTTCAAGTTCATACGTCCATGGCCATTAATAGATGAGGTGGGTGACTTCGGCATTCAAAAGTGTCGTGGTTGGAGAGGAGAACGATCCATAGAAAGTTAGTTGATGCTATGCAAACAGATGACTGTGATCCATAGAGAGTTCTCTAACAACGTCATCACCACGTAGGACTCAACAAATGCATCGAATTAAAGGTAATTTATTTTTACTATTATTATAAGGTATTACATGAAATTTCACAATGCTTTACATTCACAAGGTTACAGGAAAACCAACAAATCAGTAAGCAAATAATGAAGCAGTTATATGAAAATGAAGAAATAATCCAGGGTCATATAAAAAAGAGATTGGCACAATGTGTTTTTTTTGTTCAATTGGCTGATGACATAAATACACTGAATTAGAACCAAATAAAATGTTTATTTAAAAGCAAAAACAGTGGATAAAAAAACACACAAAGCAAATACATTATTAAATTTGTCTGAAACACGAGTTCAAAATTTTATTTCACTCTGTCAGAACTAACCCACAAAAAATGACCAGTAGAGACTATTTAACAGTGACAGTTACAAGGTTAACCAGTTAACTGACCAACATCCGCGTAACCATATTTATTTTTGACTGTTCAGCTAAATAACGTCCGTCGATATATCGAAAATACTTAATACACAACGTTTTTTTGAGATAGATACCGCGGATGTAACATTTTTAATCATATCGAAATATAGAAAATGTTGATAATATCACAATTTGTTCAATATTATCGGCAATTTTGATTAAGCAAAAACCTGGCATGCAAACCTCCAGCGGAATTTTTTTTCCCACTGCTCGCGTGTACCGAAGCTAACCGTTTGTCTGGCTCCCCCAACATACCCTTATAAATACAAAAAGGGAATAAAAAATACAGGAGCCAGACTAAGCCAGTGTAGAGGGTATGCTAATTGAGGAGAAATGTGTCCTAGCCGCATAATGGGACCTTTACGCGTCTGGTTCCCCCTCAATTGCCTTACACATCGAACAATGAAAACACTACAGAGCCAGATTGTGCAAAAATAGTGTAGAATGTATGCTCATTGAGGATAATCGTGTCCTAGCCCCACAATGGGACATTTGTGTTTTAGACAAACTACCCGGCGGGAGCCGGAGCATGCCTAATGCAGGGAACCCCAGGGGTCGTTACCTCTTGCCTATAGCAAGCTGTAGCACCAATGGTAATCACATCTTTTTCTCATTGTTCTAACAAAAAATACGTCTAACAATAAGTGCGAAGGATGAACGGCAATGACATCAGGGGGGCCGTTGCCCCCCCCCCCACCACATTTGAAAAGTGTCAATTTGGCCCCCTTACTTTATACTGAGCTTTTAAAAACAAACAAAGATTTTGCTGACAACCCTGTTTGTTTAATATAATACACCTTTATATTTCTCAAGATAACCTTATTCATATAACAAAAAACACCAATTTACGCCGATCGTTTGCTCGATTGGTCAGTGCGCTGATTTGTGCGGTGTGTGTCCCGCAGATGGCCGCGCCATACACCGCCACGCACGACGTGTGTCTGTGCATACTACAGTACACTGCCCCGTGTACAGTTTACAATTTCATCAAAGCAGAGGGTTGGTTTGTAAAGCCATTCTATCAAAACGTTAACATTTACATGAATATTGAGCCAATAAAAGACTGGCATGCCCTACTGACTTGGTGTTCAGTTCGAACATCTCTGACATCCCAAGGTTATAAAAATATCCGTGGTGACCCAATAAAGCTTATTTCCATTGGGGTCGCAATGAAATACATAATGTGGTCCTTAAAGTACACACAGCACAGAGGTACATCGCGCAGAGCAGCATGCTACTATCAAGTTGCCTATACAATTACTATCATTAAAAATATAAACAGGCCCTATAGTCGTGTTATATTTACAAATTGAAACAGACGATTGGAACCAAATGTCTTCACTGACATCTAGCAAACTGACTCAAACAAGGGAGTCTCTTTATGAAGAAACTCATGTAAACCAATATACGCTTATAAATATTAACAGCGACTTTTATTTATTAAATAACATACGTAGACCAACAAGAACATGTTTGCACCAATGACCATGGTAGAACAAATTTATTATCCACTGATAACAGTTCCTTAAAAACATCCCACAAATGAACATTTATTTTTCAGGTCGACAATAACAATTTAAGCATACACTAGAAAACAAATATTTATGAACATAAAAATGAAGGACGGATGCAATGTATACAATTTGAAGGGAATAACTACAGATATTAGGATAATTTCTACAGACAGACAAGGACTAGGATGACAAGGACAAAAAACAAAAGCAACCAAAAACAGAAAGTAAAAAAAATAAAATAAATAAAAAAATAAAAAATGACACGGACCAGACTAATCAATAAAAATACCTATCGACACCACAGTCTTTGTACAATTAGTGTATATACTACAATTACATACCCTGCCGAGAACAACATTTTGATTTGATTTGATTTGTATTTATTCAGATAAAAAAAAATTCAAAACACAAACACAACAATAGGAGAAAAGACGATGAAATAAGAAAATTTAGTTTAGAAACACAATAAAAATAGAACACCAAAATATACAAGGATAACCAAAAAAAGCCAATATCTGTGGCTTAGTTCCGTTGGGCTCCTATGAAACACCCAACTAGGTGCTTTAAGTACACACCTCACAGAAGGACATCGCGCAGCGCATGCCAGGCTACTATCAAGTTGCCTATAAAATTATTATCAATAACATGTCAGTAGGCCCTATAGTCGTGTTATATTCACAAATTGAAAATGACGATTGGAACTGAATGTCTTCACTGACACTCGCATCCCTTTCTATAACACCATAGTAAGCGCGTACACAATAAGTGAATGTTAAGGTTTATAAAAATATACTTTAGTTCCATTTCAGTACCCGGAATTATGACAATTGAAACCTCAACAAGTAGGACTCGAGACCCAACGTCGGACGCAGCCGTAGCAATTTGGCGGCGGGAAAAGGCGCCGCAGCATACCCCATTTTGCGCTTAAAGCCGATCAACCTTTTTTATGTACATAAAATTTGCCTCTAATGTTGTGCTTTTCAAAGGGGTGTTTTGTTTACAAATTGACTAAAAAAATGCAATCTTTAAGAAGAAATGCATGTAAACAGTTATATATTCATAAATATTTAATGGCGACTTTAACTTCACATGTAGACATATAAGTACATGTTTGCACCAATGACCCTGGTAGAACAAATTTATTATCCTCTGATTACAGTTCTTAAAAACTCTCACAATATCGAGGTCATACCCTGCCAAGAACAACACTTTGAATTTATTTGAATGTTAACTATACATACACAATAGGAGAAAAGACAATGGAATCAGATAAATTAAGTAAGAACACGAAAAAAAAACACCCGGATAACCGATCCTAGGATAACCGAATAAACCATTGGGATGTCTCTGACTACCCATCTTGGTCCCTAAAGTACACACTGTGACACAGCACAGAGGGAGACACCGCGCAGAGCATGCGAGGCTATTAGTAAGTTGCCTATAAAATTACTTTCATTAAAAATGAGATAGTCGTGTTATATTTACAAATAGAACCAACGTTTGGAACCGAATGTCTTCACCGACATCCAGCAATAATTTTCATTGACATCCCTTTCTACAACACCATGGTAAATATGTTTACCATAAGTTCATAAGTATATATAAGAATATACTTAAGTTTCATTTCAGTATCCTAAATTATGACGATCGAAACCGTCACAACAATGGGAGAAAAGACGATGAATTAAGATCAATTAATTTAGAACACAATAAAAATAGGACACAAAAAATATCCAAGGATAACCAAATAAAGCCAATCTCTTTGGCTTATTTCCGTTGGGCTCCTATGAAATACCCAACTTGGTGCTTAATAAAGTACACACAGCACAGAGGGAGACCGCGCAGAGCATGCCAAGCTACTATCATTGACTTGGTTTGATTTGATTTGAATTTATTTGGATAAAAACATGTCAAAAATACATACACAGCAATCGGAAACAGACGATGAAATAAGATAAATTAATTTTGAACACAATAAAAATAGGACACAAAAATAAACAAGGATAACCCAATAGTTAGACAATATCTTTGGCTCATTTCCGTTGGGCTCCTATGAAAAACCCAACTTGGTGCTTAATAAAGTACACACAGCACAAAGACACCGCGCAGCATGCCAGGTTTAGTATCATTGACAGAACTTGATTTGATTTGAATTTATTTGGATAAAAACATGTCAAAAATACACACACATCGCAATCGGAAACAGACGATGAAATAAGATAAATTAATTTCGAACACAATAAAAATAGGACACAAAAATATACAAAACAAGGACAACCCAATTAAGCCAATTTTTATCTTTGGCTTATTTCCGTTGGGGTCCCTATGAAATACCTCACAATTGGTCCCTAGTATTTATATAGCAAGAGGAACACCGCGCCGAGCATGCCAGTTGCCTGTCACTATACTTAATCGTGCTATGTCATGTCAGATACATGTATACGTATGTCGTGCTAATTTACAAATTGAAACCAACGATTGAAATCGAACGTCTTCACTGACATTCACATCCCTATCAACAACACCATAGTAAGCACGTACATGTATACAATATAAGTGAACATTAAGGTTTAAACATACTTATTTTCCATTTCGTATCCGGAAATATGACGATTGAAATCTCCACAAGATGTATGACGTTCGCACTTGTCTTGAAACCCCGCCGTCGAATGAAGCTATCGGCGGCGGGAAAAGGCGCCCGCAAGTGATAACCCATTCCCCCATGGTTCCCTACACGTTCTGTGTACAAAATTCTTTCAAGACCACAGGGCGCAACTTCATAGCTCTGTTTATCGCCAAATTCTGCGATAATCGTAGAATTGTGGACAAGTCGTTTATGGTCCCACGCAGTGAGATAGTCGAGTTGCAGCGGGTGCTCTCTGCTGGTTGCGCGACTACTGCGCGCTGCCCGACTCTACTTCCCATAATGTAGAGTAGAAGTCGGATGCCACGGGCATCTTCTGTTTCTTGCGGTGTATGTGTGTTTTGCCTGTTGGTAACCATGTGGTAACCGTGAAAACACACGGAAAAACTGCAAGAAAGAAAAACCCACAGCATCAGATGATATTGAAGATGATAAACCGGGAACCCATCTCTATGCACCGAAACAAATCTGACCCAGAAGAAACAAAATTTAGTTATAGAAACCGACACAACTACAGGGTCCCCCATCTACACATTATTGTCAATTAGTGTTTTCCTTGGGGATGGAAACATGCGAGGAAATTTGCATGAAACAAAATAAAACCCGGCAATTCATGCACCTTCGCTTTGCTTATACGCATGAAAAATACTTTTACTCTATCGGACGACATAATAATAACACTGACACATCGATCTGATTTCATAAGTATTTAATATTCAAAGCATGGGTAGCGGTAGCCCTGGCGGCCTTACACTTTCGTATTGTACTGTGTACTAGAGGAAAAGTCCTATATAGGGCTAGGGTAGCGGCCGCCTTGACCAAAGAGTTACACATATTTTCGATCATTATGTTTTTATATAGAGTAGTAACCAAGTTCGTAATAAATTAGCCACACTTCTGCTCTACTATTAGAGCACTGCCTTTAAAGCCAGTGGACACTATTGGTAATTTAATTACTCAAAATAATGGTTAGCATAAAACCTACGAGTAATGGGGAGACGGGTTGGTGGTATAAAACAATAAAACATTGTGAGAAACAGCTCCCTCTGAAGTGACGTAGTTTTGGAGAAAGAATAATTTGAATAATTGAATAATTCTCCACATATTTGATTTCGAGACCTCAGATTTAGAACTTGAGGTCTCGAAATCAAGCATCTAAACGCACAAAACTTCGTGTGACAAGGGTGTTTTTTTCTTTCATTATTATCTCGCAACTTCGACGACCAATTGAGCTCAAACTTTCACAGCTTTATTTTATGCATATTTTGAGATACACAAAGTGAGAAGACTTGTCTTGAACAATTATACCAATAGTGTACAGTTTCTTTAATTTAGGCTCTCGGACACTTCAGTCCGTCTTGGTAGTTCGTACCTTCCATCTTTCCCTTATGTGTTTAAATCTGTACACTCAACCTGCAATATTGATGTTTGGCTCACGAACACCCTAATGCACTTAAAAGGATATAACATGAGCTAAGCTTCCCTTCACCCGCTGGGTATGAATCTTTGGGTGAAAATATTTAACAACAATCTCTTATGTTGAACAGAACTAATCGGGTTGTCTGATGTCCAAGATGTGGTGTATACATTAGCGTGTTGTTAACAACCACACCTTGTGTCAGAGCCTCTAGGCACCCTACAGCATGTCTTCAGCTGTTAAAATGCCCAAACGAGTTCGTGCATCACGGGATTCGATAGAGGATCTTCTCTGTGGGAAGTTTTTTTGACATTGACATGTTGAGATTGGAACGTTCTCTTTCACATCTAAAACTCGTTGCGGGTTATTTTTGTAAGACGTTTGACTAATAATAATAATAATAATGTGATGATGAGCGTCAATCTGTCTTGCAAGATGGGTGACATCGTTATAGTCAGCATTTACCTTGTGGGGTCCGGGCCCGTTTTGCGGCCCGGGAAAATAGTAGGTCGTAGATGCTCTCTGGTGCAATCAAGGTCTTTTCCCAGACAACTTTTGACCCTTTAAATTCATCTGAAATGATTTAAAGGGACACACCGGCCGAATTGGGCTATTTGGGCTACAAAATAGACTAATAAATGTATTCAACGGGTTTCCAGCAATGAAGAAGAACAGTCCTTAAAAAAAATCATCAAATTTGGCCGTTTTTGAGCATTTTCAAACAAAAACGAAGGTCGCGTGATTGTTCAAACCAAAAAGTGGTACAAACAATCACGTGACCGTCTGGGCTAGTTTTACTTCCAGCCGTCTAAAAGTAACTTACCAAACCAAATTTAAATCTTTTTTTTACAAAATTAGGAACGAGTAATTGACGAAAAAGATCATGTATTCAAATTATCGCTACAAAATGTAAATAATGGTGAAAAATCTAACGCAAGATTCGCATTCAAAGAGTCCGTGTAACGGAAGCTTGTTATATGGCCCCACAGCGTGGAGCAATCGGAACGTAAGACTCGGGGCATATCACGTACCGCACATGCCGTGTCTCGTGGGGGGCTGGAGGTGTAATCCCGGGCGCTATGAACTCCCAGCTTGCGGGTCTCGCCGTGAGCTTGGGAGGGGTTGGGAGCCAGACATCAGAGTACATGTTTGTCATCGTGGGTTTGTCAGTCGGTACACCTCGTGTCAAATCCGTTATTTCGTATGATCGCAAGGTTCCAATATTATACTCTGTTTTGTTTCATGGCTCCTAATTTCTTTTTGCTAGGAGTTTTCAGGAAACAATAAAAAAAAAAGATTATGTCAAAACGTAGGAACACCGCATTTTGTTATATTGACAGTGTTATTGTGTGAGTAGCTTAAAAAATGTTTTATGAAGAAGAAAAAAGGGATTAAACAAACCGGAGCCCCCGATCGAAAAAAGTACAGGTAAAAAATAATTTTGTATAAAAGGTTGAAAAAAAAAAAAATTCCCTCAAAGCATAATTTTGTCAAAAAAACATTTTTTAATTATGTGAATGAAGTGTTATTTTTGAGATTGTTGAGGTATTATTTGGTTACGTTCCAAGCTACGCAGCTACTCAGCTACGCTTACGTTCCTTGAAGTTACTCTATAATATAAAAAGGTACGTTTTTCAAGCCCGAGTCAAGCTACGCTTACGTTCCATATGCAGCTACGTTTACGTTCCAAGATATCCAGCTACGCTTATACCTTCCAAAATATGACGTTCCAAGCTACGCTTACATTCCAAGTTTTGCTTACGTTCCTTCTCAAGTTACGCTATATATACAAAAGGTACGCTTTCAATCCTGAGTCAAGTTACACTTACGTTCCATACGCAGCTACGTTTACGTTCCAAGATACCCAGCTACGCTTACGTTCCAAGATATGCTTACGTTCCAAAAGATAAGATTCGTTCTAAGCTACACAGCTTCTCAGCTATACTTACGATCCATACGCAGCTACGTTTACGTTCCAAGATACCCAACTATGCTTACGTTCCAAGATATGCTTACGTTCCAAAAGATATGGTTACGTTCAAAGCTACGCAGCTACTCCATATCCATACAAGCCATATACATCATTTAAGTTTGTTACGCTAAAATCAAAAATTACGCTTTCAATCCCGAGTCAAGCTAGGCTTACGTTTCAAGATTTGCAGCTACGCTTACATTTCAAAATACATTCTCACAAGGACGCTTTTGAATCCCTCACGATTCCCTCCCCCCCCCCACCCCCCACCCCCCACCCCAATCCCCCCCCCCCCGAGATTATGAAATGTTTCACTGTGAATAACAGGGCCCCTCAGTTTCATCTGTTAATCAGAAAATACTGCTCACAAAATTTCTTTACTATTCAAAAATTTAGTCGGCCACCAGCCACAAGTTCACCAGGAAGTTGGTGCCAGGAATGCTTTATTTACTTGTCACTGTCCCATAATATTCTGGGTTAGTTTTTTGTGTTCTTCGTGACGATCGTTGGATGTACGTCCATGGAGCAATAAACTAGTTTATTGCTCCATGGTACGTCGAAGCACGACTACCTCCATCGTCGAAGGATTTGCCTGATCCGTATATGCTGGTTGTTTATACTTTATGGATAGACTGGATCCTTATGCTGCGTCGTAGTGAAACGTTGCTATAAACAAAGCACCAGTCTACTTGCAATTTGTGCGACGATGTCACGAAGACTTGACAGTTGCAACGGCTGGAAACACGTTTACGCTGGCCTTTTACCGCTTTTGGTTTTTTAATCATTTTTCGCTAATTACGTGACATTTTGATGATATTTTTTTTACAGCAACCATCTATAAAAACATTATTTATGACTCTACAGCCCTAAACTGCGTACACTGTGAGCCGGTGTGTCCCTTTAATGTTAAATGCAGTACAATATACTTCAAAGTGAAACGATGCAAAATGGTTTAAACATGCTTATGTAGGCTACACCCACAGTTTTATTTAGTCAAACATAGTGAAAAGTTCGTCAAACTGGGCGAAAATGATTAGTAATGCGAGTGATTAGTCAGTTGACGAAGGAATGACAAATTATGACAAATTACAATTAGTGCAATACGAATCGTTTAAAGTGTTTGACTAATTAATATAAGTTAAAGACTACTTTGAATAATGGACTAATTTGAAGGGCGGGCTAATTTGTCAATTGACAAATAAGTATCGTCACGAAACAAGAGATGACGAAGTATAATTTTTCATGACAATCCAACTGACTAACTTTTTGCGTTACGACTAATAAAGAGCGCGATCCCGCCAATTTTTTTTGGGGCGGCAATATGACTTTTGACTTATTTTTTTATGACTTTTGATTGTGCCGGGTTTCCCAAAAGCCCTCTTGGGGGCGTGGCACAGAATCGGATGATTGTCATATCGCGTTGTTGTTTTGAGATGGGGCATGACAGCTCAAGTTGACTGGTGAAGGTGAGCATTAATCATTGGAATAATTATATGATACTTGCCAGTAAAGAATAGAGTCTGTAGCCTGCGATCATAGCAATTCCATTATAATAAGATATAAACAATGATGTGTAACGCTAAACATTGCACCGTGGAAAAGTTTGTGTTGTTTGACAAAACGTTAGTGTTGGGCAGCATACTGGCGACGTTTATCAAGTAAAATAAATTTAAACTTCTCCGAATTTCACCCTGTAATTTATACTAATAGAATAAGAATTTAATGTAGAATATTGTGGTGTATAGTTTGAATATTTTAAAGATAAAACGACAGCAAAAGAAAGAGTAACAAAAGCTTGTTGAGCTAGTTTAGCTGCGTGTATACAATGTACGTGTACTGACGCAATCACAATAACAATAGGCATGTGTCGTGTTATAGCTGCATGATGTTTGTACGAAAGGCCTTTCGTTTGTGTGCAGTGCACACATAATGTGTTAATGTCCAAACTGTATCTAGTCAAACGACTAACAATTAGTCATGCACACTGTCTTATTTTACTTGTTAAAAGAGTCATGCCTAGGTAGTTTTGACTTATGTGAGGGGAATTAATTTGTAATCCTGACTAACTTTAACAGTCGCGTGACTGATTAATATTCGTGCAATACTAATTAATTTTCTTGCATTACCAATTAATTTACGTGCGTTACTAATTAATTTAATAATTAGTCAAATAAGACACTTTTTTCATGACTAATTATAATTAGTCAAAACTACCTATGCATGACTATCTTTTGATTAGTAAAATAAGACAGGGTGCATGACTAATTTTTATTAGTCAATTGACAAGAGAAAGTTTTCAGTGTAGACGTCCACCCCAAGTAAATTTGACCGCCATTCATTTTAAGGGTGGTTACCAAATACCAATTCCCCCTTAAAACTGGACACTGATGAACTGAGGTGCGTTTTCGCAACTGTAATCGATAACTCTTGCAGTCATTGGTCAGTGATTATCTAATGGTCAGTTCAACCGAAACAGTTATTGGTTATGAACATGACCGCCAAAACGCACTCCTGAGTTGAGACCAAAACACTTGCATGATTGTGTCCATCGTTACATTTTGATTTTGTCTATTGATGCATGGTACATAGTGGTCTAATGAGAAAACACTGATAGGTGCGATCATCCGAGAATGAAAGGAGGAAAATTAAATCAGTCGACACGGTGTACTGAGGACATTCACACGGTGGCCTAGTTTTAGCAAAGAGGAATTTAGACTGGTCACTGTCTTTAACCGCATGACGGGCACTGGTGGTCTAACAGGCCAAATGATTTCATTGGATAAACGTGCTGTGACGTAAGCTTTCCGTTCGTTTAGCTTCCCTGGGTCGACCCCGGTGTGTGGCGTGTTTTTTTTTTCAGGACGAATGTGGGTAATTATCTGCACACGTTCGTCCTGGAAAAAAACCCGCCACACACCGGGGTCGACCCAGGGAAACGAACGCACCCATTATCGAATGTGTTATTGGGTGCGTTCGTTTAGCTTCCCTGGGTCGACCCCGGTGTGTGACAGTTTTTGTTCCCAGGACGAACGTGTGCAGATAATTACCCACGTTCGTCTTGGAGAAAAAAAAAACCGCCACACACCGGGGTCGACCCAGGGAAGCTAAACGAACGCACCCATGGTGTCAGCTTGCACTTTGCATCGTCTGCATGCAGAGTGTGCCCAACCTTGCGTATACATTAGTGTTGTTTTATAAACAAGTGGTCATGATTTATTGGGGACCAAGGGCAAAACAAAAAGGATTCTAATAGTAATCATAATAATAATAGTATGTATTTGTAATGCGCCAAATCAATCTTTACAGATACTGACTTGGCGCATTATATTTTCGAAAGGATTCTGGTGGTCTATTGGGACTATGTTGATATGTACAAAGAAAAGACAAAATAATGCTCCACGAAGGATGCAGTTTTTAGTATGTTAGTACATAAAGGGTGAATTGATTGCGCATCTCCGTGTGAAATGAGTGCCAGATCAAAGAAACATCTGGAAAAGTTATCGGGTCAGAAGGTATGGCTTTATTCACGAGCCTAGAAGTGTGACGTCAGATGTTCAGGCTACAGCGAAGTGTTCCATTTGGTATATCGATTCTGTAACTCAAAGTAAACCACTCATCCTAAACATAGATGTTAACTTCAAAAAAATTGTCATGGTATTTTCAAAAGAACATGATTAATCATCAACGTTTCATTAGCGAAGTGGCAGCTGGTACAACATTATCATGACAGCAGCATTTGCAAACAGTCATCAACAATAAGAATCTGAGTGTATGATTCGTGCATGAATCGTTTCTCAGATTCGAATAAACTTCGATGAACAAGAGTCCATTTTCTTTTAAAGATTTGTTTTGCAAGTTGAGATAGACCAAGTGAGAATATAATCGTCTTTGACAATTTACCAAATGTGTCGAGTACCTTGAAAGATAGTAGCTTCCAGGCTTATTGCTTTAAGAAGCGATACTCATCGCTGATTAATCTTGTAGTTTCCAAATGGAATCTATTTGGGGATTGTGTATCAATAAGTATAGAACCAGCGATGTTTACCATAACGTGATTCAATTAGACATGACGTCCGCACTCAGCTAAAAATAACCTCACAGCAGCTTTGTGAATACTAGACGTATTACCCCCCCCCCCCCCCCCCCCCGTCCACTAGGGATGCCACCACTACATAGAAATACAGCTCTATGGTATCCACTATACAATGTCTATGCAAATCCTGCAGCATATTGCCTATACGTCACTAAATATACTCTATGTAAAAAACGTGACCGTTTCACTCTCTTGTCCCGAGTGGTGTAAGTTTCACTCTTTTGGGAGTGAAAGTCAATCTGTCTCAATCTTTTTGAGATACATTGGAACGATTTTCACTCTAAATCGAGTTGAATGTACCCGTCTTTCACTCTTAAAAAGAGTTGTCCGCCATAAAAAGTATGGCTCTTTGCAAGAGTGGTACAAAACGAGTGTTTTCACTCTTTTACATTTTAGACAGTGCAAATCGACCAAGTTGAGCATCCTGAACAACTTTCCTGTGTGGAGGCATGCAAAATTCGCAAAACCTTGGGAACTACAACTTTTTGGTGCAAAAGTGACGTCATAATTTCACTAAAAATCGTCGATTACCGCCAAAATATAACAGTGACGGGGTTCAAATTTGCACCGGCACACTCGGGTGGGGTATCCGCAAGAAGTAATCACGCTAATTCGGCTTTTCGGCGGGGTGGCTCGAAAATTAAAAAGTTTATTCCCCGGGCAAGGAAAAGGGAAGAGCGGCCATCTTGTTTTTTCTAATAGTCAACTCAGGAAATCGCGTTTTGACGGTGCAAATCGACCAAGTTGAGCGACCTGAACAATTTTCCTGTGTGGAGGCATGCAAAATTCGCCAAACCTTGGGAATTACAACTCTTTGGTGCAAAAGTGACGTCATTATTTGACCAAAGATGGTCGATTACCGCCAAAATATAACAGTGACGGGGTTCAATTCTGCACCGGCACACTCGGGTGGGATATCCGCAAGTCACGCTAATTCGGCTTTTCGGAGTGGCTCGAAAATTAAAATGTTTATTCCCCGGGCAGGGAAAAGGGAAGAGCGGCCATCTTGATTTTCTAATAGACCATGGGATGATCGCTAGAATTGTTCAAAACCGTAGTCCCCACTTTTGGACCACGCAATTTTTGTATGTAGGTATGAAATAAAACACAGAAAGTCCATTACTTGCTGTTGCTTGGCGAAAATCCTGCACCGAATCCCGAAAAGAAACAATTACGGCGACAAATAGGATCTAAAAATCCTCGGAAGCCTGCGATGTGGGTGACGTCATTCGAAGCATTTTCGTGTTTCGTTCCTACACTGTACCATTATAACATACAAAGTATTTCTTCAAACCCCTGAATAAAGGATGCCGATTTACAGGCTCGTTCGACAAAACTACAAGTTTAATATCACACAAGCGCGAGTGGAATACGAACAAAATAGTGCGCCTGCGTCCCACATCTAACTCGGCCGCGCGCGTGATAATACAAAATGTAACACACGCACGTCGTAGCAACGAAAAACAAATGGCATTGTAGTTGATGTTCAGTCAATAAAAATCAAGAGTTTTTGTTGTAGGCCTTTGCATGTTTATCGGAAAGAAAAGGGGAAAATTTACATCGTTCACATTAAACACTTGGAAAAGGTTCTTGCACTGCCGTGAACGATTGGTAAATAGTCCCAGTGTATACAGACGTTATCAAAAAATACTGTTTTTGACCTAAAATGACCCAAAAATTGGTCTGTTGCATGACTCCACACAGGAAAGTTGTTCAGGATGCTCAACTTGGTCGATTTGTACCGTCAAAACGCGATTTCCAGATTAGAAAAACAAGATGGCCGCTCTTCCCTTTTCCCTCGGGGAATAAACATTTTAATTTTCGAGCCACCCCGAAAAGCCGAAATAGCGTGATTACTTCTTGCGGATACCCCACCCGAGTGTGCCGGTGCAAACTTGAACTCCGTCACTGTTATATTTTGGCGGTAATCGACGATTTTTTGTCAAATTATGACGTCACTTTTACACAGCGCTGGAAGTCGACCAACACTGGGAACGATCAAGAAGATGTACACCGGTGTACATCACTTTTTATGTTACCCGACCCCCGAGCCATGTATTATGCGTTTTTGTTGCACGTCACGTGATTGGTTTTTGACCAACCATACTTCACATTTTGTTACCGAGGTTTAACAACACCGATTCATAAATACCCCCAGACAGTTTTTCTACTCCTATTGGTGGAGCGCATCACGTGGGGGTGTTTAAACGGTTGATTATGACCAGTTTTTATAACCGAATGGCTTCTGCGTGTCAGGCGCACAAGATTATAACGCGGAACGCATTTCATAGCTATTAGTAAACAGCGCGTAATCTACTTCCGCTTCTACTTCTTAAGCGCGCGCGCGTAAACACAACCCACGTGCAACAGACTCTTCACAAAGTTTTTGGGAACAAATATTTCAAACCTCCAATTTTCAACTGTCAAAGTGTCTGTAATATTTGTTTACGTTTTTTAACATGTATGTTCTTTATGATGACGAAGCATAGCGCCAGCATGGTGGCAGCATGTGTAAATGAGCTCTCCCGAATTTACAATTTTGCTGCGGGAAAATCTATCTTCAACTATCCAGTCTTTCGACAGAGTGTTATTATTGAGTCATAGATCACACTGGATGATTCCTGAGGATATCAATATTCTGCTTTCCACCGATTCTTTGCAGATATTTTCTGATATTCTTGAGTGCAAGCATGCTCGACCCACAGAACCGGGCATACCCTCCTGATCGTGCTACACAGAGGGACACCTTCATTGTTGTTGCTGCTTTGTTCCTTTGTTTTTGGGCAGTGAATCTTCCCATTCAACCACAGAGACACTATTATTCTCTACTGTCACACAGCTTGGTTGCCCAGCTTGTTGGCATTCAACTACACAATCTGCGTTTTGCCATGGACTCAAACTGCAATCAACTGGATACATCCTCCCTACCTCAGAACAACTTGCTTGCAGGTAATATGTATCAATACAGCATCCGTCAATTGCTTGAATAGCATCAGGGATTCGTACAATTCTGCAGAAAATGACTACTTAAACCCCATGGTAATGAAGAACATACGCCATCTTGGTATAAATAAAATACGTGCTACCCGCCGAGGATGCCGAGGTGGCAAACAGAAACATAAAGCCAGGAATACTGCTGTACACCAAGCAGGAGTATGTCAAAACAACTTGATCAAAATCAATCCTATACCTGATCATTGTAAGCCGGTCACCAACTTCTTACTACTGAACTGCCGCTCTGTTTGTAACAAAGCTCTCATCATATCTGAGTACATTCTTGACAACAGTCTTGATGTTGCCCTCCTCACTGAAACTTGGCTACAGGATGGAGACTCACCAGTCATTGATGAACTCACTCCAATCGGTTATTCATATCTTGGGACCTGCCGAGAACACAAGAGGGGTGGTGGAACTGGGGTTGTGTTCAAGTCATCATTGAACATAAAGCCCTCTATGCCAGCTCTCTCATTTGATTCATTCGAACACACTGATGTATGTACAACCACTGCCGACCATCTTCGGATTGTCGTGATATATCGCCCTCCCTCTTCATCTATCACACAATTCTTTGATGAGTTTGAGGATTTTATCACTGGCTTGGCACTCTACTCAGGAAGACTTGTTATCACTGGAGACTTCAATATCCATGTTGAAAATGTCAACTCTTCAAATGTGCAACGCCTACAGGAGCTCTTGACGGTGACCAATTTCATCCAGATTGTCAATGGCCCGACACATATAAAGAATCACACCCTTGACCTGGTAGTTGTCCGTGACGACGACTTCCAAAACTGGATCAATCTCGATGTCACCCAAAGCTCCATGTCTGATCACTTCAGTGTGCTATTTGCCCTCTCCATCGATAAGATAGATCACACTCCATCCTTTGAATCCATCGACAAGCAGTGCTTCGCCTTGGACCTGACTGCCAACCTTAGTACTACTTCCTCTGAAAGCTGCCCCAACAGCATTCTTCATAACTACAATCAGGCTGCTATTCACACCGTCAATCAACATGCTCCTCTGATTACTCGCAAGAACACTCAAAGGAAGCACCATCCTTGGTATACTCCAGATATCCACGAGATGAGGCATCAAAGAAGACATCTGGAATCGATCTGGCGCAAAAATGGTCTAGAATGTGACCGACAACTTTACATAAACTGTCGCTCTTCTGTTAACAACCTAATCGCTAAGGCTAAATGCAGCTACTATCATGATATTCTGAGCACCTCCAACCAGAAGATAATCTTCAGAACTGTGAATAAGCTTCTTGGTGGAAGTGAAATTGCTCTCCCATCTACCACTCCAGATGCTACATCACTCTGCAATCGCTTCTCAAATTACTTTGCTGACAAAGTTGCAACCATTCGCAATGATTTGGAAGACCAAGCTCTTCATCTACCGCAGGAGAAAACGACACCAATACCATATCGCAATTGCTCATCGCAGTTAGCAGAACTTCGACCATCAAATCCCATTGAGCTATTGAAAATCATCAAAGATAGTCCATCAAAGTCGTGTTCGCTTGACACTATTCCAACAGACATCTTGAAGCAATCTGTTGAAGCTCACCTTCCAATCCTCCTCAGTCTGGTTAATACGTCATCCATCACCGGGACTTTCCCAACGAATCTTAAGAAGGCAGTCATCACCCCAATCCTCAAGAAACCTAACCTCGATAAGGAACATCTTTCGAATTATCGTCCAGTTTCCAACTTGCCCTTCATTGGAAAGCTCCTTGAAAGACTAGCAAACAAGAGGCTCATTGAACACTTCAACATCAATAACCTCAATGAAGATCTTCAGTCGGCCTATAAGAAACACCACAGCACAGACAGCACTCTACTGAAGGTTCATCATGACATATCAACTGCTCTGAGTGTCAACAAAGCGTGCCTTCTTGTGCTGTTAGACCTGTCCGCCGCTTTCGACACTATCGACCAAGATCGCCTTATGTGTGTCCTTGAAAGGCAGTTTGGTGTTGTAGGCAAAGCCAAAGCATGGTTCGCATCATACCTATCTCATCGCTCCCAGCGCATCAACATCGGCTCCTTCACATCTGATGAATTCCCTCTAAGATTTGGTGTTCCACAAGGGTCAGTGCTTGGCCCCATACTGTTCAATGTATACACTGCGCCACTAGAAGCCGTCATCACATCCTATAAAATACACTACCATAAATATGCTGATGACATCCAGCTATACATCTTCTACAATCCAAACCTCGACGGTGATCTTGAACGAGCTAAGCATCACCTCTCTTCGTGCACGAGTGCGTTGGTTGTGTGTGACCGCCATAGAGTTATATATAAGAACTAGAGGGCGCACTGGCCCATATACGCGCTCCGGCATGCGCGCAGGCCGCCACTTTCTAAGTTGACAAAACTGGCATCTCACAGCGTGTGTTTGTGTGGCCATTTTGTAAGTGGAACAAACAGCATCCCGTGATGAGCGATCAATAAAAAAAACCTCAAACGTGTAATTTCATATTCAAGGCACGTGCAGAATGACGCGCTTGTCATCTTGCGGTCCCGTGGCGTTTGTGCACGAAGCATCACTCGTGCACCCTCTAGTTCTTATATATAACTCTGTGGTGACCGCGCAACACCAATGGTCTTCGAACCAAGACTATGGTGAGAGAGATCCGAAAATCAGAGAAACAGAGCGCCCGCTAGCGTTCGGTCATCACAAGCGTGTACAGTTTATGCCGTGCATAGATCGGAACGTTGGTTGTGTGTGACCGCGCAACACCAATGGTCTTCGAACCAAGACTATACAAGCAGTTCGCTGCAACTCGACTATCTCACCGCGTGGGACCATAAACGACTTGTCCACAAGTCTACTCTCGTAGCTGTCATGGCGGCGCCCATATCGTGTGGTGAACGAGTGGAGCGTATGCGACAGTATTGTGAAAAAAGTAATCACGTTTATATTAAAGTATTTGAGGAGTGGGAATTACAAAGAAGGTTCTTCTGAAAGCCAGAAAAGGGTTTGGGGTTGCCCCTCGGAAGAGCACTCGTTTGACAACAAAACAGGTCTCGAAGATTTATTCATGGCGGTAGGGGGGACGGGGACTCACGCCCGCAACAACAGCATGCTACGTCATCCCGGAGAGCTTGGCACGCCAGAGATCTGAGACCGTGATTACTGCGTGCCGAAATCTCCACTGACGTCACCCGGAGGCCGCCACACCGGGTCTACCCCGCGGTGCTCACTCGGGTGAGCCCCTGACAAGAGCTAAACGAAAGATCACACTCGCCCTCTCCTGGTGACGGCATGCACCTCGGGTCACCCCCAAGTGACCCACTCCACAAGCCCCGTCAAAGCTATTTGAACGTACCGGGGCAGACCAGGGTCGACCCAGGGAAGCTAAACAAACGCACCCATTATACTAGACTGGGGTCAGCACAACTAACCTTGGATAGTCTGCAAGCCGAAGGAAAAGACTACGGGCAACTTATCAAGGCCTTGGAATGTCGCTTGGATCCTTCAGGCGGGAAGGACTTTAACAGGGTCAAATTGATACACCATCGCCAGCAGACGCAAGCAGAGAGCCTTGAAGTTGAGTCAGCAGCAGAGGACATAAGAAGACTGATGTACCAAGTCTATCCTGACATGCCAGAGAAGAGTCGTGGCCGAATGGGCCATGACCAGTAGATGCTGTACATGAGGGCCAAGGAACAGCGGGGGAAAGACGGGCCTATTGCATTATTGATTTACAAGTTGGAAATGTTGCTGCTGTAGACGGATTGCAAATGGATGTATGCGTAAAATAGAGCACTGACTCTGACGCAAGCACGGAAATGCCGATGCCATGTCGTGAATGCCTTGCCTGCAGTGTTAACGTTCCCCAGATAACTGGGAGGGGCAATCAATGCCAAACACTACGAGCGAGACGAACGACTATCAAAGTGTGCTGCACCGGGGTGTTGTGGTTTCATTTAGAAGTTAGCCCAGTAAACAAAGGAACGTTAAAAACACGTGAAAAACACGTGAAATTCGAGAAAAGGTTTGGTGCGAATCACGTTCTTGAAAAACGTGAAAATCTCCTCGGAGGCGTTAATGCGTTTTTGCTAAATATTCACGTTATACCCTGAACGTGAATGTCACGTGAATTTCACTTCCATAATAACGTTACCAGTCCAATCCTAAAAAACGCGCATTCCAAACCAGAAAATAACGTAAAATACCCGTTATTGAATCGCTATTACCCTGCGTTATATTCACGTGTTTTATCCGTTGTTGATTCAAGTTTGTTTTACACTTAAAGGTCACGTTATGGTCAGCTATACAGATAACGTTTTTCAAAGCACGGGATAATCTCGTTGGAGGCCTCAATGGAATACACTGGACATTTCCTTATTATAATAACGTTATTTGCCGGTTGTTTATCAACGTGTTTTGGACACCTGATAATCACGTTCTTATTCTATTATAAAAGAACTGTTTTTTTTTATCCCTTAATGAAAACGTCATTATCCCGACATATGAACTCCCTTTTTGCATACCTAATAATCACGTTCATAACTGGTTGTAGAAACCCCTTTTGTGCACGCCCAGTAAATCACGTTCTTAAAAAACGTGAAAATCTCTTCGGAGGCGTTAATGCGTTTTTGCTAAATAATCACGTCATACCCTGCACGTGAATGCCACGTGAATTTCACTTTCATAATCACGTTCTTAACTGGTTGTAGAAACCCCTTTTTGCACACCTAATAATAACGTTCTTAGCTGGTTGTAGAAACCCATTTTTCACACCTAATAATCACGTGTTTAACCCTTTACAGAAAACCCTTTTAGCACACCTAATAATCGCGTTCTAAGCTGGTTGTAGAAACCCCTTTTTGCACACCTAATAATCGCGTTCTAAGCTGGTTGTAGAAACCCCTTTTTGCACACCTAATAATCGCGTTCTAAGCTGGTTGTAGAAACCCCTTTTTGCACACCTAATAATCGCGTTCTAAGCTGGTTGTAGAAACCCCTTTTTGCACACCTAATAATAACGTTCTTAATCCTTTACAGAGACCCCTTTTCGCACGCTTGGTGTTCACGTTCTTAACCGGTTCTAGAAACCACTTTTTTATACCGAATAATCACGTTCTTGACCCGTTATAAACAGCCTTAACCAAACCTAATAATTACTGTTTCAGCCGGTTAGAGAAACCAATTGTTGAACACCTAATAACAACGTTATTATTCGGCATTAGAAATCCCCGTTTTCGCTCTAATACATGTAATCACTTTCTTCACCAGTTATAGAATACGGGTTTAGAATATAGAGCACCATTATTTAAAAATAAATTTACATTAGTAACTTACAGATCAACATTACAAAACGTATGCAAAACCTTTAATTTGTTTTACACTTTAATTGTTCACAACAAAAGTTAACACATAACCATAACTGTAACGAGATGCAAAACTATTCAGTCTCAATGAAAAGTTATTCCTAAGTATCCCACCAACTTTAACAAGTTTAATAATTAAAAATAAAATTATCCATTCCAATACACATTCCAAGGGATAATGACATCAGCATCCAAACTTCACAACAATGAAAATAATTACCAGAATTGTACATTCCTCACCAACATTTCCCTGCATATATGTTCATTTCCAAACTTGATGACTTTCCCTGAATATTTTTCCACTTAAAAGCACTGGACACCTTTGGAAAGTCATTGTCAAAGAACAGTCTTCCCACTTATGCATAAAATAACAAACCTGTGTAAATTTGGACTCAATTGGTCGTCGAACTTGCGAGAAAAAGAAAAAACACACTTGTCGCACAAGTTGTGTGTTTTCAGACGCCTTATGAATTCGAGACCTCAAGTTTAGTTAAAATAATATTTCAGTGACAAATTATTTTTTTCTCAAAAACTACGTTACTTCAGAAGGAGCCGTTTCTCAACATGCGTATACTATCAATAGCTCTCCATTGCTCTACACCAAGTAAGTTTTTATAACAATTTTGGGGCATTACTCAAAGTCATTGTTAGCATACAAAACTTACTTGGTAACAAGCAATGGAGAGCTGTTGATAGTATAAAACATTGTGGGAAACGGCTCTCTCAGAAGTAATGTAGTTTTTGAGAAAGTAATTTCTCACTAAAATATTTGAATTGAATTCGAGACCTCAGCTGAGGTCTCGAATTCAAGCATCTGAAAGCACACAAATTTTCTTCCATTATTCTCTCGCAACTTCGACGACCAATTGAGTTCAAATTTTCACAGGTTTGTTATTTTAAGCACATGTTGAGATACACCAAGTGAGAAGACTGGTCTTTGACAATTACCAAAGGTGTCCAGTGCCTTTAAAAGAAAACCTACTTACTCAGATGTTTAGATTGAGTTTTAATATTCCATCTACATCTACAAACATGAGTGTTTTCAGTAAACAGCTAAGCATAACTTCTCTTACAATTTATCAATTTGTTTCATTCTTTTTTTAGATAAGCAGGAAAGAATGCTTGTTTAATATGAACTTCACTAGGGTTTTGAGTGTCAGTACAGTTGCTGTTTTGATTTTAAATCATAAATCTCAGTTAACTTCATTTTGACTTGCCCTGTACAGCTAAAATGCTTTGCTTGACATTTGTTTTGTCAAGTATTCCGTGGACAGCTTGCAAAATGAGTACCTTAATTCAGGAATGATCAATTTCTTTCATTCTTTTTTTTTCTAAGAAGCAGGAGAGAGTGCTTAAGCTATACATCTTATGCTTCCTCTTCACTGGTGTCCTCTCTTTCTGGTACACTCAATACTGGATGAAGTTTGACAACTTTTCGCTTAGGATAAGCTTTAAGTATATTAACAAACAAGGTTGGAGTCTAACTCTGCCTGTTGGATAGGTCTTTCTCTATTAGCTCTTGATGCCCCTGGAAATATGTAGAAAAAAACAAAACATCATTATGCCTGTTAATTTATTTCATGTTGGTTAACAATCAACATTTTGTCACACTAGTAAACAAAACATGAATTGTTTTTTTCCATTCTGAAATCCAGATGTGATTTGTTTCACATGTGGCTCTAACATAACAAGCTTCACAAAATTAAAAAGTAAATGGCAAGAACTTGGGAAAAAAATTATGAAAAAAAAATAGAAAATGAGGCAGGCCTTGTGTATGAATTTGATTAAGATACATAAAAAGAAAGTTGATATTATTTGGCAAATAAGGACACTGAAGTACTATTGAAAAAAAGTAGCACATAATAATTATGCTGCTAGTTTTCATTTTTTCTCCCTGAAGCAGTCCTTCGGTGAACAGGACCATCGAAAGTTTGGCGTAACAATAGGGTAGAAAAATGTGGGGCCGGATGGCTGGAGTTTTTAAAACAATCAAAGAACAATGGAGCCCCCCTTTAAAAAAAAGGGTGAAAAGAAAGAACACCCACATAAGAGACCAAATGTACTTAACTGTCCCTTTGTTATAGACTCAACAAGGCAGTAAATATGAGGGCACACATACATAAACAAATACATGCAATCAGGGACATACTTTTTTGTTTGTACATTTTGGTCAACAACACCTAGGGTTTTGAATTTTTCCAACCAGGTACCTTTCCTGAGCAGGGGATCCTTGTGTTATAAGTTACAGGTTTGAATGTGTTTACCTGACTCTAGGTACATGTTTCTTTTTTCAGGAGTGCATACAATTTTAGGGCAAATTTTTATCACTCGCAGAAAGTATAGCTTTCGTTAATACGGTTTTTTAAGTTAGTAAAATTAATAAGTCGAGAGTTTACTTACTGATAATGATCGTATATAGAGCGAGACCCTGCAAGGATGTCTTGGCATCACACTTTTTCCTTTCCTGGCCACACTTTGAAAGCATTGCCAGTACTGGTACCGATGCCACTGCCTCTAACATTTTCCTTAGTACTGGCCTTGCCTCCTTTTCTCCAGCAGCCTTCACCACTAGATATTGTTTCTTAAAGAAAATTAGGCAAGCAATAAGAGAAAGGAAAACGTTTATTACCGTTTGATTCATGGTGTTGATTAGTTGTTGACTAGATTATTACAAAAGCGCCAAAATTGGCGGTTGCGAGCCTTATAACACTACAACACATATATAGCAGTAGTAGTGTAATGCTGGTGTTGAAACGAAGACAAAACCCGGTTTGTCCTTCATTCAGGGTTACAAAACAAATCGTCCCTGGATTTTGTATAGTTGATATCTAGATCTTCTTCATTGTTGAAATATTCACTTAAAGGTTCACGCTCAGTACATATATTGAAAAAAAACGTAATCAGGACAGCAGTGTATCTTATCAAAGGATGATTTCTTACCATATGGCTGCTAAATAATTTAGCATAACATGAAAAATGCCGTTTTCCCATAATGCTTTGCTGCTATAAAAGTGCATTGCCCTTCCCACATGTGGCAGCTCTAGTGGTAATGATGGCATTTTTAGATCAATAATGTGTGTAAGGGGAAAAGCGAAATCATACATGTAGGCCTGCGCCAACAGACCAGGAGATGAGAACATTGTGACAACAAAAAAACGTTTTGATGGTAATAAACATGTGCATCATATAAAACAAATTCGAGGACAAGCACAGAAAAATAGTAAAACCGGGACACACTCAAAACGTTCAAAAAGCTTTAGGTTAAGTATTATAAAATTCTTCCCTTGTACATGGAGAATCATGTAATGGAAACCAAGGCTTTAAAGAGCGTATGAGGCGTTAATATGTGTACAGTTCTTAATTATGGAGGGGGGGGGGGGGCAAAGTCAAAGTGGAACAGTTGTTGGTAGGGGGTGGGGTTTGGAACTGAGGGAAGGTGCGAGGAAAAGAGATACACACTGCCCAGAAAGAACTAAAGCGGAAATAACCCTAGAGCAGGAAATTCGAAACCAAATCCGTGACAGCAACAGATAGGCAGAGAAAGGTGTGGGGGGGGGGGATTGAAAAGGAAATCACATGTTATCGGTGTGGTCTCTGGTAATAAACCATTCCCTGACTGTTTGGATGTTGTTTTTGTGGGAGACAAAGGTCTTCGTTTTCCAAATAATCATAGCAATGGTTAGAACAGACCTAATGTTTTATGTTTTAATGCATCTTCACAGAAGAAAGTGTGGCGGGGGGGGGTTGGGTTTGAGAAAAAGGAAGGGTCGGGAGGATGGAAGGGGTTGTAAAACTCACTAAAAAACCTTTTTTTCCGGAGCAAATATTTGAGTTATATATAGAGAATGTGACTCACCATGACTAAAACATCTACATTTTGTACGTGGTGAACGCTCTTCATCGATTGAAGAATACATCACGTCTGCATTGTGCATATCAGCATCGGTCACCAGTACGACAGCTACAAAGAAAATAATAATGAAGTGTTAAGAAATTTGAAGTTTTTTATATACAAACAAAACAAATGGCTTACTTCGTCGAGAATGACAATGATGACGTGGGTCACAACGAGTGTGAAACACACACACATACATGTAATTGTTTTAATAACTGTATGACCGAGGACGAAAACAGATTTTTAACAATTACTCGAGTTACTCTTCTATTTAAACAGGACATGAAATTTGTATTATTTTTATCCTTTTTTTAGATGTTAAATTAATTGTCTTCATTCATGTGACCCTTAACGTTAATTGGTTGCAAACATGTGAAATGTACTGGAGTTTACTACTTACATGTGTTTACCTCTTCCTGAAGGGATGCTCTCTCGTCGGATTCTTGTGTCTCGATGTTCTCCTCCTCCTCCTCCTCATTGTCCCCTTCCCGGCCTTCTTCGCCATCATCAATTCCTTTACCCCGCTTGTCACCATTCATTGTCTTTGATGACATTTTTGCTCCCCGACCTGCCCATCTTTGTTGCTTTCTTCTTCGGACTCGTATTTGTCTGACGTAGAGTTATAGCGTGATACGGCTTTATCAGCCTTCAGGTAAGTATCTGTCAAAAATGTGATGAAAATACTTTGTATAACGTCGGCTACAAACACAAACAGACAATCAATAAATGTGCCCCAAATAATTATAGTAATAATGTTCGGTTTTTATAAATTGCTTTATACACCGCGTCTCAAAGCGCTTCCAACATTAGTACCCCTGGTCACTGGGCCATATTCATTCCTTAAACCATCTTAGCTCCCTGAGGAGTATACAGCCTGTGCTGCCAAATATGTAGTGCACTAAGCTAAACCAACCACAAGAACCATCTCTGCCCTCACAGGTGTCCATTTACCCCTGGACAGCGAGAAGCAATTATAGTAAAGTGTCGTGCTCAGGGACACAGTTCTCACAACCGGGATATGTACCTGTATTCATTCCAGTTCAATGTGTTAAAAGAAAAAAATTTACCTTTTTTTCGAACGCAGAAGTATTACAAAATAAATGTCATTATGATTTGAGTGTAAACTTACGGAACCGCTCATGCAACACACGGACATGGAACTTTTTCCATTTCGACGGGTTCAGCTTTTTGTGGTCAATGATGAGTCTTTTGATGTTGAAATTTTGCTCTGGCCACCAGCAAAAATCCTTTCGCTGCGAAAAAATTTGAATAATTTAAAAGAAGGAAGAAAAAAACAAAACAGTTTAAGGTAATACTATATCTCATTAAAATGCATCTCCATTTTCATAAACCATTTAACATAGGGGGCGAGTTGAAAGGGATAATATATCCCATCTAACTGAGACAATAAGATAATGTGATCATACGCACTATTTAGGCCTACAAAGTTTATCGTGAACGAACATAAAACGATCAATAAAATCACACTAACCCTAATTCCTCCATGCACTAAAAACACACCCGGCATAGCTACATGTAAATGTACATGTACATGATGTATAATATGTACATGTGCACAGTATAACCACATGGCCCGCTGCCCACCCACGAACCACGGCACTCGACACACATGAACCGTTAAATCTTACGCGATACACAAAACACGTTGTTCTCTACGAACCTCTACAATTTGAATTTCCAAGACAAAAATCTCTCTGTATACTTCAATAGTATTAACAAAATATACACCCAGAGTAATCAGGAGGCAACTGCTGCTAATTTAAGTACATTTTAAAGTAATAAATACAAATGGAAAATATCAAAATCACAGATTTAAAAGTGAAAGTTTGAAAGAGTTTGATTTACCTGTTGGACGAAAAGCAGTCGTTGAGGTGAAAGGTCACTGGACCCCGCGAAACCAGTGAGCTAAAACAATGGAACGTGTAGTAGATGTTGGATCACAAGCAGATTACTGCTTTAATGAACTTTAAACATGAAATGTACGGAGAGAATAAAAAATAAAATAAAAACGATCATCTCGCTGTGCATCGCACGAGGGCGCAAAACGGCAAAGGCAAACTTATAACTTACATAATACAATTAGGTCATATTATGACGAACAAATAATGAATAAAAAAAAAGCCGAAGTCATAATCATGTGTGCATGAGGGCGAATTGAAAAAAAAAAAAAAAACAGCTGAAAAACCAATACCAAATAAAATAGTTACAAAAATTGCGCAAATGCCCCGAAAACGAAAATTATTTCCAAATAGCGGGTACACTGGGGAAGATGGGACATTGCCTATAAACCAAATCAATTCTGGCAAACCCATCCTATGCATAACAGTTTTGTCCATAGCTGGTCTGTATGTGGAGGTTGCCCCTTTGCCGTTTTCTATTACCGTTGGCGTTGTTTCACGCGTCAGATTAAAAGTGCGGGTTAAAATCTTCCATTGGTAGGCCTATTATTTGTAAA
This sequence comes from Asterias amurensis, assembly GCF_032118995.1. Classification (NCBI taxonomy): domain Eukaryota; kingdom Metazoa; phylum Echinodermata; class Asteroidea; order Forcipulatida; family Asteriidae; genus Asterias; species Asterias amurensis. The sequence goes on along the minus strand of NC_092662.1, from coordinate 10,673,980 downwards.
ACACAAGGTGGTTAGGTGACTACTTATTATTTTGTTTACAGCCTCGGACCTAAATAACTAAATAGTTCTGATAGAACGGCTGGATACAGAAAACAAGTTAACTGTGGAGAAACTGAAACCAGCTCTGCTTAGAAATAAATGATTAGGCTATCTCTCACACAGTTTAGGCCCTCTGTCCTAAACAGTAATTAGCTCGCCAAGCTATAGTAAGTTCGTAAGTTTTGTTTTTCTAATAGTAGGTTAATAGGCTGTCATATCCATTGGCTTTACTTGGGTATTTTGCAGTCGCCGCTAGTCAGGGGCGATTATTCCTTGTTTCACTTTTGTTCTGCCCTTATATTAATTAAAATCATTCAAATTTTGTGTTACAATGAATTTTATAAGCAAAATTGCCCAAATGGACTAACTGAAAAACGTCCGCTGCCGGAGTCAGCACCCGTATTGCCACACCCAGTAATTCACAGTTTAACTTAATTACAAACGTGTTGCTTACTTTTAAGATAATAACGGTATCCGTCTGTTTCTTATAGCAACCTCATATAATACGCTCAATAAAGTCGTCTGTTCTATGTCCTTACATAACCAAAGATTCCGTAGTCTTATATATTCAGATAATGGTAAAGAAAAAACCCAGTTTCAGTCAATGAACTTTCGGTTGCTGGACGTAGTAGAAAACTCATTACGAAACAAAACATCTGGTTATTTTTACCAGTCGGATGACTATGACTACGTGTGTATTTAGTCAAAAACACGTCAGTTTAACCAGTTTTTTGTGGTTAGTCTTTCAACAAAAATAATTAGTGTTCTGACAACGTAATAGTCAGTTATTTGAAGAACCAAAAATCATCTCATTATTCAAACAGGTAAGCTGACTGCGTGTGTATTTGGTGAAAAACACGTAACTTTGACCATAATTTTTGTGGTTAGTCTTCATCCAAAATAATTGGTGCTTTGACAACGTAAAAGTCAGTCTTTAAAAAAAGAAAATTATCTCTTTCTTTAAACCGGTAAGATGACTACGTTTGTATTAAGTCATAAACACGTAATTTTGACCAGTGTTTTTGTGGTAATTCTTTAACTAAAATAGGTGATGTTTTGACAACGTAATAGTCAGTTGTTTGAAACACCGAATCATCTCGTTATTTAAACCTGTAAGATGACTATACGTTCGTATTTGGTAAAAAAAAACACGTAATTTTGACCATAGTTTTTTTGGGTAGTCTTCAACCAAAATAAATGATGTTTTTACAACGTCATTTTTAGTTCTTTTGAGGATCAAATCATCTTGTTATTTAAACCAGTAAGACGACTACGTTTGTATTTGGTGGAAACACGTAATTTTGACCAGTGTTTTGTGGTTAGTCTTAATCCAAAATAATTGATGTTTTGACAACGTAATTGTCAGTTATTTTAGGAACTAATTTATCTCGTTTTTTAAACCGGTAAGATGACTACGTATGTATTTGGTGGAAAACACGTAATATTGTCCAGTGTTTTGTCGCTAGTCTTCAACCCCCCAAAATAGTGTATTGACAACGTTATTTTCAGTTATTTGAAAAAACTAAATCATCTCGTTATTTTAACTGGTGAGATGACTACGTTTGTATTTGGTGAAAAACACGTGATTTTGACCAGTGTTTTGTGGTTAGTCTTTAACCAAAATATCTGATGTTTGACAACGTAATTGTCAGTTATTTTAGGAACCAAATCATCTCGTTATTTTAAGTGGTAAGATGACTACGTTTGTATTTGGTGGAAAACACGTGATTTTGACCAGTGTTTTGTGGTTAGTCTTTAACCAAAATATCTGATGTTTGACAACGTAATTGTCAGTTATTTCAGGAACCAAATCATCTCGTTATTTTAAGTGGTAAGATGACTACGTTTGTATTTGGTGGAAAACGCGTAATTTTGACCAGTGTTTTGTGGTTAGTCTTTAACCAAAATAAATAGTGTATTGACAACGTAATTGTCAATTATTTTAAGAACCAAATCATCTCATCATTTTAAGTGGTAAGATGACTACGTTTGTATTTGGTGGAAAACGCGTAATTTTGACCAGTGTTTTGTGGTTAGTCTTCAACCAAAATAAATAGTGTTCTGACAACGTTATTTTTAGTCATTTGAAAAAACTAAATTGTCTCGTTATTTAAACCGGTAAGATGACTACGTTTGTATTTGGTGGAAAACACGTAATATTGACCAGTGTTTTGTCGCTAGTCTTCAACCAAAACGAATAGTGTATTGACAACGTTATTTTCAGTCATTTGAAAAAACTAAATCATCTCGTTATTTTAACTGGTGAGATGACTACGTTTGTATTTGGTGAAAAACACGTGATTTTGACCAGTGTTTTGTGGTTAGTCTTCACTCAAAATTATTAGTGTATTGACAACGTTATTTTCAGTTATTTGAAAAAACTAAATTATCTCGTTATTTTAACTGGTGAGATGACTACGTTTGTATTTGGTGAAAAACACCTGATTTTGACCAGTGTTTTGTGGTTAGTATTTAACCAAAATAATTGATGTTTTGACAACGTAATTGTCAATTATTTTAGGAACCAAATCATCTCGTTATTTTAAGTGGTAAGATGACTACGCTTGTATTTGGTGGAAAACGCGTAATTGTGACCAGTGTTTTGTGGTTAGTCTTCAACCAAAATAAATAGTGTATTGACAACGTAATTGTCAGTTATTTTAGGAACCAAATCATCTCGTTAATTTAAGTGGTAAGATGACTACGTTTGTATTTGGTGGAAAACGCGTAATTTTGACCAGTGTTTTGAGGTTAGTCTTCAACCACAATAAATAGTGTTTTGACAACGTTATTTTTAGTCATTTAAAAAAACTAACTTATCTCGTTATTTAAACCGGTAAGATGACTACGTATGTATTTGGTGGAAAACACGTAATATTGACCAGTGTTTTGTAGTTAGTCTTAATCCAAAATAATTGATGTTTTGACAACGTAATTGTCAGTTATGTTAGGAACTTAATTATCTCGTTATTTTAACTGGTGAGATGACTACGTTTGTATTTGGTGAAAAACACGTGATTTTGACCAATGTTTTGTGGTTAGTCTTCAACCAAAATAATTGATGTTTTGACGACGTAATTGTCAGTTATTTTAAGAACCAAATCATCTCGTCATTTTAAGTGGTATAATGATTACGTTTGTATTTGGTGGAAAACGCGTAATTTTGACCAGTGTTTTGTGGTTAGTCTTCAACCAAAATAAATTGTGTTTTGACAACGTTATTTTCAGTCATTTCAAAAACTAACTTATCTCGTTATTTAAACCGGTAAGATGACTACGTATGTATTTGGTGGAAAACACGTAATATTGACCAGTGTTTTGTGGTTAGTCTTAATCCAAAATAATTGGTGTTTTGACAACGTAATTGTCAGTTATTTTAGGAACTTAATTATCTCGTTATTTTAACTGGTGAGATGACTACGTTTGTATTTGGTGAAAAACACGTGATTTTGACCAGTGTTTTGTGGTTAGTCTTCAACCAAAATAAATAGTGTTCTGACAACGTTATTTTTAGTCATTTGAAAAAACTAAATTATCTCGTTATTTAAACCGGTAAGATGACTACGTTTGTATTTGGTGGAAAACACGTAATTTTTACCAGTGTTTTGTGGTTAGTCTTCAACCAAAATAAATAGTGTTCTGACAACGTTATTTTTAGTCATTTGAAAAAACTAAATTATCTCGTTATTTAAACCGGTAAGATGACTACGTTTGTATTTGGTGGAAAACACGTAATTTTTACCAGTGTTTTGTGGTTAGTCTTCAACCAAAATAAATAGTGTTCTGACAACGTTATTTTTAGTCATTTGAAAAAACTAAATTATCTCGTTATTTAAACCGGTAAGATGACTACGTTTGTATTTGGTGGAAAACACGTAATTTTGACCAGTGTTTTGTGGTTAGTCTTCAACCAAAATAAATTGTGTTTTGACAACGTTATTTTCAGTCATTTGAAAAACTTAATCATCTCGTTATTTTAACTGGTGAGATGACTACGTTTGTATTTGGTCACAAACACGTGATATTGACCAGTGTTGTTGTGGTTAGTCTTCACTCAAAGTAACTAGTGTTTGTACAACGTAATAGTCAGTTATTTGAGGAACCAAATCATCTCGTAATTTTTACTGGTAAGATGACTAGGTTTGTATTTGGTGAAAAACACGTAATTTTGACCAGTGTTTTGTGGTTAGTCTTCAACCAAAATAAATAGTGTTCTGACAACGTTATTTTTAGTCATTTGAAAAAACTAAATTATCTCGTTATTTAAACCGGTAAGATGACTACGTTTGTATTTGGTGGAAAACACGTAATTTTTACCAGTGTTTTGTGGTTAGTCTTCAACCAAAATGAATAGTGTTCTGACAACGTTATTTTTAGTCATTTGAAAAAACTAAATTATCTCGTTATTTAAACCGGTAAGATGACTTCGTTTGTATTTGGTGGAAAACACGTAATTTTGACCAGTGTTTTGTGGTTAGTCTTCAACCAAAATAAATTGTGTTTTGACAACGTTATTTTCAGTCATTTGAAAAACTTAATCATCTCGTTATTTTAACTGGTGAGATGACTACGTTTGTATTTGGTCACAAACACGTGATATTGACCAGTGTTGTTGTGGTTAGTCTTCACTCAAAGTAACTAGTGTTTGTACAACGTAATAGTCAGTTATTTGAGGAACCAAATCATCTCGTAATTTTTACTGGTAAGATGACTACGTTTGTATTTGGTGAAAAACACGTAATTTTGACCAGTGTTTTGTGGTTAGTCTTTAACCAAAATAATTGGTGTGTATGAAAACGTAATAGTCAGTCATTTGAAAAACCAAATTATCTCGTTATTTAAACTGGTAAGATGACTACGTATGTTTTTGGTGAAAAACACGTTATATTTACCACTTTTTATTTAGTTAATCTTCAACGGAATTCGCCGATGCTCTGACGACCAAATATTCACGCTTTGTCGGCACCAGTAATTTACAGTTTGAATTCACGTTAGTTGTTTAGGTGAAAAATAGGAAATTTTTACCTTAAAATCACTTGTCAATCAAACGTTTGTAACTAACTTCGACTATTCACGTGATTAAGCGGTAATGTCGAAGGGGAAATATAACGTAAAAATTAGGTGCCCAGAAATCCTTACAAAAATCACGTGTTTGCAAGGTGACGATTTGGTTCGAAATTATTCATACCTAATTTTCACGTAAAATTCACCGACAAAACTGGTTACTTTTTGGTGTCTGTTTACTGGGAGGTGCTGCTGGGATTAGACTTGCAGCGAGGATGGTGTGATAGTCGTCACATAGATGCTTGGAATAGGAGGGATTGTTTCTGCCTCTGAGAGAGGCAGTGGATTGACAGCAGAGCTGCCGGATGACTGTTCCAGAAACAGTCAGAATTCCTCCCTGGACCAAGAAGGTTGCTGAGGAAAGTCTTGAGCATGGTGGTATGACGGTTTTGTAGTTGGTTACTTGAGCCTGCTGAAACATTGGTTAGAAAGAGCCATGTCATGGTTGCGCCACTAGTAGTTAGCACCAGTTTTGATGAACCACCCCTACGCTTCTTGAATCCAAGGGATGATCCAGTAGGACAACAGCAGCCACATTTAGCACCATAATTATATGCAATTGGCCCGGAACTTAAAGTGTGGGATGACTCTACGTTCAAGTCTAGACAGAAGTGTTTGAGTATGGACCAACGTGGCCGATGGCAGGGCCGGGAGTGAAACCGTTCTACTGTGCAGAGGGCCGAAGAAGCTTCTTATAGGCATAGGAAGCATGATTTAGACAGACACTGATAGCATGTCCACAAGGACCGGTCCCCGTCAACCAACGAGACAGGTGAAGTACCGAGAACACCTGCTGGAGACATTGACGTTCTGAGCCTCCCCCCGAACAGCCCCATACAACAGCTGCCATTCTCCGGTCTAAGACCCATATTGCAGCAACTGACCGTGCCCCTTCCCCGTGAGACCCCCCTGCAACTACTGTCCCTGCCTCACAACCCCTTGGGCCCCATACAGCAACGATATCCCCTACCAGTCCCTCAATTGTCTGAAGAATCCTAATGGAGCCGGAGGAGCGGATGACTGATGATCGCCAGCCTTCTCATCGAGACGGACAATCAACGAACTTATCGCCGTGTCGTGTCGCGTCGTGTCGCGTTAGTTAAAGTTTAGTTACAAATAGTCTTAAAGGAACACGTTGCCTTGGATCGGACGAGTTGGTCTACGAAAAGCGTTTGAAACCGTTTGTTATGAAATGTATATGGTTAGAAAGATGTTTAAAAGTAGAATACAATGATCCACACAAGTAGCACTCAAAATTGCACCGGTTTCATTTTACGTCGCGAACTAACACGGTCGGCCATTTATGGGAGTCAAATTTTTGACTCCCATAAATGGCCGACCGTGTTTTTCGACGAGGTAAAACAAAAACCACGCAATTTCGAGGCATATTTGTGTAGATCATTGTATTCTACTTTTACAACATCTTTCTAACCATACCGATTTTATAACAATCGGTTACAGAACGCTTTTCAAAGACCAACTCGACCAATCCAAGGCAACGTGTTCCTTTAAACTGTTCCTTTTTCTAAGTGTTTATTTTTAAAGAAAAGTTTTGAAGTTGTTGTCTGAAAACTTGTTTCAAAAGTGCCAAAGATTATTGGACAGAGAAAAGATCAGGGAAAGACACCTGAAATCCATTGCATTTTGTTTTGTGTTTAATAAAGAAAAGTGTTTTAAAACTTTCTTTTTGGAATGTTTGACTAATGTTGTTTTTGAGAAACCAAAGAGCCTCGCTTTCAAGTGTATAAATTTATTACATGTGTTTTGTCTAAAGTTAAGAGTTTTTGCCAATGTTTTGAAGAGAAAAACAAACAGTTTATCTAATTTGATAGTAAAATTGTAGTTATATGATGTGAGGACACATCACCTTCTTAAGGTGGGGGGTAATGTGGCGAAACAGTCGCATGGGGGCGCCATTGCTGACCTACTTCCAGAGCCATCGCCAGCGGTGCCGGGCACATCAACTGTGTGTGCACAACGCGTGATCCCCGCTTGGGGATCACATGGACAGCATGTGCTGACCACAGGCCGTAGCTAGCAGTGGGTATTTTTAGGCTGCGTTTTCAGTTGTGATTTAGCGGCTTGGAGGAAAGACGAATTGAGAGAACAGGTCAGTAATTGCGCACACAGGGCTTGATTATGGTTAAATAAAGAGAAGGAATTAAAGAGAATCATTAAAAGGAGTTAATCGACAAGAGAGAATAAGGAAACAGAATAAGGCATTATCAGTAACGGAGACATATTGCTTAACACCCGTTCTTTTCTTTATTGTGTCAGTTATTATTATTGTTTAGCTGCAGCGAAGACTTTTAGACCGCTTGAGTCGACGTTACAATATCATAAGGCATTGTAGTAAAACACCCCACCCCCCCTTAAAACACACACACTTCATAACAATCCGTTTTCCCCCATTTTAGACCAGTAATGTTTTGTTTCAGGAGATAATAAACCAATCTATGATATATTCTCTTTAATATAGACGTAATATTTTTTACGCTTACAGTATGCAGTTAATCCAAAATTTTTTTTTGTCATTTTCACTTAAAATATTTAATTTTTTTCCTCATATTGGCACACCATAGAATCCCAAATAGTAACCACCTCACGTGAGTGATCCATCTAGTGACTAAAACTACGGTGGCTCATATCCGCCAATTCCTAAAGAACTCTTGTTTTATATTACGGCGATATATCGCCATACTATTGCGTTATATCGCCGTACTAGTGCGTTATATCGCCGTATTTTATTGCGTTATGTCGCCGTACTGTGTTAATGTTGGGACTGCTCGAATCAGCAATAAACGAGTATAATTCACAATTAATGTGCCCTAATTAGACTGAAATAAGTAACTAAAACAAGGTCTCAACTCACCTGAAAAAAAACTTGGACCTCGGACGTCGTGCCTTGTGTCTTTGCCCTGTAGAATGCTGATATCACAATAAAAAACGGCGATTATAACGCAATAAATAGTACGGCGATATAACGCAAAAACATACGGCGATATAACGCAATAGTACGGCGCTATAACACAATAGTACGGCGATACAACGCAATAGTACGGCGCTATAACGCAATAGTACGGCGATATAACGTAATAAAATACGGCGATATAACGCAATAAAATACGGCGATATAACGCAATAATACGGCGATGTAACGCACTAGTATGGCGATATATCGCCGTAAAATAAAACAAGAGTTCTCTAGGAATTGGCGGATGTGAGCCACCGTATAAAACAGAATGAAACTCAATCTTGCAGATAGTAATTTTGTTTTGAACTTTCGAGGTTGGATGATGTTTCTATGACTCATTTTGAATGTTGGCATAATAATGCACTAGTGATTTGTACCAAAAATCAATAATTTTATAAATATTTGAGCATAACCAACGTCTAAGCCTGATAAAAATACAGATCGTGAGTAAACTGCATAGCTTTTGCAACCGGTGCAGCTTGCACAATCTCGCGGTAAACGGTAATCAAAGTTGAGGGTTCGAAAACATAATTATGAGGGTCGATATCGTTTGACGCTACGATAGTTGGGTGCGTTCGTTTAGCTTCCCTGGGTCGACCCCGATGTGGTAGATGTTAGTTTCCAAACGCCAGGAGTGACTCGCTACCATTCCTTGAGCTTTTTCTCAATAAGAATTGTTTGTGTATTTTTGTATGGTAGATACACCGATGTTTTGGACTTTCGTTCTTTAGTTCAGACATTTATTTTATTTATTTTTATTCACTACCATTAATATACAAAGGGGTCATGTTTTATTGCTGATTTTTAAAGTTTATTTCAAGATTGTTGTATTTACAACAAAGCAATGCGTAACCACAGAGTACGAACTCTTCATCAACTAAAGTGGTCGATTTGTAAAACGGTTTATCAATACGGTATCCTTCAAATTAAGCCAATTCATGTAGCATTACTGATTTTATCGTATTTTTATAAAGCTCCATTATATTTATTTCAGATTTTTGAAAATTTAAGACCACGAGTCCCTTTGCAGCATACTGTGCGTGTGTACAACACTGCTGTCCGTATAGTTTACGATTTCATCAACGCCACGTATGAGGGGCCGTTTATGACTAAATGAGCAAACCCATATATATAAGAGCAAAGGTATATATAATAAGAGCAAACCCATATATATAAGAGCAAAACCATATATATAGGAGCAAAACTATATATAAAGGAGCAAAACCATATATATATAGGAGCAAACCCATATATATAGGAGCAAACCAGCAAAACCATATATATAAGAGCAAAACCATATATATAAGAGCAAAACCATATATATATATAGGAGCAAACAATTTTTTATAAAAGACCACCGAAAATATATATAAAGATCAACGGCAAATATATAATCGATGCACAAATAAATATAAAGGATCAAAAACTCAAATATAAAAGACAAACACAAATATATTTAACATCGCCCTATATATTGGACGTAGTTTCATATATATAAGACATGTGCACCCATATATATAAGACATAAAGTCTCATACAAAGGACGTCAACAGCTGACCAAGGTTAAAATCGGGAACGAAATTCAGCCTTTGTCTGGCACTTGGTAATCATTGCGCACGTTTCGCTGGGAATGGGAAAGGGAGAGGGGGACCGACACGTCGCGACGGCGTGACTTTAATTGTAATTAATTTGTTTAATATAATTGAATGAGATTTTTGATTGATTTTGCACGATATACTAGCTTCTGAATATTCAATAAAATACCTGTTGATCCTGGCCATCACATTAGGGTTGGAATTTCCTGTGCCCTTACTGTTTTTCTTGCTTTACTTTTGTACACGTACATTATCTATTTGACATACTGTCTGCTTGTATTTGTAATTGTTTAATGGCCAAATAAAGAATAAGAATAAGAACCAATGAAAGTAATGAAAACATATGACGTCGCCCCAATGTCGTCCATACATTAGCAAAGTAAATGGCGGACTATCTCTCGTCTTCTTCCTTTAAAGTGCTGCTTCAGAAAATTTGAAGATTACCTCACAGCGTAAAACCAAAACTTTTAATATTTCGAACACACGGTGTAAAAAGGTTGGAAAGTTGATTTATAGTTTTTGATTGTGAACAATTTTCCTGTTATCCTAATTTGTTTTTACACTATAGTATCATGGAGATAGTATTGAAGAGAGGAATCGCTGTCGGTGTACGTGCAGCATGCACACTGATCAGATCGGATCGGCTGCCCTTTTCCAGCTAGCCCGGCCCGGGTGCTAGCTATATAGCGTCGGTCGTCAGTCACGCCGTCGCGTCCCCCTCTCCCTTTCCCATTCCCAGCGAAACGTGCGCAATGATTACCAAGTGTCAGACAAAGGCTGAATTTACGGCTCGATGATTTTCGTTCCGATTTTAACCTTTGACGGCTGTTGGCGTCCTTTGTATGAGACTTTATGTCCTATATACAGGGTGTCTCAAAAAAAGGGTAATCCTACTTTAAAGGGTTTTTATGGCCAGACTATTATGTTTACCAGCAGAAAGCATGGCATCATCTTAAAGCTGAAACCTTGTGCTTTCCAATGATACATTTGTTTACATTCAAGGGTCATGCATCAGCGAGCACCATTGTCTTGAAGTTGTGGTGCATAAATGCAGTTGGTACTAGTACGGCGATATAACGCAATAGTATGGCGATATATCGCCGTAATATAAAACAAGAGTTCTCTAGGAATTGGCGGATATGAGCCACCGTCACTAGATGGATCACGTGAGGTGGTTACTATTTGGGATTCTATGGTGTGCCAATATGAGGAAAAAAATTAAATATTTTAAGTGAAAATGACAAAAAATTTTTTTGGATTAACTGCATACTGTAAGCGTAAAAAATATTACGTCTATATTAAAGAGAATATATCATAGATTGGTTTATTATCTCCTGGAACAAAACATTACTGGTCTAAAATGGGGGAAAACGGATTGTTATGAAGTGTGTGTGTTTTAAGGGGGGTGGGGTGTTTTACTACAATGCCTTATGATATTGTAACGTCGACTCAAGCGGTCTAAAAGTCTTCGCTGCAGCTAAACAATAATAATAACTGACACAATAAAGAAAAGAACGGGTGTTAAGCAATATGTCTCCGTTACTGATAATGCCTTATTCTGTTTCCTTATTCTCTCTTGTCGATTAACTCCTTTTAATGATTCTCTTTAATTCCTTCTCTTTATTTAACCATAATCAAGCCCTGTGTGCGCAATTACTGACCTGTTCTCTCAATTCGTCTTTCCTCCAAGCCGCTAAATCACAACTGAAAACGCAGCCTAAAAATACCCACTGCTAGCTACGGCCTGTGGTCAGCACATGCTGTCCATGTGATCCCCAAGCGGGGATCACGCGTTGTGCACACACAGTTGATGTGCCCGGCACCGCTGGCGATGGCTCTGGAAGTAGGTCAGCAATGGCGCCCCCATGCGACTGTTTCGCCACATTACCCCCCACCTTAAGAAGGTGATGTGTCCTCACATCATATAACTACAATTTTACTATCAAATTAGATAAACTGTTTGTTTTTCTCTTCAAAACATTGGCAAAAACTCTTAACTTTAGACAAAACACATGTAATAAATTTATACACTTGAAAGCGAGGCTCTTTGGTTTCTCAAAAACAACATTAGTCAAACATTCCAAAAAGAAAGTTTTAAAACACTTTTCTTTATTAAACACAAAACAAAATGCAATGGATTTCAGGTGTCTTTCCCTGATCTTTTCTCTGTCCAATAATCTTTGGCACTTTTGAAACAAGTTTTCAGACAACAACTTCAAAACTTTTCTTTAAAAATAAACACTTAGAAAAAGGAACAGTTTAAAGGAACACGTTGCCTTGGATTGGTCGAGTTGGTCTTTGAAAAGCGTTCTGTAACCGATTGTTATAAAATCGGTATGGTTAGAAAGATGTTGTAAAAGTATAATACAATGATCTACACAAATATGCCTCGAAATTGCGTGGTTTTTGTTTTACCTCGTCGAAAAACACGGTCGGCCATTTATGGGAGTCAAAAATTTGACTCCCATAAATGGCCGACCGTGTTAGTTCGCGACGTAAAATGAAACCGGTGCAATTTTGAGTGCTACTTGTGTGGATCATTGTATTCTACTTTTAAACATCTTTCTAACCATATACATTTCATAACAAACGGTTTCAAACGCTTTTCGTAGACCAACTCGTCCGATCCAAGGCAACGTGTTCCTTTAAGACTATTTGTAACTAAACTTTAACTAACGCGACACGATGCGACACGACACGGCGATAAGTTCGTTGATTGTCCGTCTCGATGAGAAGGCTGGCGATCATCAGTCATCCGCTCCTCCGGCTCCATTAGGATTCTTCAGACAATTGAGGGACTGGTAGGGGATATCGTTGCTGTATGGGGCCCAAGGGGTTGTGAGGCAGGGACAGTAGTTGCAGGGGGGTCTCACGGGGAAGGGGCACGGTCAGTTGCTGCAATATGGGTCTTAGACCGGAGAATGGCAGCTGTTGTATGGGGCTGTTCGGGGGGAGGCTCAGAACGTCAATGTCTCCAGCAGGTGTTCTCGGTACTTCACCTGTCTCGTTGGTTGACGGGGACCGGTCCTTGTGGACATGCTATCAGTGTCTGTCTAAATCATGCTTCCTATGCCTATAAGAAGCTTCTTCGGCCCTCTGCACAGTAGAACGGTTTCACTCCCGGCCCTGTCATCGGCCACGTTGGTCCATACTCAAACACTTCTGTCTAGACTTGAACGTAGAGTCATCCCACACTTTAAGTTCCGGGCCAATTGCATATAATTATGGTGCTAAATGTGGCTGCTGTTGTCCTACTGGATCATCCCTTGGATTCAAGAAGCGTAGGGGTGGTTCATCAAAACTGGTGCTAACTACTAGTGGCGCAACCATGACATGGCTCTTTCTAACCAATGTTTCAGCAGGCTCAAGTAACCAACTACAAAACCGTCATACCACCATGCTCAAGACTTTCCTCAGCAACCTTCTTGGTCCAGGGAGGAATTCTGACTGTTTCTGGAACAGTCATCCGGCAGCTCTGCTGTCAATCCACTGCCTCTCTCAGAGGCAGAAACAATCCCTCCTATTCCAAGCATCTATGTGACGACTATCACACCATCCTCGCTGCAAGTCTAATCCCAGCAGCACCTAACTTCTAAATGAAACCACAACACCCCGGTGCAGCACACTTTGATAGTCGTTCGTCTCGCTCGTAGTGTTTGGCATTGATTGCCCCTCCCAGTTATCTGGGGAACGTTAACACTGCAGGCAAGGCATTCACGACATGGCATCGGCATTTCCGTGCTTGCGTCAGAGTCAGTGCTCTATTTTACGCATACATCCATTTGCAATCCGTCTACAGCAGCAACATTTCCAACTTGTAAATCAATAATGCAATAGGCCCGTCTTTCCCCCGCTGTTCCTTGGCCCTCATGTACAGCATCTACTGGTCATGGCCCATTCGGCCACGACTCTTCTCTGGCATGTCAGGATAGACTTGGTACATCAGTCTTCTTATGTCCTCTGCTGCTGACTCAACTTCAAGGCTCTCTGCTTGCGTCTGCTGGCGATGGTGTATCAATTTGACCCTGTTAAAGTCCTTCCCGCCTGAAGGATCCAAGCGACATTCCAAGGCCTTGATAAGTTGCCCGTAGTCTTTTCCTTCGGCTTGCAGACTATCCAAGGTTAGTTGTGCTGACCCCAGTCTAGTATAATGGGTGCGTTTGTTTAGCTTCCCTGGGTCGACCCTGGTCTGCCCCGGTACGTTCAAATAGCTTTGACGGGGCTTGTGGAGTGGGTCACTTGGGGGTGACCCGAGGTGCATGCCGTCACCAGGAGAGGGCGAGTGTGATCTTTCGTTTAGCTCTTGTCAGGGGCTCACCCGAGTGAGCACCGCGGGGTAGACCCGGTGTGGCGGCCTCCGGGTGACGTCAGTGGAGATTTCGGCACGCAGTAATCACGGTCTCAGATCTCTGGCGTGCCAAGCTCTCCGGGATGACGTAGCATGCTGTTGTTGCGGGCGTGAGTCCCCGTCCCCCCTACCGCCATGAATAAATCTTCGAGACCTGTTTTGTTGTCAAACGAGTGCTCTTCCGAGGGGCAACCCCAAACCCTTTTCTGGCTTTCAGAAGAACCTTCTTTGTAATTCCCACTCCTCAAATACTTTAATATAAACGTGATTACTTTTTTCACAATACTGTCGCATACGCTCCACTCGTTCACCACACGATATGGGCGCCGCCATGACAGCTACGAGAGTAGACTTGTGGACAAGTCGTTTATGGTCCCACGCGGTGAGATAGTCGAGTTGCAGCGAACTGCTTGTATAGTCTTGGTTCGAAGACCATTGGTGTTGCGCGGTCACACACAACCAACGTTCCGATCTATGCACGGCATAAACTGTACACGCTTGTGATGACCGAACGCTAGCGGGCGCTCTGTTTCTCTGATTTCCGGATCTCTCTCACCATAGTCTTGGTTCGAAGACCATTGGTGTTGCGCGGTCACCACAGAGTTATATATAAGAACTAGAGGGTGCACGAGTGATGCTTCGTGCACAAACGCCACGGGACCGCAAGATGACAAGCGCGTCATTCTGCACGTGCCTTGAATATGAAATTACACGTTTGAGGTTTTTTTTATTGATCGCTCATCACGGGATGCTGTTTGTTCCACTTACAAAATGGCCACACAAACACACGCTGTGAGATGCCAGTTTTGTCAACTTAGAAAGTGGCGGCCTGCGCGCATGCCGGAGCGCGTATATGGGCCAGTGCGCCCTCTAGTTCTTATATATAACTCTATGGCGGTCACACACAACCAACGCACTCGTGCACGAAGAGAGGTGATGCTTAGCTCGTTCAAGATCACCGTCGAGGTTTGGATTGTAGAAGATGTATAGCTGGATGTCATCAGCATATTTATGGTAGTGTATTTTATAGGATGTGATGACGGCTTCTAGTGGCGCAGTGTATACATTGAACAGTATGGGGCCAAGCACTGACCCTTGTGGAACACCAAATCTTAGAGGGAATTCATCAGATGTGAAGGAGCCGATGTTGATGCGCTGGGAGCGATGAGATAGGTATGATGCGAACCATGCTTTGGCTTTGCCTACAACACCAAACTGCCTTTCAAGGACACACATAAGGCGATCTTGGTCGATAGTGTCGAAAGCGGCGGACAGGTCTAACAGCACAAGAAGGCACGCTTTGTTGACACTCAGAGCAGTTGATGTCATGATGAACCTTCAGTAGAGTGCTGTCTGTGCTGTGGTGTTTCTTATAGGCCGACTGAAGATCTTCATTGAGGTTATTGATGTTGAAGTGTTCAATGAGCCTCTTGTTTGCTAGTCTTTCAAGGAGCTTTCCAATGAAGGGCAAGTTGGAAACTGGACGATAATTCGAAAGATGTTCCTTATCGAGGTTAGGTTTCTTGAGGATTGGGGTGATGACTCCCTTCTTAAGATTCGTTGGGAAAGTCCCGGTGATGGATGACGTATTAACCAGACTGAGGAGGATTGGAAGGTGAGCTTCAACAGATTGCTTCAAGATGTCTGTTGGAATAGTGTCAAGCGAACACGACTTTGATGGACTATCTTTGATGATTTTCAATAGCTCAATGGGATTTGATGGTCGAAGTTCTGCTAACTGCGATGAGCAATTGCGATATGGTATTGGTGTCGTTTTCTCCTGCGGTAGATGAAGAGCTTGGTCTTCCAAATCATTGCGAATGGTTGCAACTTTGTCAGCAAAGTAATTTGAGAAGCGATTGCAGAGTGATGTAGCATCTGGAGTGGTAGATGAGAGAGCAATTTCACTTCCACCAAGAAGCTTATTCACAGTTCTGAAGATTATCTTCTGGTTGGAGGTGCTCAGAATATCATGATAGTAGCTGCATTTAGCCTTAGCGATTAGGTTGTTAACAGAAGAGCGACAGTTTATGTAAAGTTGTCGGTCACATTCTAGACCATTTTTGCGCCAGATCGATTCCAGATGTCTTCTTTGATGCCTCATCTCGTGGATATCTGGAGTATACCAAGGATGGTGCTTCCTTTGAGTGTTCTTGCGAGTAATCAGAGGAGCATGTTGATTGACGGTGTGAATAGCAGCCTGATTGTAGTTATGAAGAATGCTGTTGGGGCAGCTTTCAGAGGAAGTAGTACTAAGGTTGGCAGTCAGGTCCAAGGCGAAGCACTGCTTGTCGATGGATTCAAAGGATGGAGTGTGATCTATCTTATCGATGGAGAGGGCAAATAGCACACTGAAGTGATCAGACATGGAGCTTTGGGTGACATCGAGATTGATCCAGTTTTGGAAGTCGTCGTCACGGACAACTACCAGGTCAAGGGTGTGATTCTTTATATGTGTCGGGCCATTGACAATCTGGATGAAATTGGTCACCGTCAAGAGCTCCTGTAGGCGTTGCACATTTGAAGAGTTGACATTTTCAACATGGATATTGAAGTCTCCAGTGATAACAAGTCTTCCTGAGTAGAGTGCCAAGCCAGTGATAAAATCCTCAAACTCATCAAAGAATTGTGTGATAGATGAAGAGGGAGGGCGATATATCACGACAATCCGAAGATGGTCGGCAGTGGTTGTACATACATCAGTGTGTTCGAATGAATCAAATGAGAGAGCTGGGATAGAGGGCTTTATGTTCAATGATGACTTGAACACAACCCCAGTTCCACCACCCCTCTTGTGTTCTCGGCAGGTCCCAAGATATGAATAACCGATTGGAGTGAGTTCATCAATGACTGGTGAGTCTCCATCCTGTAGCCAAGTTTCAGTGAGGAGGGCAACATCAAGACTGTTGTCAAGAATGTACTCAGATATGATGAGAGCTTTGTTACAAACAGAGCGGCAGTTCAATAGTAAGAAGTTGGTGACCGGCTTACAATGATCAGGTATAGGATTGATTTTGATCAAGTTGTTTTGACATACTCCTGCTTGGTGTACAGCAGTATTCCTGGCTTTATGTTTCTGTTTGCCACCTCGGCATCCTCGGCGGGTAGCACGTATTTTATTTATACCAAGATGGCGTATGTTCTTCATTACCATGGGGTTTAAGTAGTCATTTTCTGCAGAATTGTACGAATCCCTGATGCTATTCAAGCAATTGACGGATGCTGTATTGATACATATTACCTGCAAGCAAGTTGTTCTGAGGTAGGGAGGATGTATCCAGTTGATTGCAGTTTGAGTCCATGGCAAAACGCAGATTGTGTAGTTGAATGCCAACAAGCTGGGCAACCAAGCTGTGTGACAGTAGAGAATAATAGTGTCTCTGTGGTTGAATGGGAAGATTCACTGCCCAAAAACAAAGGAACAAAGCAGCAACAACAATGAAGGTGTCCCTCTGTGTAGCACGATCAGGAGGGTATGCCCGGTTCTGTGGGTCGAGCATGCTTGCACTCAAGAATATCAGAAAATATCTGCAAAGAATCGGTGGAAAGCAGAATATTGATATCCTCAGGAATCATCCAGTGTGATCTATGACTCAATAATAACACTCTGTCGAAAGACTGGATAGTTGAAGATAGATTTTCCCGCAGCAAAATTGTAAATTCGGGAGAGCTCATTTACACATGCTGCCACCATGCTGGCGCTATGCTTCGTCATCATAAAGAACATACATGTTAAAAAACGTAAACAAATATTACAGACACTTTGACAGTTGAAAATTGGAGGTTTGAAATATTTGTTCCCAAAAACTTTGTGAAGAGTCTGTTGCACGTGGGTTGTGTTTACGCGCGCGCGCTTAAGAAGTAGAAGCGGAAGTAGATTACGCGCTGTTTACTAATAGCTATGAAATGCGTTCCGCGTTATAATCTTGTGCGCCTGACACGCAGAAGCCATTCGGTTATAAAAACTGGTCATAATCAACCGTTTAAACACCCCCACGTGATGCGCTCCACCAATAGGAGTAGAAAAACTGTCTGGGGGTATTTATGAATCGGTGTTGTTAAACCTCGGTAACAAAATGTGAAGTATGGTTGGTCAAAAACCAATCACGTGACGTGCAACAAAAACGCATAATACATGGCTCGGGGGTCGGGTAACATAAAAAGTGATGTACACCGGTGTACATCTTCTTGATCGTTCCCAGTGTTGGTCGACTTCCAGCGCTGTGTAAAAGTGACGTCATAATTTGACAAAAAATCGTCGATTACCGCCAAAATATAACAGTGACGGAGTTCAAGTTTGCACCGGCACACTCGGGTGGGGTATCCGCAAGAAGTAATCACGCTATTTCGGCTTTTCGGGGTGGCTCGAAAATTAAAATGTTTATTCCCCGAGGGAAAAGGGAAGAGCGGCCATCTTGTTTTTCTAATCTGGAAATCGCGTTTTGACGGTACAAATCGACCAAGTTGAGCATCCTGAACAACTTTCCTGTGTGGAGTCATGCAACAGACCAATTTTTGGGTCATTTTAGGTCAAAAACAGTATTTTTTGATAACGTCTGTATACACTGGGACTATTTACCAATCGTTCACGGCAGTGCAAGAACCTTTTCCAAGTGTTTAATGTGAACGATGTAAATTTTCCCCTTTTCTTTCCGATAAACATGCAAAGGCCTACAACAAAAACTCTTGATTTTTATTGACTGAACATCAACTACAATGCCATTTGTTTTTCGTTGCTACGACGTGCGTGTGTTACATTTTGTATTATCACGCGCGCGGCCGAGTTAGATGTGGGACGCAGGCGCACTATTTTGTTCGTATTCCACTCGCGCTTGTGTGATATTAAACTTGTAGTTTTGTCGAACGAGCCTGTAAATCGGCATCCTTTATTCAGGGGTTTGAAGAAATACTCTGTATGTTATAATGGTACAGTGTAGGAACGAAACACGAAAATGCTTCGAATGACGTCACCCACATCGCAGGCTTCCGAGGATTTTTAGATCCTATTTGTCGCCGTAATTGTTTCTTTTCGGGATTCGGTGCAGGATTTTCGCCAAGCAACAGCAAGTAATGGACTTTCTGTATTTTATTTCATACCTACATACAAAAATTGCGTGGTCCAAAAGTGGGGACTACGGTTTTGAACAATTCTAGCGATCATCCCATGGTCTATTAGAAAATCAAGATGGCCGCTCTTCCCTTTTCCCTGCCCGGGGAATAAACATTTTAATTTTCGAGCCACTCCGAAAAGCCGAATTAGCGTGATTACTTCTTGCGGATATCCCACCCGAGTGTGCCGGTGCAGAATTGAACCCCGTCACTGTTATATTTTGGCGGTAATCGACCATCTTTGGTCAAATAATGACGTCACTTTTGCACCAAAGAGTTGTAATTCCCAAGGTTTGGCGAATTTTGCATGCCTCCACACAGGAAAATTGTTCAGGTCGCTCAACTTGGTCGATTTGCACCGTCAAAACGCGATTTCCTGAGTTGACTATTAGAAAAAACAAGATGGCCGCTCTTCCCTTTTCCTTGCCCGGGGAATAAACTTTTTAATTTTCGAGCCACCCCGCCGAAAAGCCGAATTAGCGTGATTACTTCTTGCGGATACCCCACCCGAGTGTGCCGGTGCAAATTTGAACCCCGTCACTGTTATATTTTGGCGGTAATCGACGATTTTTAGTGAAATTATGACGTCACTTTTGCACCAAAAAGTTGTAGTTCCCAAGGTTTTGCGAATTTTGCATGCCTCCACACAGGAAAGTTGTTCAGGATGCTCAACTTGGTCGATTTGCACTGTCTAAAATGTAAAAGAGTGAAAACACTCGTTTTGTACCACTCTTGCAAAGAGCCATACTTTTTATGGCGGACAACTCTTTTTAAGAGTGAAAGACGGGTACATTCAACTCGATTTAGAGTGAAAATCGTTCCAATGTATCTCAAAAAGATTGAGACAGATTGACTTTCACTCCCAAAAGAGTGAAACTTACACCACTCGGGACAAGAGAGTGAAACGGTCACGTTTTTTACATAGAGTATATTTAGTGACGTATAGGCAATATGCTGCAGGATTTGCATAGACATTGTATAGTGGATACCATAGAGCTGTATTTCTATGTAGTGGTGGCATCCCTAGTGGACGGGGGGGGGGGGGGGGTAATACGTCTAGTATTCACAAAGCTGCTGTGAGGTTATTTTTAGCTGAGTGCGGACGTCATGTCTAATTGAATCACGTTATGGTAAACATCGCTGGTTCTATACTTATTGATACACAATCCCCAAATAGATTCCATTTGGAAACTACAAGATTAATCAGCGATGAGTATCGCTTCTTAAAGCAATAAGCCTGGAAGCTGCTATCTTTCAAGGTACTCGACACATTTGGTAAATTGTCAAAGACGATTATATTCTCACTTGGTCTATCTCAACTTGCAAAACAAATCTTTAAAAGAAAATGGACTCTTGTTCATCGAAGTTTATTCGAATCTGAGAAACGATTCATGCACGAATCATACACTCAGATTCTTATTGTTGATGACTGTTTGCAAATGCTGCTGTCATGATAATGTTGTACCAGCTGCCACTTCGCTAATGAAACGTTGATGATTAATCATGTTCTTTTGAAAATACCATGACAATTTTTTTGAAGTTAACATCTATGTTTAGGATGAGTGGTTTACTTTGAGTTACAGAATCGATATACCAAATGGAACACTTCGCTGTAGCCTGAACATCTGACGTCACACTTCTAGGCTCGTGAATAAAGCCATACCTTCTGACCCGATAACTTTTCCAGATGTTTCTTTGATCTGGCACTCATTTCACACGGAGATGCGCAGTCAATTCACCCTTTATGTACTAACATACTAAAAACTGCATCCTTCGTGGAGCATTATTTTGTCTTTTCTTTGTACATATCAACATAGTCCCAATAGACCACCAGAATCCTTTCGAAAATATAATGCGCCAAGTCAGTATCTGTAAAGATTGATTTGGCGCATTACAAATACATACTATTATTATTATGATTACTATTAGAATCCTTTTTGTTTTGCCCTTGGTCCCCAATAAATCATGACCACTTGTTTATAAAACAACACTAATGTATACGCAAGGTTGGGCACACTCTGCATGCAGACGATGCAAAGTGCAAGCTGACACCATGGGTGCGTTCGTTTAGCTTCCCTGGGTCGACCCCGGTGTGTGGCGGTTTTTTTTTTCTCCAAGACGAACGTGGGTAATTATCTGCACACGTTCGTCCTGGGAACAAAAACTGTCACACACCGGGGTCGACCCAGGGAAGCTAAACGAACGCACCCAATAACACATTCGATAATGGGTGCGTTCGTTTCCCTGGGTCGACCCCGGTGTGTGGCGGGTTTTTTTCCAGGACGAACGTGTGCAGATAATTACCCACATTCGTCCTGAAAAAAAAAACACGCCACACACCGGGGTCGACCCAGGGAAGCTAAACGAACGGAAAGCTTACGTCACAGCACGTTTATCCAATGAAATCATTTGGCCTGTTAGACCACCAGTGCCCGTCATGCGGTTAAAGACAGTGACCAGTCTAAATTCCTCTTTGCTAAAACTAGGCCACCGTGTGAATGTCCTCAGTACACCGTGTCGACTGATTTAATTTTCCTCCTTTCATTCTCGGATGATCGCACCTATCAGTGTTTTCTCATTAGACCACTATGTACCATGCATCAATAGACAAAATCAAAATGTAACGATGGACACAATCATGCAAGTGTTTTGGTCTCAACTCAGGAGTGCGTTTTGGCGGTCATGTTCATAACCAATAACTGTTTCGGTTGAACTGACCATTAGATAATCACTGACCAATGACTGCAAGAGTTATCGATTACAGTTGCGAAAACGCACCTCAGTTCATCAGTGTCCAGTTTTAAGGGGGAATTGGTATTTGGTAACCACCCTTAAAATGAATGGCGGTCAAATTTACTTGGGGTGGACGTCTACACTGAAAACTTTCTCTTGTCAATTGACTAATAAAAATTAGTCATGCACCCTGTCTTATTTTACTAATCAAAAGATAGTCATGCATAGGTAGTTTTGACTAATTATAATTAGTCATGAAAAAAGTGTCTTATTTGACTAATTATTAAATTAATTAGTAACGCACGTAAATTAATTGGTAATGCAAGAAAATTAATTAGTATTGCACGAATATTAATCAGTCACGCGACTGTTAAAGTTAGTCAGGATTACAAATTAATTCCCCTCACATAAGTCAAAACTACCTAGGCATGACTCTTTTAACAAGTAAAATAAGACAGTGTGCATGACTAATTGTTAGTCGTTTGACTAGATACAGTTTGGACATTAACACATTATGTGTGCACTGCACACAAACGAAAGGCCTTTCGTACAAACATCATGCAGCTATAACACGACACATGCCTATTGTTATTGTGATTGCGTCAGTACACGTACATTGTATACACGCAGCTAAACTAGCTCAACAAGCTTTTGTTACTCTTTCTTTTGCTGTCGTTTTATCTTTAAAATATTCAAACTATACACCACAATATTCTACATTAAATTCTTATTCTATTAGTATAAATTACAGGGTGAAATTCGGAGAAGTTTAAATTTATTTTACTTGATAAACGTCGCCAGTATGCTGCCCAACACTAACGTTTTGTCAAACAACACAAACTTTTCCACGGTGCAATGTTTAACGTTACACATCATTGTTTATATCTTATTATAATGGAATTGCTATGATCGCAGGCTACAGACTCTATTCTTTACTGGCAAGTATCATATAATTATTCCAATGATTAATGCTCACCTTCACCAGTCAACTTGAGCTGTCATGCCCCATCTCAAAACAACAACGCGATATGACAATCATCCGATTCTGTGCCACGCCCCCAAGAGGGCTTTTGGGAAACCCGGCACAATCAAAAGTCATAAAAAAATAAGTCAAAAGTCATATTGCCGCCCCAAAAAAAATTGGCGGGATCGCGCTCTTTATTAGTCGTAACGCAAAAAGTTAGTCAGTTGGATTGTCATGAAAAATTATACTTCGTCATCTCTTGTTTCGTGACGATACTTATTTGTCAATTGACAAATTAGCCCGCCCTTCAAATTAGTCCATTATTCAAAGTAGTCTTTAACTTATATTAATTAGTCAAACACTTTAAACGATTCGTATTGCACTAATTGTAATTTGTCATAATTTGTCATTCCTTCGTCAACTGACTAATCACTCGCATTACTAATCATTTTCGCCCAGTTTGACGAACTTTTCACTATGTTTGACTAAATAAAACTGTGGGTGTAGCCTACATAAGCCTGTTTAAACCATTTTGCATCGTTTCACTTTGAAGTATATTGTACTGCATTTAACATTAAAGGGACACACCGGCTCACAGTGTACGCAGTTTAGGGCTGTAGAGTCATAAATAATGTTTTTATAGATGGTTGCTGTAAAAAAAATATCATCAAAATGTCACGTAATTAGCGAAAAATGATTAAAAAACCAAAAGCGGTAAAAGGCCAGCGTAAACGTGTTTCCAGCCGTTGCAACTGTCAAGTCTTCGTGACATCGTCGCACAAATTGCAAGTAGACTGGTGCTTTGTTTATAGCAACGTTTCACTACGACGCAGCATAAGGATCCAGTCTATCCATAAAGTATAAACAACCAGCATATACGGATCAGGCAAATCCTTCGACGATGGAGGTAGTCGTGCTTCGACGTACCATGGAGCAATAAACTAGTTTATTGCTCCATGGACGTACATCCAACGATCGTCACGAAGAACACAAAAAACTAACCCAGAATATTATGGGACAGTGACAAGTAAATAAAGCATTCCTGGCACCAACTTCCTGGTGAACTTGTGGCTGGTGGCCGACTAAATTTTTGAATAGTAAAGAAATTTTGTGAGCAGTATTTTCTGATTAACAGATGAAACTGAGGGGCCCTGTTATTCACAGTGAAACATTTCATAATCTCGGGGGGGGGGATTGGGGTGGGGGGTGGGGGGTGGGGGGGGAGGGAATCGTGAGGGATTCAAAAGCGTCCTTGTGAGAATGTATTTTGAAATGTAAGCGTAGCTGCAAATCTTGAAACGTAAGCCTAGCTTGACTCGGGATTGAAAGCGTAATTTTTGATTTTAGCGTAACAAACTTAAATGATGTATATGGCTTGTATGGATATGGAGTAGCTGCGTAGCTTTGAACGTAACCATATCTTTTGGAACGTAAGCATATCTTGGAACGTAAGCATAGTTGGGTATCTTGGAACGTAAACGTAGCTGCGTATGGATCGTAAGTATAGCTGAGAAGCTGTGTAGCTTAGAACGAATCTTATCTTTTGGAACGTAAGCATATCTTGGAACGTAAGCGTAGCTGGGTATCTTGGAACGTAAACGTAGCTGCGTATGGAACGTAAGTGTAACTTGACTCAGGATTGAAAGCGTACCTTTTGTATATATAGCGTAACTTGAGAAGGAACGTAAGCAAAACTTGGAATGTAAGCGTAGCTTGGAACGTCATATTTTGGAAGGTATAAGCGTAGCTGGATATCTTGGAACGTAAACGTAGCTGCATATGGAACGTAAGCGTAGCTTGACTCGGGCTTGAAAAACGTACCTTTTTATATTATAGAGTAACTTCAAGGAACGTAAGCGTAGCTGAGTAGCTGCGTAGCTTGGAACGTAACCAAATAATACCTCAACAATCTCAAAAATAACACTTCATTCACATAATTAAAAAATGTTTTTTTGACAAAATTATGCTTTGAGGGAATTTTTTTTATTTTTCAACCTTTTATACAAAATTATTTTTTACCTGTTCTTTTTTCGATCGGGGGCTCCGGTTTGTTTAATCCCTTTTTTCTTCTTCATAAAACATTTTTTAAGCTACTCACACAATAACAGTGTCAATATAACAAAATGCGGTGTTCCTACGTTTTGACATAATCTTTTTTTTTTATTGTTTCCTGAAAACTCCTAGCAAAAAGAAATTAGGAGCCATGAAACAAAACAGAGTATAATATTGGAACCTTGCGATCATACGAAATAACGGATTTGACACGAGGTGTACCGACTGACAAACCCACGATGACAAACATGTACTCTGATGTCTGGCTCCCAACCCCTCCCAAGCTCACGGCGAGACCCGCAAGCTGGGAGTTCATAGCGCCCGGGATTACACCTCCAGCCCCCCACGAGACACGGCATGTGCGGTACGTGATATGCCCCGAGTCTTACGTTCCGATTGCTCCACGCTGTGGGGCCATATAACAAGCTTCCGTTACACGGACTCTTTGAATGCGAATCTTGCGTTAGATTTTTCACCATTATTTACATTTTGTAGCGATAATTTGAATACATGATCTTTTTCGTCAATTACTCGTTCCTAATTTTGTAAAAAAAAGATTTAAATTTGGTTTGGTAAGTTACTTTTAGACGGCTGGAAGTAAAACTAGCCCAGACGGTCACGTGATTGTTTGTACCACTTTTTGGTTTGAACAATCACGCGACCTTCGTTTTTGTTTGAAAATGCTCAAAAACGGCCAAATTTGATGATTTTTTTTAAGGACTGTTCTTCATTGCTGGAAACCCGTTGAATACATTTATTAGTCTATTTTGTAGCCCAAATAGCCCAATTCGGCCGGTGTGTCCCTTTAAATCATTTCAGATGAATTTAAAGGGTCAAAAGTTGTCTGGGAAAAGACCTTGATTGCACCAGAGAGCATCTACGACCTACTATTTTCCCGGGCCGCAAAACGGGCCCGGACCCCACAAGGTAAATGCTGACTATAACGATGTCACCCATCTTGCAAGACAGATTGACGATTATCATCACATTATTATTATTATTATTAGTCAAACGTCTTACAAAAATAACCCGCAACGAGTTTTAGATGTGAAAGAGAACGTTCCAATCTCAACATGTCAATGTCAAAAAAACTTCCCACAGAGAAGATCCTCTATCGAATCCCGTGATGCACGAACTCGTTTGGGCATTTTAACAGCTGAAGACATGCTGTAGGGTGCCTAGAGGCTCTGACACAAGGTGTGGTTGTTAACAACACGCTAATGTATACACCACATCTTGGACATCAGACAACCCGATTAGTTCTGTTCAACATAAGAGATTGTTGTTAAATAGTTTCACCCAAAGATTCATACCCAGCGGGTGAAGGGAAGCTTAGCTCATGTTATATCCTTTTAAGTGCATTAGGGTGTTCGTGAGCCAAACATCAATATTGCAGGTTGAGTGTACAGATTTAAACACATAAGGGAAAGATGGAAGGTACGAACTACCAAGACGGACTGAAGTGTCCGAGAGCCTAAATTAAAGAAACTGTACACTATTGGTATAATTGTTCAAGACAAGTCTTCTCACTTTGTGTATCTCAAAATATGCATAAAATAAAGCTGTGAAAGTTTGAGCTCAATTGGTCGTCGAAGTTGCGAGATAATAATGAAAGAAAAAAACACCCTTGTCACACGAAGTTTTGTGCGTTTAGATGCTTGATTTCGAGACCTCAAGTTCTAAATCTGAGGTCTCGAAATCAAATATGTGGAGAATTATTCAATTATTCAAATTATTCTTTCTCCAAAACTACGTCACTTCAGAGGGAGCTGTTTCTCACAATGTTTTATTGTTTTATACCACCAACCCGTCTCCCCATTACTCGTAGGTTTTATGCTAACCATTATTTTGAGTAATTAAATTACCAATAGTGTCCACTGGCTTTAAAGGCAGTGCTCTAATAGTAGAGCAGAAGTGTGGCTAATTTATTACGAACTTGGTTACTACTCTATATAAAAACATAATGATCGAAAATATGTGTAACTCTTTGGTCAAGGCGGCCGCTACCCTAGCCCTATATAGGACTTTTCCTCTAGTACACAGTACAATACGAAAGTGTAAGGCCGCCAGGGCTACCGCTACCCATGCTTTGAATATTAAATACTTATGAAATCAGATCGATGTGTCAGTGTTATTATTATGTCGTCCGATAGAGTAAAAGTATTTTTCATGCGTATAAGCAAAGCGAAGGTGCATGAATTGCCGGGTTTTATTTTGTTTCATGCAAATTTCCTCGCATGTTTCCATCCCCAAGGAAAACACTAATTGACAATAATGTGTAGATGGGGGACCCTGTAGTTGTGTCGGTTTCTATAACTAAATTTTGTTTCTTCTGGGTCAGATTTGTTTCGGTGCATAGAGATGGGTTCCCGGTTTATCATCTTCAATATCATCTGATGCTGTGGGTTTTTCTTTCTTGCAGTTTTTCCGTGTGTTTTCACGGTTACCACATGGTTACCAACAGGCAAAACACACATACACCGCAAGAAACAGAAGATGCCCGTGGCATCCGACTTCTACTCTACATTATGGGAAGTAGAGTCGGGCAGCGCGCAGTAGTCGCGCAACCAGCAGAGAGCACCCGCTGCAACTCGACTATCTCACTGCGTGGGACCATAAACGACTTGTCCACAATTCTACGATTATCGCAGAATTTGGCGATAAACAGAGCTATGAAGTTGCGCCCTGTGGTCTTGAAAGAATTTTGTACACAGAACGTGTAGGGAACCATGGGGGAATGGGTTATCACTTGCGGGCGCCTTTTCCCGCCGCCGATAGCTTCATTCGACGGCGGGGTTTCAAGACGAGTGCGAACGTCATACATCTTGTGGAGATTTCAATCGTCATATTTCCGGATACGAAATGGAAAATAAGTATGTTTAAACCTTAATGTTCACTTATATTGTATACATGTACGTGCTTACTATGGTGTTGTAGATAGGGATGTGAATGTCAGTGAAGACGTTCGATTTCAATCGTTGGTTTCAATTTGTAAATTAGCACGACATACGTATACATGTATCTGACATGACATAGCACGATTAAGTATAGTGACAGGCAACTGGCATGCTCGGCGCGGTGTTCCTCTTGCTATATAAATACTAGGGACCAATTGTGAGGTATTTCATAGGGACCCCAACGGAAATAAGCCAAAGATAAAAATTGGCTTAATTGGGTTGTCCTTGTTTTGTATATTTTTGTGTCCTATTTTTATTGTGTTCGAAATTAATTTATCTTATTTCATCGTCTGTTTCCGATTGCGATGTGTGTGTATTTTTGACATGTTTTTATCCAAATAAATTCAAATCAAATCAAGTTCTGTCAATGATACTAAACCTGGCATGCTGCGCGGTGTCTTTGTGCTGTGTGTACTTTATTAAGCACCAAGTTGGGTTTTTCATAGGAGCCCAACGGAAATGAGCCAAAGATATTGTCTAACTATTGGGTTATCCTTGTTTATTTTTGTGTCCTATTTTTATTGTGTTCAAAATTAATTTATCTTATTTCATCGTCTGTTTCCGATTGCTGTGTATGTATTTTTGACATGTTTTTATCCAAATAAATTCAAATCAAATCAAACCAAGTCAATGATAGTAGCTTGGCATGCTCTGCGCGGTCTCCCTCTGTGCTGTGTGTACTTTATTAAGCACCAAGTTGGGTATTTCATAGGAGCCCAACGGAAATAAGCCAAAGAGATTGGCTTTATTTGGTTATCCTTGGATATTTTTTGTGTCCTATTTTTATTGTGTTCTAAATTAATTGATCTTAATTCATCGTCTTTTCTCCCATTGTTGTGACGGTTTCGATCGTCATAATTTAGGATACTGAAATGAAACTTAAGTATATTCTTATATATACTTATGAACTTATGGTAAACATATTTACCATGGTGTTGTAGAAAGGGATGTCAATGAAAATTATTGCTGGATGTCGGTGAAGACATTCGGTTCCAAACGTTGGTTCTATTTGTAAATATAACACGACTATCTCATTTTTAATGAAAGTAATTTTATAGGCAACTTACTAATAGCCTCGCATGCTCTGCGCGGTGTCTCCCTCTGTGCTGTGTCACAGTGTGTACTTTAGGGACCAAGATGGGTAGTCAGAGACATCCCAATGGTTTA
The DNA here is from genome assembly GCF_032118995.1 of Asterias amurensis. NCBI lineage: Eukaryota > Metazoa > Echinodermata > Asteroidea > Forcipulatida > Asteriidae > Asterias > Asterias amurensis. Next base: position 10,644,978 of record NC_092662.1, on the reverse strand, counting down.
TTCGGTTATCCTAGGATCGGTTATCCGGGTGTTTTTTTTTCGTGTTCTTACTTAATTTATCTGATTCCATTGTCTTTTCTCCTATTGTGTATGTATAGTTAACATTCAAATAAATTCAAAGTGTTGTTCTTGGCAGGGTATGACCTCGATATTGTGAGAGTTTTTAAGAACTGTAATCAGAGGATAATAAATTTGTTCTACCAGGGTCATTGGTGCAAACATGTACTTATATGTCTACATGTGAAGTTAAAGTCGCCATTAAATATTTATGAATATATAACTGTTTACATGCATTTCTTCTTAAAGATTGCATTTTTTTAGTCAATTTGTAAACAAAACACCCCTTTGAAAAGCACAACATTAGAGGCAAATTTTATGTACATAAAAAAGGTTGATCGGCTTTAAGCGCAAAATGGGGTATGCTGCGGCGCCTTTTCCCGCCGCCAAATTGCTACGGCTGCGTCCGACGTTGGGTCTCGAGTCCTACTTGTTGAGGTTTCAATTGTCATAATTCCGGGTACTGAAATGGAACTAAAGTATATTTTTATAAACCTTAACATTCACTTATTGTGTACGCGCTTACTATGGTGTTATAGAAAGGGATGCGAGTGTCAGTGAAGACATTCAGTTCCAATCGTCATTTTCAATTTGTGAATATAACACGACTATAGGGCCTACTGACATGTTATTGATAATAATTTTATAGGCAACTTGATAGTAGCCTGGCATGCGCTGCGCGATGTCCTTCTGTGAGGTGTGTACTTAAAGCACCTAGTTGGGTGTTTCATAGGAGCCCAACGGAACTAAGCCACAGATATTGGCTTTTTTTGGTTATCCTTGTATATTTTGGTGTTCTATTTTTATTGTGTTTCTAAACTAAATTTTCTTATTTCATCGTCTTTTCTCCTATTGTTGTGTTTGTGTTTTGAATTTTTTTTTATCTGAATAAATACAAATCAAATCAAATCAAAATGTTGTTCTCGGCAGGGTATGTAATTGTAGTATATACACTAATTGTACAAAGACTGTGGTGTCGATAGGTATTTTTATTGATTAGTCTGGTCCGTGTCATTTTTTATTTTTTTATTTTTTTTATTTTTTTTACTTTCTGTTTTTGGTTGCTTTTGTTTTTTGTCCTTGTCATCCTAGTCCTTGTCTGTCTGTAGAAATTATCCTAATATCTGTAGTTATTCCCTTCAAATTGTATACATTGCATCCGTCCTTCATTTTTATGTTCATAAATATTTGTTTTCTAGTGTATGCTTAAATTGTTATTGTCGACCTGAAAAATAAATGTTCATTTGTGGGATGTATTTAAGGAACTGTTATCAGTGGATAATAAATTTGTTCTACCATGGTCATTGGTGCAAACATGTTCTTGTTGGTCTACGTATGTTATTTAATAAATAAAAGTCGCTGTTAATATTTATAAGCGTATATTGGTTTACATGAGTTTCTTCATAAAGAGACTCCCTTGTTTGAGTCAGTTTGCTAGATGTCAGTGAAGACATTTGGTTCCAATCGTCTGTTTCAATTTGTAAATATAACACGACTATAGGGCCTGTTTATATTTTTAATGATAGTAATTGTATAGGCAACTTGATAGTAGCATGCTGCTCTGCGCGATGTACCTCTGTGCTGTGTGTACTTTAAGGACCACATTATGTATTTCATTGCGACCCCAATGGAAATAAGCTTTATTGGGTCACCACGGATATTTTTATAACCTTGGGATGTCAGAGATGTTCGAACTGAACACCAAGTCAGTAGGGCATGCCAGTCTTTTATTGGCTCAATATTCATGTAAATGTTAACGTTTTGATAGAATGGCTTTACAAACCAACCCTCTGCTTTGATGAAATTGTAAACTGTACACGGGGCAGTGTACTGTAGTATGCACAGACACACGTCGTGCGTGGCGGTGTATGGCGCGGCCATCTGCGGGACACACACCGCACAAATCAGCGCACTGACCAATCGAGCAAACGATCGGCGTAAATTGGTGTTTTTTGTTATATGAATAAGGTTATCTTGAGAAATATAAAGGTGTATTATATTAAACAAACAGGGTTGTCAGCAAAATCTTTGTTTGTTTTTAAAAGCTCAGTATAAAGTAAGGGGGCCAAATTGACACTTTTCAAATGTGGTGGGGGGGGGGGGGCAACGGCCCCCCTGATGTCATTGCCGTTCATCCTTCGCACTTATTGTTAGACGTATTTTTTGTTAGAACAATGAGAAAAAGATGTGATTACCATTGGTGCTACAGCTTGCTATAGGCAAGAGGTAACGACCCCTGGGGTTCCCTGCATTAGGCATGCTCCGGCTCCCGCCGGGTAGTTTGTCTAAAACACAAATGTCCCATTGTGGGGCTAGGACACGATTATCCTCAATGAGCATACATTCTACACTATTTTTGCACAATCTGGCTCTGTAGTGTTTTCATTGTTCGATGTGTAAGGCAATTGAGGGGGAACCAGACGCGTAAAGGTCCCATTATGCGGCTAGGACACATTTCTCCTCAATTAGCATACCCTCTACACTGGCTTAGTCTGGCTCCTGTATTTTTTATTCCCTTTTTGTATTTATAAGGGTATGTTGGGGGAGCCAGACAAACGGTTAGCTTCGGTACACGCGAGCAGTGGGAAAAAAAATTCCGCTGGAGGTTTGCATGCCAGGTTTTTGCTTAATCAAAATTGCCGATAATATTGAACAAATTGTGATATTATCAACATTTTCTATATTTCGATATGATTAAAAATGTTACATCCGCGGTATCTATCTCAAAAAAACGTTGTGTATTAAGTATTTTCGATATATCGACGGACGTTATTTAGCTGAACAGTCAAAAATAAATATGGTTACGCGGATGTTGGTCAGTTAACTGGTTAACCTTGTAACTGTCACTGTTAAATAGTCTCTACTGGTCATTTTTTGTGGGTTAGTTCTGACAGAGTGAAATAAAATTTTGAACTCGTGTTTCAGACAAATTTAATAATGTATTTGCTTTGTGTGTTTTTTTATCCACTGTTTTTGCTTTTAAATAAACATTTTATTTGGTTCTAATTCAGTGTATTTATGTCATCAGCCAATTGAACAAAAAAAACACATTGTGCCAATCTCTTTTTTATATGACCCTGGATTATTTCTTCATTTTCATATAACTGCTTCATTATTTGCTTACTGATTTGTTGGTTTTCCTGTAACCTTGTGAATGTAAAGCATTGTGAAATTTCATGTAATACCTTATAATAATAGTAAAAATAAATTACCTTTAATTCGATGCATTTGTTGAGTCCTACGTGGTGATGACGTTGTTAGAGAACTCTCTATGGATCACAGTCATCTGTTTGCATAGCATCAACTAACTTTCTATGGATCGTTCTCCTCTCCAACCACGACACTTTTGGAATGCCGAAGTCACCCACCTCATCTATTAATGGCCATGGACGTATGAACTTGAAACACTGATAACCATTTTCTTAGTGGTGTCAACCATTAGGCCCCTCGTATATGGAGCGCTCTACGCGGCCAAGGCTATCGATTGGTTTTAGTTAGGTGTAGGTGGGCATTAAATATCTTAAACACTGTTACCTATGTTATCATATATGTAATGTTAACAAAACTTTTAGTCCCTAAACAGGTTGCCTGGTTACTAACTATTCTTTTTGTTGTCTAGCAGGACGAGGCCCTTTGATGTATGGAGCGCTCTTTGCGGCAAAGCAAATTGGTCGGTTCTAGTTAGGTGGGCAATAAATATCTTATACACTGTTACCTACTTTATCATATATAATGTTAACAAAACTTTAGTCCCTTAACAGGTTGCCTGGATCCAAAGCTCCCTCGTCTTCCCTGGTTACTAACTGTATTCTTTTTGTTGTCAATGATCAGGACGAGGCTCTTTGATGTAAGGAGCGCTCTTTGCAGCTAAGCGAATTGGTCGGTTCTAGTTAGGTGGGCATTATATATCTTATACACTGTTACCTACTTTATCATATATGCAATGTTAACAAAACTTTATTCCCAAAACAGGTTGTTCCAACTCGATCCTACTCTGCGGTAGTAGTTGTAGACTGGCACTCTAACCTAACAAGTTTCTATGATACTTGGGAATATGGGAATATATTGAAGGGATACAAACTCTTTATGAGGCGTTGACGTTAATAGCGAGAAGTCCATTGATCCAATAAGAGAACCTTATAGGTGTGGTAGTAGGTAGACTGGCACTCTACCTAACAAATTCCTATGATACTTGCGAATATGGGAATATATTGAAGGGATACAAACTCTTTATGAGGCGGTGACGTTAATAGCGAGAAGTCCATTGATCCAATAAGAGAACCTTAGGTGCGGTAGTAGGTAGACTGGCACTCTATGTAACAAATTCCTATGATACTTGCGAATATGGGAATATATTGAAGGGATACAAACTCTTAATGAGGCAGTGACGTTAATAGCGAGAAGTCCATTGATCTATCAAGAGAACCTTAGGTGCGATAGTAGGTAGACTGGCACTCTACCTAACAAGTTTCTATGATACTTGCGAATATGGGAATATATTGAAGGGATACAAACTCTTAATGAGGCAGTGCTGTTAATAGCAAGAAGTCCATTGATACAATAAGAGAACCTACCCTGCGGTAGTAGGTAGAATGGCACTCTATGTAACAAATTTCTATGATACTTGCGAATATGGGAATATATTGAAGGGATACAAACTCTTTATGAGGCGGTGTCGTTAATAGAGAGAACTATAGAGAGATCCAATAAGAGAACCTTAGGTGCGGTAGTAGGTAGACTGGGACTCTACCTAACAAGTTTTTATGATTTTTGCGAATATGGGAATATATTGAAGGAATAAGAACTCATTCCGGTGCAGTGACGTTCTGAGCGAGAAGTCCGATCTATCCACTAAGAGAACTTATGGTGCGGAAGTAGGTAGACTGGCACTCTACCTAACAAGTTTCTATGATACTTGCGAATATGGGAATATATTGAAGGAATAAAATCTCACTCCGGTGAAGTGACGTTCTGAGCGAGAAGTCCGATCGATCCAATAAGAGAACCTAAGGTGTGGAAGTAGGTAGACTGGCACTCTACCTAACAAGTTTCTATGATACTTGTGAATATGGGATTGTATTGAAGGAATAAGAACTCACTCCGGTGCAGTGACGTTCTGAGCGAGAAGTCCGATCGATCCAATAAGAGAACCTATGGTGCGGAAGTAGGTAGACTGGCACTCTACCTAACAGGTTTCTATGATACTTGCGAATATGGGAATATATTGAAGGAATAAGAACTCACTCCGGTGCAGTGATGTTCTAAGCGAGAAGTCCGATCGATCCAATAAGAGAACCTATGGTGCGGAAGTAGTTAGACTGGCACTCTACCGAACAGGTTTCTATGATACTTGCGAATATGGGAATATATTGGAGGACTCACTCCGGTGCAGTGACGTTCTGAGCGAGAAGTCTGATCAATCCAATAAGAGAATCTATGGTGCGGAATAAGGTAGACTGGCACTCTACCTAACAGGTTTCTATGATACTTGCGAATATGGGAATATATTGAAGGAATAAGAACTCACTCCGGTGCAGTGATGTTCTAAGCGAGAAGTCCGATCGATCCAATAAGAGAACCTATGGTGCGGAAGTAGGTAGACTGGCACTCTACCTAACAGGTTTCTATGATACTTGCGAATATGGGAATATATTGAAGGAATAAGAACTCACTCCGGTGCAGTGATGTTCCAAGCGAGAAGTCCGATCGATCCACTTAGAGAACCTACTCTGCGGTAGTAGGTAGACTGGCACTCTACGTAACAATTTCCTAAGATACTTGCGAATATGGGATTGTATTGAAGGATAAGAACTCACTCCGGTGCAGTGACGTTCTGAGCGAGAAGTCCGATCGATCCAATAAGAGAACCTATTCTGCGGTAGTAGGTAGACTGGCACTCTACGTAACAATTTCCCATGATACTTGCGAATATGGGATTGTATTGAAGGAATAAAAACTCACTCCGGTGCAGTGACGTTCTGAGCGAGAAGTCCGATCGATCCAATAAGAGAACCTACTCTGCGGTAGTAGGTAGACTGGCACTCTACGTAACAATTTCCCATGATACTTGCGAATATGGGATTGTATTGAAGAAATAAAAACTCACTCCGGTGCAGTGACGTTCTGAGCGAGAAGTCCGAATCGATCCAATAAGAGAACCTACTCTGCGGTAGTAGGTAGACTGGCACTCTACGTAACAATTTCTTATGATACTTGCGAATATGGGATTGTATTGAAGGAATAAGAACTCACTCCGGTGCAGTGACGTTCTGAGCGAGAAGTCCGAACGATCCAATAAGAGAACCTACTCTGCGGTAGTAGGTAGACTGGCACTCTACGTAACAATTTCCTAAGATACTTGCGAGTATGGGATTGTACTGAAGGATAAGAACTCACTCCGGTGCAGTGACGTTCTGAGCGAGAAGTCCGATCGATCCACTAAGAGAACCTACTCTGCGGTAGTAGGTAGACTGGCACTCTACGTAACAATTTCCTGAGATACTTGCGAATATGGGAATATATTGAAGGAATAAGAACTCACTCCGGTGCAGTGATGTTCTGAGCGAGAAGTCCGATCGATCCAATCAGAGAACCTACTCTGCGGTAGTAGGTAGACTGGCACTCTACGTAACAATTTCCCATGATATTTGCGAATATGGGATTGTATTGAAGGAATAAAAACTCACTCCGGTGCAGTGACGTTCTGAGCGAGAAGTCCGAATCGATCCAATAAGAGAACCTACTCTGCGGTAGCAGGTAGACTGGCACTCTACGTAACAATTTCCTATGATACTTGCGAATACGGGATTGTATTGAAGGAATAAGAACTCACTCCGGTGCAGTGACGTTCTAAGCGAGAAGTCTGATTGATCCAATAAGAGAACCTATGGTGCGGAAGTAGGTAGACTGGCACTCTACCTAACAAGTTTCTATGATACTTGCAAATATGGGAATATATTGAAGGAATAAGAACTCACTCTGGTGCAGTGACGTTCTAAGCGAGAAGTATTATTGATCCAATAAGAGAACCTATGGTGCGGAAGTAGGTAGACTGGCACTCTACCTAACAAGTTTCTATGATACTTGCGAATATGGGAACATATTGAAGGAATAAGAACTCACTCCGGTGCAGTGACGTTCTGAGCGAGAGGTCCATTCGAGCCACCAAGAGAACCTACAGTGGGTAGTAGGTAGACTGGCAATCTCTTGTTTTTTTTTTTTAAGAAACTTGTTTTTTTTTTTTTAATGACATGTTTTTACCAGTTTTTGCCTTTTTTTAAATTTCCCTTAACAACAATTTTTTGTGTTTGTGTGCAGATGGTGCCGGTTAATTGTTCATTCCACTTATCTTAACTCTGTAAAGTTAAGAACGCGAAGTCCACTCGATCCTTTAAGAGAACCTACTCTGCGGTAGTAGGTAGACTGGCACTCTAACTAACAAAACCCTATGATACTAGCGATTATGGGAATATATTGAAGGAATAAAAACTCACTCCAGGGAAGTGACGTTCTGAGTGAGAAGTCCACTGGATCCATTAGAGAACCTACTCTGCGGTAGTAGCTGGTAGACTGGCACTCTACCTAACCAAACCCTATGATGCGAGGGCTTGAAAATTTGGGATTATGAAAAATAGTAAAAACTCACTCCGAGTTAGCGACGTTCTGAGCGAGAAGTCCCCTCGATCCACCAAGAGAACCTACAGTGGTTAGTAGGTAGACTGGCACTCTCTTGCTTTTTTTTTTTTAAGAATCTTTTATTTTCAATTACTTGTTTTACCAGTTTTTACCTATGTTTGATGTTTTAATTTTTTGTGTTTGTGTGTAGATTGTGCCGGTTTATTTATCATTTCCCTTTTCTTTACCCTGTGTAACTAAATAAATTTAAATGTTGTTGTGTTTTTAATCAGATTTGTTGGCCGGTTACTTTTATCGTGGGGATCAAAGGGCTAGGAACGGCCAAGAATGTGTGTGAAGTATTGAGCAACTTCTCACTCATGAAACATTCTATATGGCCAGCGTCTCAAATAGCCTCTCCTAGTCAAACTCCTACTGCCCGGCTTCCCGTGCCGATCCCTGTTTAGAACAGTGGGCAGAGGTGTGTTTTAAGCAAATGACAGTACGTACCAAGAAAAAAACATTGACCAAATCCGCAGTTTGTCACTAACGAGAGGGTTCTTAATGAGTAGTATTGTTTCTTTGTTACTTTCAGGTCACATTTCAAGGTTCAACATATCCAGTTACTAGGAAGGAAGAAGACAATGGGAAAAGGATTCTGTTTTGACATTCCTGCTATTAATCTGCTCATAGAGAAAATAGAGGTGAGACAACATTCTCATTTAACTTCAAAATGTTACTGATCTTATGAAAAGCGCTTGGAACCGTTTATAAAATGTTGAAAGTAGAATTTAACTAAGCACATTATGCCCAGCATTTGCACAGTTTTTCTAATGTTCTCTACTAATATGACACGCCAGCTTGTGGAGTCAAATTTTATACTCCACAAAATGGTTGGCCATGTTAGTTTGCGAAGTAAAAGAAAAACCACACAATTTTGGGGCATATTCTTGTGGCTCATTGTATTCTAAAACATCCGTCTTAACATATGCATATTATATTAAAAAAAAGTTAAAAAACGATTTCTAAACACCAACTAAGTCCAATCCCAGGCAACGTGTCCCTTTAAAGTAAATTTGAAACACTATTCTTATGGTCAATTGATAGCAACAAGAATGTAATAATAACCTATATTATTGTTTGCCGTGATTCACTTTTATGCTTGGCATCATCATTGCAACCCAACACGACACTACAGGCAAGGCTATATATGCTTGTGTGGCTGTGTATGGTCAATAAAAAAAATGGGCCATGGCTTACTTCCCTCACAAAATACTCTATAACAAACTTATAAGAAACTTATAGGAATCTTATAAGAACCTGTATTGAGCAGTCGTATAGAATTTTATTAGAGTCTATTGAGCAGTCTTATAAGAATCTTATCAGAGTCTTATGTGATTCTTACAAGTATTTAATATGTAAATTAGTGAGATCTCAAAAGAAATACACCAGGATCTTTTGAGAAACTTCAAAATGTTTTTTTTTTTCTCTTCAGAATCTCGTAAGAAGTGTATAAGAATCATTTCAGAATACGATTTTTAAATGGAAAGTGTCATCTACTGTGAGTTGCAATCATTGTGACATTGAGGCAAGGTCATGCTCAGTAAGTTATCAGACTTAATAGTATGCATGAGTTAGATAAAGCATAAAGCAAACCATGAGTCAAGTTGCTGTGACTGGCGCCCAACTTACACTGCGTAATTTGTTCCGAGCAAAGATGTTTGTCTGAGAAAGAAGTATTTTCTGCTTATTAACAGCTTACTGATATTCGACCCATGTTCTCATCTGTAAAGCCAACTATAAAATAATGTGTCCCCCATCCCCGCAGTATGCACAGTGCTGGGCTAAGTTTCATAAAGCTGCTTAAGCACAAAAACTAGCTAAGCACAACAAAATTGTGCTACCAGAAAAAGGTTACCAGCCTAAATACCTTGTCAAAAAGTTCAATTTGTACAAAGTACAAAGGCTTCAGGGGCATGAATAGCCTTGCTCAAGGCAGTCGAATTATTCACTCCGAAAAAAGACCGCCGCTGTATAAAAACCCACCCGTATTCACTGTGCCTAAAACCCACCCGTATTCACTGTGCGTAACATCGCACGACACGATGCCCCCGTACACTATCGGAGGCGGAGGCCGTCAGGCCGACAGCCTTGTAGGATCTGTGTTGAAGCCACTGACCTCATTACTATAATAAGCGAAGAGTTCCCACGGTCAGCTCATTACCATAATGACCGCGAAAGACGAGACATGTTTACCTCACACACCACCACCACGGACGCATGATAGGGTCCAAAGGTCGTGATAAGGGAAGTGCGTGATTGGACGTCAAAATTATTAATTCATTTGCCTCACATCCTGTGTTGTCTGATAGGTCTGACGAACGATATACATATTCATAAGCTGCATACTAGCATATCCTCGAGCCCCCCCCAATTTCGTCCACTATTGGAATTTTTTCAATACAACACATTAAAATGGGAAGATACAGACCCGACAAGGCTGTCGGCCTGACGGCCTCCGCATGCGGTTAGTGATGTACGAGTGCGATGACTTGTGTGAACAGTATTCGTGCGATGTGACAGTGTGTATACGGGTTGGTCATTCGGTGTGATTTTACACACCATGCACAGGGTATACGGCGGGTGGGTTTACAGCTGCGTCTTTTCGGAGCGAATAATGCGACTGCCTTGAGCAAGGCTAGGGCATGAAGCCATTTTCAGTCATCTGAAAGCACACAATCTTTGCAACAAGGCTATTTTTTCTTTCATCGTTTTCAAGTACGATGACCAAAAAATGTTTACAGTAAAAGGCATGGTCTAAAACAGCAGTTTGAAAGTTAAACTTCACACACCTTTTTTCAGAAAACACTGAGCTTTGGCTGTGGTCGTTTTGTGGCATGAGCGATATGTTGTATGTTTGAAGTTAAGCAAATGACGGTACTTGCCCAAAAAACATTGACCATATCCGCAGTTTGTCACTGACAAGAGGGTTCTTAATGAGAAGTAGTGTTTGTTTTAATAGATGTTAAATTTGCATCGGGGATAAAGAATATTAATTTTGGTTTTTACCCATACACCGATGTGTGTTAGCACTGTATACTCAGTACTTTCCCGAGTCCTGTGAAAAAATATCACAGGCATGTTACTCGGGTGGGATTCGAACCCACGACCCTTGCAATTCTAGAGCAGTGTCTTACCAACTAGACTACCGAGGTTGCCCGGCAGCTAGAGGCAGTTCGAATCCTATGTTTTGGCAGCGGGTACCGCAACGATATAATAGATGTTAAATTTGCATCGGGGATAAAGAATATTAATTTTGGTTTTTACCCATACACCGATGTGTGTTAGCACTGTATACTCAGTACTTTCCCGAGTCCTGTGAAAAAATATCACAGGCATGTTACTCGGGTGGGATTCGAACCCACGACCCTTGCAATTCTAGAGCAGTGTCTTACCAACTAGACTACCGAGGTTGCCCGGCAGCTAGAGGCAGTTCGAATCCTATGTTTTGGCAGCGGGTACCGCAACGATATAATAGATGTTAAATTTGCATCGGGGATAAAGAATATTAATTTTGGTTTTTACCCATACACCGATGTGTGTTAGCACTGTATACTCAGTACTTTCCCCGAGTCCTGTGAAAAAATATCACAGGCATGTTACTCGGGTGGGATTCGAACCCACGACCCTTGCAATTCTAGAGCAGTGTCTTACCAACTAGACTACCGAGGTTGCCCGGCAGCTAGAGGCAGTTCGAATCCTATGTTTTGGCAGCGGGTACCGCAACGATATAATAGATGTTAAATTTGCATCGGGGATAAAGAATATTAATTTTGGTTTTTACCCATACACCGATGTGTGTTAGCACTGTATACTCAGTACTTTCCCGAGTCCTGTGAAAAAATATCACAGGCATGTTACTCGGGTGGGATTCGAACCCACGACCCTTGCAATTCTAGAGCAGTGTCTTACCAACTAGACTACCGAGGTTGCCCGGCAGCTAGAGGCAGTTCGAATCCTATGTTTTGGCAGCGGGTACCGCAACGATATAATAGATGTTAAATTTGCATCGGGGATAAAGAATATTAATTTTGGTTTTTACCCATACACCGATGTGTGTTAGCACTGTATACTCAGTACTTTCCCGAGTCCTGTGAAAAAATATCACAGGCATGTTACTCGGGTGGGATTCGAACCCACGACCCTTGCAATTCTAGAGCAGTGTCTTACCAACTAGACTACCGAGGTTGCCCGGCAGCTAGAGGCAGTTCGAATCCTATGTTTTGGCAGCGGGTACCGCAACGATATAATAGATGTTAAATTTGCATCGGGGATAAAGAATATTAATTTTGGTTTTTACCCATACACCGATGTGTGTTAGCACTGTATACTCAGTACTTTCCCGAGTCCTGTGAAAAAATATCACAGGCATGTTACTCGGGTGGGATTCGAACCCACGACCCTTGCAATTCTAGAGCAGTGTCTTACCAACTAGACTACCGAGGTTGCCCGGCAGCTAGAGGCAGTTCGAATCCTATGTTTTGGCAGCGGGTACCGCAACGATATAATAGATGTTAAATTTGCATCGGGGATAAAGAATATTAATTTTGGTTTTTACCCATACACCGATGTGTGTTAGCACTGTATACTCAGTACTTTCCCGAGTCCTGTGAAAAAATATCACAGGCATGTTACTCGGGTGGGATTCGAACCCACGACCCTTGCAATTCTAGAGCAGTGTCTTACCAACTAGACTACCGAGGTTGCCCGGCAGCTAGAGGCAGTTCGAATCCTATGTTTTGGCAGCGGGTACCGCAACGATATAATAGATGTTAAATTTGCATCGGGGATAAAGAATATTAATTTTTGGTTTTTACCCATACACCGATGTGTGTTAGCACTGTATACTCAGTACTTTCCCGAGTCCTGTGAAAAAATATCACAGGCATGTTACTCGGGTGGGATTCGAACCCACGACCCTTGCAATTCTAGAGCAGTGTCTTACCAACTAGACTACCGAGGTTGCCCGGCAGCTAGAGGCAGTTCGAATCCTATGTTTTGGCAGCGGGTACCGCAACGATATAATAGATGTTAAATTTGCATCGGGGATAAAGAATATTAATTTTGGTTTTTACCCATACACCGATGTGTGTTAGCACTGTATACTCAGTACTTTCCCGAGTCCTGTGAAAAAATATCACAGGCATGTTACTCGGGTGGGATTCGAACCCACGACCCTTGCAATTCTAGAGCAGTGTCTTACCAACTAGACTACCGAGGTTGCCCGGCAGCTAGAGGCAGTTCGAATCCTATGTTTTGGCAGCGGGTACCGCAACGATATAATAGATGTTAAATTTGCATCGGGGATAAAGAATATTAATTTTGGTTTTTACCCATACACCGATGTGTGTTAGCACTGTATACTCAGTACTTTCCCGAGTCCTGTGAAAAAATATCACAGGCATGTTACTCGGGTGGGATTCGAACCCACGACCCTTGCAATTCTAGAGCAGTGTCTTACCAACTAGACTACCGAGGTTGCCCGGCAGCTAGAGGCAGTTCGAATCCTATGTTTTGGCAGCGGGTACCGCAACGATATAATAGATGTTAAATTTGCATCGGGGATAAAGAATATTAATTTTGGTTTTTACCCATACACCGATGTGTGTTAGCACTGTATACTCAGTACTTTCCCGAGTCCTGTGAAAAAATATCACAGGCATGTTACTCGGGTGGGATTCGAACCCACGACCCTTGCAATTCTAGAGCAGTGTCTTACCAACTAGACTACCGAGGTTGCCCGGCAGCTAGAGGCAGTTCGAATCCTATGTTTTGGCAGCGGGTACCGCAACGATATAATAGATGTTAAATTTGCATCGGGGATAAAGAATATTAATTTTGGTTTTTACCCATACACCGATGTGTGTTAGCACTGTATACTCAGTACTTTCCCGAGTCCTGTGAAAAAATATCACAGGCATGTTACTCGGGTGGGATTCGAACCCACGACCCTTGCAATTCTAGAGCAGTGTCTTACCAACTAGACTACCGAGGTTGCCCGGCAGCTAGAGGCAGTTCGAATCCTATGTTTTGGCAGCGGGTACCGCAACGATATAATAGATGTTAAATTTGCATCGGGGATAAAGAATATTAATTTTGGTTTTTACCCATACACCGATGTGTGTTAGCACTGTATACTCAGTACTTTCCCGAGATAACGGGAAAACCCACTCCTGTTTTCGCGCGTTTCGCCGTGTCATGACATGTGTTTATAACAAATCCGTAATTCTCGTTAACGAGAATTTATATTGTTTTACCGTTTTCTCAAAAAGTAAAGCATTTCATGGACTAATATTTCAAGAGAAGTCTTTCACCATTACCTTCTGTAAACCCTGTAAATTATTTTAAATCTGTGAATTTTTTTTTTTTTTTCTGTACCGAAAGGGTCCAATGGCTTTAAAGGCACTGGACACTATTGGTAACGACTCAAATAGTTGCTATCATAAAAACTTACTTACTTGGTAACGAGCAATGCAGAGCTGTTGATAACGTAAAACATTGTGAGAATCAGCTCCCTGTAAAGTAACATTTCTCGCTTAAAGGCATTGGACACTATTGGTAACTACTCAAAATAGTTGCTATTATTAAAACTTACTTACTTGGTAACGAGCAATGCAGAGCCGTTGATAACGTAAAACATTGTGAGAATCAGCTCCCTGTAAAGTAACATTTCTCGCTTAAAGGCATTGGACACTATTGGTAACTACTCAAAATAGTTGCTATTATTAAAACTTACTTACTTGGTAACGAGCAATGCAGAGCCGTTGATAACGTAAAACATTGTGAGAATCAGCTCCCTGTAAAGTAACATTTCTCGCTTAAAGGCATTGGACACTATTGGTAACTACTCAAAATAGTTGCTATCATTAAAACTTACTTACTTGGTAACGAGCAATGCAGAGCTGTTGATAACGTAAAACATTCTGAGAATCAGCTCCCTGTAAAGTAACATTTCTTGCTTAATAATAAAAGACTTTCATGTCTGATGAAGCTTTTTATTAGGCATCTTGAAACCACACAACGATTTTGGGGCAGAAGGGTGTTTTTTCTGTCATTATTCTCTTGCAAATTAAATGACCAATTGAGTCAAAATTTTCACAGATTTGTTTTCTTATGCATCTATTATTATACAACGGGTGATATCAATGTTACCAAACCGAGGCTGGAAGAACAAAATAGTCTGGTTCCTATTTGCAAAATGATTATTAGCATTCAATATTATTATTTGATACGAGGAACAAGACCAAGATAGAGGCATCATGATAAAGGTCTAGGCCTACTGGTATTTAAACAAAACACAATTGTTTGCCCATAAACATTTTTCAAATTTGTCTGTTGTTATACTCACTGTTTTGTAACTAAACAAAGCACTTCAGATTGACACACATTTCTCTTGGTATAGCAGCAATTTCTTGTACTACTACCATGAGAGCAGATGTGAGTGGTTTGATTCCACTGGTGCTTAGTTCAGAATTTGTGAGTTTCAAATTTGCATTGTGATGAAAAGAAAAGAAATTGGTGCATGACGAAAGAAGAGTTAGGTTTCGTACAAGTACTTTCAAGATCTGTTTTTGTTCTTTTTAAACGAGGTTTGCTTGTATTTTCTATTGTTATTAACATTTTGCAGTTTTGTTTACAAAATAATTGGCTTTTTCTAATTTCCACACTTGAAGCTACTGGAAAATTTCAGTATTTGGGGGTGGATATGGCAACATCTAATGCTACATTACAGCAGCCCAGTATTACATTTAGTTTTTGTTGTTTTAAAAACGCAGGACAAAGAGTGGGGAGGAAACAATTATATTCCAAAGTTTCCAAATTGGTTATCACCACATATGGCCTTCTACAATATCTAATGACATTTCCTTTCAAGTGACTGAAAGATGATGTTCCTTCCAAATATTCCGATAAAATAAACTTTTTGACTGTTAACTTCTCAGGAAAACAACACAATTATTACTTGAGACTTGATTTTAGAGAAAAGGGTGGGCTGAAAATCCTTTGTGACCTCGCTTGAAAACTGCTCAGGTGTTTGTAGTTGGAGCAATAGGTTGTCATTTCCTTTCAATGTTTTCCTGCAACTTCACTTACCAATATTGTGCCCAAATTTGTACAATTTTGTTATTGTTATGCAAAAGTGACGTTGTGATCGACGAGTTAGAATGATCTTTGAAAATTTAAAGATTGGTATCCCTCAAAGTAGTATTTTAAAGACATTTACTTTCATTTTTCAAGAAGAGGTGGGTTTATTCTCAAATTTAAAAAGATTTGAGCAGGACTGTTTTGTAATTTTGAATGAAGTAAAAAACAATACTAAAATGTTTTTTAGTAAAATCGTGTACATGATATCAAAGTTCATATCAAAGTTCTAATATTCCTTCTGTAATTTGTAACAAAATCTGATTAATTTTGTGTGGTCTTTAACATGGTTTGGCTGTCATGTAGACCCTAATTGTTCGGGTAAACAATGTTGCCTGAGTTAGTGCCCTCCTATGGTTAGATTAACCTCCGGCCATTGCGAGTTGGGGCGCAGGATAGCATCTGTAGGGGCGTTTTCATGGCTGATGCAGAGGAATACCGCAATCTTAGGCTTGAAATAAAGTCTAGCTTCAGTCTGAATTTGCCATGCAGTTAGACTTGACTCAAGTCCCAATCCCGTGCCATCGCCAGAAAAAAAACTAGTGTTTTGTGATGCTCAGCATTCCCTTACACTGTTCCGTTTTTTTCCTGTCATTTTATACTAACAACCTCTCGTGCTCGTTTCGAGTACGTTTTTACACAAACAATTATTTTTAATATCATACAGTACCTTTAACCATGGAGCAATAATAGTCTATCTCCTATTATTATTCATTTTAATAAATATACTTTTATATCCACAGGCACAGTATCATTTTGTCTAATTAAGATCCCTTAGGCCCTACGCCTGTACCTAGCTCCTTTCTTTAATTTCAAAGTTTACAATAAGCAGTGACACAATAGTCCGGGGGGGGGGGGGGCAGAATCACCTAGGGGATTATTCACACACCCTGTCAAAGAATAGTCTCTGTGTGAAGTTAGTCTTTCTTATGTTTTAAATCACACACTTATATTATCTGTGTCTTGCATCAAAGTTTGATGTGAAGGACCACAGAGCAAGTGAAGGACAAAACCATGACAAAACTAGGTCCATTAAAAATAATGCTCAAAACTGGCTGTCCCAAATTCCTACAGCAGAGGGCGCTCGTCACACGTGCCTGGATGGATGGATTCACACGCCGGCCACTACACATGATCCACGCTGCACACACAACTGCAGGTTGGAATGTCATGGTCAGATTGACTTTACAATAATAAATAATAATAATAATAAGACTTGTAATGCGCACATATCCACCCTGCTGGGTGTTCAAGGCGCAGTAAACCAAACCAAAACAAAACAAAAACACGACACAAAGAAAAACAGACACAACAAAATTAGTCATTGAAAACCTGTGACATAAGATAAGTTTTGAGAAGAGACTTGAATTTTGCGGTACAAAGACAAGATCGAAGAATTAACGAATAATGAAACCGGTTATTCACGTCTATTGAAGTGTATTGAAACCGTTTATTCACGTGGAACGATAAACATGTGTCTTCTTGACGAATGGAAGAGCAAGGACATGCTCGGACCGCACGCAAGGTTTGGCATAGTCTTGGTTCAAGACTCTCCTGGATTTGTCACAAAAGGGCGCGCTATCACCCGCAACGCGCTATCACCCGAGAACCGCTATCACACTAGTCTTGGTTCAAGACTCTCTTGGATTTATAACAAGAGAGCGCGCTATCACCCCCAACGCGCTATCAACCACGAACCGCTATCACAGGAGAGTCTTGGCACATTCGTTAAATCTCCCCCCAAAATCGGGGGGGGGGACATAATGCGCGTGCGTACGTTTCCCGCAGAGCCCGCCCCTTCATTTGGGGGGGGGGAGAGATTTAACGAATGTGCCAAGACTCTCCTGTATAGCAGTTCTCGGGTGATGGCGGTTTGTGTCACCCTGGTGGCAGCTACGCGGATACGAGGTTGGGTTGGGAGTGTACGTGTATACAGATGGAGGTGGCGGCTACGCGGATACGAGGTTGTCAGTGCAGTGTACATGTATAAAGCTATGGAGGGAAGGGAATATTTTCCATGTACAAACTTGTCACCCTGGTGGCGGCTACGCGGATACGAGGTTCGGTTGGCAGTGTACGTGTATAAAGCTATGGAGGGAAGGGATATGTTCTATGTCCAAACTGGTCACCCCGGTGGCGGCTACGCGGATACAAGGTTGGGTTGGCAGTGTACGTTTATAAAGCAATGGAGAGAAGGGAATATTTTTTATGTCCAAACTGGTCACCCCGGTGGCGGCTACGCGGATACCAGGTTGGGTGGGCAGTGAATGTGTATAAAGCTATGGAGGGAAGGGAATATTTTCTGTCCAAACTGGTCACCCCGGTTGCGGCTACGCGGATACAATAAATATTACGAAAATGGAATTCGGGCTTTCTCTCCATTTTTTTGATAATCCTTGAATGGGGAACATTTCCATAGCGGAATAAATATTAAGTAAATGGAATTCGGGCTTTCTCTCCCTTTTTTAAATAATCCTTGAATGGGGAACATTTTCATAGCGGAATAAATATTAAGTAAATGGAATTCGGGCGTTCTTTCCCTTTTTTAAATAATCTTTGAATAGGGAACATTTCCATAGCGGTAATAAATATTAAGAAAATGGAATTCGGGCGTTCTTTCCCTTTTAAAAACAATCCTTGAATGGGGAACATTTCCATAGCGGTAATAAATATTAAGAAAATGGAATTCGGGCTTTCTTTCCCTTTTTGAAATAATCCTTGAATGGGGAACATTTTCATAGCGATAATAAATATTAAGAAAATGGAATTCGGGCGTTCTTTCCCTTTTTTAAATAATCCTTGAATGGTGAACATTTTCATAGCGGAATAAATATTAAGAAAATGAAATTCGGGCTTTCTCTCCCTTTTTTAAATAATCCTTGAATGTGGAACATTTCCATAGCGGTAATAAATGTTAAGTAAATGGAATTCGGGCTTTCTCTCCCTTTTTGAAATAATCTTTGAAAGGGGAACATTTTCATAGCGGAATAAATATTAAGTAAATGAAATTCGGGCGTTCTTTCCCTTTTTTAAATAATCCTTGAAAGGGGAACATTTCCAAATAAACTTTATCCATGGTAGGGACGAGGTTGATTAATGTCCCCCAAGGTCGGACAAATGAAAAGGAGTTCCGACCCAATCGTGAAAAACTTTTACATATCGATCCTGCACTTCATGTACGGCCCATCCAAGATTAAATCGTATTAGTAACGTATGATACCTGTGGCAAGTCGACCCCCATACTTCATGTACACACCATACTTCATGCTACAGTACACACACCGAACCATCACTTCGGTACATTATGTGCGGTCACTGTTCCGTGACTGCGTAGCTGTAGCCGCCGGCTACGAGGTGGTGCTTATGAGTTGCGGGGTATTCTGCAATTGAGCCTTATTGTTTTGACAGCAGGTTTGACTATCGAGCAAGTTTTAAGACAGAAAATGTGTGACACCTTCAAAGTCACAATGTTATTTATTATTGGTTTAAAATACATTCAAACATTGCAGCCACAAGCTGAATTGAGTTTAAAATACAGAGATTCATAAAAAATCGAAATGTTTAAAAATTACAAAAAAACATTAAGAATTACAATCTGTTTTTATACATTAAAAGGGCAAACTGGCTAGTGCCAGTAACATATTAGATAAAACAAAAAATTGTAGTAACTGGATTTTAACTTTTATTCAACTGTGAGTGTCTTGCTCAAGGAAACCAGTGTTAAGACCAGGACTCAAACCGACATTCTGCTAGGTAGAAACTTGTCGTGGTTTGAACATTTTAATGCAAAAGAATTGTTGTTGACGAAGAAAAATTATTATCAAGGGCTGAAATTAGGGGGTAAGATCGTCCAAAAAAAAAAAAAATTGTTTTGTTCCTCAATTTTTTTTACGTTTTAAAACTTGTGAAAAATGAAAACGGAAAATTCAAGACAAAAATCAGACTTGGGGGGGGGGGTCAATTATTATTAATAAATCATCAGTTGTTATTTATTGTTTTGGGGGTCTGAGCGGGGGTGGGGGGGGGCTGACCCCCTCTCTGCGCTGCGAAAAAAAATTCAGGCTCTGAAGGAAAGAGTCACTTGCATCCCTGCATACATGTTCTTTGTACTTGGACTTAATCTTGGACTTTTTGAAGGTTTTTGTATCATTAATCCCCCTCTTCAAGAGGGCCTCTTGTCATGTTTGACCAAACAAGGTTATTTCTGAGGCCTGGGTGCACTGACAAGATCTCCCTCTTGTCTTGGTTGAACAAGCGAAGCAGGTCAACTCTTGCAGAAAGCAGCTTTGATGGTCTAGCTTCTGTTGCTACCGTTAGAACAATCTTTGTCCTGGATGTTTTAGTAGCAAACATTCGTCTTGTCTGATTTTTGCTGCCTTCACTAGTTGCATCTCCGAGATTCAAGTCCATCTTCTCTTGAAATGGCACTTCTATTCGGCCAGCACCACTCCTCATATTTGTGGCCCTGGCCTTCTTGTACGTGTAGCTTCCCTTCATGTTTTTGATTTTGTTGCGTACTTCTTTCACGTTCCTGACATAGCCAACTTCCCCCCGAGTTTTTTTTTAATTGTCCCAAACACTGCTGTGTTACGACTGATACGGACGGTGCCTTCAAACTTGCTAAGAATCTCCTCACTTGACCAAATATCAAGCAAATTGACCGAGAAAACATTTACCATCCATATGAATAAAAGCAAGAAAAAGTTTTGACTTGCAAGTATTTACTAAAATTATCTATGTTTAGTGAAAAGTACGCTACAGCGTTTGGAAACGTTCCGCATGGAATTAATGCTTTTTGTCCCAAAGAGATATACTACAGAAATACTGAAGAGACTCTAATGCACAGTGTTTCACTACAGAAACAATTGATTAATATAGCTAACAATTTGTTTATCTTTATGCTGAGGATATGTTAAAAAAATCATAACAATTTTTGAAACAAGTTAATAGCATTCTCTTTAGACCTCTATCATGGTGCAGCCAATATCGATATCATTGTAACTAACCCGAGGCTGGAAGAACAAAGAAGTCTGGTTCATATTTGCAAAATGATCATTAGCAATCTTTATCAATGAGGCTTAGCACATGCTTGGACATTTTGAAGAAATTGGAAAAGCAATTTACTTTTGAATAAAGGCATCCATATCAAACTTACCATGCAAACATACTGTAATCAATATTTGGCTCAATCCGGCGTAGTTTCTTTCTTGTTAAGTTGCAATTGTATGTATCGATGGCCTTTACACATTTCTGCCACATTGTCGCCCTTTGTGCAGACGTTCCTGGCGTCATTTTGTCTACTGCATGCCAAATGGCATCCACCCGCATTGGATCCAACTTGTGCTTTCCCCGCACACCCCTACAGTTTGCGTTGACCCTTTCTTTGTCATGGAAGATATGCCCAGCAAGCTTACGGACCAACGCAATGTTGTCTGGCAACAGATATGCAAACTTTTGCAAAACAGTTTTCCTAAAAACTAGGCGTGCTTAACCCTTTTCATTGACTTTCCGTTCCAAGACGTCTGTCGCCTGCTTTTTCTTCTTAAGCCCCAGGAAGCTGACAATTTCTTCAATCGTCTTTTCTGCAGCTTGCAGCCTCTCTTTTGTTATTCTCGGCCTTGTGTCCAAGATCTAAAATGACTGTTGGACGCAGCTTGCTGGCTGAATGCGTTTCCAAGTGAGATTCGCGCATTATGGAGATTGGCGACGGTAGACGAGGGGAGACCGGCGACTTGTCGATTGAAGGAGACGTGGAGACAGAGAATGAGAGGAAGGCCGACGATTGGTGTTGAACTGAAGACGGTGGGAGACCAGTGACTTGCCGATTGAAGAAGACCTAGAGACGGAGAATGAGAGGAAGGCCGACGATTGGTGTTGAACTGAAGACGGTGGGAGACCAGTGACTTGCCGATTGAAGAAGACCTAGAGACGGAGAATGAGAGGAAGGCCGACGATTGGTGTTGAACTGAAGACGGTGGGAGACCAGTGACTTGCCGATTGAAGAAGACCTAGAGACGGAGACGGAGAGGAAGGCCGACGATTGGTGTTGAACTGAAGACGGTGGGGAGACTGGTGACTAGTCTATTGAAGAAGACTTGGAGACACAGACGGAGAATGAGAGGAAGGCCGACGATTGGTGTTGAACTGAAGATGGTGAGGAGACCGGTGACTAGTCGATTGAAGAAGACTGGGAGACGGAGAATTTGAGGAAGGCCGACGATTGGTGTTGGACTGAAGACGGTGGGGAGCCCGATGACTTGTCGATTGAAGAAGACTTGGAGACGGAGACGGAGAATGCCGAGGCAGGGTGGGGCTCCCCGATCGAGGTCACCCAGAGGTCACCCCGAGGTCACCCCAAGGCTTCCGAGACCAATTGAGAGGATGACCAATGTGGGGTTGGTGCCTGTGACAACGAAGCTCTCTTCTTCAGAGCATCTCGCTCGTCAATTTTCTTTTGGATGCTCTTCAAAGAAACCTCTGCAATATCAGACAGGGCCTCAACGGTCGTCCCTGTGGGCAGTTGGTAGTCCCATTCGTTGTCGCTGCCATTGCTGTCATGCTCTGCTGCCTTCACTTCGGCAAGTAAAAACGCCAACTGTACATAGGTCAGATTAAACAAATACCACATAATTATTATGTGTCTTTCCACAAACTGTTGTATTGATGAGAGAATAGTAAAGATAAGTTGATAATTATACTCTCGCTTTTTCTAGAGGTTGAAATTGCAACGTGTCCAAACACATACAAAATTCAAGCTGGTCCAAGCAATGTCCAGGACCAATCTATCCAGGCAACTGGACATGAAACCTGGATGGTCAGTTATGCAGTCAGTGTCATGCTTGTACATTCGATGAATGACTTGGTTGATCTCCTTACAACAAACAGACTCTGCATTGCCATAATTATGATGATAGGCGTAGCTAGTAAGCAATGTCCAGGACCCATCCAACCAGGCAACTGGACATGAAACATGGATGGTCAGTAATATGCAGTTTAGATCAGTATCATAATCGTACATTCGATGAACGACTTGGTTGAAAAATATTTATTTAATATTGTCTATTTCAAAATACAAGATGTCGATAGACTAAAATACAAAAATACTGTCCACTGGGAAGGCATACATACTTCGTGCGACATAAACTCTGTAAATATAATTTTATTGCAAAGAAACATTTTGTCATTCTACACATCTGATGATTTTGTGTCATATTCAATCTGTAGCCTTGGGCATCCAATAAAGAGGTATGATGTTCCAAAAAGGCTGGATGATGGTCTCAGAGGCCTCAAAGAAAGAAGATTAAAATTTTAAAAATCATGGTGCCACTAGTCACTTACATGTAAGTGTTCCATTAATTGATGGAGACATGTAATACTTGGCCTGAAGAAAGCCAAGAAATCATTCACAGATTGTTAGTATCAACAAAGAAATGTACATGTTTTTAACACTGTTTGATGAAAATGATGAACACTGGTTGGATTTCCAAGAGTCTTTGTAGAAATCACCTCCTCTGTCAATTGCCATCTCAGTTTGATGGCCAAGATCCTTACATGTAGTTTGGTGTTTGTCTGCAGTGTCAAGACATGTTCCAGCAAGGAAAGTTTTAAATGCAGGGCTAAAGTCTATCAACAGTGTGTCTTGAACAGCATTGTGTCTCAAATTCTTGTATCTATGGTTTGATAGAAGTCCAAGTCTTCGCAGTCAATGTGGAAATGGCATCTCTGTAGCATTGCATCTATCATGCCTCATTGACATCTTGCCTATCTTCCCTGGGTTGTAAAACCAAACAGTAGTTTATGGTGAGTGTTATCAACAAGAGGTGAACAGACATCAAAGCGATCCAGTTACATGTAGTCGCCCTGTAGTCACATAATTCCCCTGAGTTGAAACAACAACCAACAACCTTATAAACACTTCATGAAACTTGTGAGTCAAGTTTGCAAATATTCATGGTGACTGTTGTGCGTGTTTTGTCGTAAAAAAAGAAGAAAAAAAAAGAGAAGGTAAATGTGCCTACCAATCTGTGTTGTCCCGCTGGTGTTCAAGATCTTTGGCATCAGTAGCGTCTTCGGGGCCCTCAGATTCGTCATCGGTCAATTCAGGTTCAAATTGATATGGTTCCATCCCCTGAATTTCATTGTGTTCCAAGTCTGAGCCCTCTTCTTTGAATGATGAAGAAGATGAACAATATAAACTGTTCACTTCGATACTTCTTTATTTCCATTTCCATTTTATCAATATATCTAGCACTCCTAGATATAAACCAGAATCTTGTGAGCCTAGACTTCAATTCAATTCAAACTCACACTTATTTTCATGCTTATGAAACAAATACAAATTATACTTTTGTGATTTAAGTTCTTCCTATCTTACCCTTATGTCGTTTTCCAATGCCACAGATGCACTCGGGCCAGCTTCAGTGGATGGCACGTATACTGCCAACTTCTTCACTGGTCCGCAGACAGTACCGCTGTTCTTAAATTTACTACCACTCTCCTTGAGTCGCACCTTATACGTATGGCGATTATAGTTTGTTTTTATAACTTCTCCTTCATACACACCTGTATTAGAAACCTTGCCTCGCCCACGAGACCTGATCAAAATCTTATCGTCAACCAAATAAAGACTTGGGGGAATTTTGCCATTTATTTTCAAACCATTATATCTGCATTTATTCTAGAGACTTGATCAATGTTACAGCACACACTTTGAACCTTTCGCAACTGAGAATTGCCACATTCTTGAAAACAACAACCAAAAACCTTATATTCGTTGTACACCTGATGAAACTTGGTGACTGCTGTGCGTGTTTTGTCGTAAAAATTTCAGAAAAAGAGGAGGTAAATGTGCTTACCAATCTGTGTTGTCCCGCCGGTGTTCAAGATCGTTGGCATCCGCAGCGTCTTCGGGGCCCTCAGATTCGTCATCGGTCAATTCGAGTTCAAATTGATATGGTTCCATCCCCGGAATTTCATTGTGTTCCATGTCTGAGTCCTGGTTATGGTGATGACTGCATCTTTCATACTGTAATTTGACACGTTTGAATTCTCCCATACGTTTTTCAATTACTCCCTGCATCCTGTTGTTTGTGGAACTGTTTTGATATTTCAATTGTTTTCTGCGCAGAACCTGTGTATTGTGCATGTGGTTCACCTGTACCATAGCAGCTAAGATTACCACGATGAAGTAACTAAACGGTTGGCTCCTTTGCCAGTATCTTGTTAGAATACATAATAAATGCCGTCCTCAAAATTTTCAAACCACCACATTTTGGGGCGTGGCAGGGTAGTTAATTTTTTCTAAGAATAGGGCCAATTATAATAACAAGCATTTAGAATGCTCCCCATAGTACAATCAAAATTCTTGAAAATAACCAAAAAGAAATAAAATAGAAAGAAGGGTTGTGTTCGATAAGTCTTATTGTGCATAAGGTATTTTACTCTCATTCTTCGATTGAAAGTGTTCATATCTATCAAAAGAGAACGGCGTGTGGGTTTGGCGGGGGTGGGAACGAAGTTCAAACTTTTACCCAGTGCGATTTTCTGATCTATAGAAAGTTCAACACTGGAAAGGTTTGTTATGAATTGTTCGCTTTGATTAGCCAAATCTGCTTTGATTAGCCAAATCTTATAACAGATTAAGTTGTCTCTGTTGGGACAGGGTTGAGCAATGGCGGGAAAAGCGATTGGCTTTTCTATGGGTTCGTGCGAGTGACTTTCTTTGATTATGTTTCCGATTAACCATGTTTATTGTGTGTTGGGAATGTATATTTAAAGGAAAATATAAAATGTATCCGCTAAAATGATAGCAAAATAATTTAATTAAAGACACAGTTTAAACGTGTTAGAATCTCTCTTTGGAAGATGGTGTGGTCTTGAAAAAGACCGGTTGTTTTAGTTGAAAGTCAGTGGCTTTCGTCTCGTTTCCTCTTGTTGTTCTTGCCTGGAACTGGTTTTGGTTTTGAAAAAAACCCAAACAGCTTTTTGGCGGTGGTTCGGCTGTCGCCCGTTTTTAAGTGTTCGTTTAGCTGGGCGGTTGATTTTTTTCTAGCCTCTGCCAATCGGTTTTCAATGTCCAACTGAAATTTCTGTTACTGATCGAGGGTAAGTTTAGCGAAGGCTTGACCCATGTACGCTTCAAGGTCTTTCCAGTTCGCTTGAAAACTTTCCTCTAATGTGAGTAGGTGGTGAGGGTGCGGTGGTCTTGCCTGTGAAGTGATGTAAGTGGGTGGTGTTTTCAATTTGACAGCTTTTGTCAAAGAAACAATCTGTTTGTCGATGTGTGCCTTGGCTGTTATTGATCAGTTATAATAACGAGGCAGATCTTTGCCAAATTCAATTCCAAAACAGTCTCTGCTCTTGTAGAATCAATGCATTCTTTTCTTGCTATTGAATGGTACATGTAAACCAAATTGCTGAATATATTTCCTGTGTTATTGGCCAACTACTCTCAGTGATATAGGGTCTAAGTGATGACATTAATCATTTTTAATTCTTTTAAACCTTGACTATTTTGTTATCTCAAATTCATAATGGTCGCTTTACAAAGATTCTGCCTTATCAAAACATACATTGTACATAAATCACTAAAAGCGCTCAGCAAATCAAAACAAATTAACTTAAAAACTGACTCGGTAACGAGCATTGGAGAGCTGTTTATAGTATTAAACATTGTGAGAAACGGCTCCCTCTGAAGTAGCATATAGATTTTGAGAAAGAGGTAATTACTCACTTAAATAATAAAATACTTCTACTAGGGTAGCCATAAGTCTTTTATTCCTATCTGAAAGCACACAAAGTCGTCCAACAAATTTTAATTACATCATTTTCTCGCAACTTCGATGACCAATTGAGCTCAAATTTTCACAGGTTTGTTATTTTGTGCTTATGTTGGGATACACCAAGTGAGAAGACCATTGACAATTACCAAACGTGTTCAGTGCCTTTAAAGACACTCGTCACTATTGGTAATTGTCAAAGACCAGTCTTCTCACTTGGTGTATATCGACATAATTTTTTTTATGTTAAAAATAACAAACCTGTGAAAATTTGAGCTCACTTGGTCAACAACGCTAGTTGCAAGATAATATTTATTGAAAAAAACGCCCTTGTCACACGAAGTTGTGTGCTTTCAGATGCTTGATTTCAAGACTTTAAAATCCAATTCTGAGGTCTCGAAGTCAAACTCGTGGAAAATTACTTCTTTCTCATAAACTATACTTCAGAGGGAGCCGTTTCTCGCGATGTTTTATATCAACAGCTACCCTTTACTAGTTAACAAGTAAGGTTTTATTCTAATAATTATTTTGAGTAATTACAAAGTGTCCACTCCCATTAAAACTCACCACTCTGCTCTGGAACTCTGCATTTTGCAGCATCCTTTCGAAGTCGTTAATTTCGACTAGAGTCTTTAGGGGAAGCATGGTCGCCAAACTTGAAACATTGTCTGAAGAAGGTTTAGGCCTTTCCTCCCACAACTTGTCTATCGTTCGCCGAATGGCCCTCTGATCGACCTTAATTTCCTCAAGAGATTTGAAGATGCGGTCTCAAAATTGGGCTTTTGAACCGCCTTTAACAATATCTTAGGAGGTGTCTCCATATAGATGTCGAAAATCTTTAAAACATTTGGTCAATGTCCTCGTGTGTATGCCCAACCATGCGTCTCCAAAGACACTTTGAAAATCTTGAAAACATTTGGTCAATGTCCTCGTGTGTATGCCCAACCATGCGTCTCCAAAGACACTTTGAAAATCTTGAAAATCTTTGGTTCCCTGTGTGTATGCACAACCATGTATCTCCAAAAACACTTTGAAAATCTTGAAAACATTTGATCCATGTCCTCGCGCGTATGCCCAACCATGCGTCTCCAAAGACACTTTGAAAATCTTGAAAACATTTGATCCATGTCCTCGTGTGTATGCCCAACCATGCGTCTCCAAAGACACTTTGAAAATCTCGAAAACATTTGGTTCCCTGTGTGTATGCCCAACCATGCGTCTCCAAAGACACTTTTAAAATCTTGAAAACATTTGGTCAATGTCCTCGTGCGTATGCCCAACCATGCGTCTCCAAAGACACTTTTAAAATCTTTAAAACATTTGGTCAATGTCCTCGTGTTTATGCCCAACCATGCGTCTCCAAAGACACTTTGAAAATCTCGAAAACATTTGGTTCCCTGTGTGTATGCCCAACCATGCGTCTCCAAAGACACTTTGAAAATCTCGAAAACATTTGGTTCCCTGTGTGTATGCCCAACCATGCGTCTCCAAAGACACTTTTAAAATCTTTAAAACATTTGGTCCATGTCCTCGTGTGTATGCCCAACCATGCGTCTCCAAAGACACTTCGAAAATCTTTAAAACATTTGGTCCATGTCCTCGTGCGTATGCCCAACCATGCGTCTCCAAAGACACTTTGAAAACCTCGAAAACATTTGGTCAATGTCCTTGTGTGTATGCCCAACCATGCGTCTCCAAAGACACTTTGAAAATCTCGAAAACATTTGATCAATGTCTTCGTGGGTAGGCCCAACCATGTGTCTTAAAAGACACTTTGAAAAACTTGAAACATTTGGTCCATGTCCTCGTGTGTATGCCCAACCATGTTTCTCAAAAAAAAATTTGAAAATCTCGAAAACATTTGATCAACGTCTTCGTGCGTATGCCCAACCATGTGTCTCCAAAGACACTTTGAAAAACTTGAAACATTTGGTCCATGTCCTCGTGTGTATGCCCAACCATGTTTCTCAAAAAAAAATTTGAAAATCTCGAAAACATTTGGTCTAATGTCCTCGTGCGTATGCCCAATCATGTTTCTCCAAAGATACTTGTTACTATCATGTGGTATTTGTTTAAGGTCAACAAATACATGGTGTCCCCTTCCTTGTACAAAGACAAACTTGTTTTTTCTCACAGTCACAGTTGTCCAGTTGCAAGTACAGGGTATGAGACGGAGAACTACACTTCAGAAGCGTCTGTTGAAGCACATTGATTGTCAAGTTACTATCGTGTGGTATTTCTTTGTAGTCAACAAATACAGGGTGTCCTCTTTCATGTACAAAAACTAACTTGTTTTTATTTTCTTGGTCAGAGTTGTCCAGTTGCCAGTACAGGGTTTGGGACGGAGAACTGTACTTCAGGAAACGTCAGTTGCAGCGCATTGATTGTCAAGTTACTATCATGTGGTATTTGTTTAAGGTCAACAAATACATGGTGTACTTACAGGCACAATATTACTAGCTACACTCAGGTACCCGATGGCGACAGACTATTTTTATTACTTGACGTTTTGAAAAATGTGCTTACAGCAGACAACTCGTCCCCCTGATCCAACTTTGCTCCCTTTTGCTGTACAATGCTGGAACAGACCCTCAGTGCGCCTTTGCCATACCCTCACACCAGCCCCTCTGGCTTGATCCACTGGGTTAAATTTGTGGGCAAAAGAGGTGGCATCTTGTCCATATATTGGCGGGTACTCAAGGGTCATCTGCTTGGCGAACCTCTTCTTCAGATCCAAATCTGTTACAAGTCCCTTTTTACGAGCTTGCCTGTACTTGAATCCAAGTCTATTCATGGCACGCCTCATGGTTCTATCTGAGACGTGCATCAGTCCGCATGCAGACTTAAGTCTTGCAGGCTTCTCTGTTTTCCTAAGCTTTTGTACATTTCTCACCAAAAGACGCTCCTGGTGCTTAGAAATAAGTCTTTTTCGCCCACCTCAGCCATGCTGACACGGGTGAGATTGCCCTTCACAAATCCGCTGAACAGAACTACGGGAAATCGCATTTTGACGGTGCAAATCGAACAGGTTGAGCATCCTGACAACTTTTTTGTGTAGAGTCATGCAAAATTCGCAAAACGATGGGAATTACAACTTTTTGGTGCAAAAGTGACGTCATAATTTGATCAAAAATCATCGGTTACCGCCAAAATATAACAGTGACGGAGTTCAAATTTGCACCGGCACACTCGGTGGGGTATCCGCAAGAAGTAATCACGCTATTTCGGCTTTTCGAGGTGGCTCGAAAATTAAAATGTTTATTCCCCGAGGGGAAAGGGAAGAGCGGCCATCTTGTTTTTCTAATAGTCAACTCTGGAAATCGCGTTTTGACGGTGCAAATCGACCAAGTTGAGCATCCTGAACAATTTTCCTGTGTGGAGTCATGCAAAATTCGCAAAACCTTGGGAGTTACAACTTTTTGGTGCAAAAGTGACGTCATAATTTGACCTAAAATCATCGATTACCGCCAAAATATAACAGTGACGGAGTTCAAATTTGCACCGGCACACTCGGGTGGGGTATCCGCAAGAAGTAATCACGCTAATTCGGCTCTTTGGGGTGGCTCGAAAATGTAAAAGTTGTTATTCCCCGGGCAGGGAAAAAGGAAGAGCGGCCATATTGTTTTTCTAATAGTCAACTCTGGAAATCGCGTTTTGACGGTGCAAATCGACCAAGTTGAGCATCCTGAACAACTTTCCTGTTTAGAGTCATCCAAAATTCGCAAAACCTTGGGAATTACAACTTTGAGGTGCAATAGTGACGTCATAGTTTGACCAAAAATCGTCGATTACCGCCAAAGTAAAACATTGATTGGGTTCAAATTTGCACCGGCACACTCGGGTGGGATATCCGCAAGAAGTAATCACGCTAATTCGGCTTTTCGGGGTGCCTCGAAAATTAAAAATGTTATTCCCGGGCAGGGAAAAGGGAAGAGCGGCCATCTTGTTTTTCTAATAGTCAACTCTGGAAATCGCGTTTTGACGGTGCAAATCGACCAAGTTGAGCATCCTGAACAACTTTCCTGTGTGGAGTCATGCAAAATTCGCAAAACCTTGGGAATTACAACTTTTTTGTGCAAAAGTGACGTCATATATTGACAAAAAATCGTCGATTAACGACAAAGTAAAACATTGGCGTGGTTCAAATTTGCACCGGCACACTCGGGTGGTGTAATCGCAAGAAGTAATCACGCTAATTCGGCTTTTCGGGGTGCCTCGAAAATTAAAAAGGTTATTCCCCGGGCAGGGAAAAGGGAAGAGCGGCCATCTTGTTTTTCTAATAGTCAACTCTGGAAATCGCGTTTTGACGGTGCAAACCGACCAAATTGAGCATCCTGAACAACTTTCCTGTGTGGAGTCATGCAAAATTCGCAAAACCTTGGGAATTACAATTTTTTTTGTGCAATAGTGACGTCATAATTTGACCAAAAACCGTCGATTACCGCCAAAGTAAAACATTAACTGGGTTCAAACACCTGAACACTCGGGTGGTGTATCCGCAAGAAGTAATCACGCTAATTCGGCTTTTCGGGAGCTCGAAAATTAAAAAGTTTATTCCCCGGGCAGGGAAAAGGGAAGAGCGGCCATCTTGTTTTTTCTAATAGTCAACTCTGGAAATCGCGTTTTGACGGTGCAAATCGACCAAGTTGAGCATCCTGAACAACTTTCCTGTGTGGAGTCATACAAAATTCGCAAAACCTTGGGAATTAATTTGACCAAAAATCGTCGATTACCGCTAAAGTAAAACATTGACAGATTTGCACCGGCACACTCGGGTGGGTGATAACTTCTTGCGGATACCCCACCCGAGTGTGCCGGTGCAAATTTGAACCCCGTCAATGTTTTACTTTGGCGGTAATTGACGATTTTTTGTCAAATTATGACGTCTCTTTTGCACCAAAAAGTTGTAATTCCCAAGATTTTGCGAATTTTGCATGACTCCACACAGGAAAGTTGTTCAGGATGCTCAACTTGGTCGATTTGCACCGTCAAAACGCGATTTCCAGAGTTGACTATTAGAAAAACAAGATGGCCGCTCTTCCCTTTTCCCTGCCCGGGGAATAAACTTTTTAATTTTCGAGCCACCCCGAACAGCCGAATTAGCGTGCTTACTTCTTGCGGAAACCCCACCTGAGGTTGCCGGTGCAAAATTGAACCCGTCAATGTTTTACTTTGGCGGTAATCGACGATTTTGGGTCAAATTATGACGTCACTTTTGCACAAAAAAGTTGCAATTCCCAAGATTTTGCGAATTTTGCATGACTCCACACAGGAAAGTTGTTCAGGATGCTCAACTTGGTCGATTTGCACCGTCAAAACGCGAATTACAGAGTTGACTATTATAAAAACAAGACAGCCGCTCTTCCCTTTTCCCTGCCCCGGGGAATAAACTTTTAAATTTTCGAGCCACCCCGAAAAGCAGAATAAGCATGATTACTTCTTGCGGATACCCCACCCGGGTGTGCCGGTGCAAATTTGAACCCTGTCAATGTTTTACTTTGGCGGTAATCGACGATTTTGGGTCAAATTATGACGTCACTTTTGCACCAAAAAGTTGTAATTCCCAAGGTTTTGCGAATTTGGCATGACTCCACACTGGAAAGTTGTTCAGGATGCTCAACTTGGTCTATTTGCACCGTCAAAACGCGATTTCCAGAGTTGACTATTAGAAAAACAAGATGGCAGCTCTTCCCTTTTCCCTACCCGGGGAACAAACGTTTTAATTTTCGAGCCAACCCGAAAAGCCGAATTAGCATGATTACTTCTTGCGGATACCCCACCCGAGTGTGACGGTGCAATTTTGAACACCGTCAATGTTTTACTTTGGCGGTAATCGACGATTTTTGTTCAAATTATGACGTCACTTTTGCACCAAAAAGTTGCAATTCCCAAGATTTTGCGAATTTTGCATGACTCCACACAAGAAAGTTGTTCAGGATGCTCAACTTGGTCGATTTGCACCGTCAAAACGCGATTTACAGAGTTGACTATTAGAAAAACAAGATGGCCACTCTTCCCTTTTCCCTGCCCGGGGAATAAACTTTTTAATTTTCGAGCCACCCCGAAAAGCCTAATTAGCGTGATTACTTCTTGCGGATACCCCACCCGAGTGTGCCGGTGCAAATTTGAACCCGTCAATGTTTTACTTTGGCAGTAATCGACGATATTGGGTCAAATTATGACGTCACTTTTGCACAAACAAGTTGTAATTCCCAAGATTTTGCGAATTTTGCATGACTCCATACGGGAAAGTTGTTCCGGATGCTCAACTTGGTCGATTTGCACCGTCAAAACGCGATTTCCAGAGTTGACTATTAGAAAAACAAGATGGCCGCTCTTCCCTTTTCCCTGCCCGGGGAATAAACTTTTTAATTTTCGAGCCACCCCGAACAGCCGAATTAGCGTGCTTACTTCTTGCGGAAACCCCACCTGAGGTTGCCGGTGCAAAATTGAACCCGTCAATGTTTTACTTTGGCGGTAATCGACGATTTTGGGTCAAATTAAGACGTCACTTTTGCACCAAAAAGTTGCAATTCCCAAGATTTTGCGAATTTGGCATGACTCCACACTGGAAAGTTGTTCAGGATGCTCAACTTGGTCTATTTGCACCGTCAAAACGCGATTTCCAGAGTTGACTATTAGAAAAACAAGATGGCCGCTCTTCCCTTTTCCCTACCCGGGGAACAAACTTTTTAATTTTCGAGCCAACCCGAAAAGCCGAATTAGCATGATTACTTCTTGCGGATACCCCACCCGAGTGTGACGGTGCAATTTTGAACACCGTCAATGTTTTATTTTGGCGGTAATCGACGATTTTTGTTCAAATTATGACGTCACTTTTGCACAAAAAAGTTGCAATTCCCAAGATTTTGCGAATTTTGCATGACTCCACACAAGAAAGTTGTTCAGGATGCTCAACTTGGTCGATTTGCACCGTCAAAACGCGATTTACAGAGTTGACTATTAGAAAAACAAGATGGCAGCTCTTCCCTTTTCCCTACCCGGGGGATAAACTTTTTAACTTTCGAGCCACCCCGAACAGCCGAATTAGCGTGACTTCTTCTTGCGGATACCCCTCATGTGTGTGCCGGTGCAAATTTGAACCCCGTCAATGTTTTACTTTGGCGGTAATTGACGACTTTTTGTCAAAATATGACGTCACTTTTGCACCAAAAAGTTGCAATTCCCAAGTGTTTTGCGAATTTTGCATGACTCCACACAGGAAAGTTGTTCAGGATGCTCAACTTGGTAGATTTGCACCGTCAAAACGCGATTTCCAGAGTTGACTATTAGAAAAACAAGATGGCAGCTCTTCCCTTTTCCCTACCCGGGGAATAAACTTTTTAATTTTCGAGCCACCCCGAAAAGCAGAATTAGCGTGATTACTTCTTGAGGATACCCCACCCGAGTGTGCCGGTGCAAATTTGAACCCCGTCAATGTTTTACTTTGGCAGTAATCGAGGATTTTTGGTCAAATTATGAAGTCACTTTTGCACCAAAAAAGTTGTAATTCCCAAGGTTTTGCGAATTTCGCATGACTCCACACAAGAAAGTTGTTCAGGATGCTCAACTTGGTCGATTTGCACCGTCAAAACGCGATTTCCAAAGTTGACTTTTGGAAAAACAAGATGGCCGCTCTTCCCTTTTCTCTGCCCGGGGAATAAACTTTTTAATTTTCGAGCCACCAAGAAAAGCCAAATTAGCGTGATTACTTCTTGCGGATACCCCACCCGAGTGTGCCGGTGCAAGTTTGAACCCCGTCAATGTTTTACTTTGGCGGTAATTGACGATTTTGGGTCAAATTATGACGTCACTTTTGCACCAAAAAGTTGTAATTCCCAAGATTTTGCGAATTTTGCATGACTACACACAGGAAAGTTGTTCAGGATGCTCAACTTGGTCGATTTGCACCGTCAAAACGCGATTTCCAGAGTTGACTATTAGAAAAACAAGATGGCCGCTCTTCTCTTTTCCCTACCCGGGGAATAAACTTTTTAATTTTCGAGCCACCTCGAAAAGCAGAATTAGCGTGATTACTTCTTGCGGATACCCCACCTGAGTGTACCGGTGCAAATTTGAACCCCGTCAATGTGTTACTTTGGCGGTAATCGACGATTTTGGGTCAAATTATGACGTCACTTTTGCACCAAAAAGTTGCAATTCCCAAAAATTTTGCGATCTTGGCATGACTCCACACAGGAAAGTTGTTCAGGATGCTCAACTTGGTCGATTTGCACCGTCAAAACGCGATTTTCAGAGTTGACTATTAAAAAAAAAACAAGATGGCAGCTCTTCCCTTTTCCCTACGCGGGGAATAAACTTTTTAATTTTCGAGCCACCCCGAATGGCAGAATAAGCGTGATTACTTCTTGCGGATACCCCACCCGAGTGTGCCGGTGCAAATTTGAACCCCGTCAATGTTTTACTTTGGGGGTAATCGACGATTTTGGGTTCAAATTATGACGTCACTTTTGCACCAAAAAGTTGCAATTCCCAAAAATTTTGCGAATATTGCATGACTCCACACAGGAAAGTTGTTCAGGATGCTCAACTTGGTCGATTCGCACCGTCAAAACGCGATTTCCAGAGTTGACTATTAGAAATAAACAAGATGGCAGCTTTTCCCTTTTCCCTACGCGGGGAATAAACTTTTTAATTTTCGAGCCACCCCGAATGGCAGAATAAGCGTGATTACTTCTTGCGGATACCCCACCCGAGTGTGCCGGTGCAAATTTGAACCCCGTCAATGTTTTACTTTGGCGGTAATCGACGATTTTGGGTCAAATTATGACGTAACTTTTGCACCAAAAAGTTGTAATTCCCAAGGTTTTCGATTTTGGCATAACTCCACACAGGAAAGTTGTTCAGGGTGCTCAACTTGGTCTATTTGCACCGTCAAAACGCGGTTTCCAGAGTTGACTATTAGAAAAACAAGATGGCCGCTCTTCCCTTTTCCCTGCACGGGGAATAAACTTTTTAATTTTCGAGCCACCAAGAAAACCCGAATTAGCGTGCTTACTTCTTGCGGATACCCCCTCCTGAGGTTGCCGGTGCAAAATTGAACCCCGTCAATGTTTTTCTTTGGCGGTAATCAACGATTTTGGGTCAAATTATGACGTGACTTTTGCATTAAAGAGTTGCAATTCCCAAGATTTTGCGAATTTTGCATGACTCCACACAGGAAAGTTGTTCAGGATGCTCAACTTGGTCTATTTGCACCGTCAAAACGCGATTTCCAGAGTTGAGTATTAGAAAAACAAGATGGCAGCTCTTCCCTTTTCCCTACGCGGGGAATAAACTTTTTAATTTTCGAGCCACCCCGAAAAGCAGAATAAGCGTGATTACTTCTTGCGGATACCCCACCCGAGTGTGCCGGTGCAAATTTGAACCCCGTCAATGTTTTACTTTGGCGGTAATCGACGACTTTTGGTTCAAATTATGACGTCACTTATGCACCAAAAAGTTGTAATTCCCAAGGTTTTGCGATTTTGGCATAACTCCACACAGGAAAGTTGTTCAGGGTGCTCAACTTGGTCTATTTGCACCGTCAAAACGCGATTTCCAGAGTTGAGTATTAGGAAAACAAGATGGCCGCTCTTCCCTTTTCCCTACCCGGGGAATAAACTTTTTAATTTTCGAGCCACCCCGAAAAGCCGAAATAGCGTGATTACTTCTTGCGGATACCCCACCCGAGTGTGCCGGTGCAAAATTGAACCCCGTCAATGTTTTACTTTGGCGGTAATCGACGATTTGGGGTCAAATTATTACGTCTCTTTTGCACCAAAAAGTTGTAATTCCCAAGATTTTGCGAATTTTGCATAACTCCACACAGGAAAGTTATTCAAGGTGCTCAACTTGGTCTATTTGCACCGTCAAAACGCGATTTCCAGAGTTGACTATTAGAAAAACAAGATGGCCGCTCTTCCCTTTTCCCTACCCGGGGATTAATCTTTTTAATTTTCGAGCCACCTCGAAAAGCAGAATTAGCGTGATTACTTCTTGCGGATACCCCACCTGAGTGTACCGGTGCAAATTTGAACCCCGTCAATGTGTTACTTTGGCGGTAATCGACGATTTTGGGGTCAAATTATGACGTCACTTTTGCACCAAAAAGTTGTAATTTCCAAGATTTTGCGAATTTTGCATGACTCCACACAGGAAAGTTGTTCCCTGCACGAGGAATAAACTTTTTAATTTTCGAGCCACCAAGAAAAGCCGATCTAGCGTGTTTACTTCTGGTGGATACCCCACCTGAAGTTGCCGGTGCAAAATTGAACCCCGTCAATGTTTTACTTTGGCGGTAATCAACGATTTTGGGTCAAATTATGACGTCACTTTTGCACCAAAACGTTGCAATTCCCAAGATTTTGCGAATTTTGCATGACTCCACACAGGAAAGTTGTTCAGGATGCTCAACTTGGTCGGTTTGCACCGTCAAAACGCGATTTCCAGAGTTGACTATTAGAAAAACAAGATGGCCGCTCTTCCCTTTTCTCTGCCCGGGGAATAAACTTTTTAATTTTCGAGCCACCTCGAAAAGCAGAATTAGCGTGATAACTTCTTGCGAATACCCCACCCGAGTGTGCCGGTGCAAATTTGAACCCCGTCAATGTTTTACTTTGGCGGTAATCGACGATTTTGGGTCAAATTATGACCGACGTCACTTTTGCACCAAAAAGTTGTAAATCCCAAGATTTTGCGAATTTTGCATGACTCCACGCAGGAAAGTTGTTCAGGATGCTCAACTTGGTCGATTTGCACCGTCAAAACGCGATTTCCAGAGTTGAGTATTAGAAAAACAAGATGGCAGCTCTTCCCTTTTCCCTGCCCGGGGAATAATCTTTTTAATTTTCGAGCCACCCCGAAAAGCAGAATTAGCGTGATTTACTTCTTGCGGATACCCCACCCGAGTGTGCCGGTGCAAAATTGAACCCCGTCAATGTTTTACTTTGGCGGTAATCGACGATTTTGGGTCAAATTATGACGTAACTTTTGCACAAAAAAGTTGTAATTCCCAAGGTTTTCGATTTTGGCATAACTCCACACAGGAAAGTTGTTCAGGGTGCTCAACTTGGTCTATTTGCACCGTCAAAACGCGGTTTCCAGAGTTGACTATTAGAAAAACAAGATGGCCGCTCTTCCCTTTTCCCTGCACGGGGAATAAACTTTTTAATTTTCGAGCCACCAAGAAAACCCGAATTAGCGTGCTTACTTCTTGCGGATACCCCCTCCTGAGGTTGCCGGTGCAAAATTGAACCCCGTCAATGTTTTTCTTTGGCGGTAATCAACGATTTTGGGTCAAATTATGACGTGACTTTTGCATCAAAGAGTTGCAATTCCCAAGATTTTGCGAATTTTGCATGACTCCACACAGGAAAGTTGTTCAGGATGCTCAACTTGGTCTATTTGCACCGTCAAAACGCGATTTCCAGAGTTGAGTATTAGAAAAACAAGATGGCAGCTCTTCCCTTTTCCCTACGCGGGGAATAAACTTTTTAATTTTCGAGCCACCCCGAAAAGCAGAATAAGCGTGATTACTTCTTGCGGATACCCCACCCGAGTGTGCCGGTGCAAATTTGAACCCCATCAATGTTTTACTTTGGCGGTAATCGACGACTTTTGGTTCAAATTATGACGTCACTTTTGCACCAAAAAGTTGTAATTCCCAAGGTTTTGCGATTTTGGCATAACTCCACACAGGAAAGTTGTTCAGGGTGCTCAACTTGGTCTATTTGCACCGTCAAAACGCGATTTCCAGAGTTGAGTATTAGGAAAACAAGATGGCCGCTCTTCCCTTTTCCCTACCCGGGGAATAAACTTTTTAATTTTCGAGCCACCCCGAAAAGCCGAAATAGCGTGATTACTTCTTGCGGATACCCCACCCGAGTGTGCCGGTGCAAAATTGAACCCCGTCAATGTTTTACTTTGGCGGTAATCGACGATTTGGGGTCAAATTATTACGTCACTTTTGCACCAAAAAGTTGTAATTCCCAAGATTTTGCGAATTTTGCATAACTCCACACAGGAAAGTTATTCAAGGTGCTCAACTTGGTCTATTTGCACCGTCAAAACGCGATTTCCAGAGTTGACTATTAGAAAAACAAGATGGCCGCTCTTCCCTTTTCCCTACCCGGGGATTAATCTTTTTAATTTTCGAGCCACCTCGAAAAGCAGAATTAGCGTGATTACTTCTTGCGGATACCCCACCTGAGTGTACCGGTGCAAATTTGAACCCCGTCAATGTGTTACTTTGGCGGTAATCGACGATTTTGGGGTCAAATTATGACGTCACTTTTGCACCAAAAAGTTGTAATTTCCAAGATTTTGCGAATTTTGCATGACTCCACACAGGAAAGTTGTTCCCTGCACGAGGAATAAACTTTTTAATTTTCGAGCCACCAAGAAAAGCCGATCTAGCGTATTTACTTCTGGTGGATACCCCACCTGAAGTGGCCGGTGCAAAATTGAACCCCGTCAATGTTTTACTTTGGCGGTAATCAACGATTTTGGGTCAAATTATGACGTCACTTTTGCACCAAAACGTTGCAATTCCCAAGATTTTGCGAATTTTGCATGACTCCACACAGGAAAGTTGTTCAGGATGCTCAACTTGGTCGGTTTGCACCGTCAAAACGCGATTTCCAGAGTTGACTATTAGAAAAACAAGATGGCCGCTCTTCCCTTTTCTCTGCCCGGGGAATAAACTTTTTAATTTTCGAGCCACCTCGAAAAGCAGAATTAGCGTGATAACTTCTTGCGAATACCCCACCCGAGTGTGCCGGTGCAAATTTGAACCCCGTCAATGTTTTACTTTGGCGGTAATCGACGTTTTTTGGTCAAATTATGACTTCACTTTTGCACCAAAAAGTTGTAATTCCCAAGGTTTTGCGATTTTGGCATAACTCCACACAGGAAAGTTGTTCAGGATGCTCAACTTGGTCGATTTGCACCGTCAAAACGCGATTTCCAGAGTTGACTATTAGAAAAACAAGATGGTCGCTCTTCCCTTTTCCCTGCACGGGGAATACACTTTTTAATTTTCGAGCCACCAAGAAAGACCGAATTAGCGTGCTTATTTCTTGCGGATACCCCACCTGAGGTTGCCGGTGAAAAATTGAACCCCGTCAATGTTTTACTTTGGCGGTAATCGACTATTTTTGGTCAAATTATGACGTCACTTTTGCACTAAAAAGTTGTAATTCCCAAGATTTTCCTAATTTCGCATGACTCCACACAGGAAAGTTGTTCAGGATGCTCAACTTGGTCGATTTGCACCGTCAAAACGCGATTTCCAGAGTTGAGTATTAGAAAAACAAGATGGCAGCTCATCCCTTTTCCCTGCCCGGGGAATAATCTTTTTAATTTAAGAGCCACCCCGAAAAGCAAAATTAGCGTGATTTACTTCTTGCGGATATCCCACCCGAGTGTGCCGGTGCAAATTTGAACCCCGTCAATGTTTTACTTTGGCGGTAATCGACGACTTTTGGGTCAAATTATGACGTCACTTTTGCACCAAAAAGTTTGAATTCCCAAAATTTGCGAATTTGGCATGACTCCACACAGGAAAGTTGTTCAGGATGCTCAACTTGGTCGATTTGCGCAGTCAAAACGCGATTTCCAGAGTTGACTATTAGAAAAACAATGTGGCCGTTCTTCCCTTTTCCCTACCCCGGGAATAAACTTTTTAATTTTCGAGCCACCCCGAAAAGCCGAATTAGCGTGATTACTTCTTGCGGATACCCCACCCGAGTGTGCCGGTGCAAATTTGAACCCCGTCAATGTTTTACTTTGGCGGTAATCGACGATTTTGGGTCAAATTATGACGTCACTTTTGCACCAAAAAGTTTGAATTCCCAAAAATTTGCGAATTTTGCATGACTCCACACAGGAAAGTTGTTCAGGATGCTCAACTTGGTCTATTTGCACCGTCAAAACGCGATTTCCAGAGTTGACTATAAGAAAAACAATATGGCCGCTCTTCCCTTTTCCCTGCCCGGGGAATAAACTTTTTAATTTTCGAGCCACCTCGAAAAGCAGAATTAGCGTGATTACGTTTTGACGGTGCAAATCGACCAAGTTGAGCATCCTGAACAACTTTCCTGTGTGGAGTCGTGCCAAATTCGCAAAACCTTGGGAATTACAATTTTTTGGGAATTCAAACGTGACGTCATAATTTGACCAAAAATCGTCGATTACCGCCAAAGTAAAACATTGACGGGGTTCAAATTTGCACCGGCACACTCGGGTGGGGTATCCGCAAGAAATAATCACGCTAATTCTGCTTTCCGGGGTGGCTCGAAAATTAAAAAGTTTATTCCCCGGGCATGGAAAATGGAAGAGCGGCCATCTTGTTTTGCTAATAGTCAACTCTGGAAATCTCGTTTTGACGGTGCAAATAGACCAAGTTGAGCATCCTGAACAACTTTCCTGTGTGGAGTCATGCGAAATTCGCAAAACCTTGGGAATTACAACTTTTTGGTGCAAAAGTGACGTCATAATTTGACCAAAAATCGTCGATTACCGCAAAAGTAAAACATTGACGGGGTTCAAATTTGCACAGGCACAATCGGGTGGGGTATCCGCAAGAAGTAATCACGCTAATTCTGCTTTTCGGGGTGGCTCGAAAATTAAAAAGTTAATTCCCCGGGTAGGGAAAAGGGAAAAACGGCCATCTTCTTTTTCTAATAGTCAACTCTGGAAATCGCGTTTTGACGGTGCAAATCGACCAAGTTGAGCATCCTGAACAACTTTCCTGTGTGGAGTCATGCCAAATTCGCAAAACCTTAGGAATTACAATTTTTTGGTGCAAAAGTGACGTGATAATTTGACCCAAATCGTCGATTACTGCCAAAGTAAAACATTGACGGGGTTCAAATTTGCACAGGCACACTCGGGTGGGATATCCGCAAGAAGTAATCACGCTAATTCTGCTTTTCGGGGTGGCTCGAAAATTAAAAAGTTTATTTCCAGTGTAGGGAAAAGGGAAGAGCGGCCATATTGTTTTTCTAATAGTCAATTCTGGAAATCGCGTTTTGACGTTGCAAATCGATCAAGTTGAGCATCCTGAACAACTTTCCTGTGTGGAGTCATGCCAAATTCGCAAAATCTTGGGAATTACAACTTTTTGGTGCAAAAGTGACGTCATAATTTGACCCAAAATCGTCGATTACCGCCAAAGTAAAACATTGACGGGGTTCAAATTTGCACCGGTACACTCGGGTGGGGTATCCGCAAGAAGTAATCACGCTAATTCGGCTTTTCGGGGTGGCTCGAAAATTAAAAAGTTTATTCCCCGGGTAGGGAAAAGGGAAGAGCGGTCATATTGTTTTTCTAAAAGTCAACTCTGGAAATCGCGTTTTGACGGTGCAAATCGACCAAGTTGAGCATCCTGAACAACTTTCCTGTGTGGAGTCATGCAAAATTCGCAAAACCTTGGGAATTACAACTTTTTGGTGCAAAAGTGACGTGATAATTTGACCCAAATCGTCGATTACCGCCAAAGTAAAACATTGACGGGGTTAAAATTTGCACCGGCAACCTCGGGTGGGGTATCCGCAAGAAGTAATCACGCTAATTCGGCTTTTCGGGGTGGCTCGAAAATTAAGAAGTTTATTCCCCGGGTAGGGAAAAGGGAAGAGCGGTCATATTGTTTTTCTAAAAGTCAACTCTGGAAATCGCGTTTTGACGGTGCAAATCGACCAAGTTGAGCATCCTGAACAACTTTCCTGTGTGGAGTCATGCAAAATTCGCAAAACCTTGGGAATTACAACTTTTTGGTGCAAAAGTGACGTGATAATTTGACCCAAATCGTCGATTACCGCCAAAGTAAAACATTGACGGGGTTCAAATTTGCACCGGCACACTCGGGTGGGGTATCCGCAAGAAGTAAGCACGCTAATTCTGCTTTCCGAGGTGGCTCGAAAATTAAAAAGTTGATTTCCCGTGTAGGGAAAAGGGAAGAGCGGCCATATTGTTTTTCTAATAGTCAATTCTGGAAATCGCGTTTTGACGGTGCAAATCGACCAAGTTGAGCATCCTGAACAACTTTCCTGTGTGGAGTCATGCAAAATTCGCAAAATCTTGGGAATTACAACTTTTTGGTGCAAAAGTGACGTCATAATTTTACAAAAAATCGTCGATTACCGCCAAAATAAAACATTGACGGGGTTCAAATTTGCACCGGCACACTCATGTGGGGTATCCGCAAGAAGTAATCACGCTAAT
Source organism: Asterias amurensis (assembly GCF_032118995.1). NCBI lineage: Eukaryota > Metazoa > Echinodermata > Asteroidea > Forcipulatida > Asteriidae > Asterias > Asterias amurensis. The sequence goes on along the minus strand of NC_092662.1, from coordinate 10,602,106 downwards.
TCGGCTTTTCGGGGTAGCTCGAAAATTAAAAAGTTTATTCCCCGGGGCAGGGAAAAGGGAAGAGCGGCCATCTTGTTTTTCTAAAAGTCAACTTTGAAAACCGCGTTTTGACGGTGCAAATCGACCAAGTTGAGCATCCTGAACAACTCTCCTGTGTGGAGTCATGCAAAATTCGCAAAATCTTGGGAATTACAACTTTTTGGTGCAAAAGTGACGTCATAATTTGACAAAAAATCGTCGATTACCGCCAAAGTAAAACATTGACGGGGTTCAAATTTGCACCGGCACACTCGGGTGGGATATCCGCAAGAAGTAATCACGCTAATTCGGCTTTTCTTGGTGGCTCGAAAATTAAAAAGTTTATTCCCCGTGCAGGGAAAAGGGAAGAGCGGCCATCTTGTTTTTCTAATAGTCAACTCTGGAAATCGCGTTTTGACGGTGCAAATCGACCAAGTTGAGCATCCTGAACAACTTTCCTGTGTGGAGTCATGCCAAATTCGCAGAACCTTGGGAATTACAACTTTTTGGTGCAAAAGTGACGTCATAATTTGACCATAATCGTCGATTACCGCCAAAGTAAAACATTGACGGGGTTCAAATTTGCACCGGCACACTCGGGTGGGGTATCCGCAAGAAGTAATCACGCTAATTCTGCTTTTCGGGGTGGCTCGAAAATTAAAAAGTTTATTCCCCGGGCAGGGAAAAGGGAAGAGCGGCCATCTTGTTTTTCTAATAGTCAACTCTGGAAATCGCGTTTTGACGGTGCAATTCTTCCAAGTTGAACATCCTGAACAAATTTCCTGTATAGAGTCATGCAAAATTCGCAAAAGCTTGGGAATTACACCTTTTTGGTGCAAAAGTGACGTCATAAATTGACCCAAAATCATCGATTACCGCCAAAGTAAAACATTGACGGGGTTCAAATTTGCACCGGCACACTCGGGTGGGATATCCGCAAGAAGTAATCACGCTAATTCTGCTTTTCGGGGTGGCTCGAAAATTAAAAAGTTTATTCCCTGGGCATGGAAAAGGGAAGAGCGGCCATCTTGTTTTTCTAATAGTGAACTCTGGAAATCGCGTTTTGACGGTGCAAATAGACCAAGTTGAGCATCCTGAACAACTTTCCTGTGTGGAGTCATGCAAAATTCGCAAAATTTTGGGAATTACAACTTTTTGGTGCAAAAGTGACGTCATTATTTGACTTAAAATCGTCGATTACCGCCAAAGTAAAACATTGACGGGGTTCAAATTTGCACCGGCACACTCGGGTGGGATATCCGCAAGAAGTAATCACGCTAATTCGGCTTTTCTTGGTGGCTCGAAAATTAAAAAGTTTATTCCCCGTGCAGGGAAAAGGGAAGAGCGGCCATCTTGTTTTTCTAATAGTCAACTCTGGAAATCGCGTTTTGACGGTGCAAATCGACCAAGTTGAGCATCCTGAACAACTTTCCTGTGTGGAGTCATGCAAAATTCGCAAAATCTTGGGAATTACAACTTTTTGGTGCAAAAGTGACGTCATAATTTGACCAAAAATCGTCGATTACCGCCAAAGTAAAACATTGACGGGGTTCAAATTTGCACCGGCACACTCGGGTGGGGTATCCGCAAGAAGTAATCACGCTAATTCTGCTTTTCGGGGTGGCTTGAAAATTAAAAAGTTTATTCCCCGGGCAGGGAAAAGGGAAGAGCGGCCATCTTGTTTTTCTAATAGTCAACTCTGGAAATCGCGTTTTGACGGTGCAATTCTTCCAAGTTGAACATCCTGAACAAATTTCCTGTATAGAGTCATGCAAAATTCGCAAAATCTTGGGAATTACAACTTTTTGGTGCAAAAGTGACGTCATAAATTGACCCAAAATCATTGATTACCGCCAAAGTAAAACATTGACGGGGTTCAAATTTGCACCGGCACACTCGGGTGGGATATCCGCAAGAAGTAATCACGCTAATTCTGCTTTTCGGGGTGGCTCGAAAATTAAAAAGTTTATTTCCTGGGCATGGAAAAGGGAAGAGCGGCCATCTTGTTTTTTCTAAAAGTCAACTTTGAAAACCGCGTTTTGACGGTGCAAATCGACCAAGTTGAGCATCCTGAACAACTCTCCTGTGTGGAGTCATGCAAAATTCGCAAAATCTTGGGAATTACAACTTTTTGGTGCAAAAGTGACGTCATAATTTGACAAAAAATCGTCGATTACCGCCAAAGTAAAACATTGACGGGGTTCAAATTTGCACCGGCACACTCGGGTGGGATATCCGCAAGAAGTAATCACGCTAATTCGGCTTTTCTTGGTGGCTCGAAAATTAAAAAGTTTATTCCCCGTGCAGGGAAAAGGGAAGAGCGGCCATCTTGTTTTTCTAATAGTCAACTCTGGAAATCGCGTTTTGACGGTGCAAATCGACCAAGTTGAGCATCCTGAACAACTTTCCTGTGTGGAGTCATGCAAAATTCGCAAAACCTTGGGAATTACAACTTTTTGGTGCAAAAGTGACGTGATAATTTGACCCAAATCGTCGATTACCGCCAAAGTAAAACATTGACGGGGTTAAAATTTGCACCGGCAACCTCGGGTGGGGTATCCGCAAGAAGTAATCACGCTAATTCGGCTTTTCGGGGTGGCTCGAAAATTAAGAAGTTTATTCCCCGGGTAGGGAAAAGGGAAGAGCGGTCATATTGTTTTTCTAAAAGTCAACTCTGGAAATCGCGTTTTGACGGTGCAAATCGACCAAGTTGAGCATCCTGAACAACTTTCCTGTGTGGAGTCATGCAAAATTCGCAAAACCTTGGGAATTACAACTTTTTGGTGCAAAAGTGACGTGATAATTTGACCCAAATCGTCGATTACCGCCAAAGTAAAACATTGACGGGGTTCAAATTTGCACCGGCACACTCGGGTGGGGTATCCGCAAGAAGTAAGCACGCTAATTCTGCTTTCCGAGGTGGCTCGAAAATTAAAAAGTTGATTTCCCGTGTAGGGAAAAGGGAAGAGCGGCCATATTGTTTTTCTAATAGTCAATTCTGGAAATCGCGTTTTGACGGTGCAAATCGACCAAGTTGAGCATCCTGAACAACTTTCCTGTGTGGAGTCATGCAAAATTCGCAAAATCTTGGGAATTACAACTTTTTGGTGCAAAAGTGACGTCATAATTTTACAAAAAATCGTCGATTACCGCCAAAATAAAACATTGACGGGGTTCAAATTTGCACCGGCACACTCATGTGGGGTATCCGCAAGAAGTAATCACGCTAATTCGGCTTTTCGGGGTAGCTCGAAAATTAAAAAGTTTATTCCCCGGGGCAGGGAAAAGGGAAGAGCGGCCATCTTGTTTTTCTAAAAGTCAACTTTGAAAACCGCGTTTTGACGGTGCAAATCGACCAAGTTGAGCATCCTGAACAACTCTCCTGTGTGGAGTCATGCAAAATTCGCAAAATCTTGGGAATTACAACTTTTTGGTGCAAAAGTGACGTCATAATTTGACAAAAAATCGTCGATTACCGCCAAAGTAAAACATTGACGGGGTTCAAATTTGCACCGGCACACTCGGGTGGGATATCCGCAAGAAGTAATCACGCTAATTCTGCTTTTCGGGGTGGCTCGAAAATTAAAAAGTTTATTCCCCGGGCAGGGAAAAGGGAAGAGCGGCCATCTTGTTTTTCTAATAGTCAACTCTGGAAATCGCGTTTTGACGGTGCAATTCTTCCAAGTTGAACATCCTGAACAAATTTCCTGTATAGAGTCATGCAAAATTCGCAAAAGCTTGGGAATTACACCTTTTTGGTGCAAAAGTGACGTCATCAATTGACCCAAAATCATCGATTACCGCCAAAGTAAAACATTGACGGGGTTCAAATTTGCACCGGCACACTCGGGTGGGATATCCGCAAGAAGTAATCACGCTAATTCTGCTTTTCGGGGTGGCTCGAAAATTAAAAAGTTTATTCCCTGGGCATGGAAAAGGGAAGAGCGGCCATCTTGTTTTTCTAATAGTGAACTCTGGAAATCGCGTTTTGACGGTGCAAATAGACCAAGTTGAGCATCCTGAACAACTTTCCTGTGTGGAGTCATGCAAAATTCGCAAAATCTTGGGAATTACAACTTTTTGGAGCAAAAGTGACGTCATTATTTGACTTAAAATCGTCGATTACCGCCAAAGTAAAACATTGACGGGGTTCAAATTTGCACCGGCACACTCGGGTGGGATATCCGCAAGAAGTAATCACGCTAATTCGGCTTTTCGGGGTGGCTCGAAAATTAAAAAGTTTATTCCCCGTGCAGGGAAAAGGGAAGAGCGGCCATCTTGTTTTTCTAATAGTCAACTCTGGAAATCGCGTTTTGACGGTGCAAATCGACCAAGTTGAGCATCCTGAACAACTTTCCTGTGTGGAGTCATGCAAAATTCGCAAAATCTTGGGAATTACAACTTTTTGGTGCAAAAGTGACGTCATAATTTGACCAAAAATCGTCGATTACCGCCAAAGTAAAACATTGACGGGGTTCAAATTTGCACCGGCACACTCGGGTGGGGTATCCGCAAGAAGTAATCACGCTAATTCTGCTTTTCGGGGTGGCTTGAAAATTAAAAAGTTTATTCCCCGGGCAGGGAAAAGGGAAGAGCGGCCATCTTGTTTTTCTAATAGTCAACTCTGGAAATCGCGTTTTGACGGTGCAATTCTTCCAAGTTGAACATCCTGAACAAATTTCCTGTATAGAGTCATGCAAAATTCGCAAAATCTTGGGAATTACAACTTTTTGGTGCAAAAGTGACGTCATAAATTGACCCAAAAACATCGATTACCGCCAAAGTAAAACATTGACGGGGTTCAAATTTGCACCGGCACACTCGGGTGGGATATCCGCAAGAAGTAATCACGCTAATTCTGCTTTTCGGGGTGGCTCGAAAATTAAAAAGTTTATTTCCTGGGCATGGAAAAGGGAAGAGCGGCCATCTTGTTTTTCTAAAAGTCAACTTTGAAAACCGCGTTTTGACGGTGCAAATCGACCAAGTTGAGCATCCTGAACAACTCTCCTGTGTGGAGTCATGCAAAATTCGCAAAATCTTGGGAATTACAACTTTTTGGTGCAAAAGTGACGTCATAATTTGACAAAAAATCGTCGATTACCGCCAAAGTAAAACATTGACGGGGTTCAAATTTGCACCGGCACACTCGGGTGGGATATCCGCAAGAAGTAATCACGCTAATTCGGCTTTTCTTGGTGGCTCGAAAATTAAAAAGTTTATTCCCCGTGCAGGGAAAAGGGAAGAGCGGCCATCTTGTTTTTCTAATAGTCAACTCTGGAAATCGCGTTTTGACGGTGCAAATCGACCAAGTTGAGCATCCTGAACAACTTTCCTGTGTGGAGTCATGCCAAATTCGCAGAACCTTGGGAATTACAACTTTTTGGTGCAAAAGTGACGTCATAATTTGACCATAATCGTCGATTACCGCCAAAGTAAAACATTGACGGGGTTCAAATTTGCACCGGCACACTCGGGTGGGGTATCCGCAAGAAGTAATCACGCTAATTCGGCTTTTCGGGGTGGCTCGAAAATTAAAAAGTTTATTCCCCGGGCAGGGAAAAGGGAAGAGCGGCCATCTTGTTTTTCTAATAGTCAACTCTGGAAATCGCGTTTTGACGGTGCAATTCTTCCAAGTTGAACATCCTGAACAAATTTCCTGTGTGGAGTCATGCAAAATTCGCAAAATCTTGGGAATTACAACTTTTTGGTGCAAAAGTGACGTCATTATTTGACTTAAAATCGTCGATTACCGCCAAAGTAAAACATTGACGGGGTTCAAATTTGCACCGGCACACTCGGGTGGGATATCCGCAAGAAGTAATCACGCTAATTCGGCTTTTCTTGGTGGCTCGAAAATTAAAAAGTTTATTCCCCGTGCAGGGAAAAGGGATAAGCGGCCATCTTGTTTTTCTAATAGTCAACTCTGGAAATCGCGTTTTGACGGTGCAATTCTTCCAAGTTGAACATCCTGAACAAATTTCCTGTATAGAGTCATGCAAAATTCGCAAAATCTTGGGAATTACAACTTTTTGGTGCAAAAGTGACGTCATAAATTGACCCAAAATCATCGATTACCGCCAAAGTAAAACATTGACGGGGTTCAAATTTGCACCGGCACACTCGGGTGGGATATCCGCAAGAAGTAATCACGCTAATTCTGCTTTTCGGGGTGGCTCGAAAATTAAAAAGTTTATTTCCTGGGCATGGAAAAGGGAAGAGCGGCCATCTTGTTTTTCTAATAGTGAACTCTGGAAATCGCGTTTTGACGGTGCAAATAGACCAAGTTGAGCATCCTGAACAACTTTCCTGTGTGGAGTCATGCAAAATTCGCAAAATCTTGGGAATTACAACTTTTTGGTGCAAAAGTGTGTCATTATTTGACTAAAAATCGTCGATTACCGCCAAAGTAAAACATTGACGGGGTTCAAATTTGCACCGGCACACTCGGGTGGGATATCCGCAAGAAGTAATCACGCTAATTCTGCTTTTCGAGGTGGCTCGAAAATTAAAAAGTTTATTCCCCGGGCAGGGAAAAGGGAAGAGCGGCCATATGGTTTTTCTAATAGTCAACTCTGGAAATCGCGTTTTGACGGTGCAAATCGATCAAGTTGAGCATCCTGAACAACTTTGCTGTGTGGAGTCATGCAAAAGTCGCAAAATCTTGGGAATTACAACTTTTTGGTGCAAAAGTGACGTTATAATTAGACCCAAAATCGTCGATTACTGCCAAAGTAAAACATTGACGGGGTTCAAATTTGCACCGGCACACTCGGGTGGGGTATCCGCAAGAAGGAAGGAATCACGCTAGTTCGGCTTTTCGGGGTGGTTCGAAAATTAAAAAGGTTATTCCCCGGGCAGGAAAAAGGGAAGAGCGGCCATCTTGTTTTCCTAATAGTCAACTCTGGAAGTCGCGTTTTGACGATGCAAATCGACCAAGTTGAGCATCCTGAACAACTTTCCTGTGTGGAGTCATGCGAAATTCGCAAAACCTTGGGAATTACAACTTTTTGGTGCAAAAGTGACGTCATAATTTGATTCAAAATCGTCGATTACCGCCAAAGTAAAACATTGACGGGGTTCAAATTTGCACCGGCACACTCGGGTGGGATATCCGCAAGAAGTAATCACGCTAATTCTGCTTTTCGGGGTGGCTCGAAAATTAAAAAGTTTATTCCCTGTGCATGGAAAAGGGAAGAGCGGCCATCTTGCTTTTCTAATAGTCAACTCTGGAAATCGCGTTTTGACGGTGCAATTCTTCCAAGTTGAACATCCTGAACAAATTTCCTGTATAGAGTCATGCAAAATTCGCAAAATCTTGGGAATTACAACTTTTTGGTGCAAAAGTGACGTCATAAATTGACCCAAAATCATCGATTACCGCCAAAGTAAAACATTGACGGGGTTCAAATTTGCACCGGCACACTCGGGTGGGATATCCGCAAGAAGTAATCACGCTAATTCTGCTTTTCGGGGTGGCTCGAAAATTAAAAAGTTTATTTCCTGGGCATGGAAAAGGGAAGAGCGGCCATCTTGTTTTTCTAATAGTCAACTCTGGAAATCGCGTTTTGACGGTGCAATTCTTCCAAGTTGAACATCCTGAACAAATTTCCTGTATAGAGTCATGCAAAATTCGCAGAACCTTGGGAATTACAACTTTTTGGTGCAAAAGTGACGTCATAAATTGACCCAAAATCATCGATTACCGCCAAAGTAAAACATTGACGGGGTTCAAATTTGCACCGGCACACTCGGGTGGGATATCCGCAAGAAGTAATCACGCTAATTCTGCTTTTCGGGGTGGCTCGAAAATTAAATAGTTTATTTCCTGGGCATGGAAAAGGGAAGAGCGGCCATCTTGTTTTTCTAATAGTGAACTCTGGAAATCGCGTTTTGACGGTGCAAATAGACCAAGTTGAGCATCCTGAACAACTTTCCTGTGTGGAGTCATGCAAAATTCGCAAAATCTTGGGAATTACAACTTTTTGGTGCAAAAGTGACGTTATAATTTGACAAAAAATCGTCGATTACCGCCAAAGTAAAACATTGACGGGATTCAAATTGCACCGGCACACTCGGGTGGGGTATCCGCAAGAAGTAATCACGCTAATTCTGCTTTTCGAGGTGGCTCGAAAATTAAAAAGTTTATTCCCCGGGCAGGGAAAAGGGAAGAGCGGCCTTCTTGTTTTTCTAATAGTCAACTCTGGAAATCGCGTTTTGACGGTGCAAATCGACCAAGTTTAGCATCCTGAACAACTTTCCTGTGTGGAGTCATGCCAAATTCGCAGAACCTTGGGAATTACAACTTTTTGGTGCAAAAGTGACGTCATAATTTGACCAAAAATCGTCGATTACCGCCAAAGTAAAACATTTACGGGGTTCAAATTTGCACCGGCACACTCGGGTGGGGTATCCGCAAGAAGTAATCACGCTAATTCTGCTTTTCGGGGTGGCTTGAAAATTAAAAAGTTTATTCCCCGGGCAGGGAAAAGGGAAGAGCGGCCATCTTGTTTTTCTAATTGTCAACTCTGGAAATCGCGTTTTGACGGTGCAATTCTTCCAAGTTGAACATCCTGAACAAATTTCCTGTATAGAGTCATGCAAAATTAGCAAAATCTTGGGAATTACAACTTTTTGGTGCAAAAGTGACGTCATAAATTGACCCAAAATCATCGATTACCGCCAAAGTAAAACATTGACGGGGTTCAAATTTGCACCGGCACACTCGGGTGGGATATCCGCAAGAAGTAATCACGCTAATTCTGCTTTTCGGGGTGGCTCGAAAATTAAAAAGTTTATTCCCTGGGCATGGAAAAGGGAAGAGCGGCCATCTTGTTTTTCTAATAGTGAACTCTGGAAATCGCGTTTTGACGGTGCAAATAGACCAAGTTGAGCATCCTGAACAACTTTCCTGTGTGGAGTCATGCAAAATTCGCAAAATCTTGGGAATTACAACTTTTTGGTGCAAAAGTGACGTCATTATTTGACTAAAAATCGTCGATTACCGCCAAAGTAAAACATTGACGGGGTTCAAATTTGCACCGGCACACTCGGGTGGGATATCCGCAAGAAGTAATCACGCTAATTCGGCTTTTCTTGGTGGCTCGAAAATTAAAAAGTTTATTCCCCGTGCAGGGAAAAGGGAAGAGCGGCCATCTTGTTTTTCTAATAGTCAACTCTGGAAATCGCGTTTTGACGGTGCAAATCGACCAAGTTAAGCATCCTGAACAACTTTCCTGTGTGGAGTCATGCAAAATTCGCAAAACCTTGGGAATTACAATTTTTTTGTGAAAAAGTGACGTCATAATTTCACCAAAAATCGTCGATTACCGCCAAAGTAAAACATTGACGGGGTTCAAATTTGCACCGGCACACTCGGGTGGGGTATCCGCAAGAAGGAAGGAATCACGCTAGTTCGGCTTTTCGGGCTGGCTCGAAAATTAAAAAGTTTATTACCCGGGTAGGGAAAAGGTAAGAGAGGCCATCTTGTTTTTCAAATAGTCAACTCTGGAAGTCGCGTTTTGACGATGCAAATCGACCAAGTTGAGCATCCTAAACAACTTTCCTGTGTGGAGTCATGCGAAATTCGCAAAACCTTGGGAATTACAACTTTTTGGTGCAAAAGTGACGTCATAATTTTATTCAAAATCGTCGATTACCGCCAAAGTAAAACATTGACGGGGTTCAAATTTGCACCGGCACACTCATGTGGGGTATCCGCAAGAAGTAATCACGCTAATTCGGCTTTTCGGGGTAGCTCGAAAATTAAAAAGTTTATTCCCCGGGGCAGGGAAAAGGGAAGAGCGGCCATCTTGTTTTTCTTAAAGTCAACTTTGAAAACCGCGTTTTGACGGTGCAAATCGACCAAGTTGAGCATCCTGAACAACTCTCCCGTGTGGAGTCATGCAAAAGTCGCAAAATCTTGGGAATTACAACTTTTTGGTGCAAAAGTGACGTTATAATTAGACCCAAAATCGTCGATTACTGCCAAAGTAAAACATTGACGGGGTTCAAATTTGCACCGGCACACTCGGGTGGGGTATCCGCAAGAAGGAAGGAATCACGCTAGTTCGGCTTTTCGGGGTGGCTCGAAAATTAAAAAGTTTATTACCCGGGTAGGGAAAAGGGAAAAGAGGCCATCTTGTTTTTCAAATAGTTAACTCTGGAAGTCGCGTTTTGACGATGCAAATCGACCAAGTTGAGCATTCTGAACAACTTTCCTGTGTGGAGTCATGCGAAATTCGCAAAACCTTGGGAATTACAACTTTTTGGTGCAAAAGTGACGTCATAATTTGATTCAAAATCGTCGATTACCGCCAAAGTAAAACATTGACGGGGTTCAAATTTGCACCGGCACACTCGGGTGGGATATCCGCAAGAAGTAATCACGCTAATTCTGCTTTTCGGGGTGGCTCGAAAATTAAAAAGTTTATTCCCCGGGTAGGGAAAAAGGAAGAGCGGCCATATGGTTTTTCTAATAGTCAACTCTAAAAATCGCGTTTTGACGGTGCAAATCGATCAAGATGAGCATCCTGAACAACTTTCCTGTGTGGAGTCTTGCAAAAGTCGCAAAATCTTGGGAATTACAACTTTTTGGTGCAAAAGTGACGTTATATTTAGACCCAAAATCGTCGATTACTGCCAAAGTAAAACATTGACGGGGTTCAAATTTGCACCGGCACACTCGGGTGGGGTATCCGCAAGAAGGAAGGAATCACGCTAGTTTGGCTTTTCGGGCTGGCTCGAAATTAAAAAGTTTATTACCCGGGTAGGGAAAAGGGAAGAGAGGCCATCTTGTTTTTCAAATAGTCAACTCTGGAAGTCGCGTTTTGACGATGCAAATCGACCAAGTTGAGCATCCTGAACAACTTTCCTGTGTGGAGTCATGCGAAATTCGCAAAACCTTGGGAATTACAACTTTTTGGTGCAAAAGTGACGTCATAATTTGATTCAGAATCGTCGATTACCGCCAAAGTAAAACATTGACGGGGTTCAAATTTGCACCGGCACACTCGGGTGGGATATCCGCAAGAAGTAATCACGCTAATTCTGCTTTTCGGGGTGGCTCGAAAATTAAAAAGTTTATTCCCTGTGCATGGAAAAGGGAAGAGCGGCCATCTTGTTTTTCTAATAGTGAACTCTGGAAATCGCGTTTTGACGGTGCAAATCGACCAAGTTGAGCATCCTGAACAACTTTCCTGTGTGGAGTCATGCCAAATTCGCAGAACCTTGGGAATTACAACTTTTTGGTGCAAAAGTGACGTCATAATTTGACCAAAAATCGTCGATTACCGCCAAAGTAAAACATTGACGGGGTTCAAATTTGCACCGGCACACTCGGTTGGGGTATCCGCAAGAAGTAATCACGCTAATTCTGCTTTTCGGGGTGGCTTGAAAATTAAAAAGTTTATTCCCGGGCAGGGAAAAGGGAAGAGCGGCCATCTTGCTTTTCTAATAGTCAACTCTGGAAATCGCGTTTTGACGGTGCAATTCTTCCAAGTTGAACATCCTGAACAAATTTCCTGTATAGAGTCATGCAAAATTCGCAAAATCTTGGGAATTACAACTTTTTGGTGCAAAAGTGACGTCATAAATTGACCCAAAATCATCGATTACCGCCAAAGTAAAACATTGACGGGGTTCAAATTTGCACCGGCACACTCGGGTGGGATATCCGCAAGAAGTAATCACGCTAATTCTGCTTTTCGGGGTGGCTCGAAAATTAAAAAGTTTATTTCCTGGGCATGGAAAAGGGAAGAGCGGCCATCTTGTTTTTCTAATAGTCAACTCTGGAAATCGCGTTTTGACGGTGCAATTCTTCCAAGTTGAACATCCTGAACAAATAGCCTGTATAGAGTCATGCAAAATTCGCAGAACCTTGGGAATTACAACTTTTTGGTGCAAAAGTGACGTCATAAATTGACCCAAAATCATCGATTACCGCCAAAGTAAAACATTGACGGGGTTCAAATTTGCACCGGCACACTCGGGTGGGATATCCGCAAGAAGTAATCACGCTAATTCTGCTTTTCGGGGTGGCTCGAAAATTAAATAGTTTATTTCCTGGGCATGGAAAAGGGAAGAGCGGCCATCTTGTTTTTCTAATAGTGAACTCTGGAAATCGCGTTTTGACGGTGCAAATAGACCAAGTTGAGCATCCTGAACAACTTTCCTGTGTGGAGTCATGCAAAATTCGCAAAATCTTGGGAATTACAACTTTTTGGTGCAAAAGTGACGTTATAATTTGACAAAAAATCGTCGATTACCGCCAAAGTAAAACATTGACGGGATTCAAATTGCACCGGCACACTCGGGTGGGGTATCCGCAAGAAGTAATCACGCTAATTCTGCTTTTCGAGGTGGCTCGAAAATTAAAAAGTTTATTCCCCGGGCAGGGAAAAGGGAAGAGCGGCCTTCTTGTTTTTCTAATAGTCAACTCTGGAAATCGCGTTTTGACGGTGCAAATCGACCAAGTTTAGCATCCTGAACAACTTTCCTGTGTGGAGTCATGCAAAATTCGCAGAACCTTGGGAATTACAACCTTTTGGTGCAAAAGTGACGTCATAATTTGACCAAAAATCGTCGATTACCGCCAAAGTAAAACATTGACGGGGTTCAAATTTGCACCGGCACACTCGGGTGGGGTATCCGCAAGAAGTAATCACGCTAATTCTGCTTTTCGGGGTGGCTCGAAAATTAAATAGTTTATTTCCTGGGCATGGAAAAGGGAAGAGCGGCCATCTTGTTTTTCTAATAGTGAACTCTGGAAATCGCGTTTTGACGGTGGAAATAGACCAAGTTGAGCATCCTGAACAACTTTCCTGTGTGGAGTCATGCAAAATTCGCAAAATCTTGGGAATTACAACTTTTTGGTGCAAAAGTGACGTTATAATTTGACAAAAAATCGTCGATTACCGCCAAAGTAAAACATTGACGGGATTCAAATTGCACCGGCACACTCGGGTGGGGTATCCGCAAGAAGTAATCACGCTAATTCTGCTTTTCGAGGTGGCTCGAAAATTAAAAAGTTTATTCCCCGGGCAGGGAAAAGGGAAGAGCGGCCTTCTTGTTTTTCTAATAGTCAACTCTGGAAATCGCGTTTTGACGGTGCAAATCGACCAAGTTTAGCATCCTGAACAACTTTCCTGTGTGGAGTCATGCCAAATTCGCAGAACCTTGGGAATTACAACTTTTTGGTGCAAAAGTGACGTCATAATTTGACCCAAAATCGTCGATTACCGCCAAAGTAAAACATTGACGGGGTTCAAATTTGCACCGGCACACTCGGGTGGGGTATCCGCAAGAAGTAATCACGCTAATTCTGCTTTTCGGGGTGGCTTGAAAATTAAAAAGTTTATTCCCCGGGCAGGGAAAAGGGAAGAGCGGCCATCTTGTTTTTCTAATTGTCAACTCTGGAAATCGCGTTTTGACGGTGCAATTCTTCCAAGTTGAACATCCTGAACAAATTTCCTGTATAGAGTCATGCAAAATTAGCAAAATCTTGGGAATTACAACTTTTTGGTGCAAAAGTGACGTCATAAATTGACCCAAAATCATCGATTACCGCCAAAGTAAAACATTGACGGGGTTCAAATTTGCACCGGCACACTCGGGTGGGATATCCGCAAGAAGTAATCACGCTAATTCTGCTTTTCGGGGTGGCTCGAAAATTAAATAGTTTATTTCCTGGGCATGGAAAAGGGAAGAGCGGCCATCTTGTTTTTCTAATAGTGAACTCTGGAAATCGCGTTTTGACGGTGCAAATAGACCAAGTTGAGCATCCTGAACAACTTTCCTGTGTGGAGTCATGCAAAATTCGCAAAATCTTGGGAATTACAACTTTTTGGTGCAAAAGTGACGTTATAATTTGACAAAAAATCGTCGATTACCGCCAAAGTAAAACATTGACGGGATTCAAATTGCACCGGCACACTCGGGTGGGGTATCCGCAAGAAGTAATCACGCTAATTCTGCTTTTCGAGGTGGCTCGAAAATTAAAAAGTTTATTCCCCGGGCAGGGAAAAGGGAAGAGCGGCCTTCTTGTTTTTCTAATAGTCAACTCTGGATATCGCGTTTTGACGGTGCAAATCGACCAAGTTGAGCATCCTAAACAACTTTCCTGTGTGGAGGCATGCAAAATTCGCAAAACCTTGGGAATTACAACTTTTTTGTGCAAAAGTGACGTCATAATTTGACCAAAAATCGTCGATTACCGCCAAAGTAAAACATTGACGGGGTTCAAATTTGCACCGGCACACTCGGGTGGGGTATCCGCAAGAAGTAATCACGCTAATTCTGCTTTTCGGGGTGGCTTGAAAATTAAAAAGTTTATTCCCCGGGCAGGGAAAAGGGAAGAGCGGCCATCTTGTTTTTCTAATTGTCAACTCTGGAAATCGCGTTTTGACGGTGCAATTCTTCCAAGTTGAACATCCTGAACAAATTTCCTGTATAGAGTCATGCAAAATTAGCAAAATCTTGGGAATTACAACTTTTTGGTGCAAAAGTGACGTCATAAATTGACCCAAAATCATCGATTACCGCCAAAGTAAAACATTGACGGGGTTCAAATTTGCACCGGCACACTCGGGTGGGATATCCGCAAGAAGTAATCACGCTAATTCTGCTTTTCGGGGTGGCTCGAAAATTAAAAAGTTTATTCCCTGGGCATGGAAAAGGGAAGAGCGGCCATCTTGTTTTTCTAATAGTGAACTCTGGAAATCGCGTTTTGACGGTGCAAATAGACCAAGTTGAGCATCCTGAACAACTTTCCTGTGTGGAGTCATGCAAAATTCGCAAAATCTTGGGAATTACAACTTTTTGGTGCAAAAGTGACGTCATTATTTGACTAAAAATCGTCGATTACCGCCAAAGTAAAACATTGACGGGGTTCAAATTTGCACCGGCACACTCGGGTGGGATATCCGCAAGAAGTAATCACGCTAATTCGGCTTTTCTTGGTGGCTCGAAAATTAAAAAGTTTATTCCCCGTGCAGGGAAAAGGGAAGAGCGGCCATCTTGTTTTTCTAATAGTCAACTCTGGAAATCGCGTTTTGACGGTGCAAATCGACCAAGTTAAGCATCCTGAACAACTTTCCTGTGTGGAGTCATGCAAAATTCGCAAAACCTTGGGAATTACAACTTTTTGGTGCAAAAGTGACGTCATTATTTGACTTAAAATCGTCGATTACCGCCAAAGTAAAACATTGACGGGGTTCAAATTTGCACCGGCACACTCGGGTGGGATATCCGCAAGAAGTAATCACGCTAATTCGGCTTTTCTTGGTGGCTCGAAAATTAAAAAGTTTATTCCCCGTGCAGGGAAAAGGGAAGAGCAGCTATCTTGTTTTTCTAATAGTCAACTCTGGAAATCGCGTTTTGACGGTGCAAATCGACCAAGTTGAGCATCCTGAACAACTTTCCTGTGTGGAGTCATGCAAAATTCGCAAAACCTTGGGAATTACAACTTTTTGGTGCAAAAGTGACGTCATCATTTGATTCAAAATCGTCGATTACCGCCAAAGTAAAACATTGACGGGGTTCAAATTTGCACCGGCACACTCATGTGGGGTATCCGCAAGAAGTAATCACGCTAATTCGGCTTTTCGGGGTAGCTCGAAAATTAAAAAGTTTATTCCCCGGGGCAGGGAAAAGGGAAGAGCGGCCATCTTGTTTTTCTAAAAGTCAACTTTGAAAACCGCGTTTTGACGGTGCAAATCGACCAAGTTGAGCATCCTGAACAACTCTCCTGTGTGGAGTCATGCAAAATTCGCAAAATCTTGGGAATTACAACTTTTTGGTGCAAAAGTGACGTCATAATTTGACAAAAAATCGTCGATTACCGCCAAAGTAAAACATTGGCGGGGTTCAAATTTGCACCGGCACACTCGGGTGGGATATCCGCAAGAAGTAATCACGCTAATTCGGCTTTTCTTGGTGGCTCGAAAATTAAAAAGTTTATTCCCCGTGCAAGGAAAAGGGAAGAGCGGCCATCTTGTTTTTCTAATAGTCAACTCTGGAAATCGCGTTTTGACGGTGCAAATCGACCAAGTTGAGCATCCTGAACAACTTTCCTGTGTGGAGTCATGCCAAATTCGCAGAACCTTGGGAATTACAACTTTTTGGTGCAAAAGTGACGTCATAATTTGACCATAATCGTCGATTACCGCCAAAGTAAAACATTGACGGGGTTCAAATTTGCACCGGGACACTCGGGTGGGGTATCCGCAATAAGTAAACACGCTAATTCTGCTTTTCGGGGTGGCTCGAAAATTAAAAAGTTTATTCCCCGGGCAGGGAAAAGGGAAGAGCGGCCATCTTGTTTTTCTAATAGTCAACTCTGGAAATCGCGTTTTGACGGTGCAATTCTTCCAAGTTGAACATCCTGAACAAATTTCCTGTATAGAGTCATGCAAAATTCGCAAAAGCTTGGGAATTACACCTTTTTTGGTGCAAAAGTGACGTCATAAATTGACCCAAAATCATCGATTACCGCCAAAGTAAAACATTGACGGGGTTCAAATTTGCACCGGCACACTCGGGTGGGATATCCGCAAGAAGTAATCACGCTAATTCTGCTTTTCGGGGTGGCTCGAAAATTAAAAAGTTTATTCCCTGGGCATGGAAAAGGGAAGAGCGGCCATCTTGTTTTTCTAATTGTCAACTCTGGAAATCGCGTTTTGACGGTGCAATTCTTCCAAGTTGAACATCCTGAACAAATTTCCTGTATAGAGTCATGCAAAATTAGCAAAATCTTGGGAATTACAACTTTTTGGTGCAAAAGTGACGTCATAAATTGACCCAAAATCATCTATTACCGCCAAAGTAAAACATTGACGGGGTTCAAATTTGCACCGGCACACTCGGGTGGGATATCCGCAAGAAGTAATCACGCTAATTCTGCTTTTCGGGGTGGCTCGAAAATTAAAAAGTTTATTCCCTGGGCATGGAAAAGGGAAGAGCGGCCATCTTGTTTTTCTAATAGTGAACTCTGGAAATCGCGTTTTGACGGTGCAAATAGACCAAGTTGAGCATCCTGAACAACTTTCCTGTGTGGAGTCATGCAAAATTCGCAAAATCTTGGGAATTACAACTTTTTGGTGCAAAAGTGACGTCATTATTTGACTAAAAATCGTCGATTACCGCCAAAGTAAAACATTGACGGGGTTCAAATTTGCACCGGCACACTCGGGTGGGATATCCGCAAGAAGTAATCACGCTAATTCGGCTTTTCTTGGTGGCTCGAAAATTAAAAAGTTTATTCCCCGTGCAGGGAAAAGGGAAGAGCGGCCATCTTGTTTTTCTAATAGTCAACTCTGGAAATCGCGTTTTGACGGTGCAAATCGACCAAGTTAAGCATCCTGAACAACTTTCCTGTGTGGAGTCATGCAAAATTCGCAAAACCTTGGGAATTACAATTTTTTTTGTGAAAAAGTGACGTCATAATTTCACCAAAAATCGTCGATTACCGCCAAAGTAAAACATTGACGGGGTTCAAATTTGCACCGGCACACTCGGGTGGGGTATCCGCAAGAAGGAAGGAATCACGCTAGTTCGGCTTTTCGGGCTGGCTCGAAAATTAAAAAGTTTATTACCCGGGTAGGGAAAAGGGAAGAGAGGCCATCTTGTTTTTCAAATAGTCAACTCTGGAAGTCGCGTTTTGACGATGCAAATCGACCAAGTTGAGCATCCTAAACAACTTTCCTGTGTGGAGTCATGCAAAATTCGCAAAACCTTGGGAATTACAACTTTTTGGTGCAAAAGTGACGTCATAATTTGATTCAAAATCGTCGATTACCGCCAAAGTAAAACATTGACGGGGTTCAAATTTGCACCGGCACACTCATGTGGGGTATCCGCAAGAAGTAATCACGCTAATTCGGCTTTTCGGGGTAGCTCGAAAATTAAAAAGTTTATTCCCCGGGGCAGGGAAAAGGGAAGAGCGGCCATCTTGTTTTTCTAAAAGTCAACTTTGAAAACCGCGTTTTGACGGTGCAAATCGACCAAGTTGAGCATCCTGAACAACTCTCCTGTGTGGAGTCATGCAAAATTCGCAAAATCTTGGGAATTACAACTTTTTGGTGCAAAAGTGACGTCATAATTTGACAAAAAATCGTCGATTACCGCCAAAGTAAAACATTGGCGGGGTTCAAATTTGCACCGGCACACTCGGGTGGGATATCCGCAAGAAGTAATCACGCTAATTCGGCTTTTCTTGGTGGCTCGAAAATTAAAAAGTTTATTCCCCGTGCAAGGAAAAGGGAAGAGCGGCCATCTTGTTTTTCTAATAGTCAACTCTGGAAATCGCGTTTTGACGGTGCAAATCGACCAAGTTGAGCATCCTGAACAACTTTCCTGTGTGGAGTCATGCCAAATTCGCAGAACCTTGGGAATTACAACTTTTTGGTGCAAAAGTGACGTCATAATTTGACCATAATCGTCGATTACCGCCAAAGTAAAACATTGACGGGGTTCAAATTTGCACCGGCACACTCGGGTGGGGTATCCGCAAGAAGTAATCACGCTAATTCTGCTTTTCGGGGTGGCTCGAAAATTAAAAAGTTTATTCCCCGGGCAGGGAAAAGGGAAGAGCGGCCATCTTGTTTTTCTAATAGTCAACTCTGGAAATCGCGTTTTGACGGTGCAATTCTTCCAAGTTGAACATCCTGAACAAATTTCCTGTATAGAGTCATGCAAAATTCGCAAAAGCTTGGGAATTACACCTTTTTGGTGCAAAAGTGACGTCATAAATTGACCCAAAATCATCGATTACCGCCAAAGTAAAACATTGACGGGGTTCAAATTTGCACCGGCACACTCGGGTGGGATATCCGCAAGAAGTAATCACGCTAATTCTGCTTTTCGGGGTGGCTCGAAAATTAAAAAGTTTATTCCCTGGGCATGGAAAAGGGAAGAGCGGCCATCTTGTTTTTCTAATAGTGAACTCTGGAAATCGCGTTTTGACGGTGCAAATAGACCAAGTTGAGCATCCTGAACAACTTTCCTGTGTGGAGTCATGCAAAATTCGCAAAATCTTGGGAATTACAACTTTTTGGTGCAAAAGTGACGTCATTATTTGACTTAAAATCGTCGATTACCGCCAAAGTAAAACATTGACGGGGTTCAAATTTGCACCGGCACACTCGGGTGGGATATCCGCAAGAAGTAATCACGCTAATTCGGCTTTTCTTGGTGGCTCGAAAATTAAAAAGTTTATTCCCCGTGCAGGGAAAAGGGAAGAGCAGCTATCTTGTTTTTCTAATAGTCAACTCTGGAAATCGCGTTTTGACGGTGCAAATCGACCAAGTTGAGCATCCTGAACAACTTTCCTGTGTGGAGTCATGCAAAATTCGCAAAATCTTGGGAATTACAACTTTTTGGTGCAAAAGTGACGTCATAATTTGACCAAAAATCGTCGATTACCGCCAAAGTAAAACATTGACGGGGTTCAAATTTGCACCGGCACACTCGGGTGGGGTATCCGCAAGAAGTAATCACGCTAATTCTGCTTTTCGGGGTGGCTTGAAAATTAAAAAGTTTATTCCCCGGGCAGGGAAAAGGGAAGAGCGGCCATCTTGTTTTTCTAATAGTCAACTCTGGAAATCGCGTTTTGACGGTGCAATTCTTCCAAGTTGAACATCCTGAACAAATTTCCTGTATAGAGTCATGCAAAATTCGCAAAAACTTCGGAATTACAACTTTTTGGTTTAAAAGTGACGTCATAAATTGACCCAAAATCATCGATTACCGCCAAAGTAAAACATTGACGGGGTTCAAATTTGCACCGGCACACTCGGGTGGGATATCCGCAAGAAGTAATCACGCTAATTCTGCTTTTCGGGGTGGCTCGAAAATTAAAAAGTTTATTTCCTGGGCATGGAAAAGGGAAGAGCGGCCATCTTGTTTTTCTAATAGTGAACTCTGGAAATCGCGTTTTGACGGTGCAAATAGACCAAGTTGAGCATCCTGAACAACTTTCCTGTGTGGAGTCATGCACAATTCGCAAAATCTTGGAAATTACAACTTTTTGGTGCAAAAGTGACGTCATTATTTGACTAAAAATCGTCGATTACCGCCAAAGTAAAACATTGACGGGGTTCAAATTTGCACCGGCACACTCGGGTGGGATATCCGCAAGAAGTAATCACGCTAATTCTGCTTTTCGAGGTGGCTCGAAAATTAAAAAGTTTATTCCCCGGGTAGGGAAAAGGGAAGAGCGGCCATATGGTTTTTCTAATAGTCAACTCTGGAAATCGCTTTTTGACGGTGCAAATCGATCAAGTTGAGCATCCTGAACAACTTTGCTGTGTGGAGTCATGCAAAAGTCGCAAAATCTTGGGAATTACAACTTTTTGGTGCAAAAGTGACGTTATAATTAGCCCCAAAATCGTCGATTACTGCCAAAGTAAAACATTGACGGGGTTCAAATTTGCACCGGCACACTCGGGTGGGGTATCCGCAAGAAGGAAGGAATCACGCTAGTTCGGCTTTTCGGGGTGGTTCGAAAATTAAAAAGTTTATTACCCGGGTAGGGAAAAGGGAAGAGCGGCCATCTTGTTTTTCAAATAGTCAACTCTGGAAGTCGCGTTTTGACGATGCAAATCGACCAAGTTGAGCATTCTGAACAACTTTCCTGTGTGGAGTCATGCGAAATTCGCAAAACCTTGGGAATTACAACTTTTTGGTGCAAAAGTGACGTCATAATTTGATTCAAAATCGTCGATTACCGCCAAAGTAAAACATTGACGGGGTTCAAACTTGCACCGGCACACTCGGGTGGGATAACCGCAAGAAGTAATCACGCTAATTCTGCTTTTCGGGGTGGCTCGAAAATTAAAAAGTTTATTCCCCGGGCAGGGAAAAGGGAAGAGCGGCCATATGGTTTTTCTAATAGTCAACTCTAAAAATCGCGTTTTGACGGTGCAAATCGATCAAGTTGAGCATCCTGAACAACTTTGCTGTGTGGAGTCTTGCAAAAGTCGCAAAATCTTGGGAATTACAACTTTTTGGTGCAAAAGTGACGTTATATTTAGACCCAAAATCGTCGATTACTGCCAAAGTAAAACATTGACGGGGTTCAAATTTGCACCGGCACACTCGGGTGGGGTATCCGCAAGAAGGAAGGAATCACGCTAGTTCGGCTTTTCGGGCTGGCTCGAAAATTAAAAAGTTTATTACCCGGGTAGGGAAAAGGGAAGAGAGGCCATCATGTTTTTCAAATAGTCAACTCTGGAAGTCGCGTTTTGACGATGCAAATCGACCAAGTTGAGCATCCTGAACAACTTTCCTGTGTGGAGTCATGCGAAATTCGCAAAACCTTGGGAATTACAACTTTTTGGTGCAAAAGTGACGTCATAATTTGATTCAAAATCGTCGATTACCGCCAAAGTAAAACATTGACGGGGTTCAAATTTGCACCGGCACACTCGGGTGGGATATCCGCAAGAAGTAATCACGCTAATTCTGCTTTTCGAGGTGGCTCGAAAATTAAAAAGTTTATTCCCCGGGTAGGGAAAAGGGAAGAGCGGCCATATGGTTTTTCTAATAGTCAACTCTGGAAATCGCTTTTTGACGGTGCAAATCGATCAAGTTGAGCATCCTGAACAACTTTGCTGTGTGGAGTCATGCAAAAGTCGCAAAATCTTGGGAATTACAACTTTTTGGTGCAAAAGTGACGTTATAATTAGCCCCAAAATCGTCGATTACTGCCAAAGTAAAACATTGACGGGGTTCAAATTTGCACCGGCACACTCGGGTGGGGTATCCGCAAGAAGGAAGGAATCACGCTAGTTCGGCTTTTCGGGGTGGTTCGAAAATTAAAAAGTTTATTACCCGGGTAGGGAAAAGGGAAGAGCGGCCATCTTGTTTTTCAAATAGTCAACTCTGGAAGTCGCGTTTTGACGATGCAAATCGACCAAGTTGAGCATTCTGAACAACTTTCCTGTGTGGAGTCATGCGAAATTCGCAAAACCTTGGGAATTACAACTTTTTGGTGCAAAAGTGACGTCATAATTTGATTCAAAATCGTCGATTACCGCCAAAGTAAAACATTGACGGGGTTCAAACTTGCACCGGCACACTCGGGTGGGATAACCGCAAGAAGTAATCACGCTAATTCTGCTTTTCGGGGTGGCTCGAAAATTAAAAAGTTTATTCCCCGGGCAGGGAAAAGGGAAGAGCGGCCATATGGTTTTTCTAATAGTCAACTCTAAAAATCGCGTTTTGACGGTGCAAATCGATCAAGTTGAGCATCCTGAACAACTTTGCTGTGTGGAGTCTTGCAAAAGTCGCAAAATCTTGGGAATTACAACTTTTTGGTGCAAAAGTGACGTTATATTTAGACCCAAAATCGTCGATTACTGCCAAAGTAAAACATTGACGGGGTTCAAATTTGCACCGGCACACTCGGGTGGGGTATCCGCAAGAAGGAAGGAATCACGCTAGTTCGGCTTTTCGGGCTGGCTCGAAAATTAAAAAGTTTATTACCCGGGTAGGGAAAAGGGAAGAGAGGCCATCATGTTTTTCAAATAGTCAACTCTGGAAGTCGCGTTTTGACGATGCAAATCGACCAAGTTGAGCATCCTGAACAACTTTCCTGTGTGGAGTCATGCGAAATTCGCAAAACCTTGGGAATTACAACTTTTTGGTGCAAAAGTGACGTCATAATTTGATTCAAAATCGTCGATTACCGCCAAAGTAAAACATTGACGGGGTTCAAATTTGCACCGGCACACTCGGGTGGGATATCCGCAAGAAGTAATCACGCTAATTCTGCTTTTCGGGGTGGCTCGAAAATTAAAAAGTTTATTCCCTGTGCATGGAAAAGGGAAGAGCGGCCATCTTGTTTTTCTAATAGTGAACTCTGGAAATCGCGTTTTGACGGTGCAAATCGACCAAGTTGAGCATCCTGAACAACTTTCCTGTGTGGAGTCTTGCCAAATTCGCAGAACCTTGGGAATTACAACTTTTTGGTGCAAAAGTGACGTCATAATTTGACCAAAAATCGTCGATTACCGCCAAAGTAAAACATTGACGGGGTTCAAATTTGCACCGGCACACTCGGTTGGGGTATCCGCAAGAAGTAATCACGCTAATTCTGCTTTTCGGGGTGGCTTGAAAATTAAAAAGTTTATTCCCCGGGCAGGGAAAAGAGAAGAGCGGCCATCTTGCTTTTCTAATAGTCAACTCTGGAAATCGCGTTTTGACGGTGCAATTCTTCCAAGTTGAACATCCTGAACAAATTTCCTGTATAGAGTCATGCAAAATTCGCAAAATCTTGGGAATTACAACTTTTTGGTGCAAAAGTGACGTCATAAATTGACCAAAAATCGTCGATTACCGCCAAAGTAAAACATTGACGGGGTTCAAATTTGCACCGGCACACTCGGGTGGGGTATCCGCAAGAATTAATCAAGCTAATTCTGCTTTTCGAGGTGGCTCGAAAATTAAAAAGTTTATTCCCCGGGCAGGGAAAAGGGAAGAGCGGCCATCTTCTTTTTCTAATAGTCAACTCTGGAAATCGCGTTTTGACGGTGCAAATCGACCAAGTTGAGCATCCTGAACAACTTTCCTGTGTGGAGTCATGCCAAATTCGCAGAACCTTTGGAATTACAACTTTTTGGTGCAAAAGTGACGTCATAATTTGACAAAAAATCGTCGATTACCGCCAAAGTAAAACATTGACGGGGTTCAAATTTGCACCGGCACACTCGGGTGGGGTATCCGCAAGAAGTAATCACGCTAATTCTGCTTTTCGGGGTGACTCGAAAATTAAAAAGTTTATTCCCCGGGCAGGGAAAAGGGAAGAGCGGCCATCTTGTTTTTCTAATAGTCAACTCTGGAAAACGCGTTTTGACGGTGCAATTCTTCCAAGTTGAGCATCCTGAACAACTTTCCCGTATGGAGTCATGCAAAATTCGCAAAATCTTGGGAATTACAACTTTTTGGTGCAAAAGTGACGTCATAATTTGACCCAAAATCATCGATTACCGCCAAAGTAAAACATTGACGGGGTTCAAGTTTGGACCGGCACACTGGGGTGGGGTATCCGCAAGAAGTAATCACGCTAATTCTGCTTTTCGGGGTGGCTCGAAAATTTAAAAGTTAATTCCCTGGGCATGGAAAAGGGAAGAACGGCCATCTTGTTTTTTTAATAGTCAACTCTGGAAATCGCGTTTTGACGGTGCAAATCGACCAAGTTGAGCATCCTGAACAACTTTCCTGTGTGGAGTCATGCAAAATTCGCAAAATCTTGGGAATTACAACTTTTTGGTGCAAAAGTGACGTCATAATTTGACCCAAAATCATCGATTACCGCCAAAGTAAAACATTGACGGGATTCAAATTTGCAACGGCACACTCGGGTGGGATATCCGCAAGAAGTAATCACGCTAAATCGGCTTTTCGGGGTGGCTAGAAAAATTAAAAAGTTTATTCCCCGGGCAGGGAAAAGGGAAGAGCGGCCATCTTGTTTTTCTAATAGTCAACTCTGGAAATCACGATTTGACGGTGCAAATCGACCAAGTTGAGCATCCTGAACAACTTTCCTTTGTGGAGTCATGCAAAATTCGCAAAATCTTGGGAATTACAACTTTTTGGTGCAAAAGTGACGTCATAATTTGACCCAAAATCATCGATTACCGCCAAAGTAAAACATTGACGGGATTCAAATTTGCACCGGCACACTCGGGTGGGATATCCGCAAGAAGTAATCACGCTAATTCTGCTTTTTGGGGTGGCTCGAAAATTTAAAAGTTTATTCCCTGGGCATGGAAAAGGGAAGAGCGGCCTTCTTGTTTTTCTAATAGTGAACTCTGGAAGTCGCGTTTTGACGGTGCAAATCGACCAAGTTGAGCATCCTGAACAACTTTCCTGTTTGGAGTCATGCAAAATTCGCAAAATCTTGGGAATTACAACTTTTTGATGCAAAAGTGACGTCATAATTTGACCCAAAATCGTCGATTACCGCCAAAGTAAAACATTGACGGGGTTCAAATTTGCACCGGCACACTCGGGTGGGGCATCCGCAAGAAGTAATCACGCTAGTTCTGCTTTTTGAGGTGGCTGGAAAATTAAAAAGTTTATTCCCCGGGCAGGGAAAAGGGAAGAGCGGCCATCTTGTTTTTCTAATAGTCAACTCTGGAAATCGCGTTTTGACGGTCCAAAGTTTATTCCCTGGGCATGGAAAAGGGAAGAACGGCCATCTTGATTTTCTAATAGTGAACTCTGGAAGTCGCGTTTTGACGGTGCAAATAGACCAAGTTGAGCATCCTGAACAACTTTCCTGTGTGGAGTCATGCAAAATTCGCAAAATCTTGGGAATTACAACTTTTTGGTGCAAAAGTGACGTCATTATTTGACTAAAAATCGTCGATTACCGCCAAAGTAAAACATTGACGGGGTTCAAATTTGCAACGGCACACTCGGGTGGGGTATCCGCAAGAAGTAATCACGCTAGTTCTGCTTTTCGAGGTGGCTCGAAAATTAAAAAGTTTATTCCCCGGGCATTGAAAAGGGAAGAGCGGCCATCTTGTTTTTCTAATAGTCAACTCTGGAAATCGCGTTTTGACGGTGCAAATCGACCAAGTTGAGCATCCTGAACAACTTTCCTGTATGGAGTCATGCAAAATTCGCAAAATCTTGGGAATTACAACTTTTTGATGCAAAAGTGACGTCATAATTTGACCAAAAATCGTCGATTACCGCCAAAGTAAAACATTGACGGGATTCAAATTTGCAACGGCACACTCGGGTGGGATATCCGCAAGAAGTAATCACGCTAAATCGGCTTTTCGGGGTGGCTAGAAAAATTAAAAAGTTTATTCCCCGGGCAGGGAAAAGGGAAGAGCGGCCATCTTGTTTTTCTAATAGTCAACTCTGGAAATCACGATTTGACGGTGCAAATCGACCAAGTTGAGCATCCTGAACAACTTTCCTTTGTGGAGTCATGCAAAATTCGCAAAATCTTGGGAATTACAACTTTTTGGTGCAAAAGTGACGTCATAATTTGACCCAAAATCATCGATTACCGCCAAAGTAAAACATTGACGGGATTCAAATTTGCACCGGCACACTCGGGTGGGATATCCGCAAGAAGTAATCACGCTAATTCTGCTTTTTGGGGTGGCTCGAAAATTTAAAAGTTTATTCCCTGGGCATGGAAAAGGGAAGAGCGGCCTTCTTGTTTTTCTAATAGTGAACTCTGGAAGTCGCGTTTTGACGGTGCAAATCGACCAAGTTGAGCATCCTGAACAACTTTCCTGTTTGGAGTCATGCAAAATTCGCAAAATCTTGGGAATTACAACTTTTTGATGCAAAAGTGACGTCATAATTTGACCCAAAATCGTCGATTACCGCCAAAGTAAAACATTGACGGGGTTCAAATTTGCACCGGCACACTCGGGTGGGGCATCCGCAAGAAGTAATCACGCTAGTTCTGCTTTTTGAGGTGGCTGGAAAATTAAAAAGTTTATTCCCCGGGCAGGGAAAAGGGAAGAGCGGCCATCTTGTTTTTCTAATAGTCAACTCTGGAAATCGCGTTTTGACGGTCCAAAGTTTATTCCCTGGGCATGGAAAAGGGAAGAACGGCCATCTTGATTTTCTAATAGTGAACTCTGGAAGTCGCGTTTTGACGGTGCAAATAGACCAAGTTGAGCATCCTGAACAACTTTCCTGTGTGGAGTCATGCAAAATTCGCAAAATCTTGGGAATTACAACTTTTTGGTGCAAAAGTGACGTCATTATTTGACTAAAAATCGTCGATTACCGCCAAAGTAAAACATTGACGGGGTTCAAATTTGCAACGGCACACTCGGGTGGGGTATCCGCAAGAAGTAATCACGCTAGTTCTGCTTTTCGAGGTGGCTCGAAAATTAAAAAGTTTATTCCCCGGGCATTGAAAAGGGAAGAGCGGCCATCTTGTTTTTCTAATAGTCAACTCTGGAAATCGCGTTTTGACGGTGCAAATCGACCAAGTTGAGCATCCTGAACAACTTTCCTGTATGGAGTCATGCAAAATTCGCAAAATCTTGGGAATTACAACTTTTTGATGCAAAAGTGACGTCATAATTTGACCAAAAATCGTCGATTACCGCCAAAGTAAAACATTGACGGGGTTCAAATTTGCACCGGCACACTCGGGTGGGGTATCCGCAAGAAGTAATCACGCTAATTCTGCTTTTCGGGGTGGCTCGAAAATTAAAAAGTTTATTCCCCGGGCAGGGAAAAGGGAAGAGCGGCCATCTTGTTTTTCTAATAGTCAACTCTGGAAATCGCGTTTTGACGGTCCAAAGTTTATTCCCTGGGCATGGAAAAGGGAAGAACGGCCATCTTGATTTTCTAATAGTGAACTCTGGAAGTCGCGTTTTGACGGTGCAAATAGACCAAGTTGAGCATCCTGAACAACTTTCCTGTGTGGAGTCATGCAAAATTCGCAAAATCTTGGGAATTACAACTTTTTGGTGCAAAAGTGACGTCATTATTTGACTAAAAATCGTCGATTACCGCCAAAGTAAAACATTGACGGGGTTCAAATTTGCAACGGCACACTCGGGTGGGGTATCCGCAAGAAGTAATCACGCTAGTTCTGCTTTTCGAGGTGGCTCGAAAATTAAAAAGTTTATTCCCCGGGCATTGAAAAGGGAAGAGCGGCCATCTTGTTTTTCTAATAGTCAACTCTGGAAATCGCGTTTTGACGGTGCAAATCGACCAAGTTGAGCATCCTGAACAACTTTCCTGTATGGAGTCATGCAAAATTCGCAAAATCTTGGGAATTACAACTTTTTGATGCAAAAGTGACGTCATAATTTGACCAAAAATCGTCGATTACCGCCAAAGTAAAACATTGACGGGGTTCAAATTTGCACCGGCACACTCGGGTGGGGTATCCGCAAGAAGTAATCACGCTAATTCTGCTTTTCGGGGTGGCTCGAAAATTAAAAAGTTTATTCCCCGGGCATGGAAAAGGGAAGAGCGGCCATCTTTTTTTTCTAATAGTCAACTCTGGAAATCGCGATTTGACGGTGCAAATCGACCAAGTTGAGCATCCTGAACAACTTTCCTGTGTGGAGTCATGCGAAATTCGCAAAACTTTGGGAATTACAACTTTTTGGTGCAAAAGTGACGTCATAATTTGACCAAAAATCGTCGATTACCGCCAAAATATAACAGTGACGGGGTTCAAATTTGCACCTGCACACTCGGGTGGGATATCCGCAAGAAGTAATCACGCTAATTCTGCTTTTCGGGGTGGCTCGAAAATTAAAAAGTTTATTCCCTGGGCATGGAAAAGGGAAGAGCGGCCATCTTGTTTTTCTAATAGTGAACTCTGGAAATCGCGTTTTGACGGTGCAAATAAACCAAGTTGAGCATCCTGAACAACTTTCTTGTGTGGAGTCATGCAAAATTCGCAAAATCTTGGGAATTACAACTTTTTGGTGCAAAAGTGACGTCATTATTTGACCAAAAATCGTCGATTACCGCCAAAGTAAAACATTGACGGGGTTCAAATTTGCACCGGCACACTCGGGTGGGGTATCCGCAAGAAGTAATCACGCTAATTCGGCTTGTTGGGGTGGCTCGAAAATTAAAAAGTTTATTCCCTGGGCAGGGAAAAGGGAAGAGCGGCCATATTATTTTTCTAATAGTCAACTCTGGAAATCACGATTTGACGGTGCAAATCGACCAAGTTGAGCATCCTGAACAACTTTCCTGTGTTGAGGCATGCAAAATTCGCAAAATCATGGGAATTACAACTTTTTGTTGCAAAAGTGACGTCATAATTTGACCCAAAATCATCGATTACCGCCAAAGTAAAACATTGACGGGGTTCAAATTTGCACCGGCACACTCGGGTGGGATATCCGCAAGAAGTAATCACGCTAATTCTGCTTTTCGGGGTGGCTCGAAAATTAAAAAGTTTATTCCCTGGGCATGGAAAAGGGAAGAGCGGCCATCTTGTTTTTCTAATAGTGAACTCTGGAAGTCGCGTTTTGACGGTGCAAATAAACCAAGTTGAGCATCCTGAACAACTTTCCTGTGTGGAGTCATGCAAAATTCGCAAAATCTTGGGAATTACAACTTTTTCGGTGCAAAAGTGACGTCATAATTTGACCAAAAATCGTCGATTACCGCCAAAATAAAACATTGACGGGGTTCAAATTTGCACCGGCACACTCGAGTGGGGTATCCGCAAGAAGTAATCACGCTAATTCGGCTTGTCGAGGTGGCTCGAAAATTAAAAAGTTTATTCCCCGGGCAGGGAAAAGGGAAGAGCGGCCATCTTTTTTTTCTAATAGTCAACTCTGGAAATCGCGATTTGACGGTGCAAATCGACCAAGTTGAGCATCCTGAACAACTTTCCTGTGTGGAGTCATGCGAAATTCGCAAAACTTTGGGAATTACAACTTTTTGGTGCAAAAGTGACGTCATAATTTGACCCAAAAATCATCGATTACAGCCAAAGTAAAACATTGACGGGGTTCAAATTTGCACCGGCACACTCGGGTGGGATATCCGCAAGAAGTAATCACGCTAATTCTGCTTTTCGGGGTGGCTCGAAAATTGAAAAGTTTATTTCCTGGGCATGGAAAAGGGAAGAGCGGCCATCTTGTTTTTCTAATAGTGAACTCTGGAAATCGCGTTTTGACGGTGCAAATAAACCAAGTTGAGCATCCTGAACAACTTTCCTGTGTGGAGTCATGCAAAATTCGCAAAATCTTGGGAATTACAACTTTTTGGTGCAAAAGTGACGTCATTATTTGACTAAAATTCGTCGATTACCGCCAAAGTAAAACATTGACGGGGTTCAAATTTGCACAGGCACACTCGGGTGGGGTATCCGCAAGAAGTAATCACGCTAGTTCTGCTTTTCGAGGTGGCTCGAAAATTAAAAAGTTTATTCCCCGGGCATTGAAAAGGGAAGAGCGGCCATCTTGTTTTTCTAATAGTCAACTCTGGAAATCGCGTTTTGACGGTGCAAATCGACCAAGTTGAGCATCCTGAACAACTTTCCTGTGTGGAGTCATGCAAAATTCGCAAAATCTTGGGAATTACAACTTTTTGGTGCAAAATTGACGTCATTATTTGACTAAAAATCGTCGATTACCGCCAAAGTAAAACATTGACGGGGTTCAAATTTGCACCGGCACACTCGGGTGGGATATCCGCAAGAAGTAATCACGCTAATTCTGCTTTTCGAGGTGGCTCGAAAATTAAAAAGTTTATTCCCCAGGCATTGAAAAGGGAAGAGCGGCCATCTTGTTTTTCTAATAGTCAACTCTGGAAATCGCGTTTTGACGGTGCAAATCGACCAAGTTGAGCATCCTGAACAACTTTCCTGTGTGGAGTCATGCAAAATTCGCAAAATCTGGGGAATTACAACTTTTTGGTGCAAAAGTGACGTCATAATTTGACAAAAAATCGTCGATTACCGCCAAAGTAAAACTATGACGGGGTTCAAATTTGCACCGGCACACTTGGGTGGGGTATCCGCAAGAAGTAATCACGCTAATTCTGCTTTTCGCGGTGGCTCGAAAACTTAAAAGTTTATTTCCTGGGCATGGAAAAGGGAAGAGCGGCCATCTTGTTTTTCTAATAGTGAACTCTGGAAGTCGCGTTTTGACGGTGCAAATAGACCAAGTTGAGCATCCTGAACAAATTTCCTGTGTGGAGTCATGCAAAATTCGCAAAATCTTGGGAATTACAACTTTTTGGTGCAAAAGTGACGTCATTATTTGACTAAAAATCGTCGATTACCGCCAAAGTAAAACATTGACGGGGTTCAAATTTGCACCGGCACACTCATGTGCAATACGTAACTTTAGTTGTTCTGGACAAGCATTGTCCTTAGATAATCTAGTTTCACACTTTAAGATGTTCAAGCACATTCCTTTCCATTTAAGTAGGCTAGACGACTGTTTGCTGTTACGCACGTAAGCAGTTGTGACCTTTGATCTGGATTGACCACTATCGTGTTGTACATATGCACGCACAGACTATTTCTTATCGTTCCCTTATGTTTAAGTTTCATGAAGGTTATCAGTATGCACTGGAAGAGTCTATTTTTTATTTAACTTCACCCTCTTACGTAATACCTCCATATAGCGCCCGCCAGCGATCTCATTTTCGCGGGCTTTCAGTTCATAAGATCCTTAGACGAAGACCTCATCACATCGTATTTATCTTCGTCAACAGGTAATTATGTTTTATATTGTTTAATGCTTACCTTTTGCGTTAATATTGTTTAACTAAATCATTCACTATGTTCCGTTTACCGTCATAGTCTAAGTTGTATATATATTTACTGTTCAAATCTTTGATTTATTGATTCGTTTGCCATGTATAACGGAGTCAAACGAGGAGTTACCCTTAGGTCATACTTATGCTATGAGACAATTCATGTATTCGTTTTGTAAATTACATCGGGACAAGTCAGTCCCTTTAGTGTAAATATATCTTTAGTGCATTTGTTAAGTAAGCTCTGTTTTGGATCCAGCTTACGGTTAATTTATATTTTCCTTTGATTTCCAAGATGGCGGACGACGCCTAGAATTATGGCGTTAACCGCTGGGAGAACTGTTTATTTATTAGTGTTAATTTAATATTCATAATTGTTATTGTAAAAAGTTCATAAGATCCTTAGACGAAGATCTCATCACACCGTATTTATCTTCGTCAACAGATTCATGTGTAAATAAAATACTGGAAAGCTAGCAACTGAACAGCCGTGCCACGTCAATCTTGAATACTTGACCGGCACCGGCAACAGAGCCCGGTCGGCACCAGAGCCCGCCTGGCACCAGAGCCCGACCGGCACCAGTGCCCGGTCGGCACCAGAGCCCGGTCGGCACCAGAACCCGCCCGGCTGCACCAGAGCCCGTTCGGTTTCCAGCAGCCGGCTGAACCCCCAAACCCGCCGTCCAGAGGACTGGACAAGCACCGGTGAGTTGTGAATCAACTCGTACCTCGGATCCTGGGTTAAAACATGATTGAACAACAGAACTGACAGCGAAGCTACTATTCAACATGGACGATTTGTGCATAGAGTGATTCCAGCAACTTTACTTGAATTCCAAACTACGGAGTATTTGCTACCGTTAGCAAAAGCAGCCAAATAACAATAACACTGAACTGATGAGTCTTGTTGCTACCTACCCCTGGTAGTAACCACAGGAATTCCGATTCACAATTGAACAGTTTAACTTGCATTGTTGTACTGATTGAACCACTTGTAACTTTGGCATTGTATAAAACCGTTACTGACACCGAGCCAAACCACAGGTTAAAGTGTTTCATTGTTATAGCTCTTTTGTGTTGCAATTACTGCGCTCAAAGCCTCATTAGCTCTCACTGCTACCGTGCATGAAAGGCGTAATTCGGCAGCAGATTGTAAGTAATCACTTGGGAATTCGGTGTTTCGTGTTTTTATGCTTGCCAAAGTTACCCTGTTGAATGAATTTAAAATTTAATGGAAAGTAGTTCGACTTACCTGTTTCGGTTTTTTTGGTACAACCGCTGCTAACAACTGAATAGGGTGTTGACTGTTGCACATCAATTGAAATTTGAATCTGCCATTCAATTTTTTATGCAAATTATTGAACCTGATATTGAATATTGTCAAATAGATCACAGAGAGTAGACGACCGAGACCCAAGTGAACGATTTCTGTCTGACCTTGACACACTGGAACGTCGACTTTCCCAAGCCAGGTCTAGGCATCTGCCCCCACCAGAATTGCAACGGGAAGAACCTACACACGGTACCACTAGACCGGCTCCCAGACGGAGTATCTCTCCTTCAGTATACCATGGTACGTCACCTCCGAGACACCGCCACCATTCAGTCTCTCTTCAGAACCCTTATTCTCCGTCAATGCCAAGCCAGAACTATCATCCCATCCCACTTGATGTCAAGAATCACCGTTCTACATCAACTCCCCCAAGGAGTTACCCATCTTCTTCTAATCCTGTCCATCTCTTGCCCTCTCATCAGGTCAAAAGTGTTCCCATATACACTGGTCATGAGGGATCTACAATTGCCATTGAAGATTGGGTAAGAGATACAAGATACCTGGTGGAGACAACAGCAATACCTACTGAAATGCAGTTTTCGACAATTGTCAGATACCTTGGAGGAGCGGCGAGAAAGTTAGTCCTGAATCTACCACCTGATCAACAAACAGCAAGCTTCGCCTTTGCAGAGCTAAAGGCACAGTTCGGCGACAGTCTGATGTCAGGTGACCCACTGGCTGAGTTCTACGAACGTGTACGACTACCAAAGGAGTCGCCTGGCATCTTTGCAGTTGAGTTGGAAGCCACGCTCCGTACAGTGGAAGAAAGGATGAACAAAACCCAACCTTGGCCAAACAGAAATAAGATGCTTACTCAACAATTTATGAGAGGAGTGAGAAATGACAAAATAACCAACAGACTTGCTCCGATGAAACCACGTGAGATGTTATTCAGAGAACTACAAATTGAACTGCGTCAGATAGAAAGAGAAAACCGGATGACTTCTGCAATGGCTACAGACACCAAAGCACTCTCTCAACCCCAATATGCCAGGCCTCCTTACCAGAGTGCTCAACACAAGCAGTCTAAGACAGCTGCTACTCAAGTTACTCAACGACCAGCACAACACTCTTTTAACGATCAAGTGCTACAAGATCTCATCTTAACTGTGCAAAAGCTGGCACTGAAGGTTGACCAGATGTCTACATCACTGCCCCAGCAAATCCAGTACCAACGTCAAGAACTTCAATCCACATCTCGACAGATAACTTGCCATAAATGTGGACAAGAGGGACACATAGCCAGAGGTTGTCGCAACATGCCGTTAAACTACCAAGGCCCACGGCCACAGGGCAAGCCGTACGAGGCCCAGAAAGACCAAGCCCTGTAGACGAGAAATCTGCAAAGTCATTTCAGAGCCGCACCACACCAAATTACCAGCAACTCATTGGGCCAAACAATGAAGACACCGTCGACATACATGGAAAAGATTGCACTGCTCTCATCGATTCAGGCTCGCAAATAACTTCCATCACTGAAGATTTACGGAAAACGCATCCATCGTTACAGAATCTTGAACTGACTGAAGTGAATGTCTCCATCGAAGGTGCCAGTGGACAGAAGGTTCCTTATCTTGGTGTTGTACCAATTTCCATCTCCATCATGGGCGTTACATATGTAGATGTCCCAGCATTCGTAGTACCAACTGACAGCTACCGAAAGAATGTTCCCGTTTTAATTGGTACAAATGTCATTCGAGCGTCCAGAGACGACCAGTGCCGAGCTAGAGGACAAAACTTTCTTCAAGAAGTTGGAGCCGAAAGTAACGCTTGGCAGACGGCGTATATCAACACGACAGATCTCGACATGGGTGATCCACAGGGAAAGATTGGTTATGCTAAATACGTTGGCCGATTTCCACGAGTCATCCCTCCTGGAAAAGAAGTTGACGTAATCTGCGAAGCACCTCCTAATCCGAATGGTCACACCTACACCGCAATAGTTGAAGGATTCCCCCAAAATGTGTCATATCTCCGAGTTGGTAACATA
Source organism: Asterias amurensis (assembly GCF_032118995.1). Taxonomy (NCBI): domain Eukaryota; kingdom Metazoa; phylum Echinodermata; class Asteroidea; order Forcipulatida; family Asteriidae; genus Asterias; species Asterias amurensis. Next base: position 10,567,538 of record NC_092662.1, on the reverse strand, counting down.
GTTGCAGATGTTGATCAAAACCGGAGGATTCCTGTACGTCTCTGCAATATTACTGCCAAGCCCATCACAATTAGACGTAATTGTAAGCTTGCACAAGTTTCCTCCATCATCCATGTGGACAACGAATCTCTACCAATGCAACCACAGGAACATTCACAGGACAGACGAGACATAGCAGAATTTGCAGATAATCTCCATCCAACAAATAATCTCCTTCACACTCGTCTCCATCCAACTAATGATCTCCTTCAAACGAGTCTCCAACAACCAACAGTAGGCAGAAGCAGAAATGTCACAACATCTGAAGATTTTGCTAACACCCCTTCTTTGGACTTATCCTATGCCAAACTTGACAATGACACACATAGAGAACAACTAGCAGGTCTTCTTCACAAACATGCAGATGTATTCTCCGTCAATTCACTGGATTATGGGTGCACTTCAACAATCAAGCACACCATACCCCTGATAGACAGCCATCCATTCCGTCTTCCTCACCGTCGTATACCACCAACACAGTACCAAGCCGTAAGAGAACATCTTAAAGGTATGGAAGAGTCAGGAGCCATCCGTCGTAGCTGTTCTCCATATGCCTCTCCGATGGTCATAGTCCACAAGAAAGACGGGTCTGTTCGAATATGCATTGACTATAGACAGCTAAACAACAGGACTGTGCGTGACGCATTTCCTCTTCCGAGAATAGAAGAAGCATTGGATGCACTAGGCAGTGCAACTTTCTTCACGACACTGGACTTGACGTCAGGGTACTGGCAGGTGGAAGTTGAAGAGTGTGATAAGGCTAAAACTGCATTTACCACCCCAATGGGACTCTTCGAGTGTAACCGTATGCCGTTTGGTCTGCAGAACGCCCCAGCCACCTTCCAACGCCTGATGTTGTCATGCCTAGGCGACAAGAACTACTCAACCGTTCTACTCTACCTGGACGACATAATAGTCTTCTCGTCAACATTTGAGGAACATCTCGAGCGCCTTGATCAGGTATTCTCATGTCTTCGTCAGCATGGTTTAAAAGTAAAACCATCGAAGTGCCACCTACTCCAACAAGAAGTGAAATATCTGGGTCACATCGTCTCAGCTAAGGGCATATCTGCTGATCCAGAGAAAATATCACAAGTCAGTGGTTGGCAGACACCCTCTAACCGAAAGGAACTTCAAAGTTTCTTGGGTTTCACTGGGTATTACAGACGCTTCATAAAGGGCTACTCCGACATCGTAGCACCACTCTACAAATTAACATCTGGTGAACCGAGACGTAAGAAAAGAGGTACGAAAACCAAGAAGCATGATCCTCCGCCTCCATTCATATGGGAAACAGAACACCAACAAGCCATGGATACACTCAAAGATCACCTGACATCGGCACCTATCCTGGCGTATGCAGATTTTACTGTACCCTTCATCCTACAGACCGATGCGTCCGGTGTTGGACTTGGGGCAGTTCTGAGTCAAATCCAGAATGGGACCGAACGTGTCATTGCTTACGTCAGTAGAGGATTAAACCCCGCAGAGTCTCGCTATCCAGCTCATAAACTAGAGTTTTTAGCATTGAAATGGGCCGTGACAGACAAGCTCCGCGATTATCTACTGGGCACCGGCAACAGCTTCACTGTCCTTACGGATAACAACCCCCTACTGTACGTGACTTCATCAGCAAAACTTGACGCTACTGGACAGAGATGGGTGGCTGCGTTGTCCCAGTTCAACTTCACAATTAAGTACAGACCGGAAAGAACAACGCTGCTGCAGACGCCTTATCGAGGAAACCCCAGAATGAGATGACTAGAAACTCCAGAGAATTCCAGCGAGAGGCAGTGACCATCCCTGCTGATAGTGTACAAGTCATCTGTGATGGATATACTTCTCCATCTCAACCATTTCTAGAAGCATCTAGTACTGTACACTGTGAGGTCATAACTCGACAAGCAGCTAAAACCACCACCAAACAGCAGAACACCATCGAAGAAGGACTACCACGTGTGTCTAAACAAGAACTTGCCATCGCACAGAGAGACGATCCAGTCATGTCTCGTGTTTTATTCTTCGTCGACCGAAACCATAAACCGACAAAATCTGAACGGGTTCGAGAATCACCAGAGTGTTCCATCTACTTCAGACAATGGGAAAGACTCATCATCAAAGATAACATCCTGTATAGACAAAGGAATACACCTGACGACAAGATGTCACTACAACTGGTTCTACCTCAACAATTCAAAGCGTTGGCAATGACTTCACTTCATGACGACCTAGGTCACTTGGGCTTTGAGAGAACAATAGACATGATCAGAAGCAGATTCTTTTGGCCCAAGATGGCGGACGAAGTAAAGAAGTGGTGCGACCAGTGCAAAAGATGTTGCCTACGTAAAACCAGACCCAGCAGGACGACCAGAGTGCCACTTGTAAGCATCAATACAACAGAGCCACTAGAGTTAATCTGCATAGACTTTCTGAAACTCGAGAAGTCAAAAGGAGGATTCGAAAACATCCTAGTCATCACCGACCATTTCACTAAATATGCGCAAGCTCATCCAACACGTGACCAGAAAGCATTAACAGTCGCAAAAATTCTGTGGGAAGATTTCATTCAGCACTACGGCTTTCCAGTGCGAATTCATGCGGACCAAGGACGGAACTTCGAGGGTCACTTAATTAAAGAGCTCTGCAAAGTCTGTGGTGTGAAGAAGAGTCGTACTACACCCTACCACCCTCAATGCAACGGGCAGACGGAGCGCTTCAACCATACTTTGCTAAATATGTTAGGGACATTGGAAACAAACCAGAAACAGGATTGGAAACAGCATGTAGGTGCAATGACGCACGCCTATAATGCAACCCGCCACGACTCCACAGGCCACGCCCCCTTTCTACTGATGTTTGGACGCCATCCAAACCTCCCCATAGACTTGATGTTCGGACTTCATCCCAGCGATAACGAAGACCCCCCAGTCTATGATGATTTTGTAACTAAGCTAAGAGACAACCTTCAATCCGCTTACAAAATCGCAAATGAGCTCACCGAGAAAGCCAAGTCCAAACAAAAACGTCTCTACGACAGAAACACACAAGAGGCAACTCTCCGTCCAAACGACCGCGTGCTTGTACAGCACAGACACATAGTAGGAACTCAGAAGTTAGCAGATAGATGTGAGCCCCACCCATACGTAGTGGTCTCTAAACAGCCAAATCTGCCAGTGTATGTAGTCTGCTCACTGAACGATGGTAAAGAAAGAACACTACATCGTAACCTTCTGACCCCATGTATGTTCCTACCAGTAGATATGCAGTCTTCTTCAAAAGATGATGACACAATTGAAGAAAAATCTCCTTCCGACGATCAAATCGTCGCAGAAAAATCTTCTTCAGAATCAGATGACACCGTCGCTGTAAAATCTCCTTCAAAAAATGATGACACTTCAAGCGACGAAGAGGTTGATATTGCATTTATCCCTGTCATGGTGCAGCCGAACAACACACGAAACATCAATCGGCCCGAAGACCACTCACAAATACTGTCAGTTCTTCCTGAGTCAAGTTCAACACCAACCACAGACAGCACCTCAAAATCTTCTTCAGAGTCCTCGAGAGAACAAATACAATCGGTGGCATCACTTGATCAGCCAAGTCCAGAAACAGAGAAGTCTACTAATAGTCCAGAAACGGAAAAGTCTACTTCTAGTCCAGAAACGGAGAAGTCTACTTCTAACCCAGAAACAGAGAAGTCTACTTCCAGTCCAGACACAGAGAAATCTACTGACGTCACGGACACATCAACAGATGAACCCGACATACTTCTACGTCGCTCAAGAAGAATCCGCAAACCAGTCGAAAGGCTGATGTATGATTATCTTGGGCAGACGAAGTCACATAGAATAAGAGACGAAGACGAAGTACAGCTCCAGCCAAAACTACTAGCTGGAAAAAAATTGTTGGCAAAATGGAAGAGTCCTCAAATGACTGCAAGAAGAAAAATGGCCAGCGTGAGATTTTTCCTACAGGAACATAGCTAAACCATTTTTCTCTTTTTATTAACCCCCCCCCCCCCCCACCCAACCGTGTTTTATTTATTTCTACAAGTATATCCCATGACGACAATAGTTGTGGATATAACTTGATAGTTTAGTTTAGTTTATTAAGTAACGGTTAATTAATTTCTAAGTTACAGTTGAGTCACGAGAAAGTAGACTAGTAACAGTAGCGTATTATTTTTTTGTAAATACTTTGGTTTAATGATAAAATGTCGAGGACGACATTTATTCGAAAGGGAGAGCAATGTGACAGTCATGAACTATTACATATGCCCACAGTCTATTTTTTATTTAACTTCACCCTCTTACGTAATACCTCCATATAGCGCCCTCCAGCGATCTCATTTTCGCGGGCTTTCAGTTCATAAGATCCTTAGACGAAGACCTCATCACATCGTATTTATCTTCGTCAACAGGTAATTATGTTTTATATTGTTTAATGCTTACCTTTTGCGTTAATATTGTTTAACTAACTCATTCACTATGTTCCGTTTACCGTCATAGTCTAAGTTGTATATATATTTACTGTTCAAATCTTTGATTTATTGACTCGTTTGCCATGTATAACGGAGTCAAACGAGGAGTTACCCTTAGGTCAAACTTATGCTATGAGACAATTCATGTATTCGTTTTGTAAATTACATCGGGACAAGTCAGTCCCTTTAGTGTAAATATATCTTTAGTGCATTTGTTAAGTAAGCTCTGTTTTTGGATCCAGCTTACGGTTAATTTATATTTTCCTTTGATTTCCAAGATGGCGGACGACGCCTAGAATTATGGCGTTAACCGCTGGGAGAACTGTTTATTTATTAGTGTTAATTTAATATTCATAATTGTTATTGTAAAAAGTTCATAAGATCCTTAGACGAAGATCTCATCACACCGTATTTATCTTCGTCAACAGATTCATGTGTAAATAAAATACTGGAAAGCTAGCAACTGAACAGCCGTGCCACGTCAATCTTGAATACAGTTAGAGGGGTCACATATATTTTATTGTATGTTCTTTATATTTGTGTAAGTCATAGTTGAATTAGTTTATGATGAGTTAAGACTTTTAAGAGAGCGAAAATCGGCCTAGTGCAAGGAGGACTTCTTGAAAGTGTTTAGATAGTTACACTTTGCGTAGATTTTGTTTGGAACATTTGTTACTTCCCTAAGTAAGTTCCTAAATCCCCTTCTTGCATCTTTACCACGTGCTCTGTTGATACAGACTAGCCCACAGGCCTCGCTTGGGAAGTTGACCCGGTTCAACTTTTCGCCAGTCCCGCTCTCAACCCCCTTTCGTCGTCTTCCTGGAAGTCGTCAGAGTCACTTCTTGGACTTCGGAGCCAATCTGATGTCGACCTTTCAAGACAGAGTCTCTGCCAAGTCCAGTTGAAGCGCGGAACCAGCTAAGACCTATTATATATCATTGTGTATTTTTGTTGCCATTAACTGCTTCAGTATTTCTTATTGTTGGTTCCTTTTTTTCAAAACTGCGATTGTTAATATTTCCTCAGACTCGTATATTGTTGAGTATTTTTACTTGTTGTTTCACCTTGGTGAATTGCCGTTCAAATATCATTTCGCACTGTTGTGAACCATTGATAATACTGAAGGAGTTAATATGATTTTGAGCCATTGCCTTATTGATTGTTTTTATAACTGAATGCATTGTGTTGTATTTGTTGAATCCTTGATATTGAGATATTGAGATAATTTTCATAATAATAATAACTATAATTGAGAGAGATGAGAATCTAACTAAATTGCTGTCTGTTGTGTTTTCTTTCTTAGCAAACATTCCGATATTCTTAATCGAACCACGTCGTAGGCTCTTGATTATCTAAAAGAGGTAAAAACCTGTGACATAATAGTCAACTCTGGAAATCGCGTTTTGACGGTGCAAATCGACCAAGTTGAGCATCCTGAACAACTTTCCAGTGTGGAGTCATGCAAAATTCGCAAAACCTCGGGAATTACAACTTTTTGGTGCAAAAGTGACGTCATAATTTGACCCAAAATCGTCAATTACCGCCAAAGTAAAACATTGACGGGGTTCAAATTTGCACCGGCACACTGGGGTGGGGTATCCGCAAGAAGTAATCACGCTAATTCTGCTTTTCGGGGTGGCTCGAAAATTAAAAAGTTTATTCCCCGGGCAGGGTAAAGGGAAGAGCGGCCATCTTGTTTTTCTAATAGTGAACTCTGGAAATCGCGTTTTGACGGTGCAAATAGACCAAGTTGAGCATCCTGAACAACTTTCCTGTCGTTTTGACGGTGCAAATCGACCAAGTTGAGCATCCTGAACAACTTTCCAGTGTGGAGTCATGCAAAATTCGCAAAACCTCGGGAATTACAACTTTTTGGTGCAAAAGTGAAGTCATAATTTGACCCAAAATCGTCGATTACCGCCAAAGTAAAACATTGACGGGGTTCAAATTTGCACCGGCACACTCGGGTGGGGTATCCGCAAGGAGTAATCACGCTAGTTCTGCTTTTCGGGGTGACTCGAACTTTACAAGGTTTATTCCCCGGGCATGGAAAATGAAAAAAACGGCCATCTTGTTTTTCTAATAGTGAACTCTGGAAATCGCGTTTTGACGGTGCAAATAGACCAAGTTGAGCATCCTGAACAAATTTCCTGTATGGAGTCATGCAAAATTCGCAAAATCTTGGGAATTACAACTTTTTGGTGCATAAGTGACGTCATAATTTGACCCATTATCGTCGATTACTGCCAAAGTAAAACATTGACGGGTTCAAATTTGCACCGGCACACTCAGGTGGGGTATCTGCAAGAAGTAATCACGCTAATTCGGCTGTTCGGGGTGGCTGGAAAATTAAAAATTTTATTCCCCGGGCAGGGTAAAGGGAAGAGCGGCCATCTTGTTTTTCTAATAGTCAACTCTGGAAATCGCGTTTTGACGGTGCAAATCGACCAAGTTGAGCATCCTGAACAACTTTCCTGTGTGGAGGCATGCAAAATTCGCAAAACCTTGGGAATTACAACTTTGTGGTGCAAAAGTGACGTCATATTTTTACCATCTATCGTCGATTACCGCCAAAATATAACGGTGACGGGGTTCAAATTTGCACCGGCACAATCCGGTTGGGTTATCAAAAAGAAGTAATCACGCTAATTCGGCTTTTCGGGGTGGCTCGAAAATTAAAAAGTTTATTCCCCCGGCAGGGAAAAGGGAAGAGCGGCCATCTTGTTTTTCTAATAGTCAACTCTGGAAATCGCGTTTTGACGGTGCAACTCGACCAAGTTGAGCATCCTGAACAACTTTCCTGTGTGGAGTCATGCAAAATTCGCAAAACCTTGGGAATTACAACTTTTTGGGGCAAAAGTGACGTCATAATTTGACCAAAAATCGTCGATTACCGCCAAAGTAAAACATTGACGGGGTTCAAATTTGCACCCGCACACTCGGGCGGGGTATCCGCAAGAAGTAATCACGCTAATTCGGCTTTTCGGGATGGCTCGAAAATTAAAAAGTTTATTCCCCGGGCAGGGAAAAAGGAAGAGCGGCCATATTGTTTTTCTAATAGTCAACTCTGGAAATCGCGTTTTGACGGTGCAAATCGATCAAGTTGAGCATCCTGAACAACTTTCCTGTGTGGAGTCATGCAAAAGTCGCAAAATCTTGGGAATTACAACTTTTTGGTGCAAAAGTGACGTCATAATTTGACCCAAAATCGTCGATTACCGCCAAAGTAAAACATTGACGGGGTTCAAATTTGCACCGGCACACTCGGGTGGGGCATCCGCAAGAAGTAATCACGCTAATTCTGCTTTTCGAGGTGGCTCGAAAATTAAAAAGTTTATTCCCCGGGCAGGGAAAAGGAAAAAGCTGCCGTATTGTTTTTCTAATAGTCAACTCTGGAAACCGCGTTTTGACGGTGCAAATCGATCAAGTTGAGCGTCCTGAACAACTTTCCTGTGTGGAGTCATGCAAAATTCGCAAAATCTTGGGAATTACAACTTTTTGGTGCAAAAGTGACGTCATAATTTGACCCAAAATCGTCGATTACCGCCAAAGTAAAACATTGACGGGGTTCAAATTTGCACCGGCTCACTCGGGTCGGGTATCCGCAAGAAGTAATCACGCTAATTCGGCTTTTCGGGTTGGCTCGAAAATTAAAAAGTTCATTCCCCGGGAAGGGAAAAGGGAAGAGCGGCCCTCTTGTTTTTCTAATAGTCAACTCTGGAAATCGCGTTTTGACGGTGCAAATCGACCAAGTTGAGCATCCTGAGCAACTTTCCTGTGTGGAGGCATGCAAAATTCGCAAAACCTTGGGAATTACAACTTTGTGGTGCAAAAGTGACGTCATATTTTTACCATCTATCGTCGATTACCGCCAAAATATAACGGTGACGGGGTTCAAATTTGCACCGGCACAATCCGGTTGGGTTATCAAAAAGAAGTAATCACGCTAATTCGGCTTTTCGGGGTGGCTCGAAAATTAAAAAGTTTATTCCCCCGGCAGGGAAAAGGGAAGAGCGGCCATCTTGTTTTTCTAATAGTCAACTCTGGAAATCGCGTTTTGACGGTGCAACTCGACCAAGTTGAGCATCCTGAACAACTTTCTTGTGTGGAGTCATGCAAAATTCGCAAAACCTTGGGAATTACAACTTTTTGGGGCAAAAGTGACGTCATAATTTGACCAAAAATCGTCGATTACCGCCAAAGTAAAACATTGACGGGGTTCAAATTTGCACCGGCACACTCGGGTGGGGTATCCGCAAGAAGGAATCACGCTAATTCGGCTTATCGGGGTGGCTCGAAAATTAAAAAGTTTATTCCCCGGGTAGGGAAAAGGGAAGAGCGGCCATTTTGTTTTTCTAATAGTCAACTCTGGAAATCGCGTTTTGACGGTGCAAATCGATCAAGTTGAGCATCCTGAACAACTTTCCTGTGTGGAGTCATGTAAAAGTCGCAAAATCTTGGGAATTACAACTTTTTGGTGCAAAAGTGACGTCATAATTTGACCCAAAATTGTCGATTACCGCCAAAGTAAAACATTGACGGGGTTCAAATTTGCACCGGCACACTAGGGTGGGGTATCCGCAAGAAGTAATCACGCTAATTCGGCTTTTCGGGATGGCTCGAAAATTAAAAAGTTAATTCCCCGGGCAGGGAAAAGGGAAGAGCGGCCATATTGTTTTTCTAATAGTCAACTCTGGAAATCGCGTTTTGACGGTGCAAATCGATAAAGTTGAGCATCCTGAACAACTTTCCTGTGTGGAGTCATGTAAAAGTCGCAAAATCTTGGGAATTACAACTTTTTGGTGCAAAAGTGACGTCATGATTTGACCAAAAATCGTCGATTACCGCTAAAGTAAAACATTGACGGGGTTCAAATTTGCACGGGCACACTCGGGTGGGGTATCCGCAAGAAGTAATCACGCTAATTCTGCTTTTCGAGGTGGCTCGAAAATTAAAAAGTTTATTCCCCGGGCAGGGAAAAGGAAAAGGCTGCCATCTTGTTTTTCTGATAGTCAAATCTGGAAACCGCGTTTTGACTGTGCAAATCGATCAAGTTGAGCATCCTGAAAAACTTTCCCATGTGGAGTCATGCAAAATTCGCAAAATCTTGGGAATTACAACTTTTTGGTGCAAAAGGGACGTCATAATTTGACCCAAAATCGTCGATTACCGCCACAGTAAAACATTGACGGGGTTCAAATTTGCACCGGCACACTAGGGTGGGGTATCCGCAAGAAGTAATCACGCTAATTCGGCTTTTCGGGATGGCTCGAAAATTAAAAAGTTAATTCCCCGGGCAGGGAAAAAGGAAGAGCGGCCATATTGTTTTTCTAATAGTCAACTCTGGAAACCGCGTTTTGACGGTGCAAATCGATCAAGTTGAGCGTCCTGAACAACTTTCCTGTGTGGAGTCATGCAAAATTCGCAAAATCTTGGGAATTACAACTTTTTGGTGCAAAAGGGACGTCATAATTTGACCCAAAATCTTCGATTACCGCCACAGTAAAACATTGACGGGGTTCAAATTTGCACCGGCACACTCGGGTGGGGTATCCGCAAGAAGTAATCACGCTAATTCGGCTTTTCGGGGTGGCTCGAAAATTAAAAAGTTTATTTCCGGGGCAGGGAAAAGGGAAGAGCGGCCATCTCTTTTTGTTTAATAGTCAACTCTGGAAATCGCTTTTTGACGGTGCAAATCGACCAAGTTGAGCATCCTGAACAACTTTCCTGTATTGAGTCATGCCAAATTCGCAAAACCTTGGGAATTACAACTTTTTGGTGCAAAAGTGACGTCATAATTTGACCCAAAATCGTCGATTACCGCCAAAGTAAAACTAGACGGGGTTCAAATTTGCACCGGTACACTCAGGTGGGGTATCCGCAAGAAGTAATCACGCTAATTCGGCGTTTCGGGATGGCTCGAAAATTAAAAAGTTTATTCCCCGGGTAGGGAAAAGGGAAGAGCTGCCATTTCGTTTTCTAATAGTCAACTCTGGAAATCGCGTTTTGAAGGTGCAAATCGACCAAGTTGAGCATCCTGAACAAGTTTCCTGTGTGGAGTCATGCAAAATTCGCAAAATCTTGGGAATTACAACTTTTTGGTGCAAAAGTGACGTCATAATTTGACCCCAATTCGTCGATTACCGCCAAAGTAAAACATTGACGGGGTTCAAATTTGCACCGGCACACTCGGGTGGGGTATCCGCATGAAGTAATCACGCTAATTCGGCTTTTCGGGATGGCTCGAAAATTAAAAAGTTAATTCCCCGGGCAGGGAAAAAGGAAGAGCGGCCATATTGTTTTTCTAATAGTAAACTCTGGAAATCGCGTTTTGACGGTGCAAATCGATCAAGTTGAGCATCCTGAACAACTTTCCTGTGTGGAGTCATGTAAAAGTCGCAAAATCTTGGGAATTACAACTCTTTGGTGCAAAAGTGACGTCATAATTTGACCCAAAATTGTCGATTACCGCCAAAGTAAAACATTGACGGGGTTCAAATTTGCACGGGCACACTCAGGTGGGGTATCCGCAAGAAGTAATCACGCTACTTCTGCTTTTCGAGGTGGCTCGAAAATTAAAAAGTTTATTCCCCGGGCAGGGAAAAGGAAAAGGCTGCCATCTTGTTTTTCTGATAGTCAAATCTGGAAACCGCGTTTTGACTGTGCAAATCGATCAAGTTGAGCATCCTGAAAAACTTTCCCATGTGGAGTCATGCAAAATTCGCAAAATCTTGGGAATTACAACTTTTTGGTGCAAAAGGGACGTCATAATTTGACCCAAAATCGTCGATTACCGCCACAGTAAAACATTGACGGGGTTCAAATTTGCACCGGCACACTAGGGTGGGGTATCCGCAAGAAGTAATCACGCTAATTCGGCTTTTCGGGATGGCTCGAAAATTAAAAAGTTAATTCCCCGGGCAGGGAAAAAGGAAGAGCGGCCATATTGTTTTTCTAATAGTCAACTCTGGAAACCGCGTTTTGACGGTGCAAATCGATCAAGTTGAGCGTCCTGAACAACTTTCCTGTGTGGAGTCATGCAAAATTCGCAAAATCTTGGGAATTACAACTTTTTGGTGCAAAAGGGACGTCATAATTTGACCCAAAATCTTCGATTACCGCCACAGTAAAACATTGACGGGGTTCAAATTTGCACCGGCACACTCGGGTGGGGTATCCGCAAGAAGTAATCACGCTAATTCGGCTTTTCGGGGTGGCTCGAAAATTAAAAAGTTTATTTCCGGGGCAGGGAAAAGGGAAGAGCGGCCATCTCTTTTTGTTTAATAGTCAACTCTGGAAATCGCTTTTTGACGGTGCAAATCGACCAAGTTGAGCATCCTGAACAACTTTCCTGTATTGAGTCATGCCAAATTCGCAAAACCTTGGGAATTACAACTTTTTGGTGCAAAAGTGACGTCATAATTTGACCCAAAATCGTCGATTACCGCCAAAGTAAAACTAGACGGGGTTCAAATTTGCACCGGTACACTCAGGTGGGGTATCCGCAAGAAGTAATCACGCTAATTCGGCGTTTCGGGATGGCTCGAAAATTAAAAAGTTTATTCCCCGGGTAGGGAAAAGGGAAGAGCTGCCATTTCGTTTTCTAATAGTCAACTCTGGAAATCGCGTTTTGAAGGTGCAAATCGACCAAGTTGAGCATCCTGAACAAGTTTCCTGTGTGGAGTCATGCAAAATTCGCAAAATCTTGGGAATTACAACTTTTTGGTGCAAAAGTGACGTCATAATTTGACCCCAATTCGTCGATTACCGCCAAAGTAAAACATTGACGGGGTTCAAATTTGCACCGGCACACTCGGGTGGGGTATCCGCATGAAGTAATCACGCTAATTCGGCTTTTCGGGATGGCTCGAAAATTAAAAAGTTAATTCCCCGGGCAGGGAAAAAGGAAGAGCGGCCATATTGTTTTTCTAATAGTCAACTCTGGAAACCGCGTTTTGACGGTGCAAATCGATCAAGTTGAGCGTCCTGAACAACTTTCCTGTGTGGAGTCATGCAAAATTCGCAAAATCTTGGGAATTACAACTTTTTGGTGCAAAAGGGACGTCATAATTTGACCCAAAATCTTCGATTACCGCCACAGTAAAACATTGACGGGGTTCAAATTTGCACCGGCACACTCGGGTGGGGTATCCGCAAGAAGTAATCACGCTAATTCGGCTTTTCGGGGTGGCTCGAAAATTAAAAAGTTTATTTCCGGGGCAGGGAAAAGGGAAGAGCGGCCATCTCTTTTTGTTTAATAGTCAACTCTGGAAATCGCTTTTTGACGGTGCAAATCGACCAAGTTGAGCATCCTGAACAACTTTCCTGTATTGAGTCATGCCAAATTCGCAAAACCTTGGGAATTACAACTTTTTGGTGCAAAAGTGACGTCATAATTTGACCCAAAATCGTCGATTACCGCCAAAGTAAAACTAGACGGGGTTCAAATTTGCACCGGTACACTCAGGTGGGGTATCCGCAAGAAGTAATCACGCTAATTCGGCGTTTCGGGATGGCTCGAAAATTAAAAAGTTTATTCCCCGGGTAGGGAAAAGGGAAGAGCTGCCATTTCGTTTTCTAATAGTCAACTCTGGAAATCGCGTTTTGAAGGTGCAAATCGACCAAGTTGAGCATCCTGAACAAGTTTCCTGTGTGGAGTCATGCAAAATTCGCAAAATCTTGGGAATTACAACTTTTTGGTGCAAAAGTGACGTCATAATTTGACCCCAATTCGTCGATTACCGCCAAAGTAAAACATTGACGGGGTTCAAATTTGCACCGGCACACTCGGGTGGGGTATCCGCATGAAGTAATCACGCTAATTCGGCTTTTCGGGATGGCTCGAAAATTAAAAAGTTAATTCCCCGGGCAGGGAAAAAGGAAGAGCGGCCATATTGTTTTTCTAATAGTAAACTCTGGAAATCGCGTTTTGACGGTGCAAATCGATCAAGTTGAGCATCCTGAACAACTTTCCTGTGTGGAGTCATGTAAAATTCGCAAAATCTTGGGAATTACAACTCTTTGGTGCAAAAGTGACGTCATAATTTGACCCAAAATTGTCGATTACCGCCAAAGTAAAACATTGACGGGGTTCAAATTTGCACGGGCACACTCAGGTGGGGTATCCGCAAGAAGTAATCACGCTACTTCTGCTTTTCGAGGTGGCTCGAAAATTAAAAAGTTTATTCCCCGGGCAGGGAAAAGGAAAAGGCTGCCATCTTGTTTTTCTGATAGTCAAATCTGGAAACCGCGTTTTGACTGTGCAAATCGATCAAGTTGAGCATCCTGAAAAACTTTCCCATGTGGAGTCATGCAAAATTCGCAAAATCTTGGGAATTACAACTTTTTGGTGCAAAAGGGACGTCATAATTTGACCCAAAATCGTCGATTACCGCCACAGTAAAACATTGACGGGGTTCAAATTTGCACCGGCACACAAGGGTGGGGTATCCGCAAGAAGTAATCACGCTAATTCGGCTTTTCGGGATGGCTCGAAAATTAAAAAGTTAATTCCCCGGGCAGGGAAAAAGGAAGAGCGGCCATATTGTTTTTCTAATAGTCAACTCTGGAAACCGCGTTTTGACGGTGCAAATCGATCAAGTTGAGCGTCCTGAACAACTTTCCTGTGTGGAGTCATGCAAAATTCGCAAAATCTTGGGAGTTACAACTTTTTGGTGCAAAAGGGACGTCATAATTTGACCCAAAATCTTCGATTACCGCCACAGTAAAACATTGACGGGGTTCAAATTTGCACCGGCACACTCGGGTGGGGTATCCGCAAGAAGTAATCACGCTAATTCGGCTTTTCGGGGTGGCTCGAAAATTAAAAAGTTTATTTCCGGGGCAGGGAAAAGGGAAGAGCGGCCATCTCTTTTTGTTTAATAGTCAACTCTGGAAATCGCTTTTTGACGGTGCAAATCGACCAAGTTGAGCATCCTGAACAACTTTCCTGTATTGAGTCATGCCAAATTCGCAAAACCTTGGGAATTACAACTTTTTGGTGCAAAAGTGACGTCATAATTTGACCCAAAATCGTCGATTACCGCCAAAGTAAAACTAGACGGGGTTCAAATTTGCACCGGTACACTCAGGTGGGGTATCCGCAAGAAGTAATCACGCTAATTCGGCGTTTCGGGATGGCTCGAAAATTAAAAAGTTTATTCCCCGGGTAGGGAAAAGGGAAGAGCTGCCATTTCGTTTTCTAATAGTCAACTCTGGAAATCGCGTTTTGAAGGTGCAAATCGACCAAGTTGAGCATCCTGAACAAGTTTCCTGTGTGGAGTCATGCAAAATTCGCAAAATCTTGGGAATTACAACTTTTTGGTGCAAAAGTGACGTCATAATTTGACCCCAATTCGTCGATTACCGCCAAAGTAAAACATTGACGGGGTTCAAATTTGCACCGGCACACTCGGGTGGGGTATCCGCATGAAGTAATCACGCTAATTCGGCTTTTCGGGATGGCTCGAAAATTAAAAAGTTAATTCCCCGGGCAGGGAAAAAGGAAGAGCGGCCATATTGTTTTTCTAATAGTAAACTCTGGAAATCGCGTTTTGACGGTGCAAATCGATCAAGTTGAGCATCCTGAACAACTTTCCTGTGTGGAGTCATGTAAAAGTCGCAAAATCTTGGGAATTACAACTCTTTGGTGCAAAAGTGACGTCATAATTTGACCCAAAATTGTCGATTACCGCCAAAGTAAAACATTGACGGGGTTCAAATTTGCACCGGCACACTCAGGTGGGGTATCCGCAAGAAGTAATCACGCTAATTCGGCTTTTCGGGGTGGTTCGAAAATTAAAAAGTATATTCCCCGGGCAGGGAAAAGGGAAGAGCGGCCATCTTGTTTTTCAAACAGTCAACTCTGGAAATCTCTTTTTGACGGTGCAATTAGACCAAGTTGAGCATCCTGAATAACTTTGCTGTGTGGAGTCATGCAAATTTCGCATAACCTTGGGAATTACAATTTTTTGGTGCAAAAGTGACGTCATAATTTGACCCAAAATCGTCGATTACCGCCAAAGTAAAACATTGACGGGGTTCAAATTTGCACCGGCACACTCGGGTGGGGTATCCGCAAGAAGTAATCACGCTAATTCGGCTTTTCGGGATGGCTCGAAAATTAAAAAGTTTGTTCCCCGGGAAGGGAAAAGGAAAGAGCGGCCATCTCTTTTTTTTTAATAGTCAACTCTGGAAATCGCGATTTGACGGTGCAAATCGATCAAGTTGAGCATCCTGAACAACTTTCCCATGTGGAATCATGCAAAATTCGCAAAATCTTGGGAATTACAACTTTTTGGTGCAAAAGTAACGTCATAAATTGACCCAAAATCGTCGATTACCGCCAAAGTAAAACATTGACGGGGTTCAAATTTGCACCGGCACACTGGGGTGAGGTATCCGCAAGAAGTAATCACGCTAATTCGGCTTTTCGGGTTGGCTCGAAAATTAAAAAGTTTATTCCCCGGGAAGGGAAAAGGGAAGAGCGGCCCTCTTGTTTTTCTAATAGTCAACTCTGGAAATCGCGTTTTGACGGTGTTAATCGACCAAGTTGAGCATCCTGAACAACTTTCCTGTGTGGAGGCATGCAAAATTCGCAAAACCTTGGGAATTACAACTTTGTGGTGCAAAAGTGACGTCATATTTTTACCATCTATCGTCGATTACCGCCAAAATATAACGGTGACGGGGTTCAAATTTGCACCGGCACAATCCGGTTGGGTAATCAAAAAGAAGTAATCACGCTAATTCGGCTTTTCGGGGTGGCTCGAAAATTAAAAAGTTTATTCCCACGGCAGGGAAAAGGGAAGAGCGGCCATCTTGTTTTTCTAATAGTCAACTCTGGATATCGCGTTTTGACGGTGCAAATCGATCAAGTTGAGCATCCTGAACAACTTTCCTGTGTGGAGGCATGCAAAATTCGCAAAACCTTGGGAATTACAACTTTTTTGTGCAAAAGTGACGTCATAGATTGACCAAAAATCGTCGATTTCCGCCAAAATATAACGGTGACGGGGTTCAAATTTGCACCGGCACACTCGGTTGGGTTATCAACAAGAAGTAATCACGCTAATTCGGCTTTTCGGGGTGGCTCGAAAATAAAAAAGTGTATTCCCCCGGCAGGGAAAAGGACAGAGCGGCCATCTTGTTTTTCTAATAGTCACCTCAGGATATCGCGTTTTGACGGTGCAAATCGACCAAGTTGAGCATCCTAAACAACTTTCATGTGTGGAGGCATGCGAAATTCGCAAAACCTTGGGAATTACAACTTTTTGGTGCAAAAGTGACGTCATAATTTGACCAAAAATCGTCGATTACCGCCAAAATATAACAGTGACGGGGTTCAAATTTGCACCGGCACACTCGGGTTGGGTATCCGCAAGAAGTAATCACGCTAATTCGGCTTTTCGGGGTGGCTCGAAAATTAAAAAGTTTATTCCCCGGGCAGGGAATAGGGAAGAGCGGCCATCTTGTTTTTCTAATAGTCAACTCTGGAAATCGCGTTTTGACGGTGCAAATCGACCAAGTTGAGCATCCTGAACAACTTTCCTTTGTGGAGGCATGCAAAATTTGAAAACCTTGGGAATTACAACTTTTTGGTCCAAAAGTGACGTCATAATTTGACAAAAAATCGTCGATTACCGCCAAAATATAACAGTGATGGGGTTCAAATTTGCATCTGCACACTCGGGTGGGGTATCCGCAAGAAGTAATCACGCTAATTCGGCTTTTCGGGGTGGCTCGAAAATTAAACAGTTTATTCCCTGGGCAGGGAAAAGGGAAGAGCGGCCATCTTGTTTTTCTAATAGTCAACTCTGGAAATCGCGTTTTGACGGTGCAAATCGACCAAGTTGAGCATCCTGAACAACTTTCTTGTGTGGAGGCATGCAAAATTCGCAAAACCTTGGGAATTACAACTTTTTGGTGCAAAAGTGACGTCATAATTTGACCAAAAATCGTCGATTACCGCCAAAATATAACAGTGACGGGGTTCAAATTTGCACCGGCACACTCGGGTAGGGTATCCGCAAGAAGTAATCACGCTAATTCGGCTTTTCGGGGTGGCTCGAAAAATAAAAAGTTTACTCCCCGAGCAGGGAAAAGGGCAGAGCGGCCATATTGTTTTTCTAATAGTCAACTCTGGAAATCGCGTTTTGACGGTGCAAATCGACCAAGTTGAGCATCCTGAACAACTTTCTTGTGTGGAGGCATGCAAAATTCGCAAAATCTTGGGAATTACAACTTTTTGGTGCAAAAGTGACGTCATAATTTGACCAAAAATCGTCGATTACCGCCAAAATATAACAGTGACGGGGTTCAAATTTGCACCGGCACACTCGGTTGGGTTATCAATAAGAAGTAATCACGCTATCGGCTTTTCGGGGTGGCTCGAAAATTAAAAATGTTATTCCCCGGGCAGGGAAAAGGGAAGAGCGGCCATCTTGTTTTTCTAATAGTCAACACTGGATGTCGCGTTTTGACGGTGCAAATCGACCAAGTTGAGCATCCTAAACAACTCTCCTGTGTGGAGGCATGCAAAATTCGCAAAACCTTGGGAATTACAACTTTTTGGTGCAAAAGTGACGTCATAATTTGACCAAAAATCGTCGATTACCGCCAAAGTAAAACATTGACGGGGTTCAAATTTGCACCGGCACACTCGGGTTGGGTATCCGCAAGAAGTAGTCACGCTAATTCGGCTTTTCGGGGTGGCTCGAAAATTAAAAAGTTTATTCAACGGGCAGGGAAAAGGGAATAGCGGCCATCTTGTTTTTCTAATAGTCAACTCTGGAAATCGCGTTTTGACGGTGCAAATCGACCAAGTTGAGCATCCTGAACAACCATTCTGTGTGGAGTCATGCAAAATTCGCAAAATCTTGGGAATTACAACTTTTTGGTGCAAAAGGGACGTCATAATTTGACCCAAAATCGTCGATTACCGCCAAAGTAAAACATTGACGGGGTTCAAATTTGCACCGGCACACTCGGTTCGGGTATCCGCAAGAAGTAATCACGCTAATTCGGCTTTTCGGGGTGGCTCGAAAATTAAAAAGTTTATTCCCCGGGCAGGGAAAAGGGAAGAGCGGCCATCTTGTTTTTCTAATAGTCAACTCTGGAAATCGCGTTTTGACGGTGCAAATCGACCAAGTTGAGCATCCTGAACAACTTTCTTGTGTGGAGTCATGCAAAATTCGCAAAACTTTGGGAATTACAACTTTTTGGTGCAAAAGTGACGTCATAATTTGACCCAAAATCGTCGATTACCGCCAAAGTAAAACATTGACGGGGTTCAAATTTGCACCGGCACACTCGGGTGGGGTATCCGCAAGAAGTAATCACGCTAATTCGGCTTTTCGGGGTGGCTCGAAAATTAAAAAGTTTATTCCCCGGGCAGGGAAAAGGGAAGAGCTGCCATCTTGTTTTTCTAATAGTCAACTCTGGAAATCGCGTTTTGACGGTGCAACTCGACCAAGTTGAGCATCCTGAACAACTTTCCTGTGTGGAGGCATGCAAAATTCGCAAAACCTTGGGAATTACAACTTTTTGGTGCAAAAGTGACGTCATAATTTTACCATCTATCGTCGATTACCGCCAAAATATAACGGTGACGGGGTTCAAATTTGCACCGGCACACTCGGTTGGGTTATCAAAAAGAAGTAATCACGCTAATTCGGCTTTTCGGGGTGGCTCGAAAATTAAAAAGTTTATTCCCCCGGCAGGGAAAAGGGAAGAGCGGCCATCTTATTTTTCTAATAGGCAACTCTGGATATCGCGTTTTGACGGTGCAAATCGACCAAGTTGAGCATCCTAAACAACTTTCCTGTGTGGAGGCATGCAAAATTCGCAAAACCTTGGGAATTACAACTTTTTTGTGCAAAAGGGACGTCATAGTTTGACCAAAAATCGTCGATTACCGCCAAAATATAACGGTGACGGGGTTCAAATTTGCACCGGCACACTCGGGTGGGTTATCAACAAGAAGTAATCACGCTAATTCGGCTTTTCGGGGTGGCTCGAAAATAAAAAAGTGTATTCCCCCGGCAGGGAAAAGGAAACAGCGGCCATCTTGTTTTTCTAATAGTCAACTCAGGATATCGCGTTTTGACGGTGCAAATCGACCAAGTTGAGCATCCTAAACAACTTTCATGTGTGGAGGCATGCGAAATTCGCAAAACCTTGGGAATTACAACTTTTTGGTGCAAAAGTGACGTCATAATTTGACAAAAAATCGTCGATTACCGCCAAAATATAACAGTGACGGGGTTCAAATTTGCACCGGCAAACTCGGGTAGGGTATCCGCAAGAAGTAATCACGCTAATTCGGCTTTTCGGGGTGGCTCGAAAATTAAAAATGTTATTCCCCGGGCAGGGAAAAGGGAAGAGCGGCCATCTTGTTTTTCTAATAGTCAACTCTGGAAATCGCGTTTTGACGGTGCAAATCGACCAAGTTGAGCATCCTGAACAACTTTCCTGTGTGGAGGCATGCAAAATTTGAAAACCTTGGGAATTACAACTTTTTGGTCCAAAAGTGACGTCATAATTTGACAAAAAATCGTCGATTACCGCCAAAATATAACAGTGACGGGGTTCAAATTTGCACGGGCAAACTCGGGTAGGGTATCCGCAAGAAGTAATCACGCTAATTCGGCTTTTCGGGGTGGCTCGAAAATTAAAAATGTTATTCCCCGGGCAGGGAAAAGGGAAGAACGGCCATCTTGTTTTTCTAATAGTCAACACTGGATGTCGCGTTTTGACGGTGCAAATCGACCAAGTTGAGCATCCTGAACAACTTTTCTGTGTAGAGTCATGCCAAACTCGCAAAATCTTGGGAATTACAACTTTTTGGTGCAAAAGTAACGTCATAAATTGACCCAAAATCGTCGATTACCGCCAAAGTAAAACATTGACGGGGTTCAAATTTGCACCGGCACACTGGGGTGAGGTATCCGCAAGAAGTAATCACGCAAAGTCGGCTTTTCGGGTTGGCTCGAAAATTAAAAAGTTTATTCCCCGGGAAGAGAACAGGGAAGAGCGGCCCTCTTGTTTTTCTAATAGTCAACTCTGGAAATCGCGTTTTGACGGTGCAAATCGACCAAGTTGAGCATCCTGAACAACTTTCCTGTGTGGAGGCATGCAAAATTCGCAAAACCTTGGGAATTACAACTTTGTGGTGCAAAAGTGACGTCATAATTTTACCATCTATCGTCGATTACCGCCAAAATATAACGGTGACGGGGTTCAAATTTGCACCGGCACACTCGGTTGGGTTATCAAAAAGAAGTAATCACGCTAATTCGGCTTTTCGGGGTGGCTCGAAAATTAAAAAGTTTATTCCCCCGGCAGGGAAAAGGAAAGAGCGGCCATCTTGTTTTTCTAATAGTCAACTCAGGATATCGCGTTTTGACGGTGCAAATCGACTAAGTTGAGCATCCTAAACAACTTTTATGTGTGGAGGCATGCGAAATTCGCAAAACCTTGGGAATTACAACTTTTTGGTGCAAAAGTGACGTCATAATTTGACCAAAAATCGTCGATTACCGCCAAAATATAACAGTGACGGGGTTCAAATTTGCACCGGCACACTCGGGTTGGGTATCCGCAAGAAGTAATCACGCTAATTCGGCTTTTCGGGGTGGCTCGAAAACTAAAAAGTTTATTCCCCGGGCAGGGAAAAGGGAAGAGCGGCCATCTTGTTTTTCTAATAGTCAACTCTGGAAATCGCGTTTTGACGGTGCAAATCGACCAAGTTGAGCATCCTGAACAACTTTCCTGTGTGGAGGCATGCAAAATTTGAAAACCTTGGGAATTACAACTTTTTGGTCCAAAAGTGACGTCATAATTTGACAAAAAATCGTCGATTACCGCCAAAATATAACAGTGACGGGGTTCAAATTTCCACCGGCAAACTCGGGTAGGGTATCCGCAAGAAGTAATCCCGCTAATTAGGCTTTTCGGGGTGGCTCGAAAAATAAAAAGTTTATTCCCCGAGCAGAGAAAAGGGAAGAGCGGCCATCTTGTTTTTCTAATAGTCAACTCTGGATGTCGCGTTTTGACGGTGCAAATCGACCAAGTTGAGCATCCTGAACAACTTTCCTGTGTGGAGGCATGCAAAATTCGCAAACCCTTGGGAATTACAACTTTTTGGTGCAAAAGTGACGTCATAATTTGACCCAAAATCGTCGATTACCGCCAAAGTAAAACATTGACGGGGTTCAAATTTGCACCGGCACACTCGGGTGGGGTATCCGCAAGAAGTAATCACGCTAATTCGGCTTTTCGGGGTGGCTCGAAAATTAAAAAGTTTATTCCCCGGGCAGGGAAAAGGGAAGAGCTGCCATATTGTTTTTCTAATAGTCAACTTTGGAAATAGCGTTTTGACGGTGCAAATCGACCAAGTTGAGCATCCTGAACAACTTTCCTGTGTGGAGTCATGCAAAATTCGCAAAACCTTGGGAATTACAACTTTTTGGGGCAAAAGTGACATCATCATTTGACCAAAAATCGTCGATTACCGCCAAAGTAAAACATTGACGGGGTTCAAATTTGCACCGGCACACTCGGGTAGGGTATCCGCAAGAAGTAATCACGCTAATTCGGCTTTTCGGGGTGGCTCGAAAAATAAAAAGTTTACTCCCCGAGCAGGGAAAAGGGAAGAGCGGCCATATTGTTTTTCTAATAGTCAACTCTGGAAATCGCGTTTTGACGGTGCAAATCGACCAAGTTGAGCATCCTGAACAACTTTCCTGTGTGGAGGCATGCAAAATTCGCAAAACCTTGGGAATTACAACTTTTTTGTGCAAAAGTGACGTCATAATTTGACTAAAAATCGTCGATTACCGCCAAAATATAACGCTGACGGGGTTCAAATTTTCACCGGCACACTCGGGTGGGGTATCCGCAAGAAGTAATCACGCTAATTCGGCTTTTCGGGGTGGCTCGAAAATTAAGAAGTTTATTCCCCGGGCAGGGAAAAGGGAAGAGCGGCCATCTTGTTTTTCTAATAGTCAACTCTGGATGTCGCGTTTTGACGGTGCAAATCGACCAAGTTGAGCATCCTGAACAACTTTCCTGTGTGGAGGCATGCAAAGTTCGCAAAACCTTGGGAATTATAACTCTTTGGTGCAAAAGTGACGTCATAATTTGACCAAAAATGGTCGATTACCGCCAAAATATAACGGTGGCGGGGTTCAAATTTGCACCGGCACACTCGGTTGGGTTATCAACAAGAAGTAATCACGCTATCGGCTTTTCGGGGTGGCTCGAAAATTAAAAAGTTTATTCCCCCGGCAGAGAAAAGGGAAGAGCGGCCATCTTGTTTTTCTAGTAGTCAACTCTGGATGTCGCGTTTTACGGTGCAAATCGACCAAGTTGAGCATCCTGAACAACTTTCCTGTGTGGAGGCATGCAAAATTCGCAAAACCTTGGGAATTACAACTTTTTGGTGCAAAAGTGACGTCATAATTTGACCCAAAATCGTCGATTACCGCCAAAGTAAAACATTGACGGGGTTCAAATTTGCACCAGCACACTCGGGTGGGGTATCCGCAAGAAGTAATCACGCTAATTCGGCTTTTCGGGGTGGCTCGAAAATTAAAAAGTTTATTCCCCGGGCAGTGAAAAGGGAAGAGCTGCCATCTTGTTTTTCTAGTAGTCAACTCTGGATGTCGCGTTTTGACGGTGCAAATCGACCAAGTTGAGCATCCTGAACAACCTTACTGTGTGGAGTCATGCGAAATTTGCAAAACCTTGGAAATTACAACTTTTTGGTGCAAAAGGGACGTCATAATTTGACCCAAAATCGTCGATTACCGCCAAAGTAAAACATTGACGGGGTTCAAATTTGCACCGGCACACTCGGTTGGGTTATCAATAAGAAGTAATCACGCTATCGGCTTTTCGGGGTGGCTCGAAAATTAAAAATGTTATTCCCCGGGCAGGGAAAATGGAAGAGCGGCCATCTTGTTTTTCTAATAGTCAACACTGGATGTCGCGTTTTGACGGTGCAAATCGACCAAGTTGAGCATCCTAAACAACTCTCCTGTGTGGAGGCTTGCAAAATTTGCAAAACCTTGGGAATTACAACTTTTTGGTGCAAAAGTTACGTCATAATTTCACCAAAAATCGTCGATAACCGGCAAAATATAACAGTGACGGGGTTCAAATTTGCACCGGCACACTCGGGTGGGGTATCCGCAAGAAGGAATCACGCTAATTCGGCTTTTCGGGGTGGCTCGAAAATTAAAAAGTTTATTCAACGGGCAGGGAAAAGGGAAGAGCGGCCATATTGTTTTTCTAATAGTCAACTCTGGAAATCGCGTTTTGACGGTGCAAATCGACCAAGTTGAGCATCCTGAACAACTTTCCTGTGTGGAGTCATGCAAAATTCGCAAAATCTTGGGAATTACAACTTTTTGGTGCAAAAGGGACGTCATAATTTGACCCAAAATCGTCGATTACCGCCAAAGTAAAACATTGACGGGGTTCAAATTTGCACCGGCACACTCGGGTGGGGTATCCGCAAGAAGTAATCACGCTAATTCGGCTTTTCGGGGTGGCTCGAAAATTAAAAAGTTTATTTCCGGGCCAGGGAAAAGGGAAGAGCGGCCATCTCTTTTTTTTTAATAGTCAACTCTGGAAATCGCGTTTTGACGGTGCAAATCGACCAAGTTGAGCATCCTGAACAACTTTCCTGTATGGAGTCATGCAAAATTCGCAAAACCTTGGGAATTACAACTTTTTGGTGCAAAAGTGACGTCATAATTTGACCCAAAATCGTCGATTACCGCCAAAGTAAAACATTGACGGGGTTCAAATTTGCACCGGCACACTCGGGTGGGGTATCCGCAAGAAGTAATCACGCTAATTCGGCTTTTCGGGGTGGCTCGAAAATTAAAAAGTTTATTCAACGGGCAGGGAAAAGGGAAGAGCTGCCATCTTGTTTTTCTGATAGTCAACTTTGGGAATCGCGTTTTGACGGTGCAAATCGACCAAGTTGAGCATCCTGAACAACTTTCCTGTGTGGAGGCATGCAAAATTCGCAAAACCTTGGGAGTTACAACTTTTTGGGGCAAAAGTGACATCATAATTTGACCAAAAATCGTCGATTACCGCCAAAGTAAAACATTGACGGGGTTCAAATTTGCACCGGCACACTCGGGTGGGGTATCCGCAAGAAGGAATCACGCTAATTCGGCTTTTCGGGGTGGCTCGAAAATTAAAAAGTTTATTCCCCGGGTAGGGAAAAGGGAAGAGCGGCCATATTGTTTTTCTAATAGTCAACTCTGGAAATCGCGTTTTGACGGTGCAAATCGATCAGGTTGAGCATCCTTAACAACCTTACTGTGTGGAGTCATGCGAAATTTGCAAAACCTTGGAAATTACAACTTTTTGGTGCAAAAGTGACGTCACATTTTGACCAAAAATCGTTGATTACCGCCAAAATATAACAGTGACGGGGTTCAAATTTGCACCTGCACACTCGGGTGGGGTATCCGCAAGAAGTAATCACGCTAATTCGGCTTTTCGGGGTGGCTCGAAAATTAAAAAGTTTATTCCCCGGGCAGGGGAAAGGGAAGAGCGGCCATCTTGTTTTTCAAACAGTCAACTCTGGAAATCTCGTTTTGACGGTGCAAATCGACCAAGTTGAGCATCCTGAACAACTTTCTTGTGTGGAGGCATGCAAAATTCGCAAAACCTTGGGAATTACAACTTTTTGGTGCAAAAGTGACGTCATAATTTGACTAAAAGTCGTCGATTACCGCCAAAATATAACGGTGACGGGGTTCAAATTTGCATTTGCACACTCGGGTGGGGTATCCGCAAGAAGTAATCACGCTAATTCGGCTTTTCGGGGTGGCTCGAAAATTAAACAGTTTATTCCCCGGGCAGGGAAAAGGGAAGAGCGGCCATCTTGTTTTTCTAATAGTCAACTCTGGATGTCGCGTTTTGACGGTGCAAATCGACCAAAATGAGCATCCTGAACAACTTTCCTGTGTGGAGGCATGCAAAATTCGCAAAACCTTGGGAATTACAACTTTTTGGTGCAAAAGTGACGTCATAATTTGACCAAAAATGGTCGATTACCGCCAAAATATAACAGTGACGGGGTTCAAATTTGCACCGGCACACTCGGTTGGGTTAACAACAAGAAGTAATCACGCTATCGGCTTTTCGGGGTGGCTCGAAAATTAAAAAGTTTATTCCCCCGGCAGAGAAAAGGGAACAGCGGCCATCTTGTTTTTCTAGTAGTCAACTCTGGATGTCGCGTTTTGACGGTGCAAATCGACCAAGTTGAGCATCCTTTACAACTTTCCTGTGTGGAGGCATGCAAAATTCGCAAAACCTTGGGAATTACAACATTTTGGTGCAAAAGTGACGTCATAATTTGACTAAAAATCGTCGATTACCGCCAAAATATAACGGTGACGGGGTTCAAATTTGCATCTGCACACTCGGGTGGGGTATCCGCAAGAAGTAATCACGCTAATTCGGCTTTTCGGGGTGGCTCGAAAATTAAACAGTTTATTCCCCGGGCAGGGAAAAGGGAAGAGCGGCCATCTTGTTTTTCTAATAGTCAACTCTGGATGTCGCGTTTTGACGGTGCAAATCGACCAAAATGAGCATCCTTTACAACTTTCCTGTGTGGAGGCATGCAAAATTCGCAAAACCTTGGGAATTATAACTCTTTGGTGCAAAAGTGACGTCATAATTTGACCAAAAATGGTCGATTACCGCCAAAATGTAACGGTAGCGGGGTTCAAATTTGCACCGGCACACTCGGTTGGGTTATCAACAAGAAGTAATCACGCTATCGGCTTTTCGGGGTGGCTCGAAAATTAAAAAGTTTATTCCCCCGGCAGAGAAAAGGGAACAGCGGCCATCTTGTTTTTCTAGTAGTCAACTCTGGATGTCGCGTTTTGACGGTGCAAATCGACCAAGTTGAGCATCCTTTACAACTTTCCTGTGTGGAGGCATGCAAAATTCGCAAAACCTTGGGAATTACAACTTTTTGGTGCAAAAGTGACGTCATAATTTGACCAAAAATCGTCGATTACCGCCAAAATATAACAGTGACGGGGTTCAAATTTGCACCGGCACACTCGGTTGGGTTATCAATAAGAAGTAATCACGCTATCGGCTTTTCGGGGTGGCTCGAAAATTAAAAAGTTTATTCCCCGGGCAGGGAAAAGGGAAGAGCGGCCATCTTGTTTTTCTAATAGTCAACACTGGATGTCGCGTTTTGACGGTGCAAATCGACCAAGTTGAGCATCCTAAACAACTCTCCTGTGTGGAGGCATGCAAAATTCGCAAAACCTTGGGAATTATAACTCTTTGGTGCAAAAGTGACGTCATAATTTGACCAAAAATGGTCGATTACCGCCAAAATGTAACGGTAGCGGGGTTCAAATTTGCACCGGCACACTCGGTTGGGTTATCAACAAGAAGTAATCACGCTATCGGCTTTTCGGGGTGGCTCGAAAATTAAAAAGTTTATTCCCCCGGCAGAGAAAAGGGAACAGCGGCCATCTTGTTTTTCTAGTAGTCAACTCTGGATGTCGCGTTTTGACGGTGCAAATCGACCAAGTTGAGCATCCTTTACAACTTTCCTGTGTGGAGGCATGCAAAATTCGCAAAACCTTGGGAATTACAACTTTTTGGTGCAAAAGTGACGTCATAATTTGACTAAAAATCGTCGATTACCGCCAAAATATAACGGTGACGGGGTTCAAATTTGCATCTGCACACTCGGGTGGGGTATCCGCAAGAAGTAATCACGCTAATTCGGCTTTTCGGGGTGGCTCGAAAATTAAACGGTTTATTCCCCGGGCAGGGAAAAGGGAAGAGCGGCCATCTTGTTTTTCTAATAGTCAACTCTGGATGTCGCGTTTTGACGGTGCAAATCGACCAAAATGAGCATCCTTTACAACTTTCCTGTGTGGAGGCATGCAAAATTCGCAAAACCTTGGGAATTACAACTTTTTGGTGCAAAAGTGACGTCATAATTTGACTAAAAATCGTCGATTACCGCCAAAATATAACAGTGACGGGGTTCAAATTTGCATCGGCACACTCGGTTGGGTTATCAATAAGAAGTAATCACGCTAATTCGGCTTTTCGGGGTGGCTCGAAAATTAAACAGTTTATTCCCCGGGCAGGGAAAAGGGAAGAGCGGCCATCTTGTTTTTCTAATAGTCAACTCTGGATGTCGCGTTTTGACGGTGCAAATCGACCAAAATGAGCATCCTGAACAACTTTCCTGTGTGGAGGCATGCAAAATTCGCAAAACCTTGGGAATTACAACTTTTTGGTGCAAAAGTGACGTCATAATTTGACCAAAAATGGTCGATTACCGCCAAAATATAACAGTGACGGGGTTCAAATTTGCACCGGCACACTCGGTTGGGTTAACAACAAGAAGTAATCACGCTATCGGCTTTTCGGGGTGGCTCGAAAATTAAAAAGTTTATTCCCCCGGCAGAGAAAAGGGAACAGCGGCCATCTTGTTTTTCTAGTAGTCAACTCTGGATGTCGCGTTTTGACGGTGCAAATCGACCAAGTTGAGCATCCTTTACAACTTTCCTGTGTGGAGGCATGCAAAATTCGCAAAACCTTGGGAATTACAACATTTTGGTGCAAAAGTGACGTCATAATTTGACTAAAAATCGTCGATTACCGCCAAAATATAACGGTGACGGGGTTCAAATTTGCATCTGCACACTCGGGTGGGGTATCCGCAAGAAGTAATCACGCTAATTCGGCTTTTCGGGGTGGCTCGAAAATTAAACAGTTTATTCCCCGGGCAGGGAAAAGGGAAGAGCGGCCATCTTGTTTTTCTAATAGTCAACTCTGGATGTCGCGTTTTGACGGTGCAAATCGACCAAAATGAGCATCCTTTACAACTTTCCTGTGTGGAGGCATGCAAAATTCGCAAAACCTTGGGAATTATAACTCTTTGGTGCAAAAGTGACGTCATAATTTGACCAAAAATGGTCGATTACCGCCAAAATGTAACGGTAGCGGGGTTCAAATTTGCACCGGCACACTCGGTTGGGTTATCAACAAGAAGTAATCACGCTATCGGCTTTTCGGGGTGGCTCGAAAATTAAAAAGTTTATTCCCCCGGCAGAGAAAAGGGAACAGCGGCCATCTTGTTTTTCTAGTAGTCAACTCTGGATGTCGCGTTTTGACGGTGCAAATCGACCAAGTTGAGCATCCTTTACAACTTTCCTGTGTGGAGGCATGCAAAATTCGCAAAACCTTGGGAATTACAACTTTTTGGTGCAAAAGTGACGTCATAATTTGACCAAAAATCGTCGATTACCGCCAAAATATAACAGTGACGGGGTTCAAATTTGCACCGGCACACTCGGTTGGGTTATCAATAAGAAGTAATCACGCTATCGGCTTTTCGGGGTGGCTCGAAAATTAAAAAGTTTATTCCCCGGGCAGGGAAAAGGGAAGAGCGGCCATCTTGTTTTTCTAATAGTCAACACTGGATGTCGCGTTTTGACGGTGCAAATCGACCAAGTTGAGCATCCTAAACAACTCTCCTGTGTGGAGGCATGCAAAATTCGCAAAACCTTGGGAATTATAACTCTTTGGTGCAAAAGTGACGTCATAATTTGACCAAAAATGGTCGATTACCGCCAAAATGTAACGGTAGCGGGGTTCAAATTTGCACCGGCACACTCGGTTGGGTTATCAACAAGAAGTAATCACGCTATCGGCTTTTCGGGGTGGCTCGAAAATTAAAAAGTTTATTCCCCCGGCAGAGAAAAGGGAACAGCGGCCATCTTGTTTTTCTAGTAGTCAACTCTGGATGTCGCGTTTTGACGGTGCAAATCGACCAAGTTGAGCATCCTTTACAACTTTCCTGTGTGGAGGCATGCAAAATTCGCAAAACCTTGGGAATTACAACTTTTTGGTGCAAAAGTGACGTCATAATTTGACTAAAAATCGTCGATTACCGCCAAAATATAACGGTGACGGGGTTCAAATTTGCATCTGCACACTCGGGTGGGGTATCCGCAAGAAGTAATCACGCTAATTCGGCTTTTCGGGGTGGCTCGAAAATTAAACGGTTTATTCCCCGGGCAGGGAAAAGGGAAGAGCGGCCATCTTGTTTTTCTAATAGTCAACTCTGGATGTCGCGTTTTGACGGTGCAAATCGACCAAAATGAGCATCCTTTACAACTTTCCTGTGTGGAGGCATGCAAAATTCGCAAAACCTTGGGAATTACAACTTTTTGGTGCAAAAGTGACGTCATAATTTGACTAAAAATCGTCGATTACCGCCAAAATATAACAGTGACGGGGTTCAAATTTGCATCGGCACACTCGGTTGGGTTATCAATAAGAAGTAATCACGCTATCGGCTTTTCGGGGTGGCTCGAAAATTAAAAAGTTTATTCCCCGGGCAGGGAAAAGGGAAGAGCGGCCATCTTGTTTTTCTAATAGTCAACACTGGATGTCGCGTTTTGACGGTGCAAATCGACCAAAATGAGCATCCTGAACAACTTTCCTGTGTGGAGGCATGCAAAATTCGCAAAACCTTGGGAATTACAACTTTTTGGTGCAAAAGTGACGTCATAATTTGACCAAAAATGGTCGATTACCGCCAAAATATAACAGTGACGGGGTTCAAATTTGCACCGGCACACTCGGTTGGGTTAACAACAAGAAGTAATCACGCTATCGGCTTTTCGGGGTGGCTCGAAAATTAAAAAGTTTATTCCCCCGGCAGAGAAAAGGGAACAGCGGCCATCTTGTTTTTCTAGTAGTCAACTCTGGATGTCGCGTTTTGACGGTGCAAATCGACCAAGTTGAGCATCCTTTACAACTTTCCTGTGTGGAGGCATGCAAAATTCGCAAAACCTTGGGAATTACAACATTTTGGTGCAAAAGTGACGTCATAATTTGACTAAAAATCGTCGATTACCGCCAAAATATAACGGTGACGGGGTTCAAATTTGCATCTGCACACTCGGGTGGGGTATCCGCAAGAAGTAATCACGCTAATTCGGCTTTTCGGGGTGGCTCGAAAATTAAACAGTTTATTCCCCGGGCAGGGAAAAGGGAAGAGCGGCCATCTTGTTTTTCTAATAGTCAACTCTGGATGTCGCGTTTTGACGGTGCAAATCGACCAAAATGAGCATCCTTTACAACTTTCCTGTGTGGAGGCATGCAAAATTCGCAAAACCTTGGGAATTATAACTCTTTGGTGCAAAAGTGACGTCATAATTTGACCAAAAATGGTCGATTACCGCCAAAATGTAACGGTAGCGGGGTTCAAATTTGCACCGGCACACTCGGTTGGGTTATCAACAAGAAGTAATCACGCTATCGGCTTTTCGGGGTGGCTCGAAAATTAAAAAGTTTATTCCCCCGGCAGAGAAAAGGGAACAGCGGCCATCTTGTTTTTCTAGTAGTCAACTCTGGATGTCGCGTTTTGACGGTGCAAATCGACCAAGTTGAGCATCCTTTACAACTTTCCTGTGTGGAGGCATGCAAAATTCGCAAAACCTTGGGAATTACAACTTTTTGGTGCAAAAGTGACGTCATAATTTGACCAAAAATCGTCGATTACCGCCAAAATATAACAGTGACGGGGTTCAAATTTGCACCGGCACACTCGGTTGGGTTATCAATAAGAAGTAATCACGCTATCGGCTTTTCGGGGTGGCTCGAAAATTAAAAAGTTTATTCCCCGGGCAGGGAAAAGGGAAGAGCGGCCATCTTGTTTTTCTAATAGTCAACACTGGATGTCGCGTTTTGACGGTGCAAATCGACCAAGTTGAGCATCCTAAACAACTCTCCTGTGTGGAGGCATGCAAAATTCGCAAAACCTTGGGAATTATAACTCTTTGGTGCAAAAGTGACGTCATAATTTGACCAAAAATGGTCGATTACCGCCAAAATGTAACGGTAGCGGGGTTCAAATTTGCACCGGCACACTCGGTTGGGTTATCAACAAGAAGTAATCACGCTATCGGCTTTTCGGGGTGGCTCGAAAATTAAAAAGTTTATTCCCCCGGCAGAGAAAAGGGAACAGCGGCCATCTTGTTTTTCTAGTAGTCAACTCTGGATGTCGCGTTTTGACGGTGCAAATCGACCAAGTTGAGCATCCTTTACAACTTTCCTGTGTGGAGGCATGCAAAATTCGCAAAACCTTGGGAATTACAACTTTTTGGTGCAAAAGTGACGTCATAATTTGACTAAAAATCGTCGATTACCGCCAAAATATAACGGTGACGGGGTTCAAATTTGCATCTGCACACTCGGGTGGGGTATCCGCAAGAAGTAATCACGCTAATTCGGCTTTTCGGGGTGGCTCGAAAATTAAACGGTTTATTCCCCGGGCAGGGAAAAGGGAAGAGCGGCCATCTTGTTTTTCTAATAGTCAACTCTGGATGTCGCGTTTTGACGGTGCAAATCGACCAAAATGAGCATCCTTTACAACTTTCCTGTGTGGAGGCATGCAAAATTCGCAAAACCTTGGGAATTACAACTTTTTGGTGCAAAAGTGACGTCATAATTTGACTAAAAATCGTCGATTACCGCCAAAATATAACAGTGACGGGGTTCAAATTTGCATCGGCACACTCGGTTGGGTTATCAATAAGAAGTAATCACGCTATCGGCTTTTCGGGGTGGCTCGAAAATTAAAAAGTTTATTCCCCGGGCAGGGAAAAGGGAAGAGCGGCCATCTTGTTTTTCTAATAGTCAACACTGGATGTCGCGTTTTGACGGTGCAAATCGACCAAGTTGAGCATCCTAAACAACTCTCCTGTGTGGAGGCATGCAAAATTCGCAAAACCTTTGGAATTATAACTCTTTGGTGCAAAAGTGACGTCATAATTTGACCAAAAATCGTCGATTACCGCCAAAATATAACAGTGACGGGGTTCAAATTTGCACCTGCACACTCGGGTGGGGTATCCGCAAGAAGTAATCACGCTAATTCGGCTTTTCGGGGTGGCTCGAAAATTAAGAAGTTTATTCCCCGGGCAGGGAAAAGGGAAGAGCGGCCATCTTGTTTTTCTAATAGTCAACTCTGGATGTCGCGTTTTGACGGTGCAAATCGACCAAGTTGAGCATCCTGAAAAACTTTCCTGTGTGGAGGCATGCAAAATTCGCAAAACCTTGGGAATTACAACTTTTTGGTGCAAAAGTGACGTCATAATTTGACAAAAAATCGTCGATTACCGCCAAAATATAACAGTGACGGGGTTCAAATTTGCACCTGCACACTCGGGTGGGGTATCCGCAAGAAGTAATCACGCTAATTCGGCTTTTCGGGGTGGCTCGAAAATTAAACAGTTTATTCCCCAGGCAGGGAAAAGGGAAGAGCGGCCATCTTGTTTTTCTAATAGTCAACTCTGGATGTCGCGTTTTGACGGTGCAAATCGACCAAGTTGAGCATCCTGAACAACTTTCTTGTGTGGAGGCATGCAAAATTCGCAAAACCTTTGGAATCACAACTTTTTGGTGCAAAAGTGACGTCATAATTTGACCAAAAATCGTCGATAACCGCCAAAATATAACAGTGACAGGGTTCAAATTTGCACCGGCACACTCGGGTTGGGTATCCGCAAGAAGTAATCACGCTAATTCGGCTTTTCGGGGTGGCTCGAAAATTAAAAAGTTTATTCAACGGGCAGGGAAAAGGGAAGAGCGGCCATCTTGTTTTTCTCATAGTCAACTCTGGAAATCGCGTTTATACGGTGCAAATCGACCAAGTTGAGCATCCTGAACAACTCTCCTGCGTGGAGGCATGCAAAATTCGCAAAACCTTGGGAATTAAAACTTTTTGGTGCAAAAGTGACGTAATAATTTGACCAAAAATCGTTGATTACCGCCAAAATATAACAGTGACGGGGTTCAAATTTGCACCGGCACACTCGGGTGGGGTATCCGCAAGAAGTAATCACGCTAATTCGGCTTTTCGGGGTGGCTCGACAATTAAAAAGTTATTCCCCGGGCAGGGAAAATGGAAGAGCGGCCATCTTGTTTTTCTACTAGTCAACTCTGGAAATCGCGTTTTGACGGTGCAAATCGACCAAGTTGAGCATCCTGAACAACTTTCCTGTGTGGAGGCATGCAAAATTCGCAAAACCATGGGAATTACAACTTTTTGGTGCAAAAGTGACGTCATAATTTGACCAAAAATCGTCGATTACGGCCAAAATATAACGGTGACGGGGTTCAAATTTGCACCGGCACACTCGGGTGGGGTATCCGCAAGAAAAAATCACGCTAATTCGGCTTTTCGGGGTGGCTCGAAAATTAAAAAGTTTATTCCCCCGGCAGGGAAATGGGAAGAGCGGCCATCTTGTTTTTCTAATAGTCAACTCTGGAAATCGCGTTTTGACGGTGCAAATCGACCAACTTGAGCATCCTGAACAACTTTCCTGTGTGGAGGCACACACACAATTCGCAAAACCTTTAGAATTACAACTTTCTGGTGCAAAAGTGACGTCATAATTTGACCAAAAATCTGCGATTACCGCCAAAATATCAAGTCTTTGTCAAAGAGCCAATCAGACAATATAACACGATGAATTAGGAATCAGCAGTGGTATTTGGTTCAAATCCATAGTCACCGAGAGCCGCGGATTTTCTCGATTAAAGGCTCGCAAGAGTCTCTGCATGGTCTCCCCCTCAAAAATAATCTCCGTTGCTAGCAGAGGAGATATCCGACTAAAAAGGCTTGTATGAAAGTAGTACCCTCTTTTAAAACAAACTCATAATCACAGCAATTAATTAATAGCCGGCAGAGTTATCTGACTGAAAAGGAAGAAGTTCTGGTAAACAGATAATTTTAAAAAACGTGCCAGTTGGTATGGACGGCTCGGAACACTTTAACGACAAAGTCAATTTCTACTGAAAATAAATACATTTAATGATTGGTTGCTATAATATGTTGAATGTTGTTTCCAATAACGTTTAAACGATTTTAGAATCTCTAGGCCCCATTCATCGTGATTTATCGAGCGTACGTCCAACTATTCTTAAACGGTAATTTCAACTGTTTTAAAGGTTTAACTGGCAAAACTTATATGAAAAGAATCAGTAAGTTATTCACTTTCTTCTTGTGAACAATTTGTTCTAAGATACGTGTATACGTTCTGCAGTGTGTGTGGGGATGACATGTACTGTACCAACAATGGAACAGGGTTAAATGGAACAAATAAAGTTATTAGCAACAGTTGGTTGCTGTTTGATGCGTTTAAAAAAATGCTGGAATATTAAGTAAGTGACTTATTTTGAATAAACACATCTGTAACAGACGCATGTATTTTTGTTTCTCGTAAAGCCTTAATATTTGTTATTTAACACGCGAAATTACCCCCCCCCCCCGCTCCCCCCTGTACAAAATGGTATACACACGGTCTGTACCATTTAGAGGTGCATGCACCCTGCGAAACATCAATAAGTCACTCTGGAATGTTAATGGAAGTCCGAGGTCGCCACCCACTTTAAACCTTAAAGGAACACGTTGCCTTGGATCGGTCGAGTTGGTCTTTGAAAAGCGTTTGTAGCCGTTTGTTTTAAAATGCATATGGTTAGAAAGATGTTGTAAAAGTAGAATACAATGATCCACACACACATGCCTCGAAATTGCGTGGTTTTCCATTTACCTCGTCGACTAACACGGTCGGCCATTTATGGGAGTCAGATTTTTGACTCCCATAAATGGCCGACCGTGTTAGTTCGCACAGTATTTGGAAAACCACGCAATTGGTCTGAGGTCACCTCGGTTGGCCAATCAAAACACAGATATGGAAAGCTTACTTTCGGTCGCCCGCATGTGTGTGTCCACGTGTGTGGTGGTATATATACAGTACATGCATGGTGGATACGGTACTTGCTTTAATGTTGGTGTAGAATTTGTGCGTATCTCTATGAGAGGTCAAAGGTCAAACCACACGCCGGTTTTTGGCCGGTCTCTGGCGTTATTCACGAGCCTCGAAAAATGACGTCAGACGTTCAGGCTAGTAGCTTGCCAGTGTAGTCTAGATTTCAAGCTCGCAAGTTAACTAAATCATACCGTAGCGGGCGCGCTTTGGCGATTTACAACTGCGCGTAGTACCACTACGTAGTACACGTTCCAGAATCAAGCACCATAGTCTTGGGCCAAGACTGTTTTATATCTTACTTCCTCTGTTTTTATGGCACAGTGCGTATTGTGAATGTCAATGCGTCACGCTCCGTATACAGACAGTGCAAAAATAATTACCTTCTAAACTTTGTGTGCGTGCATGCTGTTCGTCGCCAAATAACGTTCTGAAATTTTTAACTTTGCGCGCTGCACGTGAGACTGGAAGATAAATTCGTTATAACATTCGGCATCATTTGATATGGGACGCAGAAGCGCTATATTTTTCCGTATTCCACTCGTGCTTGTGTGATAACTTAAGGCCGGTTCATACTCGCTGCGACTGCGTGCTGACACCCGACAATTCGAAATTGGATTTAGCGTTCATACTTCTTCAAAATAAATAATTAAATACGCATTAAGTTTGCGTTCGCGCGCGGAAATGAACGCGTCAACTTCTGTTCATACATTGGTCCGGTGCAAGGATTTTTCATTAAATAAAATGCCTTCCGTCCAAATCTTTATCGCAAATTTCCCAAATTTCCTTCCATGAAGTCACTGTCCTCTTTACATCTCGATATTCTTTCAAGCTTGTGTTACACAGATTTGCAAAAAGAAGAACAGTTTTTATCTTTTCGTATCAGGTTCTTGCCATTATTCACTGAAATTGCGTCTACGCATCTGACAAAATGTTAAAATATTTCAATACGTCCGACTACACAATCCGATTAGTGTGTACGACCTAATTTTTAATTTTGAAAATTTCATACGCATTTGTGAAAAAACGATTACGCACTGCGCTTCCTTTTACGCACTGTGAACTTTAAAAAAACGGGTCCGCGCGCTGCGTACTCAGTGAATACGCAGCGAGTATGAACCGGCTTTAAGGGGGGGGCAACCACGTTCCCAGAGGTGATCGATCTCACCGCGCCATTTTTTCCCAGCATGCCTTGCTCAATCATAGTTAGTGACGAGAGGTATCGATACGGCACGCTGCCCATGGTAGCGAGGCTGGGGGGGGGGGGGGTAGTTGACCCAAAAATGCAAAGAATTTAGCCAAAAGAGTTGTCAAAGTATTTAGTTTATTTATTTTTAAGTTTTATCACTACAAATGAGAAAAATAAGTCTCAAACTTGTGATGATTATTTTATCATTATGTTTTTGCAAAGTTGTTTCCGTCGCAGGAATGCAGGACTATATAAACGAAATTAAGAACACTTTATGGCTGCATAGTATGAATGTGGCAACAGGCACTGATAAGAAAAAAAATCGAACATTTTTGTTTGTGGAAACAAAACAATTTACCCTAGGTAGGATTGGATATTTCTTCTCAACTTATTCTTGGTTTATATTTAGGCCGATGAAATCTTCTCTGAAATCTTTGTAAATTGTAAAATCACGAACAAGCAAGAGGTCAAGCTACCCTGTAAGGATCTTGCAACACTGCAAGCAATTGCTGAGTAACACAAGCAAAAGGTTGTTGTTATGTATACGTATTTAGGCAAGTGCCAATACGGTGGCATTTGCTTGCAAGAAACAAGCTTTTGCTTAAAACTGTAGCTTTTGCTTGCTATCAACTGCTTATTTTTATGTATGAAGATGTAAGCAAAAGCCTAGAAAAAAGCAATTGCTACTTATATAGGATTCGAGGCATTGCATGGTGAGGTATCAATATATATTTGGTTTGCGGTAACACCATGTGTGTGTCTACTTGCCAGGTAGAGTTTGCTCTTAGAGAACTGTCTTGCTTAATTCTACTACCGCGGAGTAGATAATTCGGATGTTCGGGAGACTTCTCAGTTCTGAAAAAAACTGTCCTGCCTATTAACTATTACCTGAGCGGAAGGTATAGAAAATTGGCTGTGCAAGTCTCGCGCATATTTGAACTTCCGTTTTACGTCGGGGAGATTTTGTTTCGTCCATTATTTTAGTTTAACGTAACTGATGACCATAATAATTAAATATGTTATTGAAAATGTAATACTAATTAACAACATATAAAAGGCTAGGACTACTACTTTAGCTTTATAGGATCGTAATTTACTGTACTACCGCGGAGTCAGTTCTTGAATTGGTCTCAACGTTTCGACTAGCTTGCTCTAGTCATCGTCAGGAGACTGAAGAGATAAGTGGGCTTATTTATAGGGGTTCAGAGGATCCAGTGTAAGTCAATCAATGCTCTGATTGGTTGAGTGGTTGGCGGGCTCAGGGCTCCCCTTAGGGTTTCCCATTGTGTGAGAAACCCCTTGGGTGTAGTTCTCGAGAGCAAGGACAAACTCTACCTGGCAAGTAGATACACACATGGTGTTACCGCAAACCAAATATTGCTACTCGTTATAAATTCGGCCCAATGATCTAAAATATTATTTGCTTCATTTGAGACATTACTTTGTTACTCAGTGTTATAGGGTAGACCATATTTTAAGTAGTTTGTCAATTTTACGTAAATATCCAAATCTATAAAACCCGCTTAGTTTCTTAGTAGATTGCTCCAAAGTGAATTCTGTAATAATGAAAGTGTTCTGAAAGGGAAGGTGCTTGTTCATACATCTCACCGTGATTCGAGACGAACACATTTCAAATCGCTCAGATTGCTCTGAGATTATTTCTGTACTAAGAAATGTGGGGCTTCTGAAGCTACTGGTTGAATCTCAGCGTGATCGGAGACTAAAAATTCTTAAACCGCTCAGGTGGATTTGAGAATTATTCTGTAAGAACGTGCAAGGGTGTTTGAAGCAAGGGCAGATCCAGAGAGGGGGTGCAAATAAAGACACTAAGGAAATAGTGAAATAAAGATTGCATGATCAACACTTTAAAGTGTGTCCACTTACTTTAAAAAGTCAGTGGACACTATTGGTAATTATTCAAAATAATTATTAGCATAAAACCTTACTTGGTGGCGAGTAATGGGGAGAGGTTGACAGTATAAAATGGTGTGAGAATTGGCTCCCTCTGAAATGACGTAGTTTTCGAGAAAGAAGTAATTTTCCACGAATTTGATTTCGAGACCTCAGAATTAGAATGTGAGGTCACGAAATCAAGCGTCTAAATGCACACAACTTCGTGTGACAATGGTGTTTTTTCTTTCATTATTATCTCGCAATTTAGACGACCAATTGAGCTCAAATTTTCACAGATTTGTTATTTTATGCATATGTTGAGATACACCAGGTGAGAAGACTGGTCTTTGACAATTACCAATAGTG
This sequence comes from Asterias amurensis, assembly GCF_032118995.1. Classification (NCBI taxonomy): domain Eukaryota; kingdom Metazoa; phylum Echinodermata; class Asteroidea; order Forcipulatida; family Asteriidae; genus Asterias; species Asterias amurensis. Next base: position 10,528,711 of record NC_092662.1, on the reverse strand, counting down.
TCCAGTGTCTTTAAAACAATAAGTACGGATTTGCATATCGTCAGCTGGGTATAATCTACAATTTGCATTGGCACTACTTATTTTAGATTCGGAAGATAAAACGATTTTTCAGAACTTATACTAACCATTTATTAAAACTGTATTTGTAATAATATACCTGGAATTCCAATACATATTTATTTTCAAAAGTAATAGATAATAAGAGAATGTTATTATGCCTTCATAACTATTCTTTCAAAATGATATGAAGTAAGAACATAATTATAATGTTAATAATATTAACAACTATTTTTAAAGTCAACACAATTACTAAAGCATCAAAGATCCTCCCCACAAAGTACACCACACAAGACAACGTTGTACATCAATAACATACATCAGTGTTTGTTTGTTTTTTATGTAAAATAAAAACATATTATTCATAATTATTGAGGAACACGGCAGTTTTAAAAGTATGAAATTAACACACACATTTTTCTTGTAAGATAATGTGAAGTTATTCACAACAGGAGTTAAGTTCGTTTAAACTACTAAACACTGATTAATAGGTTTGTATCTGCTCTTGAAATGTTCACATTTTTAATCAGGACCATCAAGTTTACCAACATGCTTCCTTCATATTAAAATAGCTAAAGGACTTGTTGCTGTGTATACCCAGGCAGCTTAAACGCAAATCGTATGTATAGCTAAATATTATTAGAAAAAAAAAATGTCTACAACAAAATTTCCCAAAATCTAATAAAACATACTTAATTATATACCACCCAAGCAGATCCTTGCCATTTGATTGGAGGATTTTCGTGATAGCAAATAAACGTACTATTTCACGCTAACAACGTGCATTTTCAATCCATCCAAGCAGATCCTTGACTCATGAACATATTCGCACCTTTGCACTCATAAACATTCATTATTTGTATACTATTGCACAGTGCAAAAAACATCACTGTAGTGGGCGCATTTCTTTGGTACTACAAGGCATATACAACATTACAGCGTGCTTGGTCTAAAAATGGCTATACAAGACGCACATCACTGTTAAATCCAACAGGTAATTTCACAACTAACAATTGTAGGCCTACGCTTTGTTTGTTTTGAAAGTTGTATCTTCCAATCAAAATGTCAAAGATCTACTTTGATGTTATAAAAAAAAATAATAATGAAAGTTTTTCATTCCTGCAATAGTGAGAACATTTTCATTCGTTGAAAAAAGGAATGTTCCACTCAGCTCGGCTCCGACTCGTTGAATAGAACATTCCATCTTTCACCTTTCCAAATTTTCGCACCATTGCACTCATAAATAAGGGAATAAAAGGGTAGCGACTCGTTCTTTCACAGTCGTTTAAAACAGGCAGGGTCGTTGCCGTGTGATAAAGGCCCAAGCCGAAGGCGAGGGCCTTTATCACACGGCAACGACCCTGCAAGATTTTAAACGGCCGTTAAAGAACGAGTCACTACTCTTTTATTCCCATTCATAAATGCCTTTTTGTTTAAAAGGCGTAATTGCTTTAGCTCTGTATGTACATATGATGTACGACGTCCGTGTGTTGCATTGTTATGACTGAGACGCCTATTTCACATAGTTTCCGGTTCCGTTCGTGCGCATGCACTTATAGTCTTGGTGCTACACGTTCTCGTTTTCCTTTCAAACACAGCGCGGCCAACTCACCGACAGCGCCCGCATCGCCCGTAACAAGAAACGTCTTGCACAAAGACTAGCGCAGAGTATCCGCTCACAACCAGTTATAAACACTGGTCATTATCAAAGGTTTAAACACCCCCACGTGACGCGCTCTCCACAAATAGGAATAGCAAAACTGTCTGAGATATTAAAGAATCTTTATTCATAACTACCTCGGACAGTTTCGCTATTCCTATTGGTGGAGAGCGCGTCACGTGGGGATGTTTAATCGATTGACTATAACCAGCTGGAGCTGTTTATAACCGGTCGTTTTCGGATACTAAACGCTAGTGTTGATGCACTACATTTCTCATTACGGGCGATGCGGGTGCTGTTGGTGAGTTGGCCGCGCTGGGTGTGAAAGAAAAACGAAAAATATCCGAAAAACTCGTCTCGAATGCATATCCGAAAACGTGCATACAAAAAAAACACACGTACGTACAGAGCTTAATGCAACGGAAACGGATAAGTTTTACAGAGTTTCTTACTTTATTACGCCTTTTAAAGCCATTGGACCCTTTCGGTACAGGAAAAGAAAAAAAGTTCACAGATTTACAAATAACTTACAGAAGGTAGTGGTGAAAGACTTCTCTTGAAATATTATTCCATGAAATGCTTTACTTTTTGAGAAAACAGTAAAACAATATCAATTCTCGATAGCGAGAATTACGGATTTATTTTAAACACATGTCATGACACGGTGAAACGTGCGGATACAAGGGTGGGTTTTCCCGTTATTTTCTCCCGACTCCGATGACCGACTGAGCCGCAATTTTCACAGGTCTGTTATTTGATATAGAAGTTGTGATACACGAAGTGTGGGCCTTGGACAATACTGTTTACCGAAAGGGTTCAATGGCTTACCGAAAGGGTCCAATGGCTTTAACCAAAAAGGCATTTATGAAAGGGAATAAAAGAGAAGTGACTCGTTCTTAAACTGCCCTTTAAAACCTGGCAGGGTCATTGCAGTGTGATAAAGGCCCGAGCCACGAAGGCTCGCGCCTTTATCACACGGCAACAACCCTGCCGGTTTTAACAACCATTTAAGAACTCATCACTACCCTTTTAGTCCCTAAATATTTGTATATTTCTATACCTAATACATATTCATGACAGAGAGTCGAGTTCTTACTGGTCCATTCATCATCACGTGCCAGGAGCTATTTGTATAATTTACCAAGGGCACACGTGAGTATTCAAGCATCCAGGCGCTATTCTACTTGTCATGCACCTTTACCATGTGGGACCGGTCAGCCCAGGTGATAGTCTACTTGTCATGCGCTTTACAATCGTGGTAGTGTTTTGTACACATGCACGAACATCGCTCTCTCTAGCGATATCAACACATTTATCATGTGATTTTAATTCACAGTCATCATTTTCTCTTGCTCAGAATCATGTTCCGGTAACTGAATGTATATGAAGTATACTAAAACAAATATAGCATGGTTTATTTCGGGTGACTAGTCGATTTGAGCTCCCCTCGGTATCGGAAGTTGGCAAACGAGTTCCCTCGGCTCCGCCTTGGGGACTAGTTTGCCGGGGAGCTAATATCAATTATAACACACCTCTTGCTTGTTCTGTATTCTGGTTGGCTGAAACACGGTCATGTGGGATGAACTATTATACACATATTGACTGGCAATGAGGTAACCTCTTTTATAACACCCCTTGCAAAGATTCTGCCTGCTCATTGGTTTAGAGCGCGTCACATGACATGTCTTAGTTTTGCTACACGACGGCCGTCGGTTTGCCATGCGCTAGTCCGAAGACTAGCACATGGCGCCGTGCGCTAGTCCGACAGACTAGCACACGGCGTGCAGTACCCAGACGTCCGTTGCGTGTACGAGGATGATAAATTAATAGTCTGTAACCATTTCGGATTGCACGACACGACATTCAACACATTCAGCAAAAGTGTTTGCAATCTGTATTCGCGTCGTCCGTGGATTGTAGCATTCAGGTCTGTAACTTAATAATAATAGTACAGTATTTAGAAATGTTTGGGGTGTTATAAAACAAATGTTGACTGCTTTTACTCGTGCAATGGTTAAAAACTATGACTCCCTCGGTGATCCCCGGAGCGTTCTATTTTCCCTCGGCTTCGCCTCGGGAAAATAGAACGCTCCGGGGATCACCTCGGGAGTCATAGTTTTAACCATAGCACTCGAAGCAGTCAATATTTGTATACTAGTCACTCACAGGCCCGAGGGGGAATAGACGTGCACTAGTTATCAAATTATGCCAGTCAATATGTGTTTTATAACACAGCTCGGTCTCAAATGCCAAATAAGAACAGAAATCTGGAAAAATAAAGGAAGTTTTGTAGTTGCTGTTCACGGTTCAAGTCAAGAGAGGGCGCTGTAACCGGGCACTATTTTCAAAGACTAGTGCCCGCTCGAGTACTTGTTCCCGCAAATCACTAGACTATATTAGTTCATCCCACCAGAATACAGAACAAGCAAGAGGTGTGTTATAATTGATATAACTGGCATAATTCGGTAACTAGTGTACGTCTATTCCCCCCGAGGGACTTTGAGTGACTAGAAGAGGGGCCTATTTCCTTCGGCCTCGGAAAATCTTCTAGTCACTCAAAGTCCCTCGGGGGAATAGACGTACACTAGTTACCTCATTGGGTGTCGTAATCTTTTCAAGATGGAGCCTGCTATTAAGCGGAACGCGAAGCCTTTACTGCCTGGGGTCCGGGCCTGTTTAAGGGCCCGGGAAAATTCTGCATTCTAGATGCTCTGTGGTGCAATCTTAGGCCAATAAGAGGCAAAAAGAATGTAACAGAACGTGAGCCTTTCAAATATGAGTAGCAGTCATAGAGTTATATATAAAGAACTAGAGGGCGCACTTATGATACTTCTTGCACAAAATGCGACGGGACCGCAAGGAGAAACGCGCACCGCAGACATCCGCCATTCTGTACGCGCGTTGAATATGAAGTACACGTTTGAGTTTGTGTTTATTGAACGCTACGCGATGCTGTTTTGTCAACTTACAATATGGCCGCACAAACACACACTGTGTGATGCTGTTTTGTCAACTTGGCTGCTTGGCGCATGCCGGGTCGCGTATATAGGCCAGTGCGCCCTCTAGTTCTTATCACTCTATCAGTAGAACCTTTTGAGTTAACAGCATCTTCAGGTGCGAATCTATGACACAAGTGTTAGGGGGCAAATCTGTCAAAGAGTGAGCATGAGAGTGTGAAGCCTTTACTGGGAAAATTTTGCATTCTAGACAAAAGACTCGGGGAACATTTGATATTGTGTCCCCCACCCTTTGAAAATGGGGTGTAGGAGGACTAGTCCCTTCCAATCTTTTAAAGGGAGGTGCAAATCTGTCAACGATGAAGCATGCATGTGAGAAGCCTTTATAGTGGGGTGCGGGCCCGATTAAGGGCCCGTGAAAATTTTGCATTTTAGATGCTCCGTGATGCAATCTTGGGCAATTTTGAGGGGGAGACATTTGATATAGTGTCCCCCACCATTCAAAAAGCTGTGTTATCATTTGCCCCCAGGATTAATGCCCATGGTGTGGGACACAGGGTTTAGTCTTACACAGTGCAAAACTTGGGAATGGATGGTGAGTCAAAACAATTTAAGAGAAAACATTATTTTTGTTAATATAGACTATTCTGAATGGCCCCTCAAGGACTATACAGTTTCTTTTGTGAGTGACAAACTCCATGTGTTTAGAACCACAAAATGACAAATTATGTAACTTAAATTTGTGATTATAATTATTTTCTCCTACTTTCTGATCCACACATATTATGTAATTTCGTTTAGTTTTATGGTTTGGTTTTACTGAACCTATGTTCTTCTGCTTCTTCTTCAAGCTCCACATTGTCAAATCGCCGATGTGCTTGAGCTGCTCGCACACCATCCCCCCTAAAAACATGATAAAATAGAGAAATTAAAACACAAGTAGGACACATACAGTTCTTCAATTAATGTGTTAGTGTAACAATTGTAATTTTGCATATTCTCTGGAAATAGAAGTCAGGCATACCTCATTGTTAGACAAGAGAATTTGTTTGAACACAATTATTGTAGTGTATAAATGCATATACCGTACATCATCTATGCCCAGAGTACATGGCAAAACTATTCCTTCATTTCACAAACACCTGTTCCACTAGACAAAATAACAACTTTACTCTGAGAGTTCCTATGGCCAAGAAAGAAAGCTTGTGCTCAAGCTTTGCTTTTTCTGGGGCCAAAATGTGGAATGATTTGCAGTTAGTCTGAGAATCATTGAGTTACATGTTTTGTCTGTTTTTAAAACTGAGCTTTTTCAATTCCTAATTGCTTAATTTATACTTTAATTTGTACTTCTTGACAGTTGTCCTGTCTTTACAATTATTGTACATTCATCCAATTCACATTTTTATTTAAATTCCTACATGTAAATGTGTATGTAACGACCGGTCTCTATTGTTTTTTAAAACCTTCCTTTTTATTGTGACAGTTTACTCTAGTAATTATTTTTACTCTTGTTTTTTGTTTATGTTGATTTAGGCTTACCCTGGGTAAATAAAGGATATAAAAATAAGGTTCGGTGGACTAAATCTTTCATTGACAATTAAACTACATTTGTGTTCTTTCCTAAAGTATTTTCTCAATTGGAATGTAATGAAGAACACCATTTCCTAAGCCACTTCTTAATTGCTCTAACTTGCAAAAAACCTGGATTGGATATTCATCATGATCAAGTGTTCCCAAAACATCAATGTTCTGATTTTTATGGATCACATGGAGGGCATTTCTGACTTTCTGACATTCAGGAAATTCTAAATAAACCTAATTAAAAAACTAATGTTCCACTATCTGAGGTTTTCATCAGTAAGGTTCATCATTTGCAAAGTGAAGAGCCACTGTCATTTCCAGTGGTTACTCGTACTCATTATGATAAAGACTAATTACATGTATCACATCAGACTACACTGTACTTGGACTCCAGTACTATAGACGATGTGACCTATGTTTACCAAACCGACCTATGTTTACCAAACCGCCCTCTGTTGAAAAAACACTGTATACGTCATGTTTCGCTGGGCAAAAAGACACGTATTCATGGTAAGATTGCATAAACTTTCTATCTGGCTGCCAAAACACAAAGGTTTTGCCCAGCAGTATGCGCGCGAATCATGTTATTGTTTTCGTGTGACGTCAGAGTTCACATCGTCTATACACAAGTATCTGGTACTCAGCTGAAAGGACTTTAATACAACACTGGTCATTTCGCTCTACAAACGCTTATAAATCATCGAATAAATCATCATTATACCATTGCACCATATGGTTACACTGTCTATATTCACTATAGTTTGCAGCGAATAGGTTTGGACTACTATATGCACAAGATAGACACTTGGGGCTGTAACTACAAAGGCATTTATCTTTATACTAGTGTAGTACATAGACGTGGATAAATCCAAGTTACACGCGTCTTCCTAAACACCTGAATTAAACAAGTCTTACGAAATATCTTAAATAGTTGCCTAGTTATCCTTGTGTAACTAGCTAGTTACACGAGGATAGGACAGTCTAAACTTATTGACCGAGGTCCCTATTGTTAAATACATTGTAATGTAGATATAGGATTGTGCAACAACATGAACATATGATAGGCATCAGTTTAGAGAAATCTTCAGGTCGTTACTTCGATACTCTACACCCATGGCAATACAACGACAAGAATATCGCAACCAATGTAAAGTAGTTAGGAATTTGATCAACCGGGCAAAGATCATCCATTATTCATCTCAAGTACAAGAATCCTCAGGAGATCAAGAGAAGCTCTTCAAGATAATTGGTAAGTTGTTGCTCAAACCCAAAACCCCTGTCCTTCCATCCACCTACAATGACCAGGACTTAGCAAATGAGTTCCAGAAATTCTTTGTTACCAAGATTTCAGACATCCGCTCATCATTTTCATCAGTCCCTTACAACGTGCCGCAGACATTGCCACATCTTCAACCAGAGTGTAGACTATCTGTGTTTGAGCCTGCCACTGTTGCTGAGATTCAAAGGGTTATTATGAAATCTCCTTCAAAATCCTGTGAGCTGGATCCAGTATCAACATCCATGATAAAGCAAAACATTGATATATTTGTACCCTACATCACTAATCTTGTCAACGAATCTCTGAGTTCCGGTTGTTTCCCCGATAGCCTCAAAGTTTCCTACATCAGGCCGCTCATCAAGAAACCAAACCTGGACAAGGAGATATTCAAAAACTACAGACCGGTTGCAAACTTAAAATATCTTGGAAAAGTCATCGAACGAGTAGTGTCATCACGTATTTCTGATCACATTCATACTTTCAACCTGTCCGACGTGTTCCAGTCAGCATACAAGCCTTTCCATGGGACCGAGGCTGCACTAGTCCGTGTGAGCAACGATATTCTCTCTTCTATGGACAATGGTAACCTTACAGCACTAGTCCTGCTAGACTTGAGTGCTGCTTTTGACACTGTTGATCAAAACATCCTTCTCTCTCGGCTCCAGAACCACCTTGGCATAGAGGACACAGCCCTAGCATGGTGCAAATCGTATCTCCACAATAGAACTCAGCATGTATGTATTGGCACTGCGATATCCGACCCTGTTGTTTTGAACTACTCTGTGCCACAGGGGTCGGTACTCAGCCCGCAGTGGTTTACGCTGTACACTTTACCGATTTGTGACATCATCCTCAAATTTAATCTGAATTACCATGTGTACGCAGACGACACTCAGCTATACATCACGTTTAAATCTTCTCAAGAAAACGCCAATGCATCTATTGCAAGACTTGAGAAATGCATCCAAGAGATTCGCTGTTGGACACAACAAAACTTCCTGAAGTTAAATGATGATAAGACAGAGTTCCTTTTATTTGGGTCACGTCAACAGTTAACTAAGGTTTCAGTGCCATACATCTCCATCGGTGATGCTCGGATAGCTCCCTCGCTGAAAGCTCGGAACTTGGGGGTTATTTTTGATTCATCGATGACACTTCAGCCACACATCAACAATATTGTTCGTTTATCATCATATCACATCAGGAATATAGGTAAGATTCGCAAGTACTTGGACAAAAGTGCCACTGAAAAGGTCATTCACGCATTTGTTACTTCTCGTCTTGACAACTTCAATGCTCTTTTCTACAGTCTTCCTAACAACCAGATTTCTCGACTTCAACGGCTCCAAAATACTGCTGCCCGCATTGTGACACTGTCTAGAAAATCCTGTTCTATCACCCCCATTCTGAAACAACTACACTGGCTCCCTATCTCTCAACGAATCATCTTCAAGCTGATGCTCATTGTCCACAAAGCTCTAAATGGCAAGGCTCCCCACTATATTTCTGAACTGCTTCAAGCCTACACTCCATCAAGGAATCTTCGATCAAGTTCCATGCTTCTCCTCATTGAACCCAAGTTTAGACACTCATGGGGTGACAGGTCTTTTTCTTCAGCCGCGCCACGCATCTGGAACTCTCTACCACTTAATCTTCGATCTTGAGTTTGTACCGCAAAATTCAAGTCTCTTCTCAAAACTTATCTTATGTCACAGGTTTTCAATGACTAATTTTGTTTTTTCTTTGTGTTGTGTTTTGTTTTTGTTTTGTTTTTGGTTTTACTGCGCCTTGAACACCCAGCAGGGTGGATATGTGCGCATTACAAGTCTTATTATTATTATTATTATGGCTGATTAAAAGCAACGCAGTGACAATTTCACTGCTGACGAAAGAATGGCTCTCGATGAGACCATGAGGGACTTTATTTCCATTATTGGTGACAAACGATGTGACACCAAAGCCAACCAGAAAAAGGTGACGTCTCGAAAAGCTATCACTTCAGAAATGTCCATCTCGTTTCCTGAGCGTAAAAAACGAGCTGCAAAGGGCTACAAATAGTCAGTGCGAAAAGGAAAAAAAAGAAAAAATTTTGTTCAAAATTATGGATTGGTGGGTCAAGGAAATAACTGCAAATCAAAAATCATTTGTTACCAAAAAGAAAAAAAGAAAAAAAATCGATATAAAAATAAATAAATAAAAAATACCCAGCTGGCCAAGATCGTCAATTCAATTCCTGATTAAACTACAAAGTTGGTTGGTTGGTTGTTTTGTTTGTTTTGTTTGTTTTGTTTGTTTTGTTTGTTTTGTTTGTTTTGTTTGTTTTGTTTGTTTTGTTTGTTTTGTTTGTTTTGTTTGTTTTGTTTGTTTTGTTTGTTTTGTTTGTTTTGTTTGTTTTGTTTGTTTTGTTTGTTTTGTTTGTTTTGTTTGTTTTGTTTGTTTTGTTTGTTTTGTTTGTTTTGTTTGTTTTGTTTGTTTTGTTTGGTTTGTTTTGTTTGTTTTGTTTGTTTTGTCTGTTTTGTCTGTTTTGTCTGTTTTGTCTGTTTTGTCTGTTTGGTCTGTTTGGTCTGTTTGGTCTGTTTGGTCTGTTTGGTCTGTTTGGTCTGTTTGGTCTGTTTGGTCTGTTTGGTCTGTTTGGTCTGTTTGGTCTGTTTGGTCTGTTTGGTCTGTTTGGTCTGTTTGGTCTGTTTGGTCTGTTTGGTCTGTTTGGTCTGTTTGGTCTGTTTGGTCTGTTTGGTCTGTTTGGTCTGTTTGGTCTGTTTGGTCTGTTTGGTCTGTTTGGTCTGTTTGGTCTGTTTGGTCTGTTTGGTCTGTTTGGTCTGTTTGGTCTGTTTGGTCTGTTTGGTCTGTTTGGTCTGTTTGGTCTGTTTGGTCTGTTTGGTCTGTTTGGTCTGTTTGGTCTGTTTGGTCTGTTTGGTCTGTTTGGTCTGTTTGGTCTGTTTGGTCTGTTTGGTCTGTTTGGTCTGTTTGGTCTGTTTGGTCTGTTTGGTCTGTTTGGTCTGTTTGGTCTGTTTGGTCTGTTTGGTCTGTTTGGTCTGTTTGGTCTGTTTGGTCTGTTTGGTCTGTTTGGTCTGTTTGGTCTGTTTGGTCTGTTTGGTCTGTTTGGTCTGTTTGGTCTGTTTGGTCTGTTTGGTCTGTTTGGTCTGTTTGGTCTGTTTGGTCTGTTTGGTCTGTTTGGTCTGTTTGGTCTGTTTGGTCTGTTTGGTCTGTTTGGTCTGTTTGGTCTGTTTGGTCTGTTTGGTCTGTTTGGTCTGTTTGGTCTGTTTGGTCTGTTTGGTCTGTTTGGTCTGTTTGGTCTGTTTGGTCTGTTTGGTCTGTTTGGTCTGTTTGGTCTGTTTGGTCTGTTTGGTCTGTTTGGTCTGTTTGGTCTGTTTGGTCTGTTTGGTCTGTTTGGTCTGTTTGGTCTGTTTGGTCTGTTTGGTCTGTTTGGTCTGTTTGGTCTGTTTGGTCTGTTTGGTCTGTTTGGTCTGTTTGGTCTGTTTGGTCTGTTTGGTCTGTTTGGTCTGTTTGGTCTGTTTGGTCTGTTTGGTCTGTTTGGTCTGTTTGGTCTGTTTGGTCTGTTTGGTCTGTTTGGTCTGTTTGGTCTGTTTGGTCTGTTTGGTCTGTTTGGTCTGTTTGGTCTGTTTGGTCTGTTTGGTCTGTTTGGTCTGTTTGGTCTGTTTGGTCTGTTTGGTCTGTTTGGTCTGTTTGGTCTGTTTGGTCTGTTTGGTCTGTTTGGTCTGTTTGGTCTGTTTGGTCTGTTTGGTCTGTTTGGTCTGTTTGGTCTGTTTGGTCTGTTTGGTCTGTTTGGTCTGTTTGGTCTGTTTGGTCTGTTTGGTCTGTTTGGTCTGTTTGGTCTGTTTGGTCTGTTTGGTCTGTTTGGTCTGTTTGGTCTGTTTGGTCTGTTTGGTCTGTTTGGTCTGTTTGGTCTGTTTGGTCTGTTTGGTCTGTTTGGTCTGTTTGGTCTGTTTGGTCTGTTTGGTCTGTTTGGTCTGTTTGGTCTGTTTGGTCTGTTTGGTCTGTTTGGTCTGTTTGGTCTGTTTGGTCTGTTTGGTCTGTTTGGTCTGTTTGGTCTGTTTGGTCTGTTTGGTCTGTTTGGTCTGTTTGGTCTGTTTGGTCTGTTTGGTCTGTTTGGTCTGTTTGGTCTGTTTGGTCTGTTTGGTCTGTTTGGTCTGTTTGGTCTGTTTGGTCTGTTTGGTCTGTTTGGTCTGTTTGGTCTGTTTGGTCTGTTTGGTCTGTTTGGTCTGTTTGGTCTGTTTGGTCTGTTTGGTCTGTTTGGTCTGTTTGGTCTGTTTGGTCTGTTTGGTCTGTTTGGTCTGTTTGGTCTGTTTGGTCTGTTTGGTCTGTTTGGTCTGTTTGGTCTGTTTGGTCTGTTTGGTCTGTTTGGTCTGTTTGGTCTGTTTGGTCTGTTTGGTCTGTTTGGTCTGTTTGGTCTGTTTGGTCTGTTTGGTCTGTTTGGTCTGTTTGGTCTGTTTGGTCTGTTTGGTCTGTTTGGTCTGTTTGGTCTGTTTGGTCTGTTTGGTCTGTTTGGTCTGTTTGGTCTGTTTGGTCTGTTTGGTCTGTTTGGTCTGTTTGGTCTGTTTGGTCTGTTTGGTCTGTTTGGTCTGTTTGGTCTGTTTGGTCTGTTTGGTCTGTTTGGTCTGTTTGGTCTGTTTGGTCTGTTTGGTCTGTTTGGTCTGTTTGGTCTGTTTGGTCTGTTTGGTCTGTTTGGTCTGTTTGGTCTGTTTGGTCTGTTTGGTCTGTTTGGTCTGTTTGGTCTGTTTGGTCTGTTTGGTCTGTTTGGTCTGTTTGGTCTGTTTGGTCTGTTTGGTCTGTTTGGTCTGTTTGGTCTGTTTGGTCTGTTTGGTCTGTTTGGTCTGTTTGGTCTGTTTGGTCTGTTTGGTCTGTTTGGTCTGTTTGGTCTGTTTGGTCTGTTTGGTCTGTTTGGTCTGTTTGGTCTGTTTGGTCTGTTTGGTCTGTTTGGTCTGTTTGGTCTGTTTGGTCTGTTTGGTCTGTTTGGTCTGTTTGGTCTGTTTGGTCTGTTTGGTCTGTTTGGTCTGTTTGGTCTGTTTGGTCTGTTTGGTCTGTTTGGTCTGTTTGGTCTGTTTGGTCTGTTTGGTCTGTTTGGTCTGTTTGGTCTGTTTGGTCTGTTTGGTCTGTTTGGTCTGTTTGGTCTGTTTGGTCTGTTTGGTCTGTTTGGTCTGTTTGGTCTGTTTGGTCTGTTTGGTCTGTTTGGTCTGTTTGGTCTGTTTGGTCTGTTTGGTCTGTTTGGTCTGTTTGGTCTGTTTGGTCTGTTTGGTCTGTTTGGTCTGTTTGGTCTGTTTGGTCTGTTTGGTCTGTTTGGTCTGTTTGGTCTGTTTGGTCTGTTTGGTCTGTTTGGTCTGTTTGGTCTGTTTGGTCTGTTTGGTCTGTTTGGTCTGTTTGGTCTGTTTGGTCTGTTTGGTCTGTTTGGTCTGTTTGGTCTGTTTGGTCTGGTTGGTCTGGTTGGTCTGGTTGGTCTGGTTGGTCTGGTTGGTCTGGTTGGTCTGGTTGGTCTGGTTGGTCTGGTTGGTCTGGTTGGTCTGGTTGGTCTGGTTGGTCTGGTTGGTCTGGTTGGTCTGGTTGGTCTGGTTGGTCTGGTTGGTCTGGTTGGTCTGGTTGGTCTGGTTGGTCTGGTTGGTCTGGTTGGTCTGGTTGGTCTGGTTGTCTGGTTTGTCTGGTTTGTCTGGTTTGTCTGGTTTGTCTGGTTTGTCTGGTTTGTCTGGTTTGTCTGGTTTGTCTGGTTTGTCTGGTTTGTCTGGTTTGTCTGGTTTGTCTGGTTTGTCTGGTTTGTCTGGTTTGTCTGGTTTGTCTGGTTTGTCTGGTTTGTCTGGTTTGTCTGGTTTGTCTGGTTTGTCTGGTTTGTCTGGTTTGTCTGGTTTGTCTGGTTTGTCTGGTTTGTCTGGTTTGTCTGGTTTGTCTGGTTGGTTGGTTTGGTTGGTTTGGTTGGTTTGGTTGGTTTGGTTGGTTTGGTTGGTTTGGTTGGTTTGGTTTGTTTGGTTTGTTTGGTTTGTTTGGTTGGTTTGGTTGGTTTGGTTGGTTTGGTTTGTTTGGTTTGTTTGGTTTGTTTGGTTTGTTTGGTTTGTTTGGTTTGTTTGGTTTGTTTGGTTTGTTTGGTTTGTTTGGTTTGTTTGGTTTGTTTGGTTTGTTTGGTTTGTTTGGTTTGTTTGGTTTGTTTGGTTTGTTTGGTTTGTTTGGTTTGTTTGGTTTGTTTGGTTTGTTTGGTTTGTCCGTCCGTCCGTCCGTCCGTCCGTCCGTCCGTCCGTCCGTCCGTCCGTCCGTCCGTCCGTCCGTCCGTCCGTCCGTCCGTCCGTCCGTCCGTCCGTCCGTCCGTCCGTCCGTCCGTCCGTCCGTCCGTCCGTCCGTCCGTCCGTCCGTCCGTCCGTCCGTCCGTCCGTCCGTCCGTCCGTCCGTCCGTCCGTCCGTCCGTCCGTCCGTCCGTCCGTCCGTCCGTCCGTCCGTCCGTCCGTCCGTCCGTCCGTCCGTCCGTCCGTCCGTCCGTCCGTCCGTCCGTCCGTCCGTCCGTCCGTCCGTCCGTCCGTCCGTCCGTCCGTCCGTCCGTCCGTCCGTCCGTCCGTCCGTCCGTCCGTCCGTCCGTCCGTCCGTCCGTCCGTCCGTCCGTCCGTCCGTCCGTCCGTCCGTCCGTCCGTCCGTCCGTCCGTCCGTCCGTCCGTCCGTCCGTCCGTCCGTCCGTCCGTCCGTCCGTCCGTCCGTCCGTCCGTCCGTCCGTCCGTCCGTCCGTCCGTCCGTCCGTCCGTCCGTCCGTCCGTCCGTCCGTCCGTCCGTCCGTCCGTCCGTCCGTCCGTCCGTCCGTCCGTCCGTCCGTCCGTCCGTCCGTCCGTCCGTCCGTCCGTCCGTCCGTCCGTCCGTCCGTCCGTCCGTCCGTCCGTCCGTCCGTCCGTCCGTCCGTCCGTCCGTCCGTCCGTCCGTCCGTCCGTCCGTCCGTCCGTCCGTCCGTCCGTCCGTCCGTCCGTCCGTCCGTCCGTCCGTCCGTCCGTCCGTCCGTCCGTCCGTCCGTCCGTCCGTCCGTCCGTCCGTCCGTTTGTTTGTTTAAACCATCAGGAAAAGCCATTAACAAGGTGATGTTCTTCATACTCTTCTAAGGGTTTCACCTTGTCCCTAAAACTCTTGGTGGACGCTGGTGTTGGCGACCATGACGATTTTCTTGTTCGTCATCCTCCTCTTGTGCAATTAAGAAGATTTTGAGCCCATCCATCCTGTCCACCTTTATACCTTTCTGTGTACATATCTGGCTTCTAAATGGCTCAAAATACTCACTAAACAACCCCCGCACCATGTTAAAAATTGCTATTGTTTGTTATAAACACATGCTTAACTCTAATGGTCATTTAAACGCGGCTATCTAAAAGCAAGCTTTGTATTACCTGTTTGAAGTTAGACACAAGGTTTATACAGTGACTACTAATACGGGTTAAACGGCTTTCGTAGTTACGGCTCTTGATATTTAAATTTGAAGAGGAATGTGCAGTGACTACAGTCGAACCGTTCCAACATTACTGGTGCTGTTATCCCATATAAATCTTTTGTTTGTAAATCTTTACTGTTTTATCAAATTTGTTTTCCCTATCATTGTTTTTGTCATATGTTCAGTTTTTAACTGCTAGGGTTTCTCTTTTTATCTTTTCATGACAAATAAATTAAAAAAAAGACTTGTACCGATGGACCATAATTGGCTGCATTTTCAATAAATAACACTTATAACTAAAAACGGAGCCCTTTTAATAAAGTTGAATAGTGTGACAATGATTTAAATCACATTTGCTCTTTGAAGTTCCCAGTATTCTACTACAAAAGAGGTTTCTTTTGAGAGTATGGTTAGACTACGTAAATTACTGAGGTTTGAGCGAGCTCACGCGCCGTGGATTTTGCGTTGTGCACGGCGTGAAGTTAGGCTGTGATAAGGGAGATCGCGAAGTTGTCCTACTCATAGCTGACAGCTACCCCTTCTAATCAAATATTTTGAGGGTGAAAGTAAAGGGATTTGCAGCTTCTTAATGAGATTTTTATTGAAAATATTGGCAGCAAGGTCTCATGTTACAAACTCCGGAATATTCTTCAGTGATTTCAAGAATGTAGTCTTTTTTTTTTGCCAAAAAATTGGAACAGTAATCATGTGTTTTTCTTATATGCAGCACGCCGTGTTTGTTTACATCCAACACCCACAATCGGTCTATATAAGCCAAGTCCTTTTTGAGTTATTGCTCTGACAAAGTTTCTTTTGTTATATTCATAATGAGCTTAACATTTATCTGAGGGGGTCCAAAAACGATAGGCTTCTGGGGGATCCCATGACTAGTCCACAAACCAAGTTTGGAGTTGATACGCCAAGTCCCTTTGTAGTTATTGCTCGGACAACCTTTCTTTTGTTTTAGCCATAAGGGGCTTAATATTCTGAGGGGTTCAAAAACAATAGGCTTCTGGGGATCCAATGACCAATCCACAAACCAAGTTTGGAGTTGATACGCCAAGTCCTTCTTGAGATATCGCTCGGACAAAGATGATGTGCACACCCACACACACACACAAGTCTGAAACACCTGCAATCGTGGACCCTCCTTTGTTCAACTCTTTGTGATAGCAACCAAGGACCCCATTGTATTTCTTTGTGAACCGTGGACCCATTGTCCCTATATACCGATCCATTAAGCTCCAACCCATTGCAAATTGACCAATCACAACCCATTGCACAACCGAAGTCCGACACTACATGTATAAAGTCTGACATGCGCGCACGCGCGGCAGAGTTGTGCTCTTGCTCACACGTGCGCCGTGGGCGGAGCCTAATGGATCGGTGTATTAACTTGATAACATGGCCAAAGTATTACACTTTGACCAAAGGCTACATGTAAAACTGTTACTTACTTTTTGCCAATGAAGACTACGCCATACAGGATGCCCACAGCAATAATGACAAGTGCCCCAATGATAGTACTGAATCCTTGGCACATAACAATGGCAAATATAGGTAATCTGTAATCAAGATAACAACATGCTTTTATTGTTAAACTGTTCAGAGTTCTCGCTGGTTGATGTTCCAAAACTAGATTGCGTTTGCACTAGATCCAGAAAGGTGGATTGAGCAAGTTCAACCATTTTATACTGAAAGAAGCTTCAGGACCTAGCGTGGTTGATTATAAGGTTCAGGCGACACATACATTGTACAATGAATTTGGACACATGCAGTTTGTCTGGGTTTCCTCGTGGAAAAAACAGTTTTATTTCTCTCCTCCTTCTGTACCCTCTGACCTTCTGTTGGTGATTGCAAGTGTACTTAAACAGCACCTTCTGGCGACCAAGACCGTGAACTGTAAAGTTTATTCACTACAATTGAAAAAACGAAGGTGTAGAGTGCAGTGTAGCAGAAGCTCATGAATTATGAGGACATTGGGTCCTATAAATAAAAACTAGCAATTGCTTTTACTAGCCTGTTACCTAAATCTTTACAAATAAAGTAAGCAATTACTAGCTAGTAAATGGTCAGACTAGTAAGTAAAAGCAATTGCTTGGATTTTTAAGTAAATGCTCGCGACATTACCTTTAACATGTACTTATTAACACATAAATACAGACAACCTTTTACTAGTGTCCTGTAGCATTTATTTGTAGTTTGCAAGATACTGCATTCTGAAGAGCTTGCGCTTTTACTTCAACAACAGTGTTGATTTTTAAGTGCATTTGACTTCTTGTCTTTGGCACCTGGTAGCTGGCTCTTATCGATGAGGATAGGGTAATGGAAATTCTAACACCCCTTACAAATATTCTGCCTTTTCATTGGTTTAGAGCGCGTCACACGATATGTCTTAGTTTTACTAGACAGCTGCCGTGTGATAGTGCATGGTTTGCTTTGTGATAGTCCGACGACTATCACACGGCGTGCAGTATATCCCAGGCGTCTTTTTACCCAACTCGAACCCAGTCAGTTATGCATCTGTGTATCTGAAACGCGCAAACGAACGTTACGTGTACGAAGATGATAAATAGTCTGTTGAGGTGTTATAAAACAAATATTGACTGCTTTAGCTCGTGCTATGGTTAAAACTCTGACTCCCTCGGTGATCCCGGACTGTTCCATTTTCCCTCATAGAATGCTCCGGGGATCACCTCGGGAGTCATAGTTTTAACCACAGGTAGAAGCAGTCAATATTTTTATTCTAGCAAATCATTGAGCATTAGTTCATTCCCATTATTACCCTTCTCATCATTGCCACTGCACCATAAAAATCTTTATTTATTTATTTATTTATTTCCACAAAAGCTCCAAAAATGGAGAAGATAAAAAGATTTATGACAATTACGTCAAAAATAAACAATAAGGGACATAAACATGCAAATAAAGAAACAGGATAACCCTGACACTCTCGGACGACCCCCAGACCATCCTGACAAAGTATGAAACAAAGGGATTGTCAAAACGATCCGAGTAGCAGACCGAGAGTATCAAGGTCATCACATTCAAGAAACTGATTACGAAACAAAACTGTTTTACACTATCACAAATACCATGGTTGACGCAGTTTACATACTTAAGGTCAGAGTTAAATTTCTGCCTGCAAGAAGAATTAATAATGCTGTTAAGCAGCGAAAAAACTTTGTGCAAGCTAAAACTATTTTTAACGCTATCAATTAATATATTCTTAGAATAAGCAAAATCATCGCTGGCCTCGCAATTTAAAAGGTGGGCATAAAAAGACCTAGCCTTAGAAGTGTGGTTTAAAATCTTACATACGTGTACATGTACAAGATTAAGTTGAAATGTCAACAAAATATCATTGATCTTGCATAAATTCAAACCATGTAAAAATGGCGTAGTTTAACAGTACTTATGAAGACCCATGGCAGATTTAACAAGCTTACCCTGTGTTTTTTCAAGATTTTTGAAAGATGTGGCATTGAACCTAACAAACTGGCATCCGTATTAAGAGCTGTGTTCCAAACATGAGTTTTAACACAGGTTGAACTGCCATTCCTACACCAGGCCTGGAATTACACGGCAGCCATGACGGCCATGGCCGTCGATGCCCTTCCAACTGGCCGTCATGCCCTTCAAAAAATTCCGCTTTTCACGGCCATAATTGCCGTGCCCTTTTTTCCTTTTGGCCGTCGTGCCTTTTTTTTCTTCTAAAAAAAAAAGGGCCGTCGTGCTTTTATTTTCATTAAAAAAAACACAAATATTTACGTGTTAAGTATTCGTCCAACGAAACTTCGCTTGTGAAGTGTAAAAAAATATAATCCAATGCAATCAGGTCAAGAGTCATCATCGTACAAGCAACGAGTAGCGCAACTTGTTTATTCCCATCGTGACATCCGTTGCGAACACGTACACATGTACATGCGATTAGCCCAAACAGCTGACGTCCCATTTTCACAGGGGACCCATCTAGTACATGAATCATTGAACGATAGCGGGCGCTGTTGTTTTTCGACCGCCTTCTGCTGGTGGCATTGTTACACCGCGTGATCTGAAAAACTTTTTTAGTTACTATCGCTTGCAAAAACTTTTCAGGTCAACTATATAACTTCATAATAATAATGCCGCGAAAAGAGCGTTTGAAGCGTTCTGAAAGGGATGAGTACGAAAGCTCTGATGCAAAATGCAACAAACTTGACTTCTTTTTTGGGTAAGTAAGGATTTTTTTATTTTATTATTTTAGTAAGCCTAAAATAAAGGTTAATCAATTCAATGTAATGCCAATCAGGTCAAGTTTGCTTATAAATGATGAATAAGGTATGATTTATCAATATCCTTCTTCATGTAAACTGGTCAAATTTGCTGCTTTATTAATTTCTTTTTGTTTGGGGGGGGGGGGGGTAAATATTTTTACCTTTTTAAATAATACAAACATTGTTTTAAAACTAATAAATGGTACAGTTTGCTCATGAATAAGATATGATTTATCAATATCCTTATTGAGATATGATTTATCAATATCCTTATTCATGTGAACTGGTTAATTGGGTTTACCAACCGTAGGGGTCCCCCTGGTCAAATTTTTTTTTTTTAAACTGGGAATTTTCTTGAGCTACATTCATGACATTATTATAGCATCTAAATGAAAAGCACTCGTAAAACATTACTTATTTTTAAGTAAACAAGAACATTGTTTTACAAAAAATTAGAGAAAGCGTTATCCTTAATCTTTTTTTTTTTTTTTTACAAAAAAACAGGAATACCGCGTACCCTTTTTTCTGTTTTTTAACTGTAATCATGTATTTATATAATTATTTATTTTATTTGTGTGTTTTAACAGGAACCCTGCTTCAACCAAACCTTCAACATCTACAGATCACGTGCAAGATTCTCAAACTGATGTCGATGAGGTTGCTGGTTCTTCCCATACCATCAGCTTGGCCAACGACTAAAAAATCATCACAGTTTGTACACCGAAGACAAAGTGTGCGACAGTTGATGGGTGGGGTTTGACTGGTTAGAGTACGAAAGCAACGATGGATACGTCACCAAAGTTTGGTGCAGCTTATGTCGACGCAAACCTGACAACTCCCAAAACATCAAAGGCATTCACCCAGGGCAGAAACAACTATGTGACACTGATGCTTACACTCATGGCACAAGCAACGTGAAGAGAGATACAGCCATGTCACATAGCACATCCAAAACCCACTTGACAAATGTGACATCCCAGATGAATCTCAACAAGAATCCAGTCATTGTTCAACACATACAGGCGATGAAACCAAGAATAGAAGCAAAAATGTGTAAATTGTTTGACATTGCCTACACAGTGGCATATTGTGAGCAGCCATTTACATCTTTTAATTTTTTTTTTTTTATTTTTACAAAAAACAGGAATACCGCGTACCCTTTTTTCTGTTTTTTAACTCATGTATTTATGTAATTATTTATTTTATTTGTGTGTTTTAACAGGAACCCTGCTTCAACCAAACCTTCAACATCTACAGATCACGTGCAAGATTCTCAAACTGATGTCGATG
Source organism: Asterias amurensis (assembly GCF_032118995.1). Classification (NCBI taxonomy): domain Eukaryota; kingdom Metazoa; phylum Echinodermata; class Asteroidea; order Forcipulatida; family Asteriidae; genus Asterias; species Asterias amurensis. Next base: position 10,508,232 of record NC_092662.1, on the reverse strand, counting down.
AGGTTGCTGGTTCTTCCCATACCATCAGCTTGGCAACGACTAGAATCCAGTCTGGATTCTTAGTCAGTGGCATATTGTGAGCAGCCATTTACACTGTACCAGACTCTTGCAGCTGTTGAGAAGAAACATGGTGTTGACCTTGGCTCTACATATATCAACTCAAAAGCATGTCGGGAATTTATTGGGCACATTGGAGGGAGCATGATGGACAACTTACAGAAAGTCTTTAAAGATGACTCTGACACATTCTACTGCTCACTTCTATTTGATGGTAGTTCAGATAAATCGCAGTCCGAGAAAGAAGTTGTCTCCATAAAGTTGATAGAGGATGGTGTCCCCAAGATAAAACTCCTTGGAATCGCTGAGCCTAGTCGAGCTGATGCTAATGGGGTACATATGGGCAATTCCACCAAAAAGTGTCCTCAGCCCAAAAAATTGAAGTCAAATTTGTGGAATTAAATTTAAAGTAGCAAGAAAGAGTGATACCTAGTGATTTCAAATCTATGTTTGTTTCACTTTTTTTCTTGGTTTTCCATGTTTTTCATCATTTATTAAAAAAGTTATTTTTTTGCCAAATTCATGATTTTGGAGAAATGTTTGGCACAATTGTCTAAAATGCCCTCCTGGTTACACTTTAGATGGTATTTTAATTATTCTTGGCTTCAAACATATAACTGGTGGTTAGTATTCACAATTTTAGAGAAACTTCATTGTAAATTTATTCACAGGGTGCTGCCACTCGTTTTAATTAGCCCTTAATTACCAATTATGAAAGGTTATGTCCATGATATTATATGGTGTTTAGTTTTATATTCTAAAGCCAGTAAGAGATATTTTCATGAGACTTCATACGCAAAGCTAGTTTTTAGGGGCTAATCCTATAATGCAAGAAAATTAATAAAAAATTAATTACAATTGTGCTAACGAGCGTCATGGACATTACATTTAGCGTCATGGACATTACATCATGGACATTACACGTCACATGACACTTACCTTTTTGAAGGAAAATGCTACAATTTATCAATTGGACCTATTGTAGGTAAACCTGGACTAGTCAAAGAGAACATTTGTCATAGACCTCATCAGAAATTTGTTTCAAGTTCATGTTTAGCAGCGCGTTTAGTGGCAACATCGTGCACAGATTCTACATACTGACAGCCCAAATCCGAGATTTTCAGGTGAGTTTTCTCATGGAACTGTTCTTTCCTAAAACATTCAAGTGACATTGAAATATATGTGAACTGTTGGTGAGACATGTTTAGATGAATGTAGGACATTATAAACAGACTTTATCATCAAAGAGGACTTCTCAAGGCCTAGGAGTAATGCAGATTTGTACACATCTACGGATAGCTTGGATACAAAGACGTCATACATAAAGTAATTTTTCATTGTTACATAATTTCAGAATGGCTAAGACTTGAGTAGAGAGGCAATAAAGGTATAGAGAGAAAACAAGACAAAATCTGGAAACATGACTGTGATAAACAAAGCCCCATGCAGCCAATCTTTCCCTCATTTGTTGTTCTCCATTCTTGTTTTGCATGTCAATCTAGGTGGAACACGTAGAGGATGACCTCAATGACTGTCTCGTATTTGGAAAGCTAAGGAAGAAGCTACGTTTGGCCTGTTCCTCCCAAGAAGTCATCCCAACTCATTTTAACTGATCTTCTGGGAATTGTTCACCCAGTCTTGAACATAGCAGTATCCAGATCAACTTTGAAAATTACAGAAACCTTTAATGTTTAATTTCTATTTACTGTCGTCACAAAATGTTGACGCAAGATGTTCAGTATATTACTCAAGATGAACAATCACCTTGTGAGAAACACATAAAAGGGAATTATGTGAAAGATAATTAGAAAAGATAGGTTACTTCATGTAAACCTACATCTCTGGTCTATCATAACTACTCCAAGGAAAAGCCAGCCTGGTTAGATGTGGACGGAAAGTGCAAAAAGGGGACTTACCGGGGGGCGGGGTTTAAGTGAGATTCTGGGGGAGTTTTGGTTCTTAAAAATGTTTGGAAGAAATTAAACATTAAGATAGGGACATTCATTATAGTTTAAAATACATATTAACAGCAAGGCAGCACATGGGTTTACAAATTCAGGATAAAAGCATGATGCATCATTTTACAAGTTTGACGTAATGTCCATGACGCTAAAAATAACCCAAAATGTAATGTCCATGACGCTCTATTAAGACGTGTAACAAGAAAGTTGACAGGTTTTCTTAAAAATATTATCACTGTTCATGTTAACTACTTCCCTGTTTAGAAAATAAAAAGGTATTCTAAAAATTTTGAACTTTAACTTCACAGAGTTTTGGAATTGAGTGTGTTGTACGCAAAACCCACTTCCGTTTTTCGTAATGTCCATGACGCTCGTTAGCAATGCTCTGACTCCTTAATTAATTTGAACTTTTCCAAATACATAGTATCATTTGACTTACTAGGACACAAGATACTAGTATCAAACACAAAACTATAAATCAAAGCTACTTGGTGTGTTTAACTGGCCAACAAAGTTCTAAAAATGTCTCCAAACGTAGTGTCCATGACGTGGAATTGCCCATAAGGCTATCACAAAGTTGTGCAAGGATCGTCATCTTGACATTTCGTCAAACGTGGTTTCAGCTGCAGCTGATGGTGCAGCGGTGAATTTTGGGAGAGTTAATGGCGTCTTAACTCAATTGCATGTCTGCTGGAGTTCCATGGCTTGTGATGATGCATTGTGTAGCTCACCGACTTGAACTATCCTTAAAGGATGCATTCAAGGATTCGAACAAATTGATGAGCTGATGATGAGGTTGTACTACCTGTATCGGAGATCTCCGAAACGATGGAGGGAGCTGAAAACTGTAGCCAGTATTTTGAAAGAGCATGTGCTTAAGCCTTCAAGATCACAGGGAACTAGGTGGATTGACCACAGGAGAAAGGCCCTCACATGTCTTGCTACTAACTACCACAGTATTGCCACACAATTTGAAGAGCAGGCCACAGGAGAGCGCAAAGACATCCCTGCAGCTAATGCAGCAAAGATGAAGGGTTACCTGAAGCTAATGAAGTCATTCAAGTTTGTCCTGCACTTGGTATTGTACCAAGATCTTCTTGATGATTTGGCTGAAGTCTCCTTGGAGTTCCAGAGGGATGATTTGTCACTTTTTGCAGTCAGGAGCAGTGTGATGCTTTCACAAGCATCAATCAGAAAGAAGTGATCCAAACCAGGTCCACATTTGAGACCAGTCCTGGCAGCAATAGATGATGTAAGCGGCTCTGATGACACCTCCTTCACCTTCAAAGGTATTAAAATAGCAACCAGATCTACTGATGCATTCAAGAAGCAGACTGAAAACATTGTGGACAGCATCATATCTTGCATTGGGAACAGGTTCTCCAACTTCAAGGAGGACCCGGTGATTCAGGCAACAGAAATTTTGGATCCCCTGAACTACCCAACAGAGTCTGATGCACTCATAGATTATGGTTTAGATAAGGCTCAAACCTTATGTGACCACTTTGAGCCATTGCTCCTGAAGAAAGGGTGCGACTTGACCCAGGTTGAACGGGAATGGATGAAGGCCAAGGATGACATCAGAAGACACCACAAGAATGACACTAACATTCTCCAACTCTGGAAGAAGATTTTGACTGAAGGATGATATCAGAAGACACCACAAGAATGACACTAACATTCTCCAACTCTGGAAGAAGATTTTGACTGAGAAGAGTACCAAGTATCCAAATTTCCTCCATCTTGTGCGCATAATCTTAGTTCTTCCTGTTGCCACATCTCAGGTGGAACGTCAATTCTCATGCATGAAGCGTATTCTTGGAGATTGGCGTCTGAGTCTCAAATCAAGCACCATTGAAGATCTTCTCAGAATATGCAGCCAGGGCCCCGAGCCAGCAGTTTTTGACCCAGTTCCAGCAGTAGCAAGGTGGTGATCCAGTGGCTTAAAGCGACCTCAAACCAAGCCATACGGTCCTAGATCGACAAAGGTTGCTCATAACACTGATGCATCATGTGATTCACAGAGCGAGACTGATGATGGACCTTACATGTCAGCGCCACCATCCGAGTCAGAAGAGGATGATCCCCTCCCATAATCTGTAGTGTATAACTAAAAAAGCTAAAAAAGGTTAACTCACAGGCAGGTCTCAATTAGTGTTTTCCCTCATTTTGATATTTATGATTATTTAGATTAGGCCAAGTGAAAAGAAATACCAGTTGACCGTTCAGGTTTTTCCAAAAAGAGGAGGAAGGTGGGCCTTTTTATTTATCATTTATTTCAAAAGGTGGCCAGCCGCCACAAAGCATTTTAATTCAAACTGGCCACCAATTCTTCAGTTGAGTTTAAAGTCACCACTTACATGTACTTTATGAAAATACAAGTTCTAAAAAGATAGTAAATTTAATAAGAAATGCACAGAAAAATGTGTCTTTTTGTAAAATAAAAAACAATAATATTGCGGCCAAAAAAAAAGGATGAGAGAGGGGACGACCAACTGGAATTTTGGTTTAATTTGCCTTACTTCACATGACATTCTTTTGTTTGTCGGATCAAGGATTAGATTGGACACTCATTCAATAAAAAGCCTTATTGAAAATGGTTCGCCGTTAGTTTTATTTTGTTTTATACTTTCGTATTTGAGTGGCCTTGATGCCTTTGTTATTTTCACTGTTTTAGCCTTGGTGCCCTTTCTACTGGCCTTGGTGCCCTTCAAAATTTGGCCTGCTCCAAAGTGGCCTTGCCCTAAAAAAATTGTTATTCCAGGCCTGCTACACATGCCAATACATTGCAATGAATAAAAACACTTTTTGACATTTGCAAATTCTTTCCTCACAATGCAAATTAGGTTTCAGATCATTTGACATAACAACACCTAGGTAGGTAATGGAGTCAGTGATATTGAGTTTACTTTCATTCAGAACCCAAGAGGGGTCCGATGATAAAGTGTTCTTACCAAAGATAGTACAAGTTACAACTCGTATTACTTGGGTTGAAACGCAGACCATGTGATGTAATATAATCATTTGCATAATCAATAAACTTTTGGAGACCAGTGACAGTTTAACTAGAAAGCAACAAATCATCAGCATAGCAGAAAACATTATAGGTGGATTGGGCAATAACAATACCACATTCCAGGGCACTTAGACCACAAACGAGATCTCTATATAACAGATTAAAAATGAAAGGAGATGATAACCCTCCTTGTCTGGTGCCTTTACAAATATTAATCCTTCTGCCAATGTTGCTGTTCCATTTGAAATTCACTGTCAAGTTAGTATATACCATGATAAAAAGCATCTCCACCAATCGTCACCAATATTGTCACATAACTTATCGAAAATGACATCATGGGGGATTGCATCAAATGCCCCCTCTGCATCGAGAGAGCAACAGAACACAGTGTTTATTAACACAGTAATTCATGAAGTCGTTGACTGTGGCTGCGGCCATAGCTGTCCCCCTCCCATTAACAAAACCAAGGGTATCCGGGACATCCATGATAATCGTCTGCACTAGCCGTATATGTACGTCATGTTGAAAAATTAGTAGGCCTTCACTTATACACGTACTGACAAAACAAGTTTTCGAGGGAGAAACAGGTACATTCTTTTACTCTGATATTACCAATGTGTTATTTGTTGTGAAATCTAAGCTAGCGTGCATGGTTTATTGTGAGTTATGCAGCGAATTTCAGGTCTCACTGATTAACTGAAGCTTTGTGCTATTGGTCGTGAGAATATCTCTGTGTAAGAGGACTGACGGAAGCTGAGTGCTTGTCGATCTTGTTGGGGTTGTAGTCTGTCGCTGAGTTCGCCAACGTTCCTTGTGTGGTTGATCGGCAAGGCTATTGTTCAGGGAATTTGGCTCTGTGTGAAGCCACAGCTCAGGGGCGTGCAAGAGTTGAAGCAGGGAAGACTATGCTGTGTGTCAAGCCACAGCTCAGGGGTGTGTGTGAGTTGAAGCAGGGAAGACTGCTGTGTGTAAAGCCACAGCTCAGGGGCGTGCGTGAGTTGAAGCAGGGAAGACTATGCTGTGTGTATAGCCACAGCTCAGGGGCGTGCAAGAGTTGAAGCAGGGAAGACTATGCTGTGTGTAAAGCCACAGCTCAGGGGCGTGCATGAGTTGAAGCAGGAAAGACTATGCTGTGTGTAAAGCCACAGCTCAGGGGCGTGCGTGAGTTGAAGCAGGGAAGACTATGCTGTGTGTAAAGCCACAGCTCAGGGGCGTGCGTGAGTTGAAGCAGGGAAGACTATGCTGTGTGTAAAGCCACAACTCAGGGGCGAGCGTGAGTTGAAGTAGGGAAGACTATGCTGTGTGTAAAGCCACAGCTCAGGGGCGTGCAAAAGTTGAAGCAGGGAAAGACTATGCTGTGTGTAAAGCCACAGCTCAGGGGCGTGCGTGAGTCGAAGCAGGGAAGACTATGCTGTGTGTAAAGCCACAGCTCAGGGGCGTGCGTGAGTTGAAGCAGGGAAAGACTATGCTGTGTGTAAAGCCACAGCTCAGGGGCGTGCATGAGTTGAAGCAGGGAAGACTATGCTGTGTGTAAAGCCACAACTCAGGGGCGAGCGTGAGTTGAAGTAGGGAAGACTATGCTGTGTGTAAAGCCACAGCTCAGGGGCGTGCAAAAGTTGAAGCAGGGAAGACTATGCTGTGTGTATAGCCACAGCTCAGGGGTGTGCGTGAGTTGAAGTAGGGAAGACTATGCTGTGTGTAAAGCCACAGCTCAGGGGCGTGCGTGAGTTGAAGCAGGAAAGACTATGCTGTGTGTATAGCCACAGCTCAGGGGTGTGCGTGAGTTGAAGCAGGGAAGACTATGCTGTGTGTGATGTTTCTAGCCTATTAAATACTGATTAATTAATGGTCCCCGGCGCAATCCAAGGCGGTCTATTTTCGTCGTCCACGCTCGTCGCCTGAAACAAAACCGGTCAACTCGGTCCCAACCAACTCAGTCTCAGTCAAGAGCTTAATAAGTTGACAGTTTTTTCACTAATTTCTCAAGTCTGGAATACAAAGTGCGAGCTTGGAAGCACACAAACAAAATAAATCCCTGCTTAGTAGTCTATTTCGCTTGACGTAAGCGCAGAAAACACTGCTTCTGCTTAGCACTGAATATTTGCTTCCAGAGCAGAGCATATTGGGCCCATTCGCACAGGATTTTTCAGTATGCAAGTTCCCATCATGATAGGCCTAGGTGACTAGTGAAATTTACTACTCAACTAGTCGCACCTCAAACCCAACTATGACACTTGTCGAGATAAATTACGGATTCTCAACATTTGTGCCGCAATGTGCTGCAAGCGCAACATTAATTATGTTGCGATTAGTAGTAAGCAACATAACTGTTTCACCAAACAGGTAGTCGGGACTAGTTTTGTAGTCAACGTGTGGGCATGATTATAATGGAGTAGAGAAAAACAGTAGTCGTGATTCAAATAATAGAGAGGTTTCGCAAGTGTACAGATAAACATACAGATACCGATACGTCGACACTTTGTGTGTTCAAGTGACGCGTATCCGCGACTAACGTATTTTGCATATACGTTCGTACAGGATACGGGAGCTTATATTTCCAAAAATATTTCCCACGGAATAGCTTTCACATTGTGCTTGATATAGATAGAATTTGTTTAGTCATTTGCAAGCAAAAAGATGAGAAAATGTAGTGTAAAAAACATGGGGTCTCTAATCGGTCATACGTATGTCAGAAAAACACTCATGATGTATGCGAGTGCACTCAAGTGAAACATACCTATAGTTTGCGAAACAAAATTCAACACCTGGCTGATGTGAACGGTTACGGTTATCATTATCCGTATCTGTATCTGTATCCGCACGCTTGCGAAACCTCTCTAATAATTTGTAGTCGCGACTTTAACACTTAAGCACACTAGTCGCCCCGACCTACTTTTGAACAACTAATTATAAAGCACGGTTGTCCTGTGAATGCAAATCAAAATTTTTAAGTCACTGTTTTTGTAGTGACAGTTTCACATGAATTGAGCACAATTAGTCAACTGTAGTAATTTTTTGTTGTGAATTGTGATGCTCAAGAACACATTCCCTGCTAAGCTGTTAATTACGATTAGCGTAAGCTCAATTCCATGATTACGTAAGCGCTGCGATTCTTTCCTTTAAAAGCCATTGGCCCAGGACCAAACATAGCTTTTTAAACACAAAAAGCAGCTAAACACAGCAAAAACATCTAGAAGTTGTGAATCAAGGTATTCTGCTCATCTGCAATTTTTTAAGGCAAACTGTTTTGCCTATTTATTATAAGCAGCTCTATAACATTGAGCCACTCAACCACCAGAGAAACGTCAGCATAATAAAATCTCTGCTTTTGTATTCCTTTCAAAGAGTTTTTGTTTGTCATGGTCTAATTTCAGAAAGTAAAGCAAAATACTGGAATAAGTTTAGGCAAATGGTCCCCGGCGCAAACAAGGTGACTCACCCGTAAAACATTCCAAATCCCAGGCGGTCTATTTTCATCGTCCACGCTTGTCGCCTGAAACCAACACGGTCCACGTCAGGTACCGGTCAACTCGGTCCCAAACCAACTCGGTCCCAGTCAAGAGCTCATACGTTGACACTGACAGTTTTTTCACTCATTTCTCAAAAACTACAACACCACAGCAGGTAATATTTTAAGGGAAGCTTTCAACTATCATTATCTTCAAACTGTTTAAGTTTAATGTACATCTTTGGACACGATGGTGTGTTGTCGTCGTCGTCGAAAACCCCTGTTTAATTACGCACGTTCATTTGAACGAAAACCCTAACACAAACTAATGGGTCCGGAAGCCGGTTAGAAAGTAATATGTCCTGAACGATGGTAGGAAAACAGAATGAGTAGACTCCTTTCAAGAAGTCACAACTCATGATAAGTATATGGGCAATTCCACGTCATGGACATTACGTTTTGAGACATTTTTAGAACTTTGTTGGTCAGTTAAACACACCAAGTAGCTTTGATTTATAGTTTTGTGTTTGATACTAGTATCTTGTGTCCTAGTAAGTCAAATGATACTATGTATTTGGAAAAGTTCAAATTAATTAAGGAGTCAGAGCACTACTAACGAGCGTCATGGACATTACGAAAAACGGAAGTGGGTTTTGGGTACAACACACTCAATTCCAAAACTCTGTGAAGTTAAAGTTCAAAATTTTTAGAATACCTTTTTATTTGCTAAACAGGGAAGTAGTTAACATGAACAGTGATAATATTTTTAAGAAAACCTGTCAACTTTCTTGTTACACGTCTTAATAGAGCGTCATGGACATTACATTTTGGGTTATTTTTAGCGTCATGGACATTACGTCAAACTTGTAAAATGATGCATCATGCTTTTACCCTGAATTTGTAAACCCATGTGCTGCCTTGCTCTTAATATGGGTTTTAAACTATAATGAATGTCCCTATCTTAATGTTTAACCTCTTTCTAACATTTTTAAGAACCAAACCTCCCCCAGAATCTCACTTAAACCCCGCCCCTCGGTAAGTCCCCTTTTTGCACTTTCCGTCCACATCCAACCAGGCTGGCTTCTGCTTTGGAGTAGTTATGATAGACCAGAGATGTAGGTATACATGAAGTAACCTTTTTTTTCCAATTATCTTTAACATAATTCCCTTTTATGTGTTTCTCACAAGGTGATTGTTCATCTTGAGTAATATACTGAACATCTTGCGTCAACATTTTGTGACGACAGTAAATGGAAATTAAACATCAAAGGTTTCTATAATTTTCAAAGTTGATCTGGAAACTGCTATGTTCAAGACTGGGTGAACAATTCCCAGAAGATCAGTTAAAATGAGTTGGGAGGACTTCTTGGGAGGAACAGGTCAAACGTAGATGCTTCCTTAGTTTTCCAAATACGAGACAGTCATTGAGGTCATCCTCCACACGTTCCACCTAGATTGACATGCAAAACAAGAACGGAGAACAACAAATGAGGGAAAGATTGGCTGCATGGGGCTTTGTTTATCACAATCATGTTTCCATGTTTTGTCTTGTTTTCTCTCTATACCTTTTCTGCCTCTCTACTCAAGTCTTAGCCATTCTGAAATTATGTAAAAATAAAAAATTACTTTATGTATGACGTCTTTGTATCCAAGCTATCCGTAGATGTGTACAAATCTGCATTACGCATAGGCCTTGAGAAGTCTTCTTTGATGATAAAGTGTGTTTATTATGTCCTACGTTCATTTAAACTTGTCTCAGCAACAGTTCACATACATTTCAGTATGAAAATGTCACTTGAATGTTTTTAGGAAAGATCAGTTCCATGAGAAAACTCACCTGAAAATCTCGGATTTGGGCTGTCAGTTTGTAGAATCTGTGCACGATGTTGCCACTAAACGCGCTGCTAAAAAAGAGCTTGAAACAAATTTCTGATGAGGTCTATGACAAATGTTCTCTTTGACTAGTCCAGGTTTACCTACAATAGGTCCAATTGATAAATTGTAGCATTTACCTTCAAAAAGGTAAGTTTCATGTGACATGTAATGTCCATGACGTAATGTCCATGACGCTAAATGTAATGTCCATGACGCTCGTTAGCACAGTTGTAATTAATTTTTTATTAATTTTCTTGCATTATAGGATTAGCCCCTAAAAACTAGCTTTGCGTATGAAGTCTGATGAAAATATCTCTTACTGGCTTTAAAATATAAAACTAAACACCATGCAATGTCATGGACATTACATTTCATAATTGGTAATTAAGGGCTAATTAAAACGAGTGGCAGCACCCTGTGAATAAAATTGACAATGAAATTTCTTTAAAATTGTGAATACTTACCACCAGTTATATGTTTTAAGCCAAGAATAATTGAAATATCATCTAAAATGTAACCAGGAGGGCATTTTAGACAATTGTGCCAAACATTTCCCAAAAATCATGAATTTGGCACAAAAAAAACTTTTTTAATAAACGATGAAAAACATGGAAAACCAAGGAAAAAAAATGAAACAAACATAGATTTGAAATCACTAGGTATCACTCTTTCTTGCTACTTTAAATTTAAATCCACAAATTTGACTTCAATTTTTTGGGCCGAGGACACTTTTTGGTGGAATTGCCCATATACTGTATGTATTTACCAAAGAGAATATTTAACAATAACATGGAAGCGACTGCATCCAGTTATATTCAAATGAAGATTACGTTAATTAATTAAGATTTTAATTTTTTTTCTACATTTAGAGTAAAGCTTATGTTCTAAGCTTCAATTTGGTATAATAAACTCACTCTTTCGTATTATGGTTTGGGAGATTAGGCTTAAAGAAAAATCGTGTACAAATTCTATGGGTTTTAGGCGGAAACAAAGAATAACTAGACATTAGGTGTTTGTGAACAAACACAAAGCTGTTCCGTGTTCTTTTGCTTGGATTATGTGCTAAAATGACCAAGGAGTCTGTAACTGAAAACAAGTTTGAACATGTTGAATAGTGTCTTGAGTTATGGTGCCACTTCCGTTTGACCCGGAAGTAGAGGTCGACATGGGGTCACGGTAACCTAAGGCTAATCTCCAATGCCAAAGGAGTCTCTAACTAAAAAAAGTTTGAAAATCGATATTGTCCCACTTTGGGTTGACCCAGAAGTAGAGGTCAAGTTGAGGTCACGGTTTTTTGCAATTTATCTTCAATCCCCAAGGAGTCTATAACTACCAACAGTCTAAAAATCGGCCGTGTACTTCTTGAGATATGGTCCCACTTCCGGTTGACCCGGAAGTAGAGGTCAACTTGAGGTCACGGTTTTTCTAAATTAATCTAATCTCCAATCCCCAAGGAGTCTATAACTACAAACAGTCTGTTAAACGGCCGTGTACTTCTTGAGATATGGTGCTACAAAGATTTCCCAATTAAATATGCAAATATGGGTCACGTGGTTAGTTAATTACGATTTTTTTTTTAAATTGGGGTCTGTGGTTTGATGTTTGATCGAGTACGATTTGATTTCACAGAACTTTTAACCACCAAACTCTGCGCTTATGATCACCATTTTCCGCTTACTGTGTTTTTCAAACATCATTGGTCATGCATGATCACAGGTTATGTTGGGCTAACAGTTGAGAAAAAGAAAAGGCAACACGATCGATATAAAGATAAGAATCTAACTTAAATATTACAAAAATAAATATTTTTTTAGTTTTGGGGGATAAAAAAAATATTGTAGTTGTACGGAAATTCGAACTCGCAGGTATCAGAGTTGTAAGCGCGACTGATGACCACTAGGCTATGAGGGCCAATGCTTGTTGTGTGGGTTCACATGTGTGTATCTATCAACAGAGGGGATTATGATCCGGCGAAATAATTCTCGTTTCATGATTTTGCAAACATTGTCACTAAATATGAACTGCTAATGCCTATAACTATTAAGTAGGGTTGAAATGTAGTATTAGATGCCTTTAGGGGTTTTTGACGACGACGTCGTCGTCGTCAAAAACCCATATTTAAATTACGCACGTTCGTCCCGGACGACGCCACCTCGGAGTCTAAATTTGACATTTTTTCACTCATTTCTCAAAAACTACAACACCACAGCAAGTAATATTTTAAGGGAAGCTTTCAACTGTCATTATCTTCAAACTGTTTAAGTTTAGTGTAATTCTGTGGACACCATGGTATGTCGTTGTCGTCAAAAACCCCTATTTATATACGCACGTTCGTTAAACGAAAACCCTAAACCTTCGTGTGCAAAGTATATTGGTCCAGAACTCGGTTAGGAAACGAATAAAAAGAGACTGCGCTGTGGTCCAGAACTTAAGTAGAAAAACATTTAGAGTAAAGCTTATGTTCTAAGCTTCAGTCAGTGAAACCCGACCAAAAAGGGCGAATCGATCGGGTGGGCGGGCAAAAGGCAATGAGTGAACCAATCCGGAGAACCATCTGCGGAAAACTGTCCAATGAGTCACCTGTCAGAAAGATTTATAGGAAGTCTGGTAACAACATCGACCAGTGGTTGACACATGGTCGCCACCAAAACTTCCTTAAAAATCAGACGACTCGTAAGTGGGAGTTCGGGTCAGGGTTTTGTAGACTTGCAACCCGACGTCTGAAACGACCGTGTTGAATTCCACAGGGATGCCATGCCACTGGACCTTGTAATTTCAATCCAAGATAGCGCGGGTTACGGCTTTAATAGTGGGTGCGTTCGATAAGCTTCCCTGGGTCGACCCTGCAGCGCTCACTCGGGTGAGCCCCTGACAAGAGCTAATCGAACGATAACACTCGCCCTCTCGTGGTGACAGCATGCACCTCAGGTCACCACCAAGTGACCTACTCCACAAGCAGGGCACTTATGGGGGCTGTCCCGGGTGAGCCCTGTCAAAGCTATTCGAACGTACCCTGTATAGATCACCGCCGACGACTAACGTTTTCTTCAGTGATGTTGAATACTTTTACAAACCGCTCTGGCAGTAGGGCAAAATCGACCAATGAAAAAAATTTGTTACGCGCTAAATGAGGGATTACATGTGTGTACACTGTTATGTACATCCCCACGTCTCAGTGCACCCAGGCCCATTTAAGGTTTTACCCGTTGTTCAGGCATCCCTGTCACACAGGTGATATCAGTTTCAGTGATAGGGATAATTCCGTCAAAATCTTTAAGTTTAGACGTGATGAAAAACATCAACGAAAGTGTATGAAGTGGTAACGAAATTATGTTGTAACAAGAATGTATTTTTCTGATATGTTTTAGGTTTGGAAAACCTGGTATGAGACTATTTGCTTAATTTTGTTTTTGTTTATCCTTTGGATGTACAGTGACAGAAGGAACGGTGTCAGGACACTTCGTACCTTTGCCACTTCGTACCCTGGACACTTCGTACCTTTTGAAGGTACGAAGTGTCTTTGGACACTTAGTACCTTGGACACTTCGTACCTTCCCTTGAGACACTTCGTACCTTCCCTTGAGACACTTCGTACCTTCTCACGAGACACTTCGTACCTTCAGACGAGACACTTCGTACCCTCAGGATTTCTGCATAGTTTCGGAATTTCTGCATCTAGAAACGAAGGGTCACATTGCTAGTGTCGCCAATAGACTTATTGCACCGATTGAGGGCGCTGTGCATTAATTACTTAATAATAACATTACGTGTTTCCACATGTAGCTGTGAATTAAAGAATTAAACTCAAATGGTGTTTTATTTGTTTACATGTTGACCGATAGTGATGAGTAGGCTATGAAGTAAAAATGAATCAAACCCAAAAGTTTTTTTATTTAATTATTTATCCACTGATTATGTTGCGCTTTGTGATGAGTATAAAATAAAAACGAATCCAAATAATGTTTTATTTATTTACATGTTGAATGATAGTGATGAGTAGGCTATGAAATAAAAATGAATCAAACCCAAATGGTGTTTTATTTAACAGCTAATGACCCATTACCACCGCAAAACAGCATACCGCAAACATCAAAGAACCAATAGCGCGTGTCATTGTCATGTTGCCACACACACAACACCGCCAAAACATAACGAACCTAATAACCCATTGTCATGCCGCCAAGTCCCATGCGGAGCCTGCTAGTTCACTGAAGCAAGGTAATGATACATGCTATAAATTGGCCCTCCTGGACAAAGTACGTCACTTCAAGATTGGCGACTCAAGATCAAGTATCAAGAATCAAGAATCAAGAACAAGCTTCAAGGCCAAGAATCAAGACCAAGAACCAAGACCAAGATCAAGATGGCTCACCGATTCCCGTGCATTGTATGTGTTAAACATGTTCGGTCAAACCAGCATGCACTTCAATGTGAGCGGTGTGAGCGGTGGCAGCATCGAACCTGCAACACTGGAGTCTCTCGGGAGACTTATGCTGAGTTGATGTTGGTTTCGTGGAGCCCTGCTTGGATCTGTGAGCCATGCTCTGGTACAGACTCTGAGTTCTCTGATGCCCCAGTGGCTGAGAGTACTCCGCAGTCCGACCAGATCATGGAAGAACTCGAGGGACTCGGTGATGTTCCTGTTACCAGCTTCAAGATCATCACTGGAGGTACAGTCCGGGGAAAAAACATTCTGGTTGACTCCAACGGCTACACATACACCATGAAATGGAAGAAGGACCCCAATTCTCCATTCTCTGCATGGGTGTGTGGCTTGCGGAGTAAGACCCAGCGTTGCCCCGTTTCTGTCCTTCAGAATGGTGATCGGTTCAAGTTTGGTCGCAACGAGCATCACCATCACCCTGCCGTAGGAGATGTTGCTGTTGCTGTCAAGGTGGCAGTAAAGAAGGCAGCCAAGGACAACGTCTTCCGCCCAGCCAGCGCCATCGTTGAAGGAGTTCTTACCAAGATGGTGCCCGCCGATGCTCCCGTTAACTGCCCAAGACCCAGCAATCTCACAAGAGCTGCCAAAAGAGCCCGGCAAAGACAGCGGCCCCAAGAACCTCAAGACCAAGACTTCGAGCTCATAATGGACAGCGTCCCAGAGGGGTTTCTCCAACATGATAATCATGTCGGGGAGTCCCGGCATGTAATATTTGCAACCTCAGAACAGATGGCGGCTCTCGACAGGGCGAAGACCTGGTATCTGGACGGCACGCTTAAGATAGTTAAGCGGCCGTTCTATCAGTTGTTCACTATTCACGCATTCGCCAAGGGTGACTCTGGTGAGCAGAAACAGGTCCCTCTAGCCTACTGTTTTATGGGAAGCTGGACGAAGGCAGACTACAAGAAAATACTCAAGACCTTCAAGCGGAAGCTGCCATCCGGGGGCCAGAACCTGGCAGAGGTAGTCGTCGACTTCGAAAAGGCAGTCTGGTCAGCGGTACGTAGAGTGTTTCCACATGTAGCTGTGAAGGGGTGCCTATTCCACTGGACTCAAGCGGTTTGGCGCCAGTGTCAAGCCCTGGGTCTGGTAGTACCCTTCAAGTCCAACGCCGGGGTGCACACCTTCATCAAAAAACTCATGGCACTACTGTTCCTGCCTTCAGAGCACATCCCTGAAGCCTTCAAGAAACTACAAGAGAAGACCAAGGCACCAGCACTGGTACAGCTGTGTGAGTACATCGAGCGAACCTGGATGGCCAGCAACCAGTGGGACCCCGCATCATGGTCAGCCTTCATGCGGAGTATCAGAACAAACAACGACGTCGAAGGCTGGCATCATCGCATCAACCAGAAGGCAGGCAACCACGGAGTGCACTTTTACAAGTTAATCCAGCTACTTCATCAAGAATCATCCCTCGTCACAATCCAGATTAGGTTGGTAAAGGAGTCCAAGCTGCGTCGTTACCAGAGGCAGAAATATCAGAGACTCCAAGGTCGGGTGTTTGCACTCTGGGACCAGTACGAGTCAGGCCGCATAACGACGTCGTCCCTCCTGTCAGCGTGTAGCCATCTCAACGGTCCAGCCATCTAAACGGCCATCTAAACGGTGTATACCACAAACAAACCGGCTCTTCTCAGAGCCACACATATTCAAAAAGAGATAAAATTCAATTTGTCGATCAAGTTTAATTTTAAATAAGTGCATTGTTTAAAAAAACAGGAAACACTTTTGGATTAAGTTTATTTAAACAAAAGATTATTTCTAATATCAAATTAATAAATCAATATTTCAAATAAATAAATCATAATACCGACTGAAAGCATGTAACTTAAGAACAACTTAAAAAAACTTACAAGAAACACCCAAACACTTCACATCCCCAAGGATATTCCACAAATATTTTTAACAGTAATCATTATTTTTAATGAACTTCCCTTTACAGTCCATATCAAATAAATAAATCATAATAAAAATCATAGTAAAACACGTTTTAAAACTAAAAACTTTTAACTTAAAACCTGGTATTCCATCTTTTCCTATATATCCGGAAACATCGGATGACGTAATGTACACCGGGCCTCAAAAACTTCCAGCGGAGCAGCGCCCTCTTCTGGCTGACTGGAACCAATGGCTGATCCGCACGAATGTTACAATATTAAATTATGATATTTTAAACTTCACACTGACAAGGACTTTCACATTTTAGACATTAATAACAATTCATGAGGTATTCAGTTGTATACTTTTATAATTTTACTGAAGGTACGAAGTGACTCGGCTGACGGTACGAAGTGACTTATCTGATGGTCACTTCGTACCCCGCCCACGGTACGAAGTGACCAATTTGGGTACGGTACGAAGTGTCCCGAAGGTACGAAGTGTCCAGGGTACGAAGTGGCAAAGGTACGAAGTGTCCGACATCCGAAGGAACAAGGGAATAATAAATGCATGACAGCTGGATCCAGATCACTTTTTCACAAGGATAGTAACTTGTGAGAACATGTTTGAACAAACTTGAGACAACTTTATCGGACATTATGAAATTGTCTGCCAAACAGTGTAATGCGCCTGATCAATTTTAAGCCTATAACAAGCAATTACTATTCCGGATCAAAAGTCGAGTCTAGGCCTGGGCGACTAGTGAAATTTACTACTCGACTAGTCGCGCCTCAAATAGTCGCAACTTTCAATCTTCGTGCCCATTAACTTCAATTAGAGTTTGTAAGAAGTTCTTCAAAAAGCAACTTTTTCTTTTAGTTTACGATAGCTAGGAGCTTTATGAACTTTTACTTAAATTGCCATATGACTCAATATTAATAAGTTGTTTAGTTATGGATGGTTATTTTTCTTTAAAATTGTGTTTATTGACTTATTTATTGAATTATTAGATTATAAGTAAGTTGGCATCAATACTGATGATGGACAGCGCCCGGGGGGTTGTCCTCTCTCTTGCAGCTGCAGCTGTGGCTGAGAAGTCAGATTCTTGCATGGCAGTCTCTGCCACAGTTGTTGCAGACGTACGGGGAGGGGGCTGACACAGGGGTGGGGGCTGCTACTCGCAATGTATTCCTCTGCCTCTTCTCCTGCAGCAAGGAAGTGCGCCTCTCTTCAGCGTGGTGGACCCCTGTGGCAACTGTCTGCCTCCAGGCGCTGCGTTCTTGAGCAGCTTCCTACCAGCTGTTGGGGTCTATGCCTGCCTGCCTCATGTCGCGTCTACATACGTCCTTGAATCGTAGGTACGGGCGACCAATTGGCCTGGAGCCTGATGAAAGTGCGCCATAAAGGATTGCTCTTGGCAGCCGACTGGCGTCCATCCTGTGGACGTGACCGAGCCATCTTAAGCGGCGCTGGCTCAACATGGTGAACATGCTGGTGGAGTGGGCATGTTCTAGGACTTCAGTGTTTGGAACTTTCTCCTGCCATGTACTGCCCAAGATGCGGCATAGGCAGCGCAGGTGGAAGCTGTTCAGCCGTTTTTCTTGTCTGATGTAGGTGGTCCAGGCCTCACTGTCGTATAGCCACACTCTCTTTGCCAGCCTGGCCATCACTGCGGCGGCTCTGGCAAGACGGGTGCTCAATTCTGCGTCAAGTGACAGATTGCTGAAGACTGTTGACCCGAGGTACGTGAAGGAGTCCACACAGTCAAGAGTCGTGTTGCCAATACAGATGGAGGGTGGGTTTTCGACATCTTGGGCCATGACATGGGTCTTCTCTATGCTGATGGTGAGGGCAAACTCCTTGCAAGCGCAGGAAAGCCTGTCCACCAACTGCTGGAGCCCTGTCTCTGTGTGGGATGCTAGTGCAGCATCGTCTGCAAATAGCATTTCCCTGAGAAGAACACTGAAACACTTGGTCTTAGATCTCAGACAGGCAAGGTTGAAGAGTTTCCCGTCAGCTCTTGAGTGTAGATAGACGCCTTCATGGGATGAGTCATATGCAAATGACAGCAGAACCGAGAAGAAAATTTCGAAGAGGGTTGGTGCAAGAACACAGCCCTGCTTCACTCCGCTGCAGATTGGGAAGGCCTCTGAAGTTTTTCCATCACAGCAGACTGAACCCCGCATGTTGTCGTGAAAAGATGTCAGGATGTTGAGAAGTTTTGGCGGGCAGCCGATCTTTGCTTGAAGAGACCATCTCTGCTAACAAGGTCAAAGGCCTTTGTGAGGTCGACGAAGGCGAGATACAGGGGTCTCCTCTTTCACGGCATTTCTCCTGCAGTTGTCGAAGGGTGAAGATCATGTCCACCATGGATCTTGCTGCCCTGAAGCCACACTGTGACTCAGGGTAGACACGTTTGGCCAGAAGCTGGAGCCTGATAAGCGCAACACGTGCGAAGACCTTCCCCACAGTGCTGAGCAAAGAGATGCCGCAGTAATTGTTGCAGTCACTGCGGTCGCCCTTGTTCTTATACAGCGTGACGATTTTGGCATCACGCATGTCCTGTGGGCAGCTCCTACATTCCAGCAAAGGCACAGAAGGTCATCGGCTGTAGCTTGACCTTACTGAGGGCGAGGGATCCGAGTCACAGTCTGCACTGTGAAAGGTGCGGGTGAAGCGGATGGAGTTAAGTGCCTCTCGTCTAGTAATGATGAGATCAAGCTGGTGCCAGCGCTTAGATCTTAGATGTCTCCAGGAGACCCTGTGCAGTGGACATTCATATACTACTTAATGGTATGGAAATAAACCTGAAACCTGAAACATGAATTCCCAAGAGGCATTGCTGCATACTGTTTGCCGCAGGCGCAAAATAGCAAAATTCTTGCTGAAACGATTGAAAAGTTGTGTCAGTGAAGTCTACTGACTGTTTTCAAAAATAAATTATGTTGTAGTGTTAGCAGGTAAGACCAGACTATTTTTGAAGCAGTTTTGGCGGCACGATTAAGCCAGTAGTTGAAAAACGCTAGTCACGGCTCGACTAGACAGTCAATAGTCACGACTTTGACACTAGTCACACTAGTTGCCAAGGCTTAGTTGATTACTCTGTTTTGGGGGCGGGGTACGCATTTCAGATGTCCCTTGTCCCCTTTTTTGATTTGCACTTTTAACCACTTGACACTGGAGTGGCCTTGTTACTGCATAATTTTCCCAAACTGAAATACAGTGGACCTTTAAATCTGTTTCAGACGGTTCTCCGAAATGTATCCTCTTGTTGCGGTCAGTTGCAGTCTACCCGCAGAACACTAATCCCCATTGTTATTTATCTGCAGGGATATGCAGCGTTTTTCCATGCGTGACCTCGGTTTGAATACTAATTAGTCAAAAGGGCTTCTGGAATTCGGTAATTTTTAGCCTTTTCTGAAAAGTCTCAACCAAAATAATGTACCAGTAAATAGAAATGAAGAGCATATCTGTCGTTATGTATAAAAACAATCGTTGCAACTCAATTTTTAAAAAGAGAAATTTGTACGTGAAAAATGGCTTCCAAAACGGAGTAAACAAGTCACAAAAACCTGGCAAATTGTCCCGTTATGAATGTCGGCAACAGTCCCCAATTATGGATAGATTATTTCATATTCTACCTGGAAATGTTTAAACCGAAAACGGATCGTTCCTAGTCCAGTCAGGATACAGCAATTTCCACCGAAAAAAAACACCAAAACTCACCACTAGACAACATGGTTTTCCTGCACACTGATTGACTAACGATGACATCATCGATTGATATCGGCATTGTAATTTCACGTGTATGGTACCCTGACCAGCGAGAGAGCGTTTGCCATAACAACCAAAGGGCCTGTCTAGCATGAGCTGATGAACGTGGGCAGTGCACATTGGTTTTTTTCTGTGAACTTGTTTTTGCTTAAAGGCAGTGGACACTATTGGTCATTGGTAATCACTCAAAATAGTTATCATCATAAAACCTTTCTTGTATTGATTACGAGTAATGGGGAGAGGTTGATGGTATAAAACATTGTGAGAAACAGCTCCCTCTGAAGTGCCATAGTTTTCGAGAAAGAAGTAATTTTCCACGAATTTGATTTCGAGACCTCAGTTTAGAATTTGAGGTCTCGAAATCAAGCATCAGAAAGCACACAACTTCGTGTGACAAGGGTGTTTTTTTCTTTAATTATTATCTCGCAAATTCGACGACCGATTGAGCTCAAATTTTCACAGGTTTGTTATTTTATGCATATGTTGAGATACACCAACTGTGAAGACAAGTCTTTGACAATTGCCAATAGTGTTCACTGTCTTTAACTTTGAAACAGAAAAGGTTCGAAAAGATTACAATCTTTGGTTGAATTAAATTTGCCCATGAGGTGAAGGACGCTGTAGTTGGTTTTTATTTATTTTGAAGTCTAGAAAAAATAGTATTTGACGAAAAAGAAAAGAAAATGCTTAGCGGAACTGAACCCTGTTTCAGTTCCGCTAAGCATTTTGCAAACAAAGAAAAGTGGGGGATCAATAGATGGATTGCACTAGGGTAAACTGGGGTAAAATTTCTTGTTTAATTGCAAAATAACTCAGCATTGCTAGGAGAAACTAGGAAACAAACGTGTTGTTTTTTCCGCTACAAATCTCCTCTAATGTGTGCAAATATAAACTTATTGTAATCATGCTGATCAGGGAAAATTATCCACCCTTTTGGGAAGGAAGTTTTTACCCCAAGACCCGGGTAAAAACGCCCGCCCACATTTTGTATGTCAAAAGATGATTTTACAAAAGATTTTCACATAGTATTTAATACTCAGGGGAAACTATATAAAATACAAACAACTTTTCAAACACAGAAGTTGATTATAACTACAAACTTTATCAATACACAAAACAAATTTGTAGGCTTATGACTGACCAATATTGCTAATGCTAAAATAAGAACACACCATACATTGTAGCTCCAGCTTAGGGTCTACTGGTACAAGGACATTACCCCCTAAAGCTCATGGTCACTGAAATGTCTCCAATAATCAAGGGAGACTAATTTCATGTTTGGCATGGGTAGGAATAGACCAATAAAAGTCCAGTATTGAACGCTCTGTAATTGATCAAACCTGAAGAATAAATCGTAAAAAATACATTGTTATTCTAAAAATAGTGGACTTCCAGTAGCTAAAAGTAACTCATGCCAAAGAATACAGCTGAAGAAAGTCCTAACCTTGAGGTTTCTTAGAGATCAATGAGGCTGCAATCAAGTTTTACATCAAAGATGCTACCGGGCGTTTTTACCCCTAGGCCTCTGATGTTGCTTGGGGTAAAAACGCCCACTCAAAAAACATTACTGAGCAATTATTTATAAAAAATTCTAGAATTTTGATGATGTTGTATTGTGTAATTAACCCTTGTCAATATATATTAACCCAAAAAATTGAAAAAATGAAACGTTTTGTTCCTTTATAAAATCATGTGAAGTATTACAGGCCAAAGCTACGATGGTCAATTTTTAAAACTTTTTTTTTGAAAATTGTTTTCAACTTCACCTACATACCCTTAAAATATGACAGTGAATTAAATTTATTGTATTATTAGTTTTTATACAAGGGCTACTCAATAGAAATAAATCCCATTTAATAATTCATCTTGTAATTTTTTAGTAATGGTAGAAACATGTCAGGTGGGCGTTTTTACCCATGGGCGTTTTTACCCCAGTTTACCCTAAACGTCATCAACCGCCAAATTTGATGTACATGTATAAACAGTACATACGCACAGCTCTTAGCGTGCACATTTCATCAAATATGGCGGTTGATGACACATAGTGAAATCCATCTATGTATTGGGGAATCTTGCGGGTCTGGGATTTTATATGTTTTGAAACAGCCCTCTGTTGTTGAAAGACCGTCTCAATTAGAGAAGACATCGTGATACTTAATCAAAACTGTGATTTGATTTTATAATTCGATTAACAAAAAATCAAGACGATATCATAATCGTTTTAGAACTGGTATCGCGATTTTTGATAATATCATGATATCGCCCAATCTTAGTGACAACAATATTCCCCCAAAAGTTATTTTTGTCTGTACATTCCAAGCCATTTTATTCGACCCGAATATAGAAACACCACTCTGACGACTTACATTATACAATTGTTGCACGCTGTGACTGGGTCATTGGCATTTTGTACACCCGAGGGGAAAAATGTAAGTACTCTCAGTTTTCCCCCTAGTGGTTTACAAAACCCATGGACCACAATCACAGCGTGCAACAATTGTTTTTATAGATACAATGGTAACATTACTATTCCTCTTCTCAAAGTTATGTTGCCATCTTCAAGCATTACTACGACGGAGTAATATGCATTCATTAGTCTAATAAGCAGACAAACAGTTGGTCAAAATAAGAAACAATTCTTCACTGTTCCCTCGAACCCTCTGCTGTTTCGTTATAAGCGTACTAAGCGCTGGAAATCGACCAACATGGGAACGATCAAGCTAATGTACACCAGTTAACAAAACTAATGTTACCCGCCGCGCTGCACAGCCAGGGTACATGGTTTTCTGGTACGTCACGTAATAGGTTCTCGATTAATAGGCCTAAAACTTCACAGTTTGTTACCACGGTATAACAAGTATGTCCACACGTTTGTACGGTGAAAGATGTAACAAATCATGTTTTTAGTAACATGCTCAGAACGTTTTATTGGAATGCTACTGTTCATGATGGTAGAACTTAAAAACAAAGTAAGCGCATTATGTAGTAGAATAAAATGTAGAGTACTTACATGAAATACATCAAAGCTTTGACCCAGGCAGGTAGATTAGAGCCCCATTTGTTTATCTTATCAGTCAGTGTGAAGTACTGGCAACAAATTGGAGCCTCTAACATCTCAACAAGTAAACCAAGGAGTCTAAAATACAAAAATATGGAGACAGTACTTTCACTTTGTATTCATGAACAGATGAATGAAAACCTGTTGTCGGTGTATACTTAAATTCATGGAGCATAGAGTTTAATTTCTTCAGCCCTTTCTCCAGCAGTAATGACGTTATCAAGTTATCGTTTGGAAAGTGTTTAAATACCTCTCAAAGCAAAACTTTCACAAACCAAAATACTGAAGCCTGATAAGCATGTTTTAACACCAAAACCTTTATGTCAAAAGCAGGTGATTTCTTAACATGCCCAGACATTCCGCATGCACAGTGCATGCGCGCACCAATTATGCTTCAATAGTAAAGCCTGGGCTGACGAGTCAGGATTCATCAACTCATGAGAGGTTAATACTGATCCATTGAGTTTTACAAAGCACATGGTAAAAATGTTTTTTCTCTGACACACTCCAAGCAAAAATTATGAAAAACGTGAGGTCAAACAAACCTGCGCGACAATCAGAGGCTATTTGATATGGAAAATAGCCCCCTCAATTGGCCAAAGCTGGAGAACTGTGCACAAACCCTATTAGGAAATTGTGCCAATGACGTCAAGGGGTCATTGCATATCATTATCATAGATTTAAGCAGTTTTTGACTCTCGGCTGAAAAAGCCGCGCAAAGAGGTGCATTTAAAAAAAAATTACCCATACAATATACACCGATGTGTGTAGCACTGTATACTCAGCACTTTCCCGAGTCCTGTGAAAACAATCACAGGCATTTTACTCGGGTGGGATTCGAACCCACGACCTTCGCAATTCTAGACAGTGTCATACCAACTAGACCACCCAGATTGCCCGGTGTTTTAGTAGCGGGTACTGTTTTAGCAGCGGGTACTGCAAACAATTTAGTAGATGTTAAATTTGCATCGGGATAAAGAATGTTAAATTTGCATCGGGGTATACCCGATGCAAATTTAACATCTATTAAATTGTTTGCAGTATCCGCTGCTAAAACATAGGATTCGAACTGCCTCTAGCTACCGGGCAATCTCGGTGGTCTAGTTGGTATGACACTTCTCTAGAATTGCAAAGGTCGTGGGTTTGAATCCCACCCGAGTATTTTAGTTGGTGTATATATATATACACTACTAAAACAGGTAGGCCTACCAGGTGTAGTCTAGACTCAACAATGATATTTCATGGCTTGAAATTATCTTACCAGTAAAAAAAAATTGAATTAAAGGATTTTAAAGTAACTAATTTTTCAATTACAATTCTCCCTCGTTTTAAAAAGTATTCTCCACAGTTTACGAACCAATCTAACTGTTGTAGGCTAACAATTGAAAAAAAATCCAGTTTGTTTGTTTGTTGGCAGTATAACGCATTGTTAGTCGTGTTTGTACACACGGACAAATTTCACACAAGAAGAGGATAGTAAGATTCCGAAACAAAGGACAACAACATATGTATCCCCTCCATTGATAAAATAATCCACCCCTCTCTTTTCAGCTTGGTGTGAAGAACAAGGAAAAAACAAATGTCTCTTTATTCATTATTACCGCTCAATCCACAAGTACACGTATAGACTCCTACTTTATTTGTGTATGTCAGCTTTTATTGGTCAGAATAGTTCAAGATACTTAGAGTGCGAAAATCAAGCGATATTTTGAAGTGTTTCAGTTTGATGTCACTTAATATTATGTCCAATAAATAACCCAATGTATATAAATTATAAACAATTGTTTTGTAGTATTAGGACTCCCATCCCTGTCCTTACGGAGACATTTCTATAAAAGAAAATACAGAATTAATAGTACACAACACATTGCAATTCGATTGAATAATGACTTGGGACAAAACACAAATCATCATGCAGATGGACTAGCATTCAGGAAACTGATAAGCAAACATCATTTTGTAAACATGCAAATTTCCTTTGGGGAGATACAGTTACATGCCATTACAGAAATGCCTCTATGGAATCGACGCATCAAAGCATTCCATTCAAGCTGACATTTCCCAAAATCCAATAGTGTTTTACCTAAAATTAACCTGATTTAATGTTATATTATGATAGAAGTATACCGGAGAAGGTATCATTGTAGTACTGAAACAACACTGAAACACATACAACAGCTTGGTGCAAGGAGGCATCTTCTTTTCAGTGTATGTCATCCTTGCCAGCATCCACTTAAACACTATACTATAAAACATGTACAGAGTCATCTAAATCAAAAATCAAATACTATCACATTGCAAAGAAGTCCACTGTGTATTAGACATTTTTTACGATTAGGTTCATTTTTAACTTACTATTTTAATTTTTGGGGGGGTTTAAGACTGTTTATTGAAGTTGGTTTTAAAAGTTTAAACTCCTGTTGTTTTTTTCCAAACAAAATATTGCTGGAAAAGCAAAGTAAGAGTCTGAGGTACTCAGCTAAAATTAAAACAGTCTTTTGACTTAAGCTTTTTTGTTTAGCAAAACAATTTGCCACAGTTTGTACTCCAAACTATGATTGCTAATATCGAAGATACACACACCTTTCATGAATGATTCATTGCTGGGAACCGTCCTAGCTGACATACACAAATAAAGTAGGAGTCTATACTTGTGGATTGAGCGGTAATAATGAATAAAGAGATATTTGTTTTTCCTTGTTCTTCACACCCAGCTGAAAAGAGAGGGGTGGATTGTTTTATCAATGGAGGCCTCGGGGTACATATTTTGTTGTCCTTTGTTTCGGAATCTTGCTATCGTCTTCTTGTGTAAGATAATTTCAAGCCATGAGTGTGAACACTAAAAGCTAACCTATTCAAAAACAGGGAGCACTGAAAAGTTGATATACAATACAATTTTCTGTATCATTGTTGAGTCTAGACTACACCTGGTAGGCCTACCTGTTTAAGTAGTGTAGGCCTACATTATAAGAGAAAATAATCAACGGTTTGTGCTTTTAACAACAAAGAAATTATGTTCAAATAGTAAATAACTCTTTATTAGAAAAAACACCAACTAAAATACTTTCAAATTGACATTGAAAGCACCTGTTGGTCCCTCTGAAAGTGCAATTTGGTTGCAGATCTACCCAGTACACTCAAAAGTTTGTTACGGATACCTGACCTGCACCCGGGTACCTGCCCTGTATGGTATCCTGACAACATCAATATGGAACCACAGCAGAACCTGACTATTTTTCACGTGAGAAGTCCGTCATCTGCTAGGTTTTCTGTATTGTTTTAAATTTGATTTTTCAGGGTGAAGGACTAAAAAATAACCTTGGTATCCACCATTTTCGGATTCAGCACCCCCAAATTAGTTAAGTCAGGTATGTTACCAACTTTTACTCAAAAATGCCGCTCACTTCCTTAACTAGAGCCCTTTTTGGAAATCTGGTCTAGACTATAGCCCCTGTTTCAGCCTACATTGTATTTTAGCAAACAAGTATTTTAACAAGAACTTCAGGTAAAATACAAAGATTTGTCAACTCACATGAGATATATGCCAGCAACAATACACATCGGAGAAATAGTGATGAAAGTCAAGCAGCCTGTAATTATACAAACTGAAAAGAAAACAATTGTTTAGGTTTTGTTAATGATATGACCACAAAGTATGTGTACATGTATGTCAGTTTGTGTTGGTAATTTTTGCGAGGCCATTAGTACCATGGTGATTGCGTACACCTACATGTATAGGATTGCATTAGTGCAGGGGGCCTACAGATACAAAGTGGATTGGCCCTACTTACCCTGCATGAAGTGAAGGACGCGTGCTAACGCCGCAGGCACTTTTTTCTATCTTTGATAATTAGTTCACCTTTTTTTTTATTCAATTTCCCTGAAATTAATTTTCATCCAACCCTAAATAGTCCTAAATAGGCCATGGGCCGTGGCTCTGAAATCCTTCTATAAAATGATTCTTGTTCACTACCGGAGTGGTGCTACATGAAATATAGTCTGAGTTATAGATAATATGTCCTTAATCAAGAATCTCATTGTTCTTTTGCTCACAAGTGGCACTATAATATGTAATTCACGGATAAAATGTCACATTTTCAAACATAAAGAAAAACATAAGAAAAACAGCGCCCTCACTTGACCAAAAATAAATAGTCTGTCTCCAGATAGAAACAGCTTACCCCCCCCAAAAATTCACATTTTGATGTTGAAACCTTTGTCAAGGATATGTATGGCACAACATTTCTAAAAGTCTGTATAGGCATAATATGGCTATTGGATTAGTATTTTGCAACTGTACTTGATGTTTATTTGTGTTGGGGATTGTTCATTGTTAAATTGTTGAAATACACTATTTCTAGGCAATAAACGATCCAGTAGTAACAAATCAAAGCAAGGGGTAGGCCAGCATGTACACATAACATGATTGAGGAGGGGGTTATTCTCGGTAATGAGCACACTACAGTATTTCATATTAACTGGAGATTCCGATAGACTTTCTTAACAAACAAAGTACACGATGTCTAAACAGCCCTAAAAAAGTGACAAACTCAGATATGTCCTTCTTTATATTTATTAACTGCAAATCTTTTCAACATTTTCAGAACACCAAAGTTCACAACAGACTATAGTACAATGTTTTGTT
The DNA here is from genome assembly GCF_032118995.1 of Asterias amurensis. Lineage (NCBI taxonomy): Eukaryota > Metazoa > Echinodermata > Asteroidea > Forcipulatida > Asteriidae > Asterias > Asterias amurensis. Next base: position 10,480,073 of record NC_092662.1, on the reverse strand, counting down.
ACAAGCAGGGCTTTAATCACCTTCACACAAACAACTACCTTCACACAAACAAAACTTCAAATCTCATTTAAATAATTATGCAATAACACTGTTTTTGATCATAACATTGCACACAACACTTTTTTTCCATGTGGTTCTGAAACGAAACGTTGCCTTAAATTGATGGTCCTGACTTACAACTAAAGAATGAACTATTTCGCAGATACATTCCCTGTACAAACTACATGTGCATTGTTTTGATCAAACAAACAGCTCCAAACATCATATTAAAATGAACAGAATCAGACAGTCAAATATGAAAGTGGCATTTTGTAACATTATATTGTGGACACTAAAATGCAATGTTTATAATTCACACATTCACATTATGTCTGAAAGATTTAGATTTTCAGAACTCGATCGCATTATTATCAAGAACATACACTTTATCCTACACCTTTTCCAACTGATACAGCAAGTTACAACAAAGTGCAATTTGATTTTCTTTTGAAAACCCATACCCTTGACCATTGACACTACTGAATTTGTTTTCTTCATGTATACAAGTCCTACAGACCCCTCTATTTTCTTACACATCATTTGAACATGTAACCAATGATGCACTATATTTAGTTCGCACATTCCTACATGTATTTACATATCTAACAGTCACCATTTTTGAGATCACATTATAAAAACGCTAGGTTTTGAAATATTACTCCACAGTCCAATTGATGTTTGACGTTTTTGCTGTTCAAAGTGTACCCAATTAGAATCGGAAAATATGGGACAGGATATTCAACATCAAATTTCACTAGAATTTAATACATGTAGATTCAAACTTTTCTACTAGTACTCAAATGTCTAACTCTTTCTTAGTACCACATATCAATGTAAGTTCAAGTGCATACACCATTTAAAGCCATTGGACCCTTTCGGTAAACAGTGTTGTCCAAGGCCCACACTTTGTGTACCACAACTTATATATAAAATAACAAACCTGTGAAAATTTAGGCTCAATCGGTCATCGGAGTCGGGAGAAAACAACGGAAAAACCCACCCTTGTTTCCGCACGTTTCGCCGTGTCATGACATGTGTTTAAAATAAATCCGTAATTCTCGTTAACGAGAATTTATATTGTTTTGCTGTTTTCTCAAAAAGTAAAGCATTTCATGGAATAATATTTCAAGAGCAGTCTTTCACCATTGCCTTCTGTAAACCCCGTAAGTTATTTGTAAATCTGTGATTTTTTTTTTTTTTTTTTCTGAACCGAAAGGGTCCAATGGCTTTAAAGAGTATTTTGGTGCACAGAATATCACTAGGCAAAACTAATATTTCCCTTGTCTTACTCTTGTTTGGGTAGTTAGAATGAACAAAGTTCACAGAGGATGCACCATCTTCTTCATCTGAAGAAGATAGTCCAGATACGTTTGATTTTAGTGTTCGCTTCTTACAGACAGGTTCAACATCGCCGTTGTCATCATCAGTGGAATCATCTGTAACAGTCAAACAAGAGAACGATACAAATTAAATTAAACTTTAAAAATAAAGGGTTTACAACTTGAATTTACAAACCTAGCCTGGTTTATCTAAACTTGATAAAATAATAATCTCTTTTTACAAACTAAAAACTGGGCTTGGGTTATTTTATCAAATCATTAACCCATAATGAAATATCGACCTCCACCCATATAAAAAAAAGTAAAACAAGTATTTGTACGAATGAAAAATTGGGCTTGGGTTTGGGGCCCTTGTCTCATTTTATTAAATCATTGAGCAAACTTATGAAATATCAACCTCAACCCATATAAAAAAAAAATCATTTAAATATTTGTACAAATGAAAAATTGGGATTGGGTTTTGGGGCCCTTGCCTCATTTTATCAAGGCATTGAGCAATACAAATTTTTTCCCTCCGCCCATAATAAGAAAATTAGCAAGTATTTGTAAAAATAAAAAATTGGACGTGGGTTTGGGGCCGTCTTATTTTATAAAAATCAAGGAGCAATAATGTAATATTGACCTCTGGCCCATGGCAATATAAAAACAAATAAATTATATTGCAAGCACAAAATAGAAAACTTGGCGTGGGTCTGGGGGCCCTCGTCTCATTTTATGGAGCAACTACTGAAGAAAGTCTAAAAGTAAAATATGTATCAAACTGCCCCCCCCCCCCCACCCAACATGACATGTACTTTTTTTTATACAATCAACAAATTTACTTAACACACACTAAATAGATTTTAATTGTAAATGTATCCCCGTTGTTTGTACATTTATATACCTAAATGCCTTCACGTGCATTTTGCACAACAAATTGACAGCAGGACGAAGCTTCAACAATACAATTAATAACAAACCGTCGACCACGAATGTTAAATGAAAGCACAACCACATTCCACAAAATGTCAGTTTTACATTTCTAATTTCAGTTGGGAATTGGGTTCATACTCATAATATTATTAAAATGTTTGCTTACCATCTCTGAGCGGATTTTTAGCCAGCCTTTCTTCAGTCTTGTTGAGTTTATTCACATCTGTGAATCTCTGGTACAGTAGCACCCACGAAGCCAATGCACAACTCACCGTGCTCATTCTTTGTCATTCTCGAAAATCAGCTAAAGATTTTGAGCTATCTATACAGTATTTTAAGTGACATCTCTAGCTAATGCACCATAAATACCTGGTAACACACTCCACTTTACGACACAATCCTTGAATTTGGCAAAAGAGCTGTCAGAAAAGGATGAAATATTCGTGTTTGTCCGTGCACACACATGCATACAACATGTGAGTGTTGCAGCCATGTTTGTGCAGTGTGTGTAGCCATGGTATAACCAGACCACAGATCAGCCGCTGTGATTGGTCAGTTAAGAAGTGACCTGGAAATACGGACCAATCAGATAAGCCCTTTTAAGAGCAGTGGGTAATATTTTTGGTGTAGTTTTTCTTAATTTCTGACTGCTAGTGCCAGTTGAACAAAAAAGAACAAGTCAATCTTGATTCAGTACATATTTTTACTAACTATTTCAGAGAAATTAACTTTCACCACTGACCCTGTGAACAAAAGTGCATCTAAATTGGACATGGCCCATGGCCTAAAAGGGACATGTGCATTGGATCGAGTGAGTTGGTCTAGGAAAAGGATTTGAAACCGTATGTTTTGAAATTGATATATACATTAAAGGGCAATCCCACAGTAACTCGTGCTACACTTTATGGTGTCCTTTTCCGTACTTCAGGCTCCAGTTATTGAACATATTTGATTTGAATCTTAATGTTTTGTACTTTGAAAGCCAACATCCAAGGCTAGATCCTCATAGTAATTTGACGAGAACAAAAATAATTGTATTATGCATGGGACATCTGTGAATATCGGTAACTCGTGCTACGAGCAGAAGACATGCTAAAAAATTACTCATTTTTATTTTGAACTTACTCATTTTTATTTTGAACGTGTCCTAAAACAAAAACCAATCAAGTCTAATTGATTATATGATGAGTAACTATTATGTAAAGGTTTATTATGGTATACCTTAGAAAGATGTGCTCTTCTTATATTTGTCTTAGTTTCACATTGACATGTAAAAAACCTGGAAACTCGTGCTAAGGTAACTCGTGCTACAGCTTGTCCGGCCATTAACGAAGTACTATTATTTCACAAAATGTCAAAGTTTCTTAAATAGAATTCCTCAGCAACTTGTAAAATAATCAAGTATATCTTTTTTAAGAATAAATAAACAATTTATAACACAAAAACAGTGTATTTGTACAAAACGTACAAAATATATGCGACAGTGACATCACAAAGAAGCGCGAGTTTGCATTTTTAATCAGTTGAATCATGGAGCAATTGCTCCATGGTTGAATTTTAACTTTCAACAACTGATTCTGGCATAGATGAAAGAAAAGTGCTTACAATGTCAAGTAGCCTAAATCTAATCTTTGAATCTTGTGAAGTTCGGACCTTGGTTTTAAGGTTCTTTCACATTTGTATTCATTTGATTTTTCAGAATGTTTTATCATCCTTTCTTAGGCCACTTTCAGTAAAATGAATATTCAACTCTGTGAACAGCAGCAACTATGTACAGTAATTTGGCCCATTTCCACAACTTCACTAGGAAAGTGGTCTCCTTCATAAGGCTTCATATTCAACCACAAACCTTCGACCATCACAAATTAGTAGTCTAAGAACTTCCCTTGTACTGGTAGAATCTTAGGGAAGAACAGTGCCCATGCACTCAGTCTCCTTCTTTCTAACACCCTCCCTCCTATCTACATGTATCCTGCCCCACCCCCCCCACCCCCCGAAAAAACAAAAACACTTAGTACATGTACATGGGTCTGTTCCATTGTTTTCCAATATTTTTAGTGTATTCTGGTCCTACTATTGTCTTTGTATACATTGGATATCACCAAACCAATTTTTCTTGATGCTGCTGGCACACGGCTACATGTATGGTTTCACTTTTTCCTCTTTAAACAGCCAAAAGTTTTTTTCACATGCCTGCCACTGCCTACCATATACCCAGGCATTAAGATTGCATTTAAACAAACTTCAGACAGTTTTGCTATTCCTATTGGTGAAGAGCGCGTCACGTGGGGGTGTTTAAACGGTTGATAATGACCAGCTGGAGCTCTGTTTATAACTGGTTGTTTTGGGATACTACGGGCTAGTCTTGGGGCAAGACGATTCCTGTTACGGGCGATGCGGGCGCTGTCGGTGAGTTGGCCCACTGAGTGTGATAGGAAAACGAAAACGTCTTGCACCAAGACTACGAAAACTGTCGTCTCAGTCATAACAATGCAGCACACGGATGTACAGAGCTTAAGCACGTCGGAAAACGGATAAGTTTTACAGAGTTTCTTACTTTATTACCCCTTTTAACCAAAAAGCATTTATGAATGGGAATAAAAGAGAAGTGACTTGTTCTTAAACTGCTGTTTAAAACCTTGCAGAGTCGTTGCCATGCGATAAAGTCCCTCGCCTTCAGCTCAGGCCTTTATCACACGACAACAACATGTACATGTACCCTGCCGGTTTTAAACGGCTGCTTAAGAACTCGCCGCTACCCTTTTATTCCCTTATTTATGCATATCAGATGCAGAAGAGAGCTCTCAGTTGCTGCCAAGTAATACTTGGTAAAACTAACTGAATCATCCTGCTGGTTGATGGGGAAGTGAATTGCGGTTACTCGAGCTACATCGGTAACTCGTGCTACTGATAACTTGTGCTATCAGTTTTAAACAGATCATTATTATGTGGTAGATAATACCTGACAGTTCAATTTCTTATATATACTTGAGGCACCAATGGTAGAAGATTAATTGGCATAAATTAAAGTGCCACCATTTTGTAATAAAATGTTTAAATGAATGTTTCGGTAACTCGTGCTACACTACGTATCTGAAGGTAAGTGATGAAAAGAAAAGTGGAGAGTGGTGGTTTAAATTTGATGAATATTTCTCGTACACTATATTTCATGGATATAAAATGTTATGACTTTCATTGAAAACTGCTTATAAATGCTGAAAACATTGGACCCATTTGAACAAAATCCCACTATCCGAACAATTTAACTTTTTATAATCAAACTGTTTTAAAGCAAATCCTAAAAAAAGTTTGAAGTTGATCCTGGCATGTGTCTGGAAGAATATGAAAGTGGAAATGACATGTAGATCGACACAATTTGAATTTTTGTAGTCATGTCCACTTTGGCTTGGAAATCCCCATGGTTAGAAAGATACTTTAAAAGTAGAATATAATGATCCACACCAATTTCATAGGTTTTCCTTTTTCTTTGCAAACTAACTCGGTTGGCCATTTTATGAAGTCAAAACTTGACCCCACAAAATGGAGTGCCGTGTTAGTCCATGACGTACAGTATAAGAAAAACATGCAATTTCGAGGCATATTTGTGTGGATCGTTATGTTCTACTTTGAAATCATCTTTCTAACCATGCATTTTATAACAAACAGTTCCAAATGCTTTTCATAGACCATTAGAACAAAATTTGTGCCCCTAAACTGTCATTTACACCCCAACATAAAATTTCTGGTCAGTGTATTGTGAGTGGTATGTTGTCTGGTTTTGAGACAGGCCACCTGTTACTTGGTGAAGGAGGTCGCCGTGGGACCACTTTAGGTTGAAAGTGGGTGGCGACCTCGGACTTCCAATAAATCTCCATACACATAGAAATTGATGCAAAACGTATCTTGCTATTTTTAAACTATGGACACTGCCAGTAAACTCAAATGAGTACATGAATACCATTTTAGAATACGGTCTGTTCATGGAGGTATAGTGTTGCAGTTTCAGAGTTTACCCCATCAAGGAAGTTTGTGAAACTTATACATGTACATCAAAGGCTGTTTTGAAGCTGTAAAAAACGACATTAAGTTTCCTTTTGAATAAGTCCATTCACAAGTCCATTTTGTAGCCTACTTTAGCAATCGGCCCGTCAGGTTGGTTACTAATGTTAACAAATGAGCCCTCATGTGGCTGAATGGGGTACATTTTTAGGAGTTTGTCTATAACAAAATTGACCAAACTGGACGTAACAAACCCTAAAAATAACTTGAAATGCTTTCTGACAGTGAAATAAGTGAGAGAAAATTAAATAGTGAGGACGAATTTACCATTTTTATTTAGTTTGTACGATATAGGGTTCCAGAGATATGGGTTGTATGGAGGTTTGTTCCTTTAGCAGCGTGAACATGAATGGTCAGAAATTGTGTCATTAAAATTTTGCGAGATGCAACAAGCCCAAAGTGACAACAAACAATACAATTTTTTGACGTTCACGTTCGTGTTTAGTGCTCCCGTAACGTGCAGCCTATTGACCTGAAAGATTATGTGACAAATTCAGATGAGAATAAACTAAAAAGAGGCTGACGCGAAATGAAATGAAGAGACAAACACACATAAAAAAACTAAAAAAACAAAACTGAAATAATATGGGCCTACAAGATTACATCCACAACTAAATTAAGAAACATTCATCATATCAATACATGTAACTCGCTCCCTTATGGGGAATTACCCAACTATACACCAAAACATCAACAAACAAACAAGTCAAAATAATTACACTTAAAAGAAGTGTAAAGGGCATGGATACAAAGAAACACATGGCAAAACACAGATTATAAAAAAGTGGAGACACAAAGAAAAGGAGAAAAAACAAACAAAGAATCAAAGAAAAAACAAACCAAATAATAAAAGTATAGAATCTTATAAAGCCCTTTTCACACTACAGAGCCATTTCCCGGGAAATAAACTCCCGGGAAAATCCCAGGAGTTTTTAACCCCACCGCCACCCCAGCAACCGTTCTCACTATCCTAATTTGGTAACTCCCGGGAGAACTATTTCCCAGGAATATGCACGGTTGTTTCACACTTACGATCAAAACCCAGGAAATGTGGTAAACAGGTCAGCCCATGCGGAAGTTACTAATGTTTGTGGACGGAAGTCCGTTCCCACAATGCCACGCGGCCGGCTGCAAAATCCTTGCCACATGCGAACCAAAATGGCTGCACATTAATTGTGTATTTTCGTATTGTTATAGACCTTTTTTTTGTTGATAAACAAACCGCCTTGGTTGGCATGGTCGGCCAAATGTTAGTAAAACACTAAATCTTAAAAACAGATGTTTTAACCAAATTCAGCATTTTCTGCAAACTTTCAATTAAATAAAATACCTCTCATAATTAATTGTTTTGTTTTTAACAAAATCAACAAATTTGGTTACATTGTTACCAAAAATAGCGATATTTTCTTAATTTGCACTTACGGCTTTCCATAGTTTTCCAATCTGGGTTGGCAAAAACTCGGGCTGTGACGTTGCAAAAGAAAGGTCTATACCAATATTTGTGTGATTACGGCGGAGAAGAAGTCTTGCAGTTCGGGGTAGACGTCACTGACGGCTTGTCAGGAGAAGAAGATTGCTGTGACAGTGTTTTAAACACATGCGGTATAACAATCGGATGGAATTTGTCGTGCGATTGACGGGTTTCATGGCACTTGCTGGAAGTATTGGTCAAAGGTCAATCTGGTCTACCAAGAAGAGCGGCCACTGGTGGGAGCAAGTTGCTATTAGAAAATGCGAAAGGGAGCTCTCTACTCTGCGACAGCTTTTTTTTTCTTTTGAGAACTGTAATTGAACGGACTTTTGTGTCCGTGTTTTACCCAGAGGTTTTGTGTTGGCATTCATCTCAATTTTTGCCTGTTCACACTATAGTTGTTTCCCGGGAAATTCCCGGGAACTTTTGGTTGATCTGTTCACACTACAAAAAGACTCCCGGGAATTTCCCGGTAAAAGTGCCGTTTTCCCAGGAAATAATTAACCCTGCTCAGGAGCAGGGTTAAGGGAATCAACCCTGGGGTAAGGCCTAGAAATTTTCTGAATGGCATTTTTGAAGGATTGCATAATAATGTCCATGATGTTAGGGCCAAGATAATTAAAGGTTTTAAAGAAAAAATACCTCATGGTCGATTTTGCACAATCTGACAATAGCAGTAGAAAGTAAAAAAAAGCATTCTTCCCTTCCAACATCAACAGTGCTGTTTTCCCATTCTGCAAAGAAAGAACACTGAATAGGCTTTAACCCTATATTGGCTAGCATTTTTTCACGGCTTCATAAAGACTTTTAAATGTATGTTTCTTCTAAAAAAAAAAGTTTTGCAGGAGAACACTTTATGCAATAGAAAATATTTAGGCCTTGAATAACAAAACTAGTATCCTACCGACCTAAAGTCTTTTTTCCCAAGGTTTTCAGTTTTCTTCTGCAATGGGCAGGGGTCCGTTCATATCCAGCACCACGCAGGCAGTCAGCCAATTTTGAGAAAACTTTCCCGTGTCTTGTAGGCCTATGCCCATCTAGCTGTTTTTGGACTGCATCGTCAGTTCAAAATGCAACTAGTTTCAAATTTCATCTTCACTCCATCGGTCACTTCTACCTGTCGTAAGATATTGAGCAACAAAATGAATTAAAATATTTACTGTCAGGTGGTAGACAGCAATGTCGATCGAAGAACTCAAATCTGACTCTGAACAACACAAGTCCACCAACGGCCAAGTACATGTAAAATACGAAATACCATACACACATGGCGTGTGTACGAGAAGGAAGCTTGTTCACGCCAACTATTTATTCTATTCCTATTCCATTCACGCGGTCTATTTTTTAATTCATATATTTATTTGTAAATTACAGGTGTAATACACTTTTATTTCGTACCTAAATGTAAACACTTTCAGAAGGAGAAAACACAAAAAAGGCTATTGTTACCGTGCGAATTATTTGGCGCGCTATTTTTGACATCTGTGACCTTTCGAGATGAATGACGTCTCAACACAGTGGAAGCAAAAGGTGGGTAAGTTAAACCTGCTTTCGTTCTCACTAGCTGCTTTTCCCGGGAAAAACGTTTTTCTCCGGGGTTAAGTACCCCTGAGCAGGGTTAATTATTTCCCGGGAATAAGCTATTTCCCGGGAATTTTTTTGTAGTGTGAACAGATCGACCAAAAGTTCCCGGGAAATACCTGTAGTGTGAAAAGGGCTAAAATGTTATGAATCTTTGGAGCTTAAAATCCTCACTCATTTTAAATACAATTCCCAATCCATTTATACAAAGTGACTATAACCTCTGTCCTTCAAATCCTCACTTATTTTAAATACAATTCCCAATCCAATTATACAAAGTGATTATAACCTCTGTCCCTCCGAATACGCCTCTCGCATAAGGTACGTCGTCAATCTAACCCAAAACGGGGCTATGGGCGCAGCCAAGTAGTGGCGGACGTGTGCCACAGCCTCATTTTTGGTTAGAATTATTACGTCATGCATAAATATTAAGAGAGGCGTATAACACCCTCACCCACATTACATTTCACAATATTTGTGTAAAGGATTTTCATCATCTAGTTAGTTTACCTCAATGCTATTCAAAATGTGAATAACTCCAAAACCATGCAATGCTTCAAACAACACTGTCCCAGAAAAGTTGTTTGTCTACTGTAGAAACTTTCCGTTGCTCTGCTGCTTAAGATTTGTAACTGTAAGTACAATCAGTAAAAAATAAGGGAACCTTTTCTGCAGGCAAGATTCAACTTTTGCAGCCCAATTGTTTATGAGCTAGAGGAGCACTGAGGGTTTGATTTATGAACACGTTCTGTTTGCACTTTGGCAAGGGAGAAAGGCTGGACGACCCGATCATCCACCGTAAGTTAAATCATTTCACTATTATTATTAGGGAAAACCACTATTTTGTTTGATTTCAGTGAAGTCTAGAGACACAGGAGAGTAACCCACCAAATTACGATCAATGATCTTAAATGTGTGTATACATGTACATACGTTTAATTGAGTATAAACTCAAATTGAAGTTATTTGATAAATGAATGGTGGCTTTTCTGATTATCAAATGGCCGAAATTATGGCAAAGTTTGTTTTGTATGAATTTTCAGATGGCCTTGGGCAGGCGCAAGAAGTAAGTGAAACTAAGTGAAACAGTGTGAGATTTGTGCGGCGAGGGGGTACAAATGCCTAACATTATGGAAGCCAGATTCTTGATGGGCAAGTTGTATGCAGCGCAATAACTGTGAACTATCACCTTGGTCAAGTCCCAAGTGGTGCATGGGAAGTTAGTGCTGGCATACACTAAAGAGCTGGTGTGTAGGATTTTGAATCAGGAGCCATGACCTCTTGTTGATGTGGTTGAATGTGACAGATGGAAGCTCCAGGGGATGTCACCCAAGTTGAATCTACGGGTGCGTTCGTTTAGCTTCCCCGGGTCGTGTGGTGGTTGTTTTTTTCTAGGACGAACGTGTGCAGATAATTACCCACGTTCGTCCTGGGGGAAAATAAAAAAACCACACCGGGGTCGACCCAGGGAAGCTAAACGAACGCACCCACTACTATTAAAGCCGTAACCCGCGTGTCACATCGATTTACAAAAAAGGTAATATAGTGACATACGCATCAAATGAACTCAAATAAATTGACAGGATGAACACAGTTCTTATACTTGAAATTAACAAAGTTCTTTAATAATATAAGGGGAATTGATATTTACAGAAATTTACAGAAAATATAGTACAGTTTGTTATGTCGTAACCTCAAGGGGTATTTTCTTACGCCCTGGTTGGCTGAGGAAACCAATAAATCAATTATATCACTTAAGATATACAGCTTTCTTCTTAGATAACTCAAGGGTGCTTCTTTCAAGCCTTGGTTGAAACAATAAACAATTACAAATCACAGCTTTTCTTGTTCACGTTTAACTCAAAGGTACAAATTATTTACAACGTTCTTAGATTGAACTCAAGGGTTCGTCTACTCGATTAAATCAATAATTCAGAGCCCATCTTTGGCCAGCTCCCATTAAAACATATAACAAAATTAATATCAAATAAAACCTGTGTTTTCGGTTGCCACGACTCTTGTCTCTTGCCTGCTCGGCGACTTCGACAGTCTGTCCTTCAAGTATACAGACTAATAGGTCTCGCCCCATGAAGTCGGTCGATGGTTGACTGAACTCGTCACCAAGGGTTGGGCGTCTTGCGTCTATTAGAGCCGGGGTTTGGTGGCCATGATATTCACAGTGTAGGAGGGCACGGTTCCAGGCTGTGGGCGCCGGTGGAAATCGGTCACTGAAGACTTTCCAAAAATCACAAAATTCTGCCGTGGACTTTCTGTCTCACGGAACTCTTAGAACGGTGGAGCCTGCCCTATAACCTGCGAGGGCTGAACCCACTCGCCGGGTGGTTACAGTCGACCCACTCTCACTCACTCTCTCAATCTCTACAGTTACAAGCGACCCTGCTCGGTCGGAGTCATCGTTGATACTACTTTACACTAACTATATCCCTACCCACGACACCTTCCCACGATTGCCACACCTACATTCCCTATACCATGTTCATAATGTGCCCATTCACAAAACCCAAACCAAATATCATGACCAAATAAGGAATTCTCTGAACCTCGACCCCAGAACAATAAACAAACTTTTACTACGTGTAACACAACACAACTTAAAACAGACCATGGGCTGCCTGACCAACAATCCGCGAACTGAAAAGACTAAAGAATTACGCGCGACAAAAACTAAATACTTTACAAAATGGAAACACTTCGACATTTATCTCCCACCTGAGGAGAAAATGCTTGCCATTTTCTTATCTACTAAACCTGTGTTTTTCTACTTTCGCGATTTCTTTAAGACTTTTGTGAATATACAGCGATTTGTTAACTTTGCGGTTGTTGTTTTTCTTCCGTAGTAAATAACCCAAAAGACCCATGGGCATCTGCAAATTGCTCAGCAACATGCGCCATCTCTGTAACAGTTGGTGTTACGAACTCCCTCTTATGAGTCATCTGATTGGCTTGTCACGAGCGATATCTCCTTACATGTGTGGTTGTCTGGTTTTGATATGGGCCACCTGTTGGTCGAATGGGGAGGCCGTATAGGCTGCACACACAGCCATCTCTTTTGGTTTGAAGTGGGGGTGGCGACCTCGGATTTCCATTAACATTCCAGAGAGTGACTCATTGATGATTGGCAGGGTGCATGCACCTGGAAATGGTACAGATGGTCATCTGTCCTTACTCTATAAGATGGTGTATATATACCATTTATATACCATCCTCCGAGTTCCCCCCGGATGTGTCCAGCCAACACTGTAAGGTAGTGGAGTTTGCTACGTCGGCAAGATGTAGCCACTGCCACCAGAAAGCCACCTTGATAGACAAGTGCAACAATGTGGCCCCACAATAGCGGTTCGAAGGGGGTTTGGTTAGAACTGACAATACGCTAAAGAGGTCCAAGGGTTGGACCGTCTTGCACACAGGGGGACAGGTTAATCCCCCTAGCCAGCTGCCGGATTGCCTGGTTATCGGAAAACCGTCGATCCACCGGCAAACCCCGCGTGAAAAGCTGCGATGGCTGACCGGTAATCCTTCACCGTGGCCGTCGCCAGCCCGCTTTCAAAGGTACATGTACCAGAGGAAATCCCTGATCTGTTGGCGGGATGTATAGCTCGACCAGGATTGGGCGGCAACCTCCGCAGCCCGTCTCGAGAGGCCCACTGCTCTGAGGGGTCCTCAGACAGCACCCAGCATGTCAGGTGCAGGGCCCCCAAAGCCGGATGAATCACTATGGGTTCGGGCTGGTATATAAGGTCCGGTCGCTGCGGAAGGACCATCGGCCTGTGTACCAGGAGCCTGACCAGCCCAGGGAACCAGGGCTGTGGTGGCCAGATTGGGGCGATCAAAGAACCTGGGTGAACGGGGCGCCCGAACAACGGGTAAACCCGAAGACGAGGGCGGGCCCAGTGAGTGGGGTTTGCCGGGGGACTCCCAGCTACATGTACCCTGCTCCATGTAAACAATCCTTCAACCCATTACATTGCAAGCGCCCCACAGCCCATGGCTTGGGCGGGTGTTAATCGGGTAAGGCGGCCCTGCAAAAGCCTGTCAACGACCGTCGTGCGGGAACCCACGTGGTCAGCGAGGGCCAGGTAAGCCGAGCCGTGTGGAGAGGGGGATGCCCTCCGGCTGCAGCAACCCCGAGGCCGGGTCGAGAGAGGGCACGGTGCGCTCCGGATTGGAGCCACCCCTAGCCCTACTTCTTCTAGTTACCGCCCAGCACCAGCTTTCTTTGTCTTGCTTGGGCGTTTAACCTTCGATTGGGTAGACCATGTAGGAATAATTAGGAATTAATCTTTCTCCATGGGTAGACCCACGCACACTGCTGACCAGAGAAGTGGAACGGAAGTCTCCCCTCCTTGGGAGGTCCGCCAGCCGGCGCAGCCGACTGAGGCTACGGGGGCAGGTTGAAGGGCTTGCCTTTCTGGGAGCCAAACATAGACGCATCAGATCGCTTGACGGTGAATGTTGGGCGTGACGGTCTTTCTTGGTATTCTGTCTCTTGTGCAAATATCGGTCCCGGGTCGAATCTGAGGCCCTCTCGGAGGAAATCTGGGCGCCCGGGACGCCCGAGTAACGGGTAAAACCCGATGAGGAGGGCAGGCCCTGTGAGCGGGGTGTGCCAGGGGACTCCCACCTACCCGACTCCACGTCACCAATCTTTCTACCCATCGCAAGCGCACCACCGCCTATGACGTGGGCGGGTGTCGATCGGGTAGGGTGGCCTCGCAAAGGCCCATCAACGACTGTCGTGGGGGAACCCACGTGGTCGGCGAGGGCCGGGTTCACTGAGCCGTGTGGAGGGGGAATCCCTCCGGCTGCAGTGACCCCGAGGCTCGAGAGAGGGCGCAGTGCGCTCTGGAACGGAGTTACCTTTAGCCCTACCTCTCTTGGTCGCCGCCCCGGCACTAGTTTTCTTGGACTTGCCGGGGCGCTTGACCTTAGATTGGGTGGACCTACGTACGCTGATCGAAGAGGGGGAGCGGGAAGGCTCCCTCCTTGGTCAGTGGGTCCCCCAGCCGACGTAGCCGACTGAGGCTGCGGGGCTGGTTGAAGGGCGAGCCCAGCGACGGAGTGTTCACTGGAGCAGCCCTCCGAGGGCTCCGACTGTCCCGGGGGAATGGACGTACCCCCAGTTACGACAGTCGGAGCCCTCCCCAATTTCCATTTCCTTGAACTACTCATTTATAACGATCTTTATCTAAAACACTTCAACTAAACAACAACTCTACTATCTTCAATCTTAGTCTTTATTTCAAATCTCAGCAATAAAGGTAAGGTGTTTTTATTTCATTTTAAAAACGGTAAACTGTTGGACACAGAATTATTTACGTCCTCACCCAACTGTGGCTAAGAGAAAAGAGGACGACTTCGTGGCAAGCATGTCATGGGGCATTGTGGGTAGGACGGTGGAGGGCGCTATTGTGTGTAAAGTCTTAGCAATATTGCCTGGCGGCATAGGGAATATGCAAATTAGTAATTCAACTCTACCGGTAAGTAGAGTGAAGTAGACTCTTTTGTTTTGTCTTAAAGAAAATATTGCAATGTTGAATATCAGCAAGTGGTGAGCTTAGGACTATCTTGGCTGTTCAACCGCTGCCACTGACATCATGTTTGATGGCAGCAATACGAAGGACATTTCCAAACCATGATGTACAGTACAGTGGATAAATTTTCGTATCCACCAACGGATTAGGCAGCTTTGCTTTGGTTTATTTGTCTTAAGTCGTAACAAATAATTTTAAAAGCCATAATAATTTACGCATATATTATTTCATTTTGTGTCTTTCAGAGGGGTGGGTGGTTCAAATTGAATAATTTAGCACTTATGTGCAATAAACTTGTCCCATGTTGCCAACAATACACTATGATTAACATGAGCAGAAATATGAAGAAAGAAAAAAAAACAGTAGCCTACATGTACACTTCCATAATAATGACAACACAAAAAATGTATGTATTTGCAAACAACAAAAGAGTTTATTTTTGAGGTTAAAATATCAAAATTAAAAAAAAGGTTGCCTAGTGATAGCGAAACCATCTGAAAATTCTGTCTTCAAATAAAGTTATCTGTACAACCTTGTCAACGCCCCCCCCAAAAAAAAAAAAGAAAACCTAAGCCATGTACCAAAGTAGCTGTGTTTCTCTTGTAAATTGTAAATTGTAAAATAAAAGAATATAACAAAATCAATGTGTACAGACCGTGTCATTCTGTCTTCAAACAAAAGTTGATTCTACTACCCTGGCACCCCCCCCCCCCAAAAAAAAAAAAACATCAATATGTACAGGCTAGGGCCCAATTTCATGGATCTGCTTACTGTAAACAAAGAATTTGGCACTTGCGGAAGCAGGAAATTCTGTGCTTACGTCAAGCCTGTTTCACAGGTTACCAGCGAATTTTGGCTTTTGCAGGTCATGGGTGCATACTCGGTTTATACCAGGCAAACTACGCTTACACAGCTAGCGCAGAAATTTGGCGTTTGGGCGTAAGCAGAGAACGGTGATCTTAAGCACAGAATTTGGTGGTGAACAGAGCCATGAAACTGGGCACAGGTAATTCAGTCTTCAAACAAAGTTGATTCTACTACCTTAGACCCCCCCCCCTCCCTAAAAAAACACAACAAAAAAACACCATGTAATGACAATCTCTCTGTGAGTTAGCGTAGTTTTGAAAAGAACCTCACAGGAGTTAACGCAAAACCAGAACAAAAGGAGTCCACATGCAACAACAGCAAGGGGGCAGGTTTTCTTTATGTCTGATAGAAAACCTGACCTCCAACCCCCCTCCCCCCAGATCTACACCTGAACAATTTGTCAAAAAGTTAGTGCAAAACTGTTCAGGTGCAGATCGGGGGGGGGGGGGGGAATGAGGAAATCATCTGATCCACTGAAAATCTGCATGCATACTACTTACCGAAAGTGCTATTGACAAGTGGTTAGAGAGAACTGTATTGTTTTGATGGAGGGTGAAGTATAGGATAATGCCCGAGGTGCGCTCCATTCGTGGGTAAGAATGGCCCGAGGGCGAAGGGCATTATGCGACTTAACCCACACCTGTGACGTCATGCAATTGTTAAAATCGCTCCATTATTTCGCACGAATGGCGCGATATTGTTTAATTTTTAAGTCAATTGTTTGTATGTATTACGTAAGCTTGTTCACTCCAGTGAACACCACTGGTGGTGTGTGAACAATGGACGAAGACCAACATTTAGGAAATATGCTCGTTCCTTCGATAGCGGCATCATAGATCGGGAGCGAAAGTGGCAGCAGATAAGTGATTTTGTTTCTTGACTTTAAGTAAATTTATACAAGTTAGTCATGTTAGTGATAGAAACAGACTATCAGATGATGTTGTAGCCGACTTTCTCGGTCTACAAAAAACCCAAAAGGTGAAGATAAAAGAAGTGACCTACCCGCGTACAAGCCTGTAGTTTCAGATTTGTTTTTAATAAACAAATTTAAGCTACCTTTATGATCAACAATTTTAGTTGAATTCCTGTTATTTTATGATGATATTGAAAAAAGTATCTTTGCAATCTTAAATTTTAGGGACTTTACATACTTAGCATATTTGTGTATGATAAATTAAGCATTTTGAATTAATAAAAACAAAAAACAAAAATACTGGTTAAAATGAAATTGATTTATCTGACTTTAAGACCTGCTTAAATTACTGTTGTAGTTCTATAATTATTTTTCGACATCTCAGCTAAATAATAATTTAATAATGTAGCTGTTCACTTGTGAAAAGTGTTAACGATCATTTTACAATACATGTGTAGCTCTATTAACATGTGTTAAAAACCATTAAAAACAAAATAATATATGGTCCATGGCGTCATTGACTTCATTTACTTTATTCCCTAACTCTTTTATGCACAATGGGTGAATAGATGTACCCATCGCGCCATTCGTGCAAAATAATGGAGCGATTTAACAATAGCATGACGTCACAGGTGTGGGTTAACGACTGATAATCTTAGGTCTCCCTTTCTAGTTCTGGCTGGCATGTCTCCGTCCTGATGTCTTTGTCCTGCATTCTCATTGTAGTGTAGAGCTGTGAATTATTTCTACAAAAAATAAAATTAAAATAAATAAATAAATAAATTAAAAAAATAGTGCTGGAAAAGAACTGGCCTTATTTTACAAATTCAAATATAGTAAACACTCCATCATGTGATTAACCATGCCCGGCCAATAAAAAAACAATTATAGGAAAACTTCACACTAAACATCTCTGGAACTGGTAATTCCTGAATTAGGAAAAGAAAAATCTGAATCACCATGGATATGGGCAATTATATGGATGGGAGTTTGAACATATTTTTGAGCTGTGCCTTAAAAAAAAGAGTGAACAATTCTTAGGCAGCTTTGGCAAAAACAATGTCCAGCAATCCAGCATGGACCAAAATAAATACGTCAGCAAGGCCAATAAACTGTTAACTGGAACAGTCAAATTTTTTAATGGATTAATATAGTATTCACACATGGTTGAGCATGAACATGCCAGAAAGTGTATACCAGGGCATGAACATGCCAAAAGCACGGCCATCTATCACGATCACAGTGGGTAGGGTGGCTACATGTACATGTACATGTACATCACTCAACAGAGTCAATACACTATGTAGCTAATGATAGTCAGGTCAGATTCAGAGCATGCACATCATGTCATTTGATAACAAGATGATTGTTCCTTGCATGAAAAGAGTAGAGATTGTTTACTATTTTTCTTATTATATGTATTGGGCCTGAATTAATAATGGAGATAGACTTCTCAGGAGTGATATAGATGTGTTTTTTTTTATTATTAACAAGTACTTACCCGGCTTACCCCTCTTTTCTGGAATGCCACCTGATTCTTTTGCGACCAGGGCCACGGCGGACCCGGCAGAGGAAGCCGACGACTCGGCCGAGATCCCCCTGAATTCTCTCGATGTTTGGAGCTATAAATTTTTGGATCGATCCAGGCTTCTTACACAAATTTTGAAAATTCTAGTGCATCCACAAACAACACATTAGTTGGCAGTATTATAGCTAAATACACTAGAAACAAAAAGCTTTGTAACACACGTCATGCATGCAGTATGGATGAAAACACGGAATATAACATGGCGTAATCTTTGTTTACTCTCGTTGCTTCATGGGTATGATGTCATCACTTTTTGACCATGGATGAAGTTCGCTGGTTTACAAATCCGCTTGGATTTCAGTGTTGGTTTAATAGCCGGGAACCAGTACAGGGCGGGAAATTTCAAAATCTAAGAATCGAGGTCAAATTTTTTCGGTCAAATAGTAGCCAAATTATTTGGAGAAAAACATGACCACAACCATGAATTGATAGCTGAACACAACATTAACAAGTTCTAATAGTAATTTTAATGTAGGAGTACCGTTAATACCCATCTTTAACATTCGTAAGGAAACAAAAAGTTAACCAAGCGTTTTCAAGAATGCACAAATTCCAGAATTGACTGCCCCAGAATGAAATTGAATGACTAAACTCACTATGAAAACCTCCTCCGTTAAAATTGCACTTTCACCGTTGTTTCAATTTAACGGAGTTAGCTCCGTTGATTTAACCTCAACTTAAATGACCGGGAGTGCTCGCTGTAGTTTCAACGGAGGATAATTCCTTTCGTCACTAGTAAAATTGTTCAGACTAACAATAGCAGTTTTGGCAGGTTGTGGATTCGACAGAGCGCTCTAGAAATAACGGTCTTCAAACAGCTAAATGGATAATGACTTTATAGGTTGCTAATGAAAAGAATTGCCGAGTATTTGTTACTACGAGTTGTGATCGACGGATTCCTTGTACGACATACATGTTCTTTATGTAAACTGAGTGAACTATTACATGTACACTGAGTGAACTATTACATGTACACTGAGTGAACTATTACATGTACAAATGTACAGCAGCAATCAACTGGTAATGCATAATCAAACACACCACGCACACGCACACAGGTTGTACTACTCACATAAATCCATCATAAACCATGCATAAACACACGCTTAAAAAAAGAAATATTCAGAAAATGGTTTATCTGACTTCGGGTTCATGCTGAGAAAGGTTTATTCTTATTATCTGCAACGTTTGGTAGTGGTTCGTGTTCAACAACTGTCCCAAATAGCTTGTAGAAAAGTTGCGAAAACATCTTTTCCATGCTTTGCGTCAATTGGGCCGGCCGGACACCAGAGTGTTTTGGCTGCCCTGTCACTCTCGACGACAGGCTATGTTTCGGGATATTCTGTGGTGATTCTAACATCCCATTGTGCCCATATTTGGCAGTTTCATTCATAACGATGATGTCGAAACGCGTTTCGGACGATTGGGAAATCAATGGTTGCCTTCTGTGCCATTCATGCAAATTGAAGGGTCTCAACCTGACTGTATTTTTTGCAGTTTCTAGATTTCACTTGCACAATTCGTTCCGTATGGCACGTAACCAATCTTGCCCACTGGCGGGAACACTACAACACCATGCTCAACCACCCCCCAGCTACGCCCTGCCCAGACCTTACCGCAGAGGCTTCAGGCACATCTCCTGCCACAGACGGCTCATCCGACGCTCCCACATTGGCAGAAGTATGTCGTGCTATCACGAAGTTAAATAATGGGCGTGCTGCAGGACCTGACAGCATTTTTTCTGAGCTGCTCAAATGTGCAGAAACCCCAATCAGTGCTGCCCTCCACAAGCTCTTTCAAAACATGGTCTTCTGGCAGGGTTCCTGCTGAATGGAGTGATGGCATTATTATCTCCCTGTACAAAGGAAAGGGGCATCGAAACCAATGGAGCAGCTATAGACCTATACATAACTCTACTGTCTGTCCCTGGAAAGGTGTTCAGCCATGTTCTGCTCTCCCGCTTAGAACCCCTACGCGCCCGTCACCGACAACCCAACCAGTCTGGTTTTACAAGGGGCCGGTCTACTCTGGATGCCGGGCTTGCTCTCTGACTTCTGTCAGAACTCCACCGTGAATTTGAGAGGCCTCTCCACGTTGCCTACGTTGACATCAAGGCAGCTTTCGACTCCGTGGATCACGATGCTCTTTGGAAGGCCCTGAAAGCGACCGGTGTCCCACCAATGCTGCTTTCGTTGGTTCAGAACCTGCACGTAGGCAGTGCATCCACTGTCGGAAATGACGTTTCCGACCCCTTCTCTACCACCCCAGGTGTCCGTCAGGGCTGCATCCTAGCCCCAACAATATTCTGCTGCGCCATCGACTGGATCCTACACCTCTGTCAGGCAGACTTCGGAATAATGGTCGGGGACACATCCTTCACAGATCTGGACTATGCTGACGACGCTGCTCTGTTCCTAGGAGAGCCCGCCCAGTGGCCTGTCTCACTCCAAAGATTTGAGGAAGAAGCTGGGATGATGGGGATGCACACGTCATGGCCCAAAACCAAGATCCAGAACTGCACCAGCCTTGGCCCACATCCCGCCTCAGTCACCGTTGAGGGTAACTCTGTCGAAATCAGACAGAAGTTCAGGTATCTCGGCTGTGACATCCATTCCTCAGGCTATTCCTCCCGACATTCTCCGACGCCTGGGGCTTGCCTCATCCACCTTCGGCCAATTACATGTAGATCGTGTCTGGAGGAACAGACGCCTCAAGCTCACAACCAAGCTGAGGATATCTACGACCTGTGTCCTCCCCGTCCTACTCTATGGCTCAGGAACATGGACACTCCGAGCTGATGACACACGAAGGCTCCAAGCCTTTAGCCTTAGGTGTCAAACACGCATTCTTGATGTCCGGTGGTCTGATTTCATCACTAACGCAACAATCTCGAAGACCACCGGCATCGAGGACATCCGTGTGACTATCTCCCGGAGATGTCATTCCCTCTTTGGCTATGTCAGACAGCTCCCAGAGGATACATCTGCCCATGTGGCCCTCAAGCTGAGCGTGGACAGGTTGAAATGGTTCAATGAAATGTTTTGTTTCCCCTTAAAAACAATTATAATTGTATGTCAAGTGGAACGCGGGGAGGATCCCGCCCCTGCCCAGCCTGGAAGAGGTTAAGAGGCCAACCTCGCAGCACCTGGGTAGGCCAACTGGAAACAGACTTCGAGTCCCGGGCTGGGCAGCTGTGGCAATCTGCAGCAGAACGCATTGGTTGGGCGGCTCTACGTCCCCCCTGATGGATCAAGAAGATGATGATGATGATGATGATGATAAGTGGGGGTTTCCAACTTCATCGTTTTGGCTGTTCCATCTGAACACTAATTTCCACTTCAGAATTTTATGTTGTCAACAGTTTACTCCTGACTGATTCATTCATCTCTTAAATCTTCTTCATAATATAAGTGTGGAAATGTTCGAACTTTATATTTTTAATAATATATTGCCGTTGTGAGATAATTTCTCATTGGTTAAATTCTCACTTCGGCGCTGTACAGAACTGCCAACATTGATTTTGCACGACAGTCGGGGAGTTATTTATAATCACATTCAACATACATGTACTAAGTATTGTTTGAAGCTTTGCATGGTGTGGAGAAATAAGAAGAAACTATAAATAAATAGTAAACTTGCAGATACAACCATGTGTACATCTCTTAGGGCGAGTGTTGGCTCTGAAAAGAGCCGGTTGGGTCTCGACGTTTCGAACAGTATACTCTGCTACTCTTCAGGAGAATGAATTTATAATTTACTTAATCCCCATCTGGTTATTAAGAGAAACCAATGAAATGTTCAACTAATCTTACAATAACTGAAATGTGGGGTGAAGTTTTTTATTCAAAATCACAGATTTTGTAACATGGAAATTGCACAAGTAACATCACTCCATCCTGACCCCCATGACTACCACTGAGTCTACCAGGGAAAGTTATAAAGCCACATAAACAAAATTAAATTCCTGTCACTCATGCATAACAACAAATTTATAAACCATAAAATTCACTCAGCAAACCCACACTGACAACATTGATCATGAATTTATCATATCACCTACAATTTTGTAAGCTCACAAATTGAAAGGCTAATTCCTGCGCAGCCTAATTTTCATACCCTTCTCAAAAGTGAGCAGTGCTCACCCAAGCTTGAATTATTTTCGGACTTTTTGGTGTCATATGAAAGTTGAGACCATAAGCTACCCATACATCAAAACCTTTCCCCCAATAATCGTATATTTCATTAATCGGCAGCCATTTCAAAAGTGAATAGGTTTTTTTTTTGAGACACCCGGTATATCTGATCTACAGACCTCCTTCCAGATGTCATAATCTTGCACTCTTCTTCAATGAATTTTCAAAGCTTCTTGAATGTGCTGGGTACAAAACTTGTGATCTGCAGTGATTTTAACATCCATGTTGATAACAGCCTAAATCCGGATGCCGGAACACTCTCCGACCTTCTAGAATCTGGAGGTCTGAAACAGATGGTCTCTGGGCAGACACATGTCCGTGGACACACTCTTGACCTCGTGATCGTCTGCACGTACATGTACTGTATGTAGGTGGTAACACATCAATCAGTTCAGTTGAGGTCGAGATGTGGCGAGGAAAATGTGACACAAGAACTAATTAATTAGGCCATGAATTCAACTAATTGTAGAATTCCAGAGGCAAAAAAATAATTCACTTGAGTTGATATTGAAAATTCAACAAACGATATAATGCAAAAACTGTCTCAAAAACTGTAAATCTAAAGCTGATTTTGACTCTAGAAACAAAATTTGTGTTGTTACATGTAGATACCACGCAGTCGCACCAAAACTGTAGCTTAATTGGTGTTGGATTTGTTTTCAGAGAATAAATTAGTACCGAACGAATGAAGCCGTCAATCACGTATTTACTGCAGTTTGGATTTGGTAAGAGAATTGGTTAATCCTTTTAATTGTTCTGACATACACGATAGTACATGTCGCATGTACTACACCTTTAAGGGATGTGCGTTGTGTGTATAGCCCTGTGCCAGCAGCTGCCTCATTAGCATGTAATGGTACCCACAACTTATTCTTACATGTACATGTAGTACCAGACTATTTTGGCTTTCTCCCGAACTCTCTTGAATTTATGTAACAAACAGCGCCACCAACTCTCTTGGATTTATCTAACGAACAGCGCAAAAGTAATTTTTATTAATAATTTCATTTATTTAAGGACATCCATAGCAACAACAAAATGTTTTATTTGTATAAAGAAAGTATAAAAAGCTAGCCCACAGGGTTTGAAGGTCCTGTACCATTGCGAACAAATTTATGGTAGATGTTAGTTTCCAAACGCCAGGAGTCGATCGCTACTCGAAAGGATCCGATGTAATCGGTAGTCGTCAAACGGGGCAGCAATACATAGACTCGCTACCATTCCTTGAGCTTTTTCTCCCTAAGATTTGTTTGTGTATTTTTGTATGGTAGCTACACCGATGTTTTGGAGTTTCGCTCTTAAATTCAGACATTTGTTTTATTTATTTTTATTCACAACCATTAATATACAAAGGGGTCATGTATTGCTGATTTTTAAAGTATATTTCCAGATTTTTTAAATAAACAACAAAGCAATGTGTAGCCACAGAATACAAACTCTTCATCAACTAAAAGATGATTTGTTAAAAACGGTTTATCAATACGGTATCCTTCAGATTAAGCCAATCAAAGACTGCCATTCCCTATACAAAGGATTCCTGTAGCATTACTGATTTTATCGTATTTTTATAAAACTCCATTACATTTATTTCAGATTTTAAAAAATTTAAGACCACGAGTCTGCTGTGCGAACAGTTTACGATTTCATCAACACCACGGGTCGATTTGTAAAAACAGTTTATCAACACGTTATTGTTTAAACGAAACCAATCAAAGACTGCCAGTACCTAAACAAAGCATTCATGTAGCATTACTGATTTTATCATAAATTTATAAAGCTCCGTTATATTTATTTCAGATTTTTGAAAATTACACACCATGAGTCCCTTTGCAGCATACTTTGTATGTGTACTACACTGCTGTGCGCACAGTTTAAGATTTCATCAACGCCACGGGTCGATTTGTAAAACGGTTTATCAATGCGGTATCATTCAAATGAAGCCAATCAAAGACTGTAATTACCTAAACAAAGCATTCATGTAGCATTACTGATTTTATCATAATTTTATAAAACTCCGTTACATTTATTTCAGATTTTTGAAAATTACACACCACGAGTCCCTTTGCAGCATACTGTGCGTGTGTACAACACTGCTGTGTGTACAGTTTACAATTTCATCAACGCCACGGGTCGATTTGTAAAACTTTTTATCAATACGTTATCATTCAAACACAGCCAATCAAAGACTGCCATTTCCTATACAAAGCATTCATGTAGCAAAACTGATTTTATCATATTTTTATAATGCTCCATTATATTTATTTAAGATTTTTGAAAATTACACACCACGAGTCCCTTTGCAGCATACTGTGCGTGTGTACAACACTGCTGTGCGTACAGTTTAAGATTTCATCAACGCCACGGGTCGATTTGTAAAACGGTTTATCAATACGGTATCATTCAAATTAGACCAATCAAAGACTGTTATTAACTAAACAAAGCATTCATGTAGCATTACTGATTTTATCATATTTTTATAATGCTCCATTATATTTATTTAAGATTTTTGAAAATTACACACCACGAGTTCATTTGCAGCATACTGTGCCTGTGTACTGCACTGCTGTGCGTACATTTTACAATTTCATCAACGCCACGGGTCGATTTGTAAAACAGTTTATCAACACGTTATCATTCAAATTAGACCAATCAAAGACTGTCATTACCTAAACAAAGCATTCATGTAGCATTACTGATTTTATCATAATTTTATAAAGCTCCCTTCTATTTATTTCAGATTTTTGAAAATTACACACCACGAGTTCATTTGCAGCATACTGTGCACATGTACTACACTGCTGTGCGTACATTTTACAATTTCATCAACGCCACGGGTCGATTTGTAAAACAGTTTATCAACACGTTATCATTCAAACTAGTCCAATCAAAGACTGTCATTACCTAAACATGGCATTCATGTAGCATTACTGATTTCATCATATTTTTATTAAGTTCCGTTCTATTTATTTCAGATTTTTGAAAATTACACACCACGAGTTCATTTGCAGCATACTGTGCGTGTGTACTGCACTGCTGTGCGTACATTTTACAATTTCATCAACGCCACGGGTCGATTTGTAAAACAATTGATCAACACGTTATCATACAAATTAGACCAATCAAAGACTGTCATTACCTAAACAAAGCATTCATGTAGCATTACTGATTTTATCATAATTTTATAAAGCTCCATTATATTTATTTCAGTTCTCTTTAAATTAAAGACCACGAGTCCCTTTGCAGCACACTGTGCATGTGTACAACACCGCTATCGCACAGTTTAAGATTTCATCAACGCCACGGGTCGATTTGTAAAACGGTTTATCAATACGATAACAAAGGATTTATTTAGTATTACTGATTTTATCCCATTTGTATAATGCTCCATTCTGTTTATTTCTGATTTTTGAATATTGTATCATAAGAAAGTGGCATCTAGAGAAGAAAGGAACAAACAAAAATCGGTGAGAAATAAAAATGTGAGGCTCTTCCATACAATATCCTCTTTTTATATCAAGTTCTTCATTTAGTTAAAATTTAAATGGCCTGTCTTAGCTCCGTAAACTTAGTAAATGACCAAAATTAGGTTCAGAAAGTTTTGTTGGTGATAGTATTAAAACAATTGAATTAAAATTAAGGGGGAATGAAGTAATGTTTTCACATACGACACAGAAACACTTTGGTTTGATAAAGCATAGAGGAAGGCTGTCCTTCATCTATGATATAAGTGAGTAAGCCAGCACAGACCGGCTATCAAGGAATGCAAGGCACTCAATTGGACGAAACAGTTAAATAATTTCCCAATTCTTTTGTGCATGGTGATTTGCCCATTTGTACAGTTTGTGCACAGTTCTCCAGTTTCGACCAGTAGAGGGCGCTGTTTTCCAATAATTATTTTCTATAATTAAAACAACTCGTACTTTGCAAGTTTTACCATTGACGACTTTCACATGTTATTCGGGACTACCATAAGTACATGTGGGGAAAAAATCAGGTAGTTGCTGATTTCTCTGTAAAAAATAATATATCTAGAGCGATAGTATGAATGTCACTAGTGAAGACACTCAATTTTGTCAAATAAGCAGACGATTTATTTTTGTTTGTCGTGATGGCCTAAAATTGACTGAAAAAGATTGTAGGCAACTGTTCCGTACTTTCTTTTAAATCTGATTGTCTTTATTATATTTCCATTACCAGGGTGTGATTGATCCTTTTTTTTCTCTTTTATTCCAATTAATAGATTTTATAACTAAGATAAAATTCATGAGAAAATTAACTTAGATAAAAACCACATGAAACACCCCAGATTGTGGGCTTTCAAAACCAAAGAAAATGAATGTAAGAATGCCTCGCATTCGGATGCTTTCGCGCTCGCAAGCTTCACGCTTTGCACATAGTTTATTTTTCGATGTCAACAACCTATCACACCCCTGCCCATACGGTGTTAATTTTTTTTCTCTTTTTTCTTTTTTAAATTTATTTATTAATTCTTTTTGTACTTTATGCCTCCGAAGAAGGTCCTGTTTGGATCGAAAGCTAAGGCCATTTATACCTTACTCATTATATATTTTATTTGTTTATTTTATTTATTTATTTATTTATTTATTTATTTATAGATTTTCTTGGTCAATTTCGGCAAATTAGCAGCCAATTTAACCATCAACAACCTGTTCTAATTCGCGCGAAATCGAAAGCTACTGAAAAGGGTAATTTCGTTTTTATGATTAGTCAAAAACTGTAATGCTGCGGGGACAGCGTCATTCAATTTAACAATTCAACAAAGCAGCATTGAAATTCGCAGACGCTTCTTCAAGCTTGTGTGTCTCGAAAAAGAATGACGATACGCTAAATTGATGTGCTAAAGGAATTTTAATAACTCGACTCAATACGAAATTGAAGGGCCGAATTCTAAATTTGAAACGCAGTCACAACTGGAGAGGCAAAACAGCTTTAATTCCAGCGCATGAAAGTTAATTCCACTGCTCATTTGCCAAATTTGACCGAGAAAACCTACATTTATTCATTGGGGGGGGGGGGGGGGGGCGCATGTATTGGAAACTGACCTAGACCTGATTTTGTATTGTGTGACAGAAATCTTGGCAGATGTTCAACTGCTAAGGTGTGAAGAGTGTTTGCCTTTACATTATAAAGGAAACAATTTTTAAACCAAGCGTGTCTTCAGTTTAGATATAAGTGAAGTTGTTTGTTTCATTACTTGAAATTGAATACATGAAAACCATTGCTCCCGGTCCATCACCAGCAATCTTTTTCTGCATTCGTGTAAGTTGTAGGACGACATAATCGAAGGACCATCAAAGGGCGGGTCCTTTTGATAAAAAGTTTTACAAATCGACCCGTGGCGTCGTAAACTGTAAACTGTACACACAGCAGTGTTGTACACACGCACAGTATGCTGCAAAGGGACTCGTGGTCTGTAATTTTAAAAAATCTGAAATAAATATAACGGATCTTTATAAAATTATGATAAAATCAGTAATGCTACATGAATGCTTTGTTTAGGTAATGACAGTCTTGGATTGGCTTCGTTTGATCGATAACGTATTGATAAACCGTTTTACAAATCGACCCGTGGCGTTGATGAAATCGTTGACTGTACGCACAGCAGTGATGTACACCATAAAGTATGCTGCAAAGGGACGCGTGGTTTTTAATTTTCAAAAATCTGAAATAAATATAACGGAGCTTTATAAAATAATAATAAAATCAATAAGGCTACATGAATGCTTTGTTTAGGTAATGACAGTCTTTGATTGGTCTAATTTGAACGATAACGTATTGATAAACCGTTTTACAAATCGACCCGTGGCGTTGATGAAATCGTTGATTGTACGCATAGCAGTGATGTACACCATAAAGTATGCTGCAAAGGGACGCGTGGTGTGTAATTTTCAAAAATCTTAAATAAATATAATGGAACTTAATAAAAATATGATACAATCAGGAATGCTACATGAATCCTTTGTTTAGGGAATGGCAGTCTTTGATTGGTTTAATTTGAATGATACCATATAGATACACAGTTTTACAAATCGACCCGTGGCGTTGATGAAATTGTAAACTGTACGCACAGCAGTGTAGTACACACGCACAGTATGCTGCAAATGGACTCGTGGAATGTAATTTTCATAAATCTGAAACAAATATAATGGAGAATTTTAAAATTATGATAAAATCAGTAATGCTACATGAATGCTTTGTTTAGGTAATGACAGTCTTTGATTGGTCTAATTTGAATTATACCGTATTGATAAACCGATTTACATATCGACCCGTGGCGTTGATGAAATCTTAAACTGTACGCACAGCGGTGTAATACACGCGCACAGTATGCTGCAAAGGGACTCGTGGTGTGTAATTTTCAGAAATCTGAAATAAATATAACGGAGCTTTATAAAAATAATAATAAAATCAGTAAGCTACATGAATGCTTTGTTTAGGTAA
The DNA here is from genome assembly GCF_032118995.1 of Asterias amurensis. Classification (NCBI taxonomy): domain Eukaryota; kingdom Metazoa; phylum Echinodermata; class Asteroidea; order Forcipulatida; family Asteriidae; genus Asterias; species Asterias amurensis. The sequence continues at coordinate 10,451,096 of NC_092662.1, read as the reverse complement.
TGACAGTCTTTGATTGGTCTAATTTGAACGATAACGTATTGATAAACCGTTTTACAAATCGACCCGTGGCGTTGATGAAATCGTTGATTGTACGCACAGCAGTAATGTACACCATAAAGTATGCTGTAAAGGGACGCGTGGTGTGTAATTTTCAAAAATCTGAAATAAATATAACGGAGCTTTATAAAATTATGATAAAATCAGTAATGCTACATGAATGCTTTGTTTAGGTAATGACAGTCTTGGATTGGCTTCGTTTGATCGATAACGTATTGATAAACCGTTTTACAAATCGACCCGTGGCGTTGATGAAATCGTTGACTGTACGCACAGCAGTGATGTACACCATAAAGTATGCTGCAAAGGGACGCGTGGTTTTTAATTTTCAAAAATCTGAAATAAATATAACGGAGCTTTATAAAATAATAATAAAATCAATAAGGCTACATGAATGCTTTGTTTAGGTAATGACAGTCTTTGATTGGTCTAATTTGAACGATAACGTATTGATAAACCGTTTTACAAATCGACCCGTGGCGTTGATGAAATCGTTGATTGTACGCATAGCAGTGATGTACACCATAAAGTATGCTGCAAAGGGACGCGTGGTGTGTAATTTTCAAAAATCTTAAATAAATATAATGGAACTTAATAAAAATATGATACAATCAGGAATGCTACATGAATCCTTTGTTTAGGGAATGGCAGTCTTTGATTGGTTTAATTTGAATGATACCATATAGATACACAGTTTTACAAATCGACCCGTGGCGTTGATGAAATTGTAAACTGTACGCACAGCAGTGTAGTACACACGCACAGTATGCTGCAAATGGACTCGTGGAATGTAATTTTCATAAATCTGAAACAAATATAATGGAGAATTTTAAAATTATGATAAAATCAGTAATGCTACATGAATGCTTTGTTTAGGTAATGACAGTCTTTGATTGGTCTAATTTGAATTATACCGTATTGATAAACCGATTTACATATCGACCCGTGGCGTTGATGAAATCTTAAACTGTACGCACAGCGGTGTAATACACGCGCACAGTATGCTGCAAAGGGACTCGTGGTGTGTAATTTTCAGAAATCTGAAATAAATATAACGGAGCTTTATAAAAATAATAATAAAATCAGTAAGCTACATGAATGCTTTGTTTAGGTAATGACAGTCTTTGATTGGTCTAATTTGAACGATAACGTATTGATAAACCGTTTTACAAATCGACCCGTGGCGTTGATGAAATCGTTGATTGTACGCACAGCAGTAATGTACACCATAAAGTATGCTGTAAAGGGACGCGTGGTGTGTAATTTTCAAAAATCTGAAATAAATATAACGGAGCTTTATAAAATTATGATAAAATCAGTAATGCTACATGAATGCTTTGTTTAGGTAATGACAGTCTTGGATTGGCTTCGTTTGATCGATAACGTATTGATAAACCGTTTTACAAATCGACCCGTGGCGTTGATGAAATCGTTGACTGTACGCACAGCAGTGATGTACACCATAAAGTATGCTGCAAAGGGACGCGTGGTTTTTAATTTTCAAAAATCTGAAATAAATATAACGGAGCTTTATAAAATAATAATAAAATCAATAAGGCTACATGAATGCTTTGTTTAGGTAATGACAGTCTTTGATTGGTCTAATTTGAACGATAACGTATTGATAAACCGTTTTACAAATCGACCCGTGGCGTTGATGAAATCGTTGATTGTACGCATAGCAGTGATGTACACCATAAAGTATGCTGCAAAGGGACGCGTGGTGTGTAATTTTCAAAAATCTTAAATAAATATAATGGAACTTAATAAAAATATGATACAATCAGGAATGCTACATGAATCCTTTGTTTAGGGAATGGCAGTCTTTGATTGGTTTAATTTGAATGATACCATATAGATACACAGTTTTACAAATCGACCCGTGGCGTTGATGAAATTGTAAACTGTACGCACAGCAGTGTAGTACACACGCACAGTATGCTGCAAATGGACTCGTGGAATGTAATTTTCATAAATCTGAAACAAATATAATGGAGAATTTTAAAATTATGATAAAATCAGTAATGCTACATGAATGCTTTGTTTAGGTAATGACAGTCTTTGATTGGTCTAATTTGAATTATACCGTATTGATAAACCGATTTACATATCGACCCGTGGCGTTGATGAAATCTTAAACTGTACGCACAGCGGTGTAATACACGCGCACAGTATGCTGCAAAGGGACTCGTGGTGTGTAATTTTCAGAAATCTGAAATAAATATAACGGAGCTTTATAAAAATAATAATAAAATCAGTAAGCTACATGAATGCTTTGTTTAGGTAATGACAGTCTTTGATTGGTCTAATTTGAACGATAACGTATTGATAAACCGTTTTACAAATCGACCCGTGGCGTTGATGAAATCGTTGATTGTACGCACAGCAGTAATGTACACCATAAAGTATGCTGTAAAGGGACGCGTGGTGTGTAATTTTCAAAAATCTGAAATAAATATAACGGAGCTTTATAAAATTATGATAAAATCAGTAGTGCTACATGAATGCTTTGTTTAGGTAGATACAGTCTTTGATTCCTCTAATTTGAATGATAACGTGTTGATAAACTGTTTTACAAATCGACCCGTGGCGTTGATGAAATCGTTGACTGTACGCACAGCAGTGATGTACACCATAAAGTATGCTGCAAAGGGACGCGTGGTTTTTAATTTTCAAAAATCTGAAATAAATATAACGGAGCTTTATAAAATAATAATAAAATCAATAAGGCTACATGAATGCTTTGTTTAGGTAATGACAGTCTTTGATTGATCTAATTTGAACGATAACGTATTGATAAACCGTTTTACAAATCGACCCGTGGCGTTGATGAAATCGTTGATTGTACGCACAGCAGTGATGTACACCATAAAGTATGCTGCAAAGGGACGCGTGGTGTGTAATTTTCAAAAATCTTAAATAAATATAATGGAACTTAATAAAAATATGATAAAATCAGGAATGCTACATGAATCCTTTGTTAAGGGAATGGCAGTCTTTGATTGGTTTAATTTGAATGATACCATATAGATACACAGTTTTACAAATCGACCCGTGGCGTTGATGAAATTGTAAGCTGTACGCACAGCGGTGTAATACACGCGCACAGTATGCTGCAAAGGGACTCGTGGTGTGTAATTTTCAGAAATCTGAAATAAATATAACGGAGCTTTATAAAAATAATAATAAAATCAGTAAGGCTACATGAATGCTTTGTTTAGGTAATGACAGTCTTTGATTGGTCTAATTTGAACGATAACGTATTGATAAACCGTTTTACAAATCGACCCGTGGCGTTGATGAAATCGTTGATTGTACGCACAGCAGTAATGTACACCATAAAGTATGCTGTAAAGGGACGCGTGGTGTGTAATTTTCAAAAATCTGAAATAAATATAACGGAGCTTTATAAAATTATGATAAAATCAGTAGTGCTACATGAATGCTTTGTTTAGGTAGATACAGTCTTTGATTCCTCTAATTTGAATGATAACGTGTTGATAAACTGTTTTACAAATCGACCCGTGGCGTTGATGAAATCTTAAACTGTGCGCACAGCAGTGTAATACACGCGCACAGTATGCTGCAAAGGGACTCGTGGTGTGTAATTTTCAGAAATCTGAAATAAATATAACGGAGCTTTATAAAATAATAATAAAATAAGTAAGGCTACATGAATGGTTTGTTTAGGTAATGAAAGTCTTTGATTGGTCTAATTTGAATGACAACGTATTGATAAACCGTTTTACAAATCGACCCGTGGCGTTGATGAAATCTTAAACTGTAGGCACAGCGGTAAACGTTGTTTACACACGCACAGTAGCCTATGCTGCAAAGGGACTCGCGTGGTCTTTAATTTTTAAAAATCTCAAATAAATACAATGGAGCTTTATCAAACTATGATAAAATGAATTCTTAAACTGTACGCACGGCAAAGTGACTTGCCACAGTATATGAAGCAATTTAGGGGGACTCTCAGTCTTAATTATTAAAATCAGCAGAACTAGATGAATCTCTTGTGTACTGAAAGGGAATGGACCAGTCTGATTGGCCTTAACTTAATTGATAACGTACGTTTGTGTTGAGAAGTTTTGCAACGTGGAGAGTGATACGTATGTACCCCTGCAGTGGGTCCCATCCACTCGCAACACGAGAAATGCTGCACGGACTTGGTCAAGTCTAAAAGCGTTCTTAACAGTGTGGTTATTTCGGATCCTTTTCACGTGTAACGATCGACTCCTGGCGTTTGGAAACTAACATCTACCTGTTTATTTATAGCCTTGTTTTTATATTTTCACCTTATTAAGGAAGCTGAAATTTAACTCACATATTTCCCTTGTATATAGCCTGAACTATCAGAAGGAGAGTTTGAAATGTGTTGATTTTTATCCTTGATTCATGACATTAATTTTTTTTAAATAAAATTGAAGTAGGCGTCTCTCATAGACACGTCCTGAACTGACTTGCTTAACACTTTCTTGCTTTGTTGTATAAAGTGTTGGGCGCAATTTTTTGAAGACAGCCCTTTTTTCTTTTTCTTTTTGCGCAAGCTGCAATTTTGTACAGCGCACGCTTTGTTTACTTCTTTGTTAACTTGGCTACAATTGGCGTGTGCAAATTTTGTAAAAGTTCATATTCAAAGATTGCGCCCAACATAATGCCAATTGCGGCATCCAAGCCATGCGCACATGAGCCCACACTATCAATTTGTGGATGATCACATCGCCAGTGAAGAACTCCGACTTATTTTCAGAAAAAAATTCAATTATGGATATATTATATAGAAGAGTTTGCGGTAACACCAAAATGATGGTGTTACCGCAAACTCTTCTATATCTTATTTCCACCATGCAAAGTTTCAAATCCTACTTATGGATATATATTAGTTAGACCGTGAACTCATCGAAAGTGTAGTAAGTGTATGTAGTAAGGGACACTAAGAATATTCTTACAAATATATCCGTAGTTGAAAACTTGACAAATCAGGAAAAATTCAGAATATGTTGGTCAAATTTTTGTTTGCATTGTAAAGAAGCTATATACCGAGGCAGGATGTCAGTGCATTGGCACTGACTACAGAGGAACCATGCACTGACTGACATCCTACGAGGATTAAAAAAAGGCCAGACAAAAATGAAATCCTTCATAAGTTTAGAAACTCAATTCAATGCCGGTTACAAAAAAGTTCTTTGATCCCACCAAGGGAGCAGTATGTACATGTTATAGGGATGTCAGTAAGGCCAGCAAACATGATCAAATAATCACTATGTGATTAGCAAACAAAGGAAAATGTCTGGTTGATTTAGCAGGTATCACTGAAAGAGTTTGAAAATCAATTGGCAATTTATGCAGCGTAGACATAGGCCTAAGGGCCAGACATTTTGTTACAAGAACAAGCCTGTTTACACTGTACAGCATCTGATTTGTTTTTAAAAGTTGTACATGCTTTCAATTCAACAAAACAAAGTTCTGCAATAAAAAATTACTAACTACATGAACTACAGTATTAAAATCATTTTTGTTATGTTGTTATTGGAAATTTAATACAAATCTTTGGTTGAATCAATCTTTAGCCTTGAGCTTCTTCATTGACAAGCTACATACATCTATTACTGTGGTACAAAATGTATGACAACGACTCGCATTGAGTATGCTGCTTCAAGTGCGAAGTTAGAGGGCAGCAACCAAGTGGCCAAGATTTTGTGCGACAAATCAATGTTTAGGCGCAAACAATTTTTATCTGCCAGAACGGTGGCCAGGTTTTCATGCCACACGTCAATATTTTTGTTCAAAAAGTCCTCTTTCAATGAAATTGTGCACACAAAATAAAACTTTCAATAGTACAAAAACAAACAAGAGGATGTTTTGAAGTTTCATAAATTTGGCTGAAAATTTCATCAAAGTAAAGTGTTTCAATGATTTTTGAGCGGGCTTTAATGCCATCGAACATTACGTGCACAGATCTAGAAAAATATAAGAACAGTGAAGAAAACACTTACTGATTCCACCAACTGCTGCTAGTGCACGAATTGAATATGTTGTGCATTTCCCTGGATTGTCTGGTTGTCTTGAAAGCTGCTGGGTTTGTGGAGGTACTTCAGGGGCAGACATTGCTGACTGACAATTATTATGTTCCACAAGTAAAAGGTGGTCCACAGGTAGTTTCTCCGGAGGATTTGTTGTTCAGACCTACAATGTATATCGTCCAATAAAGTAAATCAAAGATCTGTTGTCGGGAAAAACACACACTGCAACATTTTTAGGCTAATATGAATAAAGTAAATTTGTACATAATTTCACTAGATGTAAACTTGTTTTACGCTAAAACTGAAAACATCTTGAAGAAGAGCACCTACATGTAGGTATGAAGTCAGATTTTGCAGGAAGGGTGCCCAATACATGAATACTCCCTTCATTTCATGGTGTTTTATACCATCGAAATATAAATAAAGATCCCTACATTATGGCAGTCTTTCCGCACTGTCATGACTATACACCATACCAAGTCTAAGGCATTAGACTCAAGCCTCAGGGGTCTGTCTCACGCTCACACACACAGCAACCATTTTATCACACATAAGGGCCAGCCTGGCAAAAAATAATATCCAAAGTGTATAACAGAATTAATTCTAACAATTTTATGGTGGACGAAATGCCAGACTTTTACTATTCTGGATCCATCTATCCGTTAAAGGAAAACTACAGAATTGGTAAGAAACAAAAATCGTGAAGATCACAGATCTACATAAAACTTACACGGTCTAATGATGATGATAGTTGAAAACATCCCTTGAAATATATCTGTCTGAAACGTCATATTTGATGCGAATTAAATAATCTAACTTCGCGCGTGGAGTTTATCGCTCAGTGAGCGTTTTATTTATTTTTATTTTGGCATCGATGCAATGCAAAATTTGTAATCGGTTTTTCACTATTCTCTCATGACCCAGATGGCCGATCGATCTCAAACTTCTACAGGTTTGTCAGTTTATGTATTATGGTGAATTACATAAAGCAATTACACCGCCAGCAACTGTTTTGTTAGCAAAAACCAATTCTGTAATATTCCTTAAAGTTATTTACATCTATTGTTGAGTTCATTCTACGAATCACGCTTTTACACAATTTACCAACGAAAGTTTATGCCTACATTTTTCACATTTTTGTGACTCAATTATCCTTCCCAATCTACTGCCTTCTCAGTTAACGCCTGCGAGTAGCATTGTCTGTAAGTTTAAAGTTTTTATGCCTTGTTTGGGACATATAAAAAGTGTTTTAGTTGGTATGTAGGCCTCGGTATTTTGCACACATTTAGCTTACATGTACATAACGTTACTGGGTAATGGGAATATGCATACAAAAAGTGGGTTTTTACTGAACGTTTCATCCCCAATTTTCCAATTTTGTGAGATCTTTGTATTATTGCATTTAGCTTCAGCATTCTTTAAGCCATTTGTTACATGTAGTCATTATAGTTTTCTTATTCTTGTATTACAGTTTCACTCCTTGTTCACTGACGGCATTCCTCTGTGGCTTGAACAAAACACTGGAGCTTGGAGGATATTTCCTGACTCTCATGTTGATATTTAATGGAGTTTGGCTGGTTGCCTAAATTTAGTTAGAAACACCTCGATGAGGACAGTACAGTGAAAAGACGTACAACAGTTGACGTTACCACTACTATGGCAGTGGATCAAGGCACAGCTCTGCTGTGAATCATCATCATGAATACCACCAAACATGATGACCGTGCGTCCCAGACCAGTTCCAAGACCACACATTCATCTTCATCAGCTACAAGTGAAGCGACCAAGGCCTGAGCAAGGGCAGAGGCAGCACACATCCGTGCATCGTTTGTTGAAAGAGAAGCAAGGTTAAAAGTGGAGAGTGCTGAAAGAGATGCAAAAATGAGACTAGAAAAAGCAAAATTGGATGCAGATTTGGGAGCTACATGTATGAGTCTTCATGGAGAGGCGGCGGCAGCTATGGCAGAGGCTGAAATCTTTGGAGACAGCCGAACAATACAGAAGAGTGCCTAGAAGCAAAAACAGCGTATCGTTTAGACGGCAAGATGTTGCTGAACGCACCAGCAATTATGTCTTGCAACAAGCTGAGTTCCACGCCAGTTACTCATCCATGCCCAACTTGGAACCACTACCTAGCCTAGTCAAACTCTAGCTAATCATCCAAATCTACCCAACACCGATTCGACGGATTCCGAGGGGGTCTAAACACAAGAAGGATCACAACATGTCCTTTCCCCCATTCTCTATCTTCATGGAGTTCATCTGTTCATCTAAGCACAATTACCAAATATAGTCATCGAAGAATTCACAGGTGGAGGCTCCAGCCGAATCTCACTACTCTGCCTTGTTGATCTCTGCGGAACGCGGAGACCAACCAGGTCAATGAGGTAGATCGGCACATTGACATTCTCAATTATCCTATAGGCCTATGTAATGGCAAGGATTTTGAATCGAATCCGCTGTTCAACTGGCAACCAATGCAGAAGTACTGGAGTAACTCTCCCGAAATCTGGTTCCAGTTATCAGTCGAGTAGCGGAATTTTGAACGGGTTGTAATTTTTTCAGTTGATTTGAATGAAGCCCAAACAGCAGACTATTGCAATAGTGCAACTTTGAGGTAACAAAAGCATGAACAAGTTTCTCAGTTGAGAAATCCAATATTTTTTGAACATTCACAATCTTCCATAAAGCAAATGAAGCAGACTTACACATATTTGCTACATGGTGCTCCATGGTCACAGCAGAGTCTAAAAAATAAAGTGAGGCTATGGTCATCTAGCAACATCATCATATACATACGTATGGACATGTATGTAATGTATATTACTTTGCATAGGAATAGGCAAGTATGGTTACTTTGAGCGGAGCTTGGAAGCAAGCCAAAATTATTATATCTCTAATTTTTTTATATTGTGGAGAAAACATATATGGAATTAAATTTTCACCGAAGTTCATCTCCAGATCACGTGATCCACAAGGTCAAATCCAAGGTCAAAGTAAAGGTCAAAAGGCTACTAAAACTGTATGTTCCTACAAAAAAGTAATGGCAGATTTGGAAAGCTTAAATGCAAATGGTCATTTGAATGTCAGAGGTCAGGCGTGTTTTGACCGAAATCAACAAGAAAGAGCATGCCGTAGCACGAAAACCATTTATCGGATAGAGCTGAAATTTGAAATTTGAGCTTGTTGAGCCACAATCACCCCATAAACCAAATTTGAGCAAATTTGAAGAGGGTAGGGTATAAAATTGTCCTTTTTTTGGAGTGATTTGACACAGAATGACCCTGAAGCGTGTACGTGAAAATCACCCACCCCCACACTGACCGCGGCAGCACCATCGGACACAGTATTAAACTTTGACGAGAACCAAACTACCTCCGTTTTACTGTCGTCGAGTGCAAGCAAATTGAATTGCATTCAACGTCTAATCTCGTCAACACATGCCTCAACAGGCAATGTACAGCTGGGTGTCATCAGCGTACATGACACTACTGAGATCACAGCGGTCAATAATATCTTCAAGTGGCACCATATGTAGGGAAAAAGGACAGGTCCCAATGTTGACCCGTGGAATGCCAAATTTCAACTGAGCCTCGTCTGACACCATAGATCCAATACACACACGCTGGGTACGATTTGTTAGGTACGACTTTACCCAGCTTTTTAAAACTGTTCCCCAATACCAAAACGGGAGCACAGTTGCCTAGTGAGAATATCATAATTAATGGTGTCAAACGCGGAAGAAAGATCTAACAATACCTGAACGATGTCATGGTGGCGATCAAGAGCAAGTTCAACATCAATCCTTAAAAATCTCTGTTTCTTTCAGTCATCCGTTGCCTATCTCCAGTGTTTTGCCCATCTGTGTGCAGCCTTTTTATGTTGTTTTTTTTGTCGTTTGGAAGGCTAAATTTTAACTTGATAAAGTTGTGTGGACCTCATATATATCCTGTTCAGACTTACACTACACTGTATGCACAGAGCTGGTGATGCATCATGGCAACTTTGACTGTGAGTATATTATACATATGTCTTACTGATACAAGCTACACCTCGCCTGATCATCATCGTCTACCATTAACATTAGAACAACCAGGAGGCCAGACAAATCCCTCTGTTGTCTATGTGGAGCACGTTCCAAGCTTTGTTTTCTAGCCGTATAACTATGTACAATATGTACATGTACTGTATCACTCACATCAGCTTGCACGCCCAAATGTTCCTCCCGATTTCCATTGGTTAAATGATTAAAGCATGGTCATATAATGTATGATGTGCATCTATGTGGCAATGATCCCCCAATGGACATCACCATATTGATGGATGTTGCTCTGAGCCCGGGTCCATCCGGAAACAAGAATATTTCGCACACAGATTCAATTGGTGATGTGGTAATTACAAAAACGTCAACTGCAATGCCAACATACAGTCAAAAGCAGCTTATAGATCTGCGAAGCCAGGCTTACCGTCTTAAACCAGAACAGAATCAACTTCTTAAACTATACAGTTTACTCAGATCCAGTGGGGAATATGCCAGTAAGCGCAAACGTTCATCTGCATTCTGGGCAATTCCACCAAAAAGTGTCCTCGTCCCAAAAAATTGAAGTCAAATTTGTGGATTTTAATTTAAAGTAGCAAGAAAGAGTGATACCTAGTGATTTCAAATCTATGTTTGTTTCATTTTTTTCCCTTGGTTTTCCATGTTTTTTATCGTTTATTAAAAAAGTTTTTTTTGAGCCAAATTCATGATTTTTGGGAAACGTTTGGCACAATTGTCTAAAATGCCCTCCTGGTTACATTTTAGATGATATTTCAATGATTCTTGGCTTAAAACATATAACTGGTGGTAAGTGTTCACAATTTTAAAGAAACTTCATTGTCAATTTATTCACAGGGTGCTGCCACTCGTTTTAATTAGCCCTTAATTACCAATTATGAAATGTAATGTCCATGACATTATATGGTGTTTAGTTTTATATTTTAAAGCCAGTAAGAGATATTTTCATGAGACTTCATACGCAAAGCTAGTTTTTAGGGGCTAATCCTAAAATGCAAGAAAATTAATAAAAAATTAATTACAACTGTGCTAACGAGCGTCATGGACATTACATTTAGCGTCATGGACATTACGTCATGGACATTACATGTCACATGAAACTTACCTTTTTGAAGGTAAATGCTACAATTTA